>NW_027361826.1:19195000-19795000 GCF_039654945.1 Dendrobates tinctorius | reverse complement strand
GTCATCGCTCACAAAGGCTTACTGGGACCGGGAGCGTGGAGAGAGGCCTGAAGACTGCGCAGGACATCGGAAGGTGAGAATAACAACATTTTTTATTTTAAATTCTATTTTTTACAGGGATATGGTACCCACAGCCCGGAGGACAGTCTCCTCTCCTCCGGAAAGTGGGTACCATCCGCAAATGTTCTGCTTACTTTTCACATGGTGTGCACAGCTACATGCGGGAAGTAAGCGGAACAATGCATTCCTATGGGAGCGGGATCGCCACGATTCTGCGAAATTAATGAGCATGCTGCATTTTTTACTGCGAAGCGATTCTAGCGCGGTAAAAGCCGCAGCATTAGCACAGCTTTGCGGAATCCTATAGGAATGCATGGGATGCTTATTTTTCGTGTTTTCG
Organism: Dendrobates tinctorius; assembly: GCF_039654945.1. Classification (NCBI taxonomy): domain Eukaryota; kingdom Metazoa; phylum Chordata; class Amphibia; order Anura; family Dendrobatidae; genus Dendrobates; species Dendrobates tinctorius. Next base: position 19,794,600 of record NW_027361826.1, on the reverse strand, counting down.
CGGCAAAATCGCACAGTTAAAACCGCCGTGGAAGCGCGAAAAAAACGCCATGTGTGAACTCAGCCTAAAAGTCAATATCGACTATACTATCCTGGAGTGATCTGTATCGTTGCAAGGAACCGCTCACTCTTCCTTTCATGTGTTGCCACGCTTTGTAATTAATTGCAAGCTTTGTGATTGGTTTGTAACCTGTATATATTTTTCTATGCATCTTGTTTTTATTTACCTGTGACTAAGGGTGCCTTTGTGCACCAGAAACGCGTCAGGTGTTTTTTTGCATTTTAAATATGGCATATTAGCCTAATAAAGTTTTGTCATTTATGCTGGTGTGCCGAACAAACTTTCTTCTCTCTTTTTTTTTTTTTTTGGATATCTGCTGTGCTCACCAGCGAATTCGTGCACCCATCTGTGGATTAATTAACTCAGCCCAGGGTGGTTTTCCATTTGGATGCGATGCAAGCTCCCAGTCCTCCCTCTCCTAATATCATCACATACCATGTTCACATATAATGTTTACACACACAAAACAAATATAAGTGAATATCTATAGATAGATCTATAAATAGATAGGTAGATATATCTAGATCTATCTTTACACATATCTAGATCTATCTATAGATAGTGTGAGGCAGTGACCGGGGTCATATGTGAGGGTTGCTATGTCTCCCCCAGGATGTACTCAGAAGCATATTAGGCTAGTTTCACAAAACCAGGGGAAGAGTCTTGAGGAGATCATTTGCATATTCCCAGTGCCTTCTGGGAGAAGTGAAGAGTCTCCGCGAGCTCAACGATCACTGGGTTTTGGCCGTTGCAGCTGAAAAGAGGAAATCGGAAAACCAGGGGAAGAGTCTTGAGGAGATCATTTGCATATTCCCAGTGCCTTCTGGGAGAAGTGAAGAGTCTCCGCGAGCTCAACGATCACTGGGTTTTGGCCGTTGCAGCTGAAAAGAGGAAATCGGAAAACCAGGGGAAGAGTCTTGAGGAGATCATTTGCATATTCCCAGTGCCTTCTGGGAGAAGTGAAGAGTCTCCGCGAGCTCAACGATCACTGGGTTTTGGCCGTTGCAGCTGAAAAGAGGAAATCGGAAAACCAGGGGAAGAGTCTTGAGGAGATCATTTGCATATTCCCAGTGCCTTCTGGGAGAAGTGAAGAGTCTCCGCGAGCTCAACGATCACTGGGTTTTGGCCGTTGCAGCTGAAAAGAGGAAATCGGAAAACCAGGGGAAGAGTCTTGAGGAGATCATTTGCATATTCCCAGTGCCTTCTGGGAGAAGTGAAGAGTCTCCGCGAGCTCAACGATCACTGGGTTTTGGCCGTTGCAGCTGAAAAGAGGAAATCGGAAAACCAGGGGAAGAGTCTTGAGGAGATCATTTGCATATTCCCAGTGCCTTCTGGGAGAAGTGAAGAGTCTCCGCGAGCTCAACGATCACTGGGTTTTGGCCGTTGCAGCTGAAATCGGAAAAACCGCGCGCCTTTCGGCGCGCGAATTTGGGCTCTTCTTTCCTCGTTTTTAAGAAATCTCAAGATGGAAGAGGCCAGGAGCCATTTGGTGAGCTGCATTTCTTGCTACATGTTCACAGACTTACCAGTGGAAAAGCCAAACTTCACATGCCACAAATGCAAGCTTGTGTCCCTGTTGGAGGAAAAGTTGCAAAATCTCGAAGAGAGGTTAGCTACGTTGAAGATCATTAAGGAAGGTGAAGAGTTCTTGGACAGAGCAGAATTATCTCTTCATGTTACAGAAAGAGAAGAAATTCGAAGTGCACCTGAAGAAACAGAGAAATGGAGACATGTGACCCAGAGAAGCAGGAGGATCAGGAGGCAGTCAGCACCCATACTGCTTAGAAACCAGTACCAGGCTCTCACGCAGGAAAACAATGAAGAAATACATCAGGATAAGACTTTGCTAACAAGCAGCAACCTTGTACGCCTTCAGAGTCCTCCTGGATGGAGAAAGAAAAATGTTGTGAAGAAGAAACGGAGAGTGGTGGTCATGGGGGATTCCCTGTTGAGAGGAACTGAGGCCGCTATCTGCAGACCGGATATAACTTCAAGAGAAATGTGTTGTCTTCCAGGTGCAAAAATTAAAGATGTGTCTGACCGGATATCAGGACTCTTCAGACCTACAGATGACTACCCATTCCTGCTACTACATGTGGGGACAAATGACACTGCAAGAAACGACCTGGAAACCATCTGCAGAGACTTTGAAGACTTAGGCAAGAAAGTGAAAGAACTGGGAGCGCAGGTGGTCTTCTCTTCCATCCTCCCAGTGGATGGCCATGGAACAAGGAGGTGGAATAAGATTCTGCAGGTGAACAACTGGCTACGTCGATGGTGCCGTCAGCAACGATTTGGATTTCTGGATCATGGAGTGAACTACTTATACGATGGACTACTTGCTAGAGATGGGGTGCACCTTACGAAGACTGGTAAGCATGTATTTGGAAGTCGCCTTGCTACACTTGTAAGGAGAGCTTTAAACTAGAACAACATGGGAAGGGAAGCAAAAGACCAGAAAAAGCCATACACCTGACAAATGCTATTGAGAACTCTGCTATTAGAAGTGGAAAGGAAGAACAAAGACGAAAGAATCTAATTAATACAAATTTTGGAGAAAGAGAAACCAATCACAAACTAAAATGTTTCTATACTAATGCACAAAGCATGGGCAACAAACAAGGAGAATTGGAACTACTAACACAGGAAAAGAAATATGATGTCATTGGAATCACTGAAACTTGGTGGGACAATACACATGATTGGAATACAAGACTAGAAGGATACAACTTATTTGCAAGAAACAGACTTGATAAACGAGGAGGGGGTGTCGCATTGTATGTTAGAAACGCGTATATCTGCACAGAGATTGAAGCTTCAGAGACTGGGAGTTCTGTGGAAACTGTTTGGGTAAGAATACAAGGACAGAACAACGGAAAGGACACCATTGTAGGCATTTACTACAGGCCGCCTGTGCAAGCTGAAGCTATGGATGAACTCTTTATGCATCAAATGGCCAAGTTCTCCAAAAAATATGACATAGTTGTCATGGGAGATTTCAACTATCCAGACATTTGTTGGGAATCTCTCTCAGGCAAAACTAACAGGTCAAGGAAATTCTTATCCTCTCTTGCTGACAACTTTATCTTCCAAAAGGTAAGGGAGAAAACAAGGGGAACTGCTACCTTGGATCTAATCCTTATAAACAGGGAGGAAATGGTTGAGGAGGTAAAAGTGGCTGGGACCCTAGGAGGTAGCGACCATGCTATTTTAGAATTTTGGATAACTAGAGGCGGAAGACCTGTGAAGACTCAGACGTCAAGGTTAGATTTCAGAAAGGCAGATTTTAAGGGATTCAGAAAGAGAATTGGAGGGATCCAATGGCTGGATATCCTTAAAGACAAAAATGTCCAGGAAGGATGGGAAATCTTGAAAAATGAAATTCTCAAAGCACAGTTGTTAATTCCGAAAAGAGGGAAGAATAGGAAGCATTTAAGGAAACCAGGATGGATGAACACAGAACTTAAGCACATGCTAAAAAGGAAGAAAAAAATGTTTATAAAATGGAAAGAGGGAGGCATATCTAAAGAAGAATATAATGCTGTCTGCAGAACCTGCAGGACACAAATCAGATTATCTAAAGCTGAAAATGAATTGAGGCTTGCAAGAGATGTCAAAAGCAATAATAAAGGATTTTGGGGATATGTCAAAAGTAAAAGAAAAGTCAAAGATGCTATAGGATTTTTACAGGATGAAAATGATGAAATGGTAAGACAGGATGTTGAGAAGGCTGAACTTTTAAATTCCTATTTTGCATCTGTTTTCTCTCAGAAAGGAAATGTAACATCAACTGTTATTCACTGTCCTATTAAGGGAATAGAAGAATCCAGGATATCTATAAACAGAAAGATAGTGAGGAAACACTTAGCTAACCTAAATGAATTCAAGTCTCCAGGTCCAGATGAATTACACCCCAGAGTACTGAAGGAGATAGCAGAAGAAATTTTTGAACCCCTCTCTATAATCTTTGAAAATTCTTGGAGAACAGGAGAAGTGCCAGAAGACTGGAGAAGAGCAAATGTTGTTCCTATCTTCAAAAAGGGGAAGAAGGTGGACCCAGGTAACTATAGGCCGGTGAGTCTGACTTCTATACCAGGAAAGATCTTTGAACAAATTATTAAACAACATGTATGTCAATACCTGGATAAGAATGAAGTGATTAAACAGAGTCAGCATGGGTTTGTAACTAATAAGTCATGTCAGACTAACTTAATTTCCTTCTATGACGGTATCACTGATTGGGTAGATCAAGGAAATGCTGTAGATATAGTATATCTTGACTTCAGCAAAGCATTTGACAAAGTCTCTCATACAATCCTTATTGAAAAAATGATTAAGTATGGAATGGACAAGGCAACTGTTAGGTGGATTCATAACTGGCTTAGTGATCGGACCCAAAGAGTGGTCGTAAATGGCTGCACATCCAGTTGGAAGAATGTCTCAAGTGGGGTACCACAGGGCTCTGTCCTGGGCCCTGTATTGTTCAACATCTTTATCAACGATTTAGATGAAGGAATTGAGGGTAAACTGATTAAATTTGCTGATGACACAAAGCTAGGAGGGATAGCTAATACTAGAGAAGAGAGAGAGAGAGGATTCAAAAAGATTTAAATAAACTGGAGAAGTGGGCAGCAACTAACAGAATGGTTTTTAACAGGGAGAAATGCAAAGTACTACATCTGGGCAATAAAAATGGAAAAAGCATATATAGAATGGGAGGAATAGGGCTAAGTGACAGCACATGTGAAAAAGACTTGGGTATACTAATAGATCACAGACTGAATATGAGTCAACAGTGTGATGCAGCAGCAAAAAAGGCAAATGCAATTCTAGGATGTATTAACAGAAGCATACAGTCTAGATCACGTGAAGTCATTATTTCCCTCTACTCCTCTTTGGTCCGACCTCATCTGGAATATTGTGTCCAGTTTTGGGCACCACATTTTAAAAAAGACATCAACAAACTGGAGCAAGTTCAGAAAAGAGCGACCAGAATGGTGACCGGTCTGCAAACCCTGTCTTATGAGGAAAGGTTGCAGGATTTGGGAATGTTTAGTTTGCAAAAGAGAAGACTGAGAGGAGACTTAATAGCTGTCTACAAATATCTAAAGGGCTGTCACATTGTAGAAGGATCAACTTTATTCTCATTTGCACAAGGAAAGACTAGAAGCAATGGGATGAAACTGAATGGGAGGAAACACAGATTAGATATTAGAAAAAACTTTTTGACAGTTAGAGTGATCAATGAGTGGAACAGGCTGCCACGAGAAGTGGTGAGTTCTCCTTCAATGGAAGTCTTCAAACAGAGGCTGGACAGACATCTGACTGGGATGATTTAGCGAATCCTGCTTTGAGCAGGGGGTTGGACCAGATGGCCCAGGAGGTCCCTTCCAACTCTACGATTCTATGATTCTATGATTCTATGATTCTATTTTACATGCAGCGCACGGCGCCGCTAAGCCCCGCCCCCTGCCCGCCCCGTCCGGTCATCTACTATCGTACACGGCCGCATGCGATCTGCACACCCTATCTTTAGCGTAGGGTGCGCAGACCGTGCGCTGGCCATGCGCTAGTAGGATTTGTGCGTGAGGACACTGAGGAAGATTACGTCTGAAGATGACATGGAGGCCTACTTCACAATCTTTAAACGCACTGCGGAGCAAGAGAGCTTGCCAGTGACTCAGTGGGCTGAAGTGGTATCCAACTTCTTAACGGGAGATGCACAGAAGGCCCACCTGGACCTTAGTCCGGACGATGCCCTGGACTATGGGAAGCTGAAAGGTGAGATCCTTGCCAGACAGGTGGTTAATACATATGTGCAGGCCCAACGGGTGTTTCAGTGGTCCTTTTCCGAGGCTCGCCCGGCCTGATCTCAGGCTTATGACTTCCTGCAACTGGTTGAAAAATTGCTCCAGAGACATTAACCCCATTCCAGATGGTAGAGAGGGTGGTGGTCAACCGGCTGGTGAGGGCTCTGCCAGCAGCCATACAGCATTGGGTGGGGCAAGGGGACCCGGGCACTCTGGATCAGGTAGTAGGACTGATAGAGCGGTATACAGCCACTCAAGACTTTATACTGGACACTTCTCCACTTTGGCTCTCACGTAATGCCCTGCCAGCTCAGGAGCCTGAGAAAAGTCCACAACCCTCCACTGGGGCAAACAGGACCGAGCCTGTACTGAGGGGGTATCGCAGAAGGAGAGTGTCAATAGACTGTGTCCCCTAAATTGTCCCCAAGGTTTCCTTGTGCTGCAGTTAAGTGTTGGCGATGCCAAGGGCCCGGACATTTGGTTGTCAACTGCCCCCTAACAACAGAACCCATGGACTGCGGGTATGCCTGCCGGGTATCTATGTATGCCCAGCCAGTCTGTACTGCCACTACAGACCCTGCCGGTACCGAACGTCAGCTGTGCAAGGTACTCATTAGTGGGTACCAGACGGACGCTATCCTTGGACTCAGGGAGCTTGGTGACTCTGGTACACAGCAACTCTGGTTGCTTGGGACAGAGCTAATGGACACAAGGTGGTGGTGGTGTGCATACATGGAGACCTCCGAGAGTACCCGACCACGGAGGTCACGTTCTCCACTCCGTGTGAAGAAATAAAACATGGTGGGAGTGGTACAGACTCTTCCGTATGGGACTGTATTGGGAAGAGACTTACCCCTCTTCTGGTCCATGTGGGAGACCAGGGTTAACCCTCTCAGAGACAATGGTGTTCCGGGTGCCGAACCAGAAGATCCCGAGTCAGGGATACCTGCCGTAGGGGTCGCCAACCTAGGGACAGAGTGTAACCCTGATAGGTTTCCCTTAGAGGTATTGCCAGGAGACGTCGGGAAGTGCCCACTGATCCCTGAGCTGGAGTTGTATCTGGTAAGTTCGGGACAGCTCAGCTCCAGGATCCTACTTTGACACGGGCACGGGAAAGAGTAATCGAGGTAAATGGGTGCGAAGATGGAGTTCCCATGAATGGTGATCAACCAGGAATTACTGTACTGGGTTGATAAAATCTGGGGTGAGGTGGTAGAACAACTGGTAGTGCCCCAGACCTACCATCGGGCAGTGTTCAACATGTCTCACACTCTCTTGCTGGGAGGGCACTTGGGAGCCAAAAAGACGCAGGAGTGCATACTTGAGCAGTTTTTCCTGCCAGGTGTCTATGCTGAGGTCCAACGGTGCTGTGAGACATGTCCGAAGTGCCAACTGACCTCACCCTCCATGAACTACTGGAGTCAATTGGTGTCTCTGTCCATTCTAGAGGTACCTTTTGAGCGGATTGCAATGGATCTGGTAGGGCCAATAGTAAAATCCGCCTGGGATCACCAACACATATTGGTAGTTGTAGACTATGCCACCCGGTACCCAGAGGCGATACCACTCTGCCACACCTCGGCTAAACTAATAGCGCGTTAACTATTTACCTTGTTTTGTCACCTTGGGCTACCCAAAGAGAACCTTAGAGATCAGGGAACTCCTTTTATGTCTAAGGTGACCAGGGAGCTATGTAAGCCGCTCCAGATTAAACAGCTACGGACGTCGGTGTATCATCCACAAACCGACGTGTTGGTGGAGAGGTTTAAAAAGACCCTCAAAGCCATGCTCAAAAAGGTGGTCTCCAAGGATGGCACGGATTGGGACATGTTATTGCCCTATCTGATGTTCGCCATCCGGGAGGTACCCCAGGCATCCACAGGTTTTTTCCCCTTTTGAGTTGTTATATGGCAGGCATCCGAGGGGATTGCTCGATGTAGCTAAGGAGACGTGGGCCCACTCCGCATCAAAGCGTAATTGAGCATGTGGCAAGCATGCAGGATCAGATTGCTGCCGTATCACCCATAGTAAGAGAGCATTTGATGGATGCTCAGGCTGCGCAGAGCCACATGTACAATAAAAGGACCACGGTCAGGACCTTTAAAAAAGGAGACCGGGAGTTGGTGCTAGTGCCCACTCCAGAGAGTAAGCTCATGGCCAAGTGGCAAGGGCCTTATGAGATATGGGGAAAGGTGGGGGAAGTGAATTACAGACTATACCAACCTGGAAAAAGGAAGCCTGAGCAGCTGTACCTTGCCATGTAAACCTGCTAAAGGTCTGGAAGGACCGGGAATGTTTGGTCACAGAGGCAACTCCAGTCATACCAACAGGGGTCCCTCTGGAACTGGCCAAGGACACAGCAGCAGAGGGAGGCTCGGGCCCTAGTGCAGAAGAATATGGATGTATTCTCAGAGCTGCCGGGGCGGACCTCAGTGATACAACATGACATTATCACCAAGCCCCGGGTAAGGACATGGATGACACCATACCGAGTGCCAGAAGCCCAAAGGCAAGCCATCGCCGCCGAGGTGAAGCAAATGCTCCAGTTGGGAGTTATTGAGGAGTCGTGAAGTGAGTGGGCCAGCCCCATTGTCCTTATCCCAAAGCCAGATGGATCATTACTCTTCTGTAATGACTTCAGGAGGTTAAATGAATGGTTAAATGGCAGAGGTCCAGTACTTCACCATAATAATAATAATAATCTTTATTTTTATATAGCGCTAACATATTCCGCAGCGCTTTACAGTTTGCACACATCATCATGAGTCCCCGATGGGGCTCACAATCTAAATTCCCTATTAGTATGTCTTTAGAATGTGGGAGGAAACTGGAGTGCCCAGAGGAAACCCACGCAAACACAGGGAGAACATACAAACTCCTTGCAGATGTTGTCCTTGTTGGGACCATTGAGCCACCGTGCTGCCCCAACACCATGCTGGATCTCACAAACGGTTACTGGCAGGTCCCCTTAAGAGAGTCAGCGAAAGAAAAGATCACTTTTATAACAACAGAGGGTCTCTATCAATATGTCATCTTGCCTTTTGAGCTGCATGGGGCTCCGGCCACATTCCAGGGGCTGATGTACATTGTGTTAGTGCCTCATCGGGATTACGCAATGGCCTATTTGGATGACATAGTGTATTGCCAACTGTTTAGCAATAAGGTTCGGATACGGCTTTAAAGAAGGCACCACTTGGATATGACACAATTTTATTATACAATGAATAATTTAAATGATATAACACCAAATTAATGGAATATATGACAATGATATAGCAATTACGGGAAATAGAAAATAGTATGATATTGCGTATACTTATATATTCAAACTACAAAGGTTTTGGTACATATACTCACATCAGAAAGAAGAAAAGAAAGAATCTTCACTAGGGGCATTTACGTCATCTGTCCGGAAATACTTCAGCTGGAGAAGCGGTCAATAGTGTTGAACTTTCCGATACCGCAAGTATCGGGTATCGGCCGATATTTGCTGTATCGGAATTCCGATACTGACTTCCGATACTTTTTTCATATCGGATACCGGAATCGGAAGTTCCCATAATGCTATCAGCCCGCTCGCTTTGATTCAGCCAATGGGATTCCTCAGAAGTGTGGGCACATCCTGTTAGGCATGTAGGCATGTTAACTATTGGCATGGCTGTGATTGGCTGCTGAAATGATGTCATGATGCACTATAAAAGCCACTGCCGCCGCCATTTCTGGTCACTCTGCTGTGAATTCAGTTAGGGACAGGCTGCTGTTGAAGACTGTGAGGGACAGTTAGAAATAGCGATTCTCAAAACAATATTGTGCTTTACCCAGGCTACATAAACCACCACTGTAGCTTGCTTTTCCCTAGCAGCAGTGTTCACAGCTGTCTGCAAGGGCTGTGTGAGTGCAGCTCACACTGTGGAGTGGGTCCTGCAGCCACGTCTGGTTGTAGGCCGCCCAGCGTGCCTCACTGCTGCCTCATACATATTTTTCTTTTTGAGCTGCTTATTTTAAAAAAATTCTATCTAGTGTGCTTCCATCCGTATCCATATACGTTGGTTGCAAACACTAGTAGTAGACAGCGGAGCCTTTCTGTAGCCTGTCAGTGCTAGTGCCCACTTAGCTGCACTGTTCACGGCTGTCTGAGAGGTCTCTGACTGTGTGTGAGTGAAGCTCACCTGAGTAGTGTGTCCTGCAGCTACGTCTGGTTGTAGGCCGCTCAGCGTGTCACTGCCTCACACATTTTTCTTTTATTGCAGCTCATTTTTTCTCCTATTAGTGTGCATCCATCCGTATCCATATACGGTGGTTGCAAACACTCTAGGAGTACACAGCGGAGCCTTTCTGCAGCCTGTCAGTGCTAGTGTCCACTTAGCTGCACTGTTCACGGCTGTCTGAGAGGTCTCTGACTGTGTGTGAGTGCAGCTCACGCTGAGTAGTGTGTCCTGCAGCTACGTCTGGTTGTAGGCTGCTCAGCGTGCGTCACTGCCTCACACATATATTTCTTTAATTGCAGCTCATTTTTTCTTCTCCTATTAGTGTGCATCCATCCATATCCATCTACCCTGTTTGGTTGCAAACACTATATAGGAGTAGATAGAGGAGCCTTTTTTCTGGCTTGTGCCCTTCAGCTGTAGCCAGATTAGTATTACCCAATTTTTTTGGAGCCTCATCTTTTGCATTGTAGGTTACCTGCCTGCATTGTAATAGCTCCAGAAAGTTGGTGATACTCTGACTTTCAAATCTTTGGTCACATCCTTTTAGTTTTTTTCCCCCCCAAAAAAACAACAAAGTTCACCAAACACTACATTTGAAAGTTGTGTAGGCCACATTAGCTCCCATTAAAGTGTAGTCGACACACACACTTCAAAAAATTAGTGTTTCTTATGCCTGTAACCAGCTGTTCAGGAATAAGCACACTAAGGCCCCCCTTTGTACTTTTCTGCCTATCTTTCTCAGTCTAGCAAGATGAAGAATGCAAAACAGAAGCCGCGGAGACACCATCACATGTTTCTCAACGCAAGCAATGACTAGCATGTGATGGTGTCTCCGCGGCTTCTGTTTTGCATGTTTCACATATTTCCCATAAGGGATGGGGGCAGTGCTCTAGAATCACTGCGTTGAGAAACACGTGATGGTGTCTCCGCAGTGTTGGATGTTGATCTCCATGAGGTCAATCATCCTCATTTTTCAGTCTTCCACTAGGCATTGCTCCTACTAGCCAGTTTCCTACTCCACACTGATGAGGGGCAAATACCCCGAAACAGCTGTCTGTGGATGGATACCATGTTTTGGCATAGGTGGTTTCCTTCATTGGAGACTGCCCTTCCCGTGGTTGTTCCTTCCCGGTGAAAGACCTGGCTAGTCATTGCTTGAGTTGAGAAACATGTGATGGTGTCTCCGCGGCTTCTGTTTTGCATGTTCCACATATTTCCCATAAGGGATGGGGGCAGTGCTCTAGAATCACTGCGTTGAGAAACACGTGATGGTGTCTCCGCAGTGTTGGATGTTGATCTCCATGAGGTCAATCATCCTCATTTTTCATAGCAAGATGAAGAAGGCAGGGAGTATGGCACGTGGCCGTGGGCGTGGAGTTTCAGCAGGGAGAGGACGTGGGGATTCTGCAGGGAGAGGACGTGGGGACTCTGTGCCTGCTGTTGGCACCAGTGAGTCAGCATCCCCCAGTTTTAGCAGGCAACAGTCCTTTATGCGCAGCTTTGTAGGACCTCACCGTACCCCACTGCTGCGGGAGGAACAAATTGAAGCCGTTGTCGGATGGATGGCAGCTAACGCATCGACTTCAATTACTTCCACATCCTCTCAGGGCCAGAGCACTGAAGAGCAACCATCTGTCTCTTCACCACCTGCCAAAGTGCCCAGGCAGTCAGAGACCCATGGACAGGAGCCATCACAGTATCTACTTCTGTTCTCGGAATCTGTAGGTTTGGAAAGAGGGGGCCAGCCAAGCAGCATTCCAGAATGTGAAGAAGAGGGAGTATACAGTGATGCGCAACTTCATTGTCCCTCTGAATCTGAAGAGGCGGGTGGGCCAGTGCCTATGGTCAGCACACCTCAGTACGCATCAGATGATGACGAGACTCAGTTACCACTTTCTGGTGCGTACGGTGCTGGCGAGACAAACCCAGGAGAAGCAGGTGTTTGAAGAGGGGAGTGTAGATGATGAGGTCCTTGACCCATCATGGCGTGAGGAACAGGAAGGTGGTGGGAGCAGCTCTGAGGAAGAGATTCCCCGAACGGCCAAAACCGGAGGGAGAGGGAGGGGGCAGACTTGGTTGCCTGTAGCCTCTACTTCTGCACCCGTTAGGAGCATTCCACTTTCAAAAGGCAAAAAGGGCACTTGCAGTGCGTGGTCCTTTTTTGACACAGTTGCAGATGACATTTGCTTTGTCAAATGCAAGCTGTGTCATCAGAGAGTCAAAAGAGGGAAAAATGTCAGCAACCTCAATACTACTAATATGTGGAAACATGTGCGGACCAAGCACGAGCTGGAGTTACACAGACACACTGAAGACGTAGGCCAATGTACAGCACCACCTACCACCTCTTCAGCTCGTGTTGGGGCTTCTTCCTCCAGCTCACACACAGCTGGTTCGGCTTCCTCACAGGATCGCCAAGGTAGAACCTCTGGCACTGTTGTCCGGAGACCCTGTGACATTCCACCCACAGCACCACGTTCCCAGTCATCCTCACATTCCCAGGCCACTCGGCAGCCATCGGTAGTATAGGCATGGGAGAAAAGGCGGCCATACTCGGCAAACCATCCCCGAGCACAGGCTCTGAATGCTGGCATTGCCAAACTACTGGCCCTTGAAATGCTGTCATTCAGGCTGGTGGAGACTGACACCTTCCGGGACTTCATAGCATTGGCAGTCCCACAATACACTGTGCCCAGCCGCTTTTATTTCAGCAGGCGAGCTGTCCCTGCCCTGCAGAAACATGTGGAGGCGAACAGAAAACATGCGCTACTAAACGCCGTCAGTAGCAAGGTCCACCTGACCACCGATGCGTGGACCAGTAACCATGGACAGGGACGATACCTTTCCCTCACTGCCCATTGGGTCAATGTTGTGCAGCCGGGTACAGATCTGGAGAGTGGCGCTCTACGTGTTCTGCCAACTCCACGGATTGCAGGAATCCAGTCTGTACACATTGACTCCTCCTCCTACTCCAGTTCCTCTGAAACAGCGCAGCAGGAGCCTGTTACGACCGATATGAGCACAGCCATGGCCAAACGTCAACAGGCCGTACTGAAATTAATTTCATTGGGGAATCGAAGCCACACAGCGCAGGAGCTCTGGAATGCCATCAAGCAGGAGAGCGACGTGTGGTTTCTGCCAGCGAATCTCCAGCCGGGCTTGGTAGTGTGTGACAATGGCTGAAATCTGGTGGCAGCTCTTGGCCTTGGCAACCTCACTCACATCCCATGTCTGGCACATGTGCTCAACTTGGTCGTTCAGAGCTTTCTGAGGGACTATCTGGATCTTGATGCACTGCTGCACAAGGTCCGCATAGAGTGCGCTCGCTTGCGGCGTTCCAGCACGGCAAGATTGCGCCTTGCTGCTCTGCAGCGCCTATTACGCCTTCCGGAACATCGCATCATATGTGACCTACCCACCAGGTGGAATTCAACGTTACATATGTTGGAGCGGTTGTGTGAGCAGCAGGCAGCAGTCATGGAGTACCAGCTGCATCAGGTGCAAACAAGTCGCAATGTGTGCCGGTCACACTTCAGCACCACTGAGTGGGCCTCTATGAAGGACATCTGCCTCGTTTTGCGTGCCTTCAATGATTCCACGCGGATGGCGAGTGCAGATGATGCACTAGTCAGCATGACTGTCCCCCTTATCTGCATGCTTCAAAAAACACTGCAAGCACTAAGGGATGAGGTTTTGTAAGAGGTGGAGGATGAGGAGTCCCAAATGCCATCTGCTTCTGGACAGTCTGCACTACGTGCTTCCTCACAAAGGCCTAGGCAGGGGACACTTTGTGAGGAGGATGAGGAGGAGTCGATGGAGGAGGAAGACATCTCTCCACAGGAGGGAGGTACACAAAGCTCTAGTCAGTATGTACAGCGAGGGTGGGGTGATGCAGAGCAGGCAGAGATCACACCTCAAGCAGGGGACAGCGGTTCTTTGGCAGTTGGGAGTCTGCAGCACATGGTTGACTTCATGCTGCAGTGTCTGAGAAACGACCGCCGCATCGCCTACATTCTCTACACGGCTGATTATTGGGTGTACACCCTCCTAAATCCTCGCTACCGGGACAACTTGCAAACCCTCATACCAACGTTGAACCGGGAGCGTAAACTGCGGGAGTACCAAGACACACTGGTGCAGTCCATCATGTTTTCCATTCCACCCGACAGCAGTGGTGCTAGTGCTTTACAAAGCACCTCTGTGCGTCGACCCAGTGGAGGAAACTCGGCACAAAGAGGGAGCAGAGGCAGTGCCTCAGCACAAGGCAAGACCACTATGGCCCAAATGTGGCAAAGTTTTGTGTGTCCGCCACAATTGTCTACACCATCACTGACGGCTCCAGTCAGCAGGAGGCAACGTTTCCGTCAGATGGTGACAGACTACATGTCTTGCCCTGTGAGTGTACTCCCAGATGGCTCTTCCCCCTTCAAGTTTTGGGTCTCTAAGCTGGATACATGGCCAGAGCTTAGCCAGTATGCATTGGAGGTGCTGGCTTGCCCTGCTGCCAGTGTATTATCGGAACGCGTCTTTAGTGCCACAGGTGGTGTACTAACAGACCGTCGCACGCGACTTTCTTCCAATAACGTCGACTGGCTTACTTTTCTGAAAATGAACAAGGCCTGGATCTCCCCAGAATTTGCTAGTCCTCTTCCAGACTAAATAATTGGTTGGCAACTGTATCCGGGTCTCCTGTTGTGTTCATGTTTCTACCACCTGAACTATAATCCCTGGGCTTCAACACAGCCAGTTGTTGCTCAGATGTGTCATCTGCACAGAGAAAAACACTAGCTCCTGTGTTAGTGGGGTTCAGTAACGCCAGCTGCTCCCCTGCTGTGTGGACGGCAAAGTCTCCTGCTCCATCCACATTCAAACTACTGCTGGTTTTTAACCTTGCTCCACTTAGGCCGCTGGCTCCACCGTCTCTAGTATTTCCCCTGGCCTCCAACCCCGCCAGTGACAGCTCTTAAGTGACGTCTGCATAATCCACACTTGTTCCAGTGTAATTGGCCTCAGTCACATCAGTTGATCCCCTGATGTGTGTCTGGCAAGGTCTCCTGCTCTGTCCACATTCCCATTACTAGTAGTGTGAATGAGGACAGAGCAGGAGACCTTGCCGGACACACATCAGGGATCAACTGAAGGGACTGAGCCCAAGTAACACAGGAATAAGTGTGGATTGTGCTGACGCCACTTCAGAGCTGTCAATGGCGGGGTTGGAGGCCAGGGGAAATACTAGAGACAGTGGAGCCAGAGGCCATAGTGGGTCACCGTTACAATCAGTTGTAGTCTACTACCTCTATAAAACGTGCTGCAAGTTGGCCTCAGCCAGGTCCATGCCTCATCCATGCTCCAACAACGTCAGTTGGTGTTCAGAAGTGACGTCTTCACAAAGAAAAACACACTAGCTCCTGTGTTAGTGGGGTTCAGTAATGCCAGCTGTTCCCCTGCTGTGTAGACGGCAAAGTCTCCTGCTGCTTCCACATGCCAACACCATCAGGCCTCAGCCAGCTCCATGCCTCATCCTGGGCTCCAACAACGTCAGTTGGTGTTCAGAAGTGCCATCTCCGCAGAGAAAAACACTCTAGCTCCAGTGTCAGTGGGGTTCAGTAATGCCTGCTGTTCCCCTGCTGTGTAGACGGTAATGTGTCCTGCTCCATGCACATGCCAACACCATCAGGCCTCAGCTTTCTCCATGCCTGATCCTGAGCTCCAACAACGCCAGTTGGTGTTCAGAAGTGCCGTCTTCGCAGAGAAAAACACACTAGCTCCTGTGTTAGTGGGGTTCAGTAATGCCAGCTGATCCCCTGCTGTCTAGACGGCAAAGTCTAGTGCTGCCTCCACATGCCAACACCATCAGGCCTCAGCCTGCTCCATGCCTCATCCTGGGCTCCAACAACGCCAGTTGGTGTTCAGAAGTGCCGTCTCCGCAGAGAAAAACACTCTAGCTTCTGTGTCAGTGGGGTTCAGTAATGCCAGCTGTTCCCCTGCTGTGTAGACGGCAAAGTCTCCTGCTGCCTCCACATGCCAACACCATCAGGCCTCAGCCTGCTCCATGCCTCATCCTGGGCCCCAACAACGTCAGTTGGTGTTCAGAAGTGCCATCTTCACAGAGAAAAACACAATAGCTCCTGTGTTAGTGGGGTTCAGTTATGCCAGCTGTTCCCCTGCTGTGTAGGTGGCAAAGTCTCCTGCTGCCTCCACATGCAAACTACTACAGATTTGTAACTTTGGTCAACTTAGGCCTCTGGCTCCACTGTCTCTAGTATTTCCCCTGGCCAACAACCACGCCAGTTACAGCTGTGAAGTGGCGTCTGCACAATCCACACTTGTTCCTGAGTTACTGTGGCTCAGTCCCGTCAGTTGATCCCCTGATGTGTGTCCGGCAAGGTCTCTTGCTCTGTCCACATTCACATTACTAGTAGTGTGAATGAGGACTGAGCAGGAGAGCTTGCCAGACACACATCAGGGGATCAACAGACGGGACTGAGCCACAGTTACACAGGAACAAGTGTGGATTGTGCAGATGCCACTTCACAGCTGTAACTGGCGGGGTTGGAGGCCAGGGGAAATATTAGAGACAGTGGAGCCGGAGGCCATAGTGGGTCACGGTTACAATCAGTTGTAGTCTACTACCTCTATAAAACGTGCTGCAAGTTGGCCTCAGCCAGGTCCATGCCTCATGCATGCTCCAACAACGTCAGTTGGTGTTCAGAAGTGACGTCTTCACAAAGAAAAACACACTAGCTCCTGTGTTAGTGGGGTTCAGTAATGCCAGCTGTTCCCCTGCTGTGTAGACGGCAAAGTCTCCTGCTGCTTTCACATGCCAACACCATCAGGCCTCAGCCAGCTCCATGCCTCATCCTGGGCTCCAACAACGTCAGTTGGTGTTCAGAAGTGCCGTCTCCGCAGAGAAAAACACTCTAGCTCCAGTGTCAGTGGGGTTCAGTAATGCCTGCTGTTCCCCTGCTGTGTAGACGGTAATGTGTCCTGCTCCATACACATGCCAACACCATCAGGCCTCAGCTTGCTCCATGCCTGATCCTGAGCTCCAACAACGCCAGTTGGTGTTCAGAAGTGCCGTCTTCGCAGAGAAAAACACACTAGCTCCTGTGTTAGTGGGGTTCAGTAATGCCAGCTGATCCCCTGCTGTCTAGACGGCAAAGTCTCCTGCTGCCTCCACATGCCAACACCATCAGGCCTCAGCCTGCTCCATGCCTCATCCTGGGCCCCAACAACGTCAGTTGGTGTTCAGAAGTGCCGTCTTCACAGAGAAAAACACAATAGCTCCTGTGTTAGTGGGGTTCAGTTATGCCAGCTGTTCCCCTGCTGTGTAGGTGGCAAAGTCTCCTGCTGCCTCCACATGCAAACTACTACAGATTTGTAACTTTGGTCAACTTAGGCCTCTGGCTCCACTGTCTCTAGTATTTCCCCTGGCCAACAACCACGCCAGTTACAGCTGTGAAGTGGCGTCTGCACAATCCACACTTGTTCCTGAGTTACTGTGGCTCAGTCCCGTCAGTTGATCCCCTGATGTGTGTCCGGCAAGGTCTCTTGCTCTGTCCACATTCACATTACTAGTAGTGTGAATGAGGACTGAGCAGGAGAGCTTGCCAGACACACATCAGGGGATCAACAGACGGGACTGAGCCACAGTTACACAGGAACAAGTGTGGATTGTGCAGACGCCACTTCACAGCTGTAACTGGCGGGGTTGTTGGCCTGGGGAAATACAAGAGACAGTGGAGCCGGAGGCCATAGTGGAGCACGGCGACAATCAGTAGTAGTCTACAACCTCTATAAAACCAGCTGCAAGTTGTCCTCCGCCTGCTGCATGCTTATGCTTCATCCTGGGCTACAACACAGCCAGTTGTAGCCTGGAAGTGCCGTCCGCACAGATAGAAACACTCGCTCCTGTGTCAGTGGGGTTCAGTAATGGCTGCTGTTCTCCTGCTGTGTAGACGGCAATGTCTCCTGCTCCATACACATGTCAACACCATCAGGCCTCAGCAAACTTGGAGTGAGTTTTATACTGGTTGTACACAACTACCGATTGTAACCGTGATCCACTTTGTCCTCTGGCTCTACTGTCTCTAGTATTTCCCCTGGACTCCAACCACGGCAGTTGCTGCTCTGCAGAGTTGTCTGCAAAATCCACACTTGTTCCTGTGTTACTGGGGCTCAGTCACGTCAGTTGATCCCCTGTGGTGTGTCCGGCAATGTCTCATGCTCTGTCCCCATTCCCATTAATAGTTGTGGGAATGTGGACAGAGCAGGACACCTTGCCGGGCATACATCAGGGGTTCAACTGACGTGACTGAGCCCCAGTAACTCAGGAACAAGTGTGGATTTTGCAGACAACTCTGCAGAGCAGCAACTGCCGTGGTTGGAGTCCAGGGGAAATACTAGAGACAGTAGAGCCAGAGGACAAAGTGGATCACAGTTACAATCGGTAGTTGTGTACAACCAGTATAAAACTCACTCCAAGTTTGCCACAGCCTGCTGCCTGATTGACCCCTGGGCTTCAACATCGCATGTTGCTGCTCAGAAGTGTGTTTGCCACGGGTACTACCTCCTGCCCAGCCGGGTTCCAGCAACGTCAGCTGTTTCTCGGCAGATCCTTTGGCCTAGGTGCCTCCTTCATGGTATCCGAGTTCCAGCAACGTCTGCTGGTCCTTGGTAGTGCTTTTTAGCACAGGTACCTCCTGCTTAGAAACCGTGTTCTAGCACCGTCAGCTGGTCCACGGTTGTGCCATTGGCTGTTGTTCCTTCTGCTGCCACTCTGGGTTCCAGCACCGTCAGCTGGTTCTCGGTAGTTCCATTGACTCTTGTAGCTAATGCTACCCCTCCGGGTTCCAGCACCGTCAGCTGGTTCTCGGAAGTGTCTTTGGCACAGGCACTCCCTCCTGCCCAGCCTGGTTCCAGCACGCCTGCTGTTTCCGGGTAGTGTCAACGTCACTTTGCCACCGATACGTTGTCCTGTCGTGTTGCGGTTGGGTTAGCCGAGTCTATGGTGCCTGCAGTTTTGGTGCTTCCTATGTGGGCTGCGGGTTCTGGTAATAAAGGCTGGTTCCATAGTGCCAATAGGGCAAGCACCCCCTGTTGGATTGTGGGTTTCGGTAACTGCGGCCGGCTCACAGCCTTGCAACTTTGCTTTTTCCTGGGTACCTTCTGCTACTCATCCGGGTTCCAGCACCATCAGCTGGTTCTCGGCAGTGCCTATGGCCTAGGTGCCTCCTTCTTGGTATCCAAGTTCCAGCAACGACTGCTGGTCCTTGGTAGTGCTTTTTAGCACAGGTACCTCCTGCTTAGAAACCGTGTTCTAGCACCTTCAGCTGGTCCACGGTTGTCCCATTGGCTATTGTTCCTTCTGCTGCCCCTCCTGGTTTCAGCACCGTCAGCTGGCTCTCAGCAGAGCCTTTGGCCTAGGTGCCTCCTTCTCGGTATCTGAGTTCCAGCAACATCTGCTGGTCCTTAGTAGTTTTTTCTAGCACAGGTACCTCCTGCTTAGAAACCGTGATCTAGTACCGTCAACTGGTCCACGGTTGTCTCATTGGCTCTTGTTCCTTCTGCTGCCCCTCCTGGTTCCAGCACCGTCAGCTGGTCCTCGCTAGTGTCATTTGCTCTTGCAGCTTCTGCTACCCATCCAGGTTCCAGCACCATCAGCTGGTTCTCGGCAGTGCCTTTGGCCTAGGTGCCTCCTTCTTGGTATCCGAGTTCCAGCAACGTCTGCTGGTCCTTGGTAGTGCTTTTTAGCACAGGTACCTCCTGCTTAGAAACCATGTTTTAGCACCGTCAGCTGGTCCACGGTTGTCCCATTGGCTTTTGTTCCTTCTGCTGCCCCTCCTGGTTCCAGCACCATCAGCTGGTCCTCGCTAGTGTCATTTGCTCTTGCAGCTTCTGCTACCCATCCGGGTTCCAGCACCGTCAGCTGGCTCTCAGCAGAGCCTTTGGCCTAGGTGCCTCCTTCTCGGTATCCGAGTTCCAGCAACGTCTGCTGGTCCTTGGTAGTGCTTTTTAGCACAGGTACCTCCTGCTTAGTAACCATGTTCCAGCACCGTCAGATGGTCCACGGTTGTGCCATTGGCTGTTGTTCCTTCTGCTGCCACTCTGGGTTCCAGCACCGTCAGCTGGTTCTCGGTAGTTCCATTGACTCTTGTAGCTAATGCTACCCCTCCAGGTTCCAGCACCGTCAGCTGGTTCTCGGAAGTGTCTTTGGCACGGGCACTCCCTCCTGCCCAGCCTGGTTACAGCACGTCTACTGTTTCCGGGTAGTGTCAACATCACTTTGCCACTGATACGTTGTCCTGTCGTGTTGTGGTCGGGTTAGCCGAGTCTATGGTGCCTGCAGTTTCAGTGCTTCCTATGTGGACTGCGGGTTCTGGTAACAAAGGCTGGTTCCATAGTGCCAATAGGAAAAGCACCCCCTGTAGGACTGTGGGTTTTGGTAACTGCGGCCTGCTCGCGGACGCGACACTTTGTTAATCATGGGTACCTTCTGCTACCCATCCGGGTTCCAGCAACGTCAGCTGGTTCCCGACAGAGCCTTTGGCTTAGGTGCCTCTTTGTCGGTATCCGAGTTTCAGCAACGTCTGCTGGTCCTTGGTAGTGCTTTGGAGTACAGGTACCTCCAGCTTAGTAACCATGTTCCAGCACCGTCAGCTGTTCCACGGTTGTCCCATTGACTCTTGCTCCTTCTGTTGCCCACCCGGGTTCCTGCACCGTCAGCTGGTTCTCAGCAGTGCCTTTGGCCTAGGTGCCTCCTTGTCGGTATCTGAGTTCCACCAACATCTGCTGGTCCTTGGTAGTGCTTTGGAGCACAGGTACCTCCTGCTTAGTAACCGTGTTCCAGCACCGTCAGCTGCTCCACGGTTGTGCCATTGGCTCTTGTTCATTCTGCTGCCACTCCGGGTTCCAGTACCATCAGCTGGTTCTCGCCAGTTCCTCAGCCTTCTTGTAACTTCTGCTACTTTTCAAAGTTCAAGCTTGTGGAAATGGTTTTTGATTCTCACTCTGGATCTCCCTGACAATGACCTTGAAGACGACGACCCTGAAGACCACACAGAAGAATACTTAAAAGATGACCCTGAAGAAGATGACCAAGAGGACAAAGAACAGGAAGACAACCACCAAGATGCAGAACAACAAGAGACAGAAGACCAAGGAGCATAAAAACCAAAAGCAGAAGAACATTAAGCATAAGACTAAAAATCTGAGCAAATGAGATTATCAAATTTATAAGCAGAAGAAGACTAAGCAGTGTATGGGGGTGAGTCCGTTCCTCCTCGTGGTGCCCCTGGAAAAGGCCTGCTGCTGCAGGCCAAACTGAACGCGGACAAATCCTGTTGTATATCTTTTGTGACAGGCTGAACGGAAGGTGTAATCTTCAAACTTTTAGAGATAACAACTACAGGAATGCCTGACACAAATAAGAATATGATGAAGAAGAATAGGAAGAAGAAGAAGAATAGGAAGAAGAAGAAGAAGAAGAAGAAGAATAGGAGGAAGAAGAAGAAGAATAGGAAGAAGAAGAAGAATAGGAAGAAGAAGAAGAAGATACTGCTGCTGAAGATGATGAAGGAGAAAGTGTGGGAGAAGTAAAAAAGAAGGTGAAGAGCATGGAAGTAGTGAAACATACATATCTGACAAAAAATTAAAGACTTTAACATAGTCAATATCTTTGTAACTACGAACGTCTTTAAAAAAAAAAAAATTCCTGCTATTCCATTTCATTGGGCTAAACCTCTATGGCTTTAATGTCTCCTACACCTCCCACAATACATTCTACATTATTATTAGTTGTTTTTCTCAATGTAGAATTAAGAAAAACAGGGAAAGAAAGGGTTTCTTTTAATTCCGATATTTCTGCTCCATTGACTTGAATGGGACTTCCGGGATCGGAATCGGCGATACCCGATACTTTTTTTAGATCGGCCGATCCATTCCGATACGATATTTTTCACTATCGGGTGGTATCGCTCAACACTAGCGGTCAACGAAGACAGAGAATACTTCCTAGGATCTACACTGTGAAGAGTGTCCCCTTACACAGGTCCACAAAAGCTTCTGCCTTCAGTGACTGCTTCACCAGCTTTTATATGCTTTAAACAAAGGTTTACACAAAATAATATTGTGTAAACATGAAAATACACAAGTTAGTTGTCTGATGTTCCAATCACATGACAGTGGCCAGCTATCATGAATAAATAACATCAAACAAAACTTGCCCCTTCGGACTATTTACTCCTGTCCTAATATTTACATATGATAAGAGTAAATCATACACCAGAACAAAGTTTCCAACAACATACTATGATCAGAACCCTAGCACAAAATATATATATTTCAGAGTGCAGTTAAAGAGATCTTTAAGATTGAATACACTATAATGGGTTTCAGATCACCAACTATATTCCTGGTTCTACATTAGGCTTTCCCAGCCATATTTCTATGACCTTATGTACAATAATGTGCAATTGTCTATATGCCTGGTCCACTTTTAACCCCCATATACTTTAAGACACAAATATCAGGTGATGCCTGGTCAATATACTCACACCATTCACTGCTCTTAAAATTCAAGTAAGTCAACAGCGTACACAAAGGTTAATTCTTTCCAGTAATCAAGATTAAACATACTGTTTCAACAAGCATTGTCTTTTAGTGCAGGGGTCCCCAACCGCCGGTCCGCGGCCCAGCACCGGGCCGCTGCAGTGCCCTTGCCGGTCCGCAGACACAAGGGGAGCCAGGGGCGGTCAGTGGCGTAGCGGGGGCTGGGGCGGCGTGCTGCAGTTCTTAGCAGCGGCCAGGGAGCGATCCAAGCAGCTCCGCTGCCTGCAAGAGGAAATAGCAGGAGCGGAGCTGCAAGGACCCGTCCACTGCATCCAGCTTCCTGCCCGCCGCCCGCGCTTCCTGTCTCTGACTGACACAGAGAGGAGAGCGCGGCCGCTGCTGTGTCAGAGCGAGGAAGCGCGGGCGGCGGGCAGGTGAGAGGAGAGAGGTGGTGTCTGTGTGTATGTATAATGCGTGTGTACATGTATGTCTGTGTGTGTGTTTGTGTGTGTGTGTGTGTGTGTGTGTATGTGTGTGTGTGTGTGTGTGTGTTGGTCTGTGTTTGTGTAGCCTGGCCCTGGAGGAGATGGGGACATGAGGAGAAGGCCATGAGGGGAGTGATGGAGAGACGGCAGTGATGGGGTGAAGGCAATGATGGGGAGAGGGGAGTGATGGGGTGAAGGCAATGATGGGGAGAAGGGAGTGATGGGGTGAAGGCAATGATGGGGAGAGGGGAGTGATGGGGTGAAGGCAATGATGGGGAGAAGAGAGTGATGGGGTGAAGGCAATGATGGGGAGAGGGGAGTGATGGGGTGAAGGCAATGATGGGGAGAAGGGAGTGATGGGGTGAAGGCAATGATGGGGAGAGGGGAGTGATGGGGTGAAGGCAATGATGGGGAGAAGGGGGTGATGGGGTGAAGGCAATGATGGGGAGAGGGGAGTGATGGGGTGAAGGCAATGATGGGGAGACAGCAGTGATGGGGTGAAGGCAATGATGGGGAGAGGGGAGTGATGGGGTGAAGGCAATGATGGGGAGAAGGGAGTGATGGGGTGAAGGCAATGATGGGGAGACAGCAGTGATGGGGTGAAGGCAATGATGGGGAGAGGGGAGTGATGGGGTGAAGGCAATGATGAAGAGATGGCAGTGATGGGGTGAAGGCAATGATGGAGAGATGGCAGTGATGGGGTGAAGGCAATGATGGGGAGAAGGGAGTGATGGGGTGAAGGCAATGATGGGGAGACAGCAGTGATGGGGTGAAGGCAATGATGGAGAGATGGCAGTGATGGGGTGAAGGCAATGATGGGGAGACGGGAGTGATGGGGTGAAGGCAATGATGGGGAGAAGGGGGTGATGGAGCACTTATTCAAAACCTATGGTGAGTTGAGTCACATTATAAATGTTATTTAATTATAAGTATGCACTGCTACACTACAACCGTGTCCATAGCCCCGCCCCCTTATGACCAAAGCCCCGCCCCTGCCACACCTCCATCCCCGCCCTGCCGGGCCATGGAAGAATGGTCTTGCTTGAAACCGGTCCCTGGTGCAAAAAAGGTTGGGGACCACTGTTTTAGTGTACTCAACACTAAGGCTGCATCTCAATAGCCATTGTGGGTCTGACCTCATGAACCCTGGTTTTCAAGAACTGGACATGAGGCCTTCAAATGCTGACATTTCAGGTTCCTATATTTCAATATACAGTAATTTCAATATGGACTCAAAATAGGCATTTTTTTATATAATTCACACTACACATAGTCATCTTTAGTACTGACTGGGAGACTCATCTGTCCCAGGTACAATCAGTGCTGGAGTCTCTTAGGCTGGTTTCACACTTGCGTTTTTTTGCGCTGCGTTTTTGCCCATAAATGCGCATGAGTTTTTTTACCTATACTTAACATGGGTGCGCATAGTCATGCGTTTGAACGCGTTTGTATGCGCATGCGTTTTTTTGTAGTGTGCGCCCGGGCGCACAAAATGCATCCTGTTGCATTTTTTGTGCACCCGACCTGTCTCAAAAAAACGCATGAGCACGCAATGCCCACGAAATTCACCCAAAACACATTATAGTCTATGGGAGTGCTGACGTGCGCATGGTCATGCACACGTCAGCGCAAAAAAAGCGTGCGTTTTTTGGGGAAAAACCATGCGCAAAAAACAAGAAAACACATAACAACGCATGATGCGTTTTTTATTCGCGTTTGCACTGTGCACGCAGCGCAAAAAAACGCAAGTGTGAAAGTAGCCTTAGAGTCGCAGGGTTAACAGCAAACCCAAAGAAATACGCGTTAGGTCTCACGGAGGCCCGGTACTTAAGATATGTGATTTGCCGCGGGGTTATCAAGCCCCAAGTGAACAAAATTAAGGCCATTCAAAACGGGCCCAAGCTCTTAAGTACCAAACAGGTGAGGGCATTCCTTGGCATCATTGGTTACTACTGCCAGTTTATACCCAATTTTGCGGGGAAATCAGCACCCGTAACCGACCTGTTAAAAGGTAAGAAGACAGTGATGGTCTGTTGGAATACTCAGTCGGAGGAAACATTCCAGTCCCTGAAGTCAGTGTTGTGTGAACAGCCGGTCCTCATCAGCCCCGACTTCAAGAAGACCTTTATTGTACAAACCGGTGCCTTACAACTAGGTCTAGGAGCGGTGCTTTCGCAAGAGGTGAACGGGGATGAGCATCCAGTCACCTACTTGATCAGGAAACTCACCCCGGCAGAGAAAAATTATAGCATAGTGGAGAAGGAGAGCTTGGCTATTAAGTGGGCTTTGGAGTCCCTTCGCTACTATTTGCTCGGGCATCAGTTTTGTTTGGTAATGGACAATTCACCCCTCGTTTGGATGACAAAAGCAAAAGAGAAGAATGCCCGAGTCACCAGATGGCTCCTGTCCCTACAGAACTTTACTTTTTCAGTGGAACATCGGGCGGGGAAATCACAGGGAAATGCAGATGCCCTGTCACAGGCCCACTGTATGGCGACAAATGTTCAACCCCACACGTTTGAACAGTGGGGGGGTATGTGAGGCAGTGACCGAGGTCATATGCGAGGGTCGCTATGTGTCCCCCAGGATGCGCTCAGAAGCAAATTAGATCCGCTGGAGTGCCTTGTGGTCACAGCAGCATGCCTGTGAGTCACAAGGCAGAATAAAAGTAAGTTTGAATCTTGTCAAGTTATTTTGACCAAGGAGCTTGTTCAGGAAAACCCGGTATGGGTTTTTATTTTTGAAAGGGACTGCAGGAAGGTTTTTGTTTTTTGTTTTTTTTCTCATAGCCCTTATATTATGTGAGTATCAATTGATCTATTTGATTTACTTCCCTTTTGTATGATCCTTCCATTCCCATGTATCAATCCCTGCAGAGAAGTCTCTTTTCTCTATATTATGATCACTATCCATATAGATGCTGCTTACACTGGCCCATTGTTTATTTGGTGACCTATGCGCACGCGCCTGGTTTGGCGGCCTGCTCTGACTTCCGGGAGCGCTCGCATATGCGACCGCAGTGCGTTCCACTGCGGGTCACAGAGCGCGGTCCTGGGAAGTCCCTTTTGCCTAAGGGGGCGGAACTAGCCGCGTGCGCTATTCACAGGTCCTATTCCCTATCCGGTATTTTACCGGAAGCTAGTGTATATAACTTTGGTCACGTGACCGTTCACATGGGCCCATGGTAACTATAAAGGATTCAGGAACACCACTACCTGTCAGAACGCCCAGGGAAGAAGCAACTCATGCGAAACAGTGCTGTCGGGCGGCGGTGGGGAAAAGGTTTTCCAGCATTTAGCCTTTCCATTGGCTTTCTTTCTCCCAGTGGCCAGCCACAGGTAAAAATCTTTCTTTAAAATTGCCTTGTAACTTATCCATTTATGGAACCCCTTTTTTTGCTGTGCCCTGCTTTTTTGGATATATCTCCCTGAAGTGCAATTCCTTCCCTAGCCATTTTTCATACTGAATAGGCCAATCTTTCCTTTAGTGCTTATAGCGCTTCATTTTTGCAAGTTTTTGTAACTGCCGTTGGAATACAGGCCTTAAATATATTGTATTTTTTTTTTTTTTTGCTTTGGAGGGACTCTTTTTGGATTTTTGGATATATTTGAAATAGATAATTTGCACACTGTGGAGATATCATACACTCTCCTTGCTGGCTATCCTTACCCCCTGTGTTGGAGACCAATTAATCCTGTCTTTTTAATACAATTATGTTATTTTTAATTGATAATTAATAAAAATTATATTTTTATCAACATTATTGTTTTTCACTTCTTGAGTCTTCACGGTACCTTCCGTGACGATTTTTTGTTTGAAGAAGGTAGTGGGGTCCGGTCCGTTTCCTCCAGCCCAAATCTTATAAGTGGCCTATGGCCTGCAGGAAGAGTTTGGGTGTGTCAGTTTTGGTCCTGCAAGCAGACAGAGCAGTTGGTCTGCAGAGCACTCCCTGTGTGAGGCAACATGGCCAAGTGGAGCCAAAGGGTCTGGCACATCTGCATACATGGTAGTGCGGTCGCTCACGGCAACGGGAGATTAGAGAGGTAAATAAGTGGCTCATGAATTGGTGTAGGAAGGAGGGGTTTGGGTTCCTGGAGAACTGGGCCGACTTCTCAGTTGGCTACAGGTTCTACGCTAGGGACGGGCTGCAACTCAATGGGGAGGGTGCAGCTGTGCTGAGGGAGAAAATGGCTAGGAGGTTGGAGGAGTGTTTAAACTATGGACTCGGGGGGAGGGTATTCATTTTATAGGAGGGGAAGACAGAGCAGATAGAGACCTGGGCACAAATAATGAAATTCGGGGTGGGGGGTGGCATGGGGGGTGGGGTTAGAATAGATAATAATTTAAGAAAGAATAGAGGTACAGAGAGATACATAAAGTGCATGTATACTAATGCCAGTAGCCTCGCCAACAAAATGGAGGAATTAGAATTAATTTTGTTGGAACATAATTATGACATGTGGGGATATCTGAGACATGGCTGGACAAGAGGCATGACTGGGCGGTTAATTTTCAGGGCTATAGTCTGTTCAGAAATATCCATACAAATAAGAGGGGGGGGTGTGTTTTATATGTAAAATCATCCTTAACCCCTTTTTGCCATATGATGTACTATCCCGTCCATGTGATCTGGGACTTAATCCCCATGGACGGGATAGTACGTCATGGCATTTAAAGCGAGATTGCCACTTAAGTCGCGGTGATCGCATTAAAATTCCGAGGCCATCTTACCTGAGGGAAGATGGCCTTGGCATCCTGGGGTCTGTCGCCGGCCTCCCGAATGCTGTGATTGGCTGTTCAATTCTGAACAGCCAATCACAGCCCTTCTCATTGTTTCAGCCAATCGGAGCGGCTGAAACAATGATGTCACAGGCTAAGATCGAGTACCGATGTACTCTATCCTAGCCCAGTGCCTGGCAATGCCAGGCACCAGCAAAAACCCCTCGGATTGGCGCGATTGCGCCAATGGGCACAGCAGCGGTATTACCGCGCTGTGCCCTGCCTTTACTAGCATGGATCGGTGCTGTAATAGCACTGTTCATAGGTCATTGCCTAGGACAGGCCCAGCAGAGCCTGCAGGAGCTGATTGGCGCGATCGATGTCATCGTTGATCACGCCAATCACAGAGCACAGCTGCGGTCACGCTGTTTCCGCTCAGTGAACTGGCTGTGACCTGCCTAGAAATCGGAGCTGTGAGCTCCGATCCTAGGCAGTTGCCACGGTCACCAGGCAGAGCAGTGATTGGTGGGATCGATGTGATCATTTGATCCCACCAATGATAGGCCACAGCAGCGGTGTGACCTGTCTGTCACCTGCCAGTGACCTGTCTGACTGCTTTGCAGGGTCCTCACTCTAGCTGAAGATTCCTGCAGAGTGGTCACACGGCCAGAGATCCTCCTTTGCTGGGTATTGTTGTGCCACAGCAGCCTGTAGCAACACAATCCCTGCTGAAGAAAGAAGACAGAAGAAAGGAAAAAAAGAGACCCTACAACTAAGTGTTACCTGATCCCTGCCCAATCTATCTTCACCCCCCTAATCCCCTCATCCCTCCTTCCCCCTACCCCCTCTTTTTATCCCCCTCCACCCTTCTTTGCGCTGCCTCCGTGCGCACATTTAGCAGCCGCCGAGCGTTGATTGGTGACGCAACGCAGTTCACCGATCAACACTCGTGCTCGCTTTTTTTTCCTCAGCCCCCTTTGCGCCAACTCCACACACACATCTTGCAGCCACCAAACTTTGATAAGTGACGCAGTTCACTTATCAGAGCTTGTGCCTGCCGATTTCTTTTTTTTCACCCCCCCTTGCACCACACCGGTGCGCACACCCAGCAGCTGTGGAATTTTGATAAGTGACGCAGTTCACTTATCAGAGCTTGTGCCTGCCGATTTCCTTTTTTTTCACCGCCCTTGCACTACACCCGTACGCACACCCAGCAGCTGCCGAACTTTGATAAGTGACGCAGTTCACTTATCAGAGCTAGGGCCTGCTATTTTAGACTTTTCTTTTCACAGTTATTTTTTCTCCCCATTTGCATTTTTTCTTTTAGCTTTTTCTTTTCAGAATAGTTTGCACCAATCACTAGCCCCCCCCACACATACACACAGTTATCAATAAAGTACACCCAAGCACCATATTCACAAAAAAAATGTCCCACTCGTCACCTTCGTCCCAACAGCACTATTCAGTGGGAGGTATATTCTTTCCTTGCCTCCGACATTGATAGCGAGGGAGAGGATCCCACATTTTTATACTTTTCCGATTCTTCGTCCTCATCCTCTCCCTCTTCCTCCTCCTCATCTTCCTCCTCGGGTCCTGCGGAACCGCCACGCAGAAGCCCCAGGACAGAAGATGAGACGGTGTCCGCAATTGCAGAACCTGAACCAGCACACCCCATTGCGGACCCTGTGTGGACCTCGCCCCCCGAAAATTATGAGCCACTGATTCCTGATTTTGTGGCAGAATCAGGAATCAAGTTTTACACCACTGGCCCCACAGAAATGGACTTTTTCAAAGTCTTTTTCTCTGAGGATTTTATTAACCTCATGGTGGAGCAAACTAATTTTTACGCTCGTCAATTTTTGGCGCACAACCCCGGTTCATCATATCCTAACTGGTTTCCTGTAGATGTAGTTGAAATGATGAAGTTTTGGGGCCTGGTCCACCACATGGGGATCCTGAAGAAGCCAGAACTTCGACAATATTGGAGTGATGATATTTTATATAACGCTCCAGTGTTCCGAATGGTCATGGCCCGGACGCGTTTTGAGGCCATCCACAAATTCCTGCATTATACCGATAATGCACAGTGTCCCGCACGAGATGACCCCAACTTTGACCGTCTGTTCAACGTTCGGCTGGTCATCGAACACTTCAACAAAAAGTTTGCTGAAATATACGTGCCCCAAAGGGATGTCTGCGTGGATGAGTTCTTAATTCATTTTAAGGGAAGTCTCGTATTCCGTCAGTACCTGCCCAGTAAGAGGGCCAGGTATGGAATCAAACTCTACAAACTTTGTGAGAGTACCTCAGGGTACACCCACAGGTTTAGAGTGTACGAAGGAAAGTACACCAGGATTGAACAACGTTAGGCATCGGGTTCCTGCCTCTGCACTGGAGGAATCCCGAGCTTTACCTTCTGTGGTCTCCCATTCAGCCCCAACCGCAGAAGAGGCTGCTCAGCAAAGACGTCGATCTCGACGTCTTGCTCAAGATAGTGTTACCAGGTTGGTTGATGCTGCCACCTCTTGTTCAGCTTTAGCAATCCGCACTAGCCAGGAGCGAGCAGATCCAGATTCTAAGTCCTTTTTACAGCCTACTGAGCATGCCCGGGGGTCGACCTCTCATTGGAGGTTGGAGGTCACATGCTCAGGTCCTCAACCAGCTCAGATTGGACCATCAGAAAGGTCCTGGAAGGACATTGCTATAAAAGGTTCGCATGGCCATGCATGTGTGATCACTGGGGAAAGTTGTTGTCACGTGGTGCACAGTGCGCAATTGTCTATGAGACCAAGCGGAGCCGTGTGTGTGTGTAACATGGGTACAGTGGAGAGCCGTATGCGTGTAACGTGGGTACAGTGGAGCCGTGTGTGTGTAATGTAGTTACAGCGGAGCCACGCGTGGCTGTAACGTGGTTACAGCGGAGCCACGCGTGGCTGTAACGTGGTTACAGCGGAGCCGTGCGTGTGTAACGTGGTTACAGCGGAGCCGTGCGTGTGTAACGTGGATACAGCAGAGCCGTTCGTGTGTAACGTGGATACAGCGGAGCCCTGCATGTGTAACGGGGATACAACGGAGCCATGCATGTGTAACGTGGATACAGCGGAGCCCGTGCGTGTGTAACGTGGATTGCGTTTATAACATGGGTACAGCAGAGCCGTGTGTGTGTAACGTGGGTATGGCGGAGCCGTGCGTGTGTAACGTGGGTACGGTGGAGCCATGTGTGTGTGTAACGTGGGTATGGCGGAGCTGTGTGTGTGTGTAACGTGGGGACGGCGGAGCCGTGTGTGTGTAACGTGGGTATGGCAGAGCCGTGTGTGTGTAATGTGGGTACGGCAGAGCCGAGTGTGTGCAACATGGATACGACGGAGCCGTGTGTGTATTAGCGTGGATACAGCGGAGCCGTGCGTGTGTTAACATGGGTACAGCGAAGCCATGCGTGTGTAATGTGGATACAGCGGAGCTGTGAGTGTGTAACGTGGATACAGCAGAGCCGTGTGTGTGTAACGTGGATACAGCAGAGCGTGCGTGTGTAACGTGGATACAGCGGAGCTGTGTGCGTGTGTTAACGTGGATACAGCGGAGCCATGTGTGTGTGTAACGTGGGTGCAGCGGAGCCGTGTGTGTGTGTAACGTGGGTACGGTGGAGCCGTGTGTGTGTAACGTGGGTACGGTGGAGCTGTGTGTGTGTGTAACGTGGGTACGGCGGAGCCGTGTGTGTGTAATGTGGATGTCGCTGAGCCATACGTGTGTAACATTGATGTGGCACTGAGCCACTTGCAGACACGTGATATGGGTATAGTGGAGCTGTGTGTGTGTTTATGTATATAGTGCAGCAGCGCATTAAACCGCCGGTCATTAAGAGGCCTTATTCCGGATCCGCCGTTTTAAAGCTGTGATCAGCAATAAGTGAATAGTGCCCCACGTAAGCGACAGCTGCATATTATGTCGGCCCCAACTGATTTTGGAACCGATCGGGGTTGATTAGACCCTTAAATAATAAGGGTCTAGGCATCTATGTGGCTAAAAGGGGGTTAAAAGACCCCCATTGTGGGGTCCAGTTCCACCTTTTACCCTTGTGTAATTGAAAAATTTGAGGCAAATAAATTACATTTTTACAGTTAAAATGTCGTATTTCAACGTCTCGATGTTATAAAATTCTATAAGGCTTCACTACACCCCTAGATGAAATCCATAAGCAGTGAAGTTTCCAATATGGAGTCACCTGGGGGGTTTCTGCTGATCTGGCACCTCAGGGGTTCAGCTAATGGAGACCTCAAGCTATTCAGACTAAATCTGCATTCTGAAGCAAAGTTGCGCTCCTTCCCATCCGATCCCTGCCGTGTGCTCAAACAGTGATGTACATGGGGCACTGCCCCGGTCGGTAATAGTTGAATAACAAATTGTCCTGCCCATTTTCTGCTATTACCCCTTATGTGAATTAAAACTTTGAGGCTAAAGTAAAATTTTAACAAAAGCCCTTAGTTTTTTGTTTTCACTGCCCAATCTTATAAGATTCAATGAGATAGTTTGTGGGTTAAAAATGCTCACCACACCAATGGTGTTTCTGCTTTTATGTCACCTCAGGGGCTCTGCGAATGCAATATGGTGTCCAAATCTGCATTCCAAAAATTCAGTAGTGCTCTTCGCTTTCCAAGCTTTGCCATGTGCCCAAACATGAGTTTTTGATCACACATGGGGTCTCACTGGGAGAAATTGCATAACAAATTATGGGGTCCATTTTTTTCTATTATGCTTAAGTAAATTATAAATTTGGTGCTAAATTTGGATTTTGGGAAAAGGTGAAAACCTTAATACAATAGGTTCTATATGTGGAGGTTGACCTGGACCCGGCTATATACCTACTATATGTTTCCCCTAGAGGGATGGGGAGGAATTCGACCTGACTGTTGTTACATCTGCTGACGGCAGCAAGATGTTTGATTGCCCTTCATTGGAGACAGACTACTCCGTCCTCTTATCAGAAAGTTTTGGATAGAATAGCCGACATCTGCATGATGGAGCACAACAACCATAGTAAATGTGAGTTTGGACAGATAAAAGACCGTCTGAGCTCCCTGAGACTATTTTAGGGCCCAAAGCAACAGTTAGAAGCATGTTGATTTTTTATCAGTTTTCTTCTTCCCTTCCCTATGTGTATGTCTCATCTTATTTACAGTTGTGGCCAAAAGTATTGACACCCCTGCAATTCTGTCAGATAATACTCAGTTTCTTCCTGAAAATGATTGCAAACACAAATTCTTTGGTATTATTATCTTCATTTAATTGATCTTAAATGAAAAAACACAAAAAGAATTGTCCTAAAGCCAAATTGGATATAATTCCACACCAAACATAAAAAAGAGGGTGGACAAAAGTATTGGCACTGTTCGAAAAATCATGTGATGCTTCTCTAATTTGTGTAATTAACAGCACCTGTAACTTACCTGTGGCACCTAACAGGTGTTGGCAATAACTAAATCACACTTGCAGCCAGTTGACATGGATTAAAGTTGACTCAACCTCGGTCCTGTGTCCTTGTGTGTACCACATTGAGCATGGAGAAAAGAAAGAAGACCAAAGAACTGTCTGAGGACTTGAGAAACCAAATTGTGAGGAAGCATGAGCAATCTCAAGGCTACAAGTCCATCTCCAAAGACCTGAATGTTCCTGTGTCTACCGTGCGCATTGTCATCAAGAAGTTTAAAGCCCATGGCACTGTGGCTAACCTCCCTAGATGTAGACGGAAAAGAAAAATTGACAAGAAATTTCAATGCAAGATTGTGCGGATGTTGGATAAAGAACCTCGACTAACATCCAAACAAGTTCAAGCTGCCCTGCAGTCCGAGGGTACAACAGTGTCAACCCGTACTATTCGTCGGCGTCTGAATGAAAAGGGACTGTATGGTAGGAGACCCAGGAAGACCCCACTTCTTACCCCGAGACATAAAAAAGCGAGGTTGGAGTTTGCCAAAAAAGCCTAAAACGTTTTGGAAGAATGTTCTCTGGTCAGATGAGACAAAAGTAGAGCTTTTTGGGCAAAGGCATCAACACAGAGTTTACAGGAGAAAAAAAGAGGCATTCAAAGAAAAAAACACGGTCCCTATAGTCAAACATGGCTGAGGTTCCCTGATGTTTTGGGGTTGCTTGCTGCCTCTGGCACTGGACTGCCTGACCGTGTGCATGGCATTTTGAAGTCTGAAGACTAGCAACAAATTTTGCAGCATAATGTAGGGCCCAGTGTGAGAAAGCTGGGTCTCCCTCAGAGGTCATGGGTCTTCCAGCAGGACAATGACCCAAAACACACTTCAAAAAACACTAGAAAATGGTTTGAGAGAAAGCACTGGAGAGGGAAGACTTCTAAGGTGGCCAACAATGAGTCCAGACCTGAATCCCATAGAACACCTGTGTAGAGATCTAAAAATGGCAGTTTGGAGAAGGCACCCTTCAAATATCAGGGACCTGGAGTAGTTTGCCAAAGAAGAATGGTCTAAAATTCCAGCAGAGCATTGTAAGAAACTCATTGATGGTTGCCGGAAGCGGTTGGTCGCAGTTATTTTGGCTAAAGGTTGTGCAACCAAGTATTAGGCTGAGGGTGCCAATACGTTTGTCTGGCCCATTTTTGGGGTTTTGTGTGAAGTGATCAATGTTTTGCTTTTTGCTTCATTCTCTTTTGTGTTTTTTCATTTAAGACAAATTAAATGAAGATAATAATACCAAAGAATTTGTGTTTGCAATCATTTTCAGGAAGAAACTGAGTATTATCTGACAGAATTGCAGGGGTGTCAATACTTTTGGCCACAACTGTATAATGCTCCATACAGTTCATGATGACCCCATAAGATGCGAAACATGGAGAGAAAAGCTACAGACTTAAACCAGGATCACCTGAATAAACAAATATAAGTCTTTATTGGATACAAAACAGACATAACCAAAGTTAAAAACATTTAAAAGTCAAAAACATGACAATAACCATACCCTGTTTAGCCCACAATAGAGCTAAATAACTCCCCCAAAGTTCAATATTACATATAGGCCATATAGAGTAACCAATAACATATTAAACAAAGTAGCCTTAGATGTGACAGATGTAAATTTAAAGTATAAATAAGTAAAGACAATTGAGCACAAAGGCTATCACGGCACTTAGTCACCTAACCCCCACATGCTGATATAAATCATTCTAATATGACAGTAATGGAAAATCTCAAAAACTCAGATCGCCATGGATGGACCTAAACACTCCATCAGGCTGGAATAAAGGCAATACCAAAAGATAAATCAATAAAATTTACCAGTGATATAAGTGTAAAAAGAAACTTAGATTAAGAGGGTGCCCATCCCGCAAAGAGGAAAACTGAATGCGATCACGTGGGGGTATAAATTGCTGGAGGAGCTTGTGGAGATGGCCGACGCGCGTTCGCCACATCTAGGTGGCTTCGTCAGGGGCAAGTGATTATGTCAAAACGGTATCCTAAAAATAGGGAACATAATTTAGACAAATAGAATGCAGCTGCATTATTACCTCGTCAATCACATATCAAAGAGGCGGCAGGTCCTTTGAAGAGTCCGGAATAGTGTGTATACAGCACACGTAGGCAGGAAATGATTCGGAGAGAACCCGGAAGTAAATGCAAGGTGTGCGCGCTTTCAAGATACCTAGCACAAAACCATCACATACTCAGCGCATGCGCAATATAGTCATTTGAAAAGCACAGACCATAACATGGTCAGCACCTGCGCGGTCTTGTGCTAGCTCCCTGCTACATTGGTATCCACCCCAGGAAATACGTCAACGGTTATGGGTGGAACCATAGCAACGAGAGAAACAAACAGTACGAAACAAAATAATACAAAGAAGAAATAATGATCATGCAGCGTAAATAAGGCCAAAATGATGCTAATGTGTTCCTGATGAAAATACAAAATCAGTGCAAAAAACCTTGATCGTCAGTTTTTATAAGTTGCAAAGAGAGCGTTTTCTACAAAATCCGCGCTTACTTAGTCGGATCTCTTTGATAGCACAAATCGCAACACAGTCGCCACCCGTGTAGTCATAAGGCCACCTCTCGCCGCACAGGTAACCGCCCCAAGAATGTCACAGATGAGGAGTAGAACAATCGCGGCGATGAAAACCGCACAAATCTATTGTATGATATAACAATAGCGGTCACATCAAAATATCCAGAGCACAAACGAGTGCCCGCTTAGCGCATGCGCAGTTATACAATCTCTCCTAACTACATACAATTTCAGGCCGAAAGTGCAAAATCTGTTGAAAATGACACCAAGATAATACATACAAGTGGTGTGGCTATACCACTCCGACCATACTGAAGAAGTTATTGCAATATTGATACGCACACAATACGATACAAATAATAATAAATAATAAACAGGTTCCTATTGCTGTTTAACCCCTTTCCTTCATTGGACGTAATATTCTGTCCATGTGCCCTGGGCCCTAATTACCATGGATGGAATATTACGTCATAGTGATAAGCGTTGCGCCACCTGGTGAGCGCCGCTTATCGCGGCCGTGTGTCAGCTAATTATCATAGCTGACACCCGGCACAATGTGTCAGGGGCGGTCACGGACCGCCCCCGACACGTTATCCCCTTGTACACCGCGATCAAACACAATCGAGGTGTACCGGGGGTTAAAGGGAAGCATCGGCAGGGAGGGGGCTCCCTCCGTGCTTCCCTGAGCTTCCCTGAGCCCCCCACGGCAGCGCAATGTGCAGCGCTGCTGCGGGGGGCTCCTTTCCTGCAGGTCCCCGGATCCAATATGGCGGTGGGGACCTCCGGGGGCCTGCAGAAAGCTGGCTTCCTCACTGCCTGCAGAGCGCAGGCATGAGGAAGCCTGCAGCAGTGCCTGTGACAGATTGCTGATCTGTCACAGCGATCTGTGATGTGACAGATCAGCGATCTGTCATATAACAGATATGTCCCCCCTGGGACATTGTAATAAAGTTAAAAAAAAATTGTAAAAATAATTTTAAAAAAATCGCTAAATAAATTAAAAAAAAAAAAAAATATTCCCCAATAAATTCATTTTTTGGAAATAAAAAAAAATCAGCGTACTCAGGACAAATTGCACAATAACTTTTAGGGTCCTGTTACCCTTGGGAAAATAAACATTGGGGGTGAAAAGATCATTTTGTGGAAAAAATATGATTTTTTTAATTGTACCGCTGTACGTTATAAATTTCTGTGAAGCCCTTGTGGGTTCAAAGTTCTCACCACATATCTAGATAAGTTCTTTTGGGGGTCTAGTTTCCAAAATGGGGTCACTTGTAGGGGGTTTCCACTGTTTAGGTTCATCAGGGGCTCTCCAAACGTGACATGGCGTCCGATCTGAATTCCAGCCAATTTTGCATTGTAAAAGTCAAACGGCACTCCTTTCCTTCTGAGCTCTGCCATGCGCCGAAACAGTGGTTCCCCCCCCACATATCAGGTATCAGCATACTCAGGACAAATTGCACAATAATTTTTGCAGTCCAATTTCTCATGTTACCCTTGGTAAAATAAAAAAATTGAACCTGAAGTATTTTTTTTGTGAAAAAAAGTTAAATGTTCATTTTTTTTTAAATATTAAAAAAATTCCTGTGAAGCACCTGAAGGGTTAATAAACTCCTTCAATGTGGTTTTGAGCACCTTAAGGGGTGCAGTTTTTAGAATGGTGTCACTTTTGGGTATTTTTTATCATATTGACACTTCAAAGTGACTTCAAATGTGATGTGGCCCGTAAAAATAAAATGGTGTTGCAAAAATGAGAAATCGCTGGTCAACTTTTAACCCTTATAACTTCCTAACAAAAAAAATTTTGTTTCCAAAATTGTGCTGATGTAAAGTAAACATGTGGGAAATGTTACGTATTAAGTTTTTTGTGTGTCATATCTCTATGATTTAAGGGCATAAAAATTCAAAGTTGGAAAATTGCAAAATTTTCAAAATTTTCGCCAAATTTCCGTTTTTTTCACAAATAAATGCAAGTTATATGAATGAAACTTTACCACTAGCTTGAAGTACAATATGTCCCGAGAAAACATTGTCAGAATCACCAGGATCCATGGAAGCGTTCCAGAGTTATGGCCTCACAAAAGGACAGTGGTCAGAATTGTAAAAATTGGCCCGGGAGTTAACGTGCAAACCACCCTTGATAGTGAAGGGGTTAAAAACCTGTCAAAACAATGATAGCAAAAAAGACATATCACTGTGCATGCCGAAAAAAAGAAAACGTCAGTATTGTCATATGATAACCAAAGATCCGTAAGATCACAAAATGAAATAATCTGTAGATGTTTCGATATGTTACTATATCAAGGCAAATACTACTTATACAATCAAATACAGATGAAGAATATACATATATCACAGTGTAGATAGCACTGGATTCAGCATACAAAGATGTTCCTTCAAAATTGAATAAGCACAGGAATATTGATCTCAAAACCACCTGACACAAAGTCGGAAAGTGTACGAGATGGTAACAAGGGCCGAAGACTTTTTATTTGATAAAATAAAATATGCAAACAACCATATATTGGGCCATTCCAGTTCCCAAAAGTACCCCCAATTCAACGAAAACTGAACCACTGGTCCAGTATGCCAATAAAAGCATTATGAAGGGCGACAAGGGAATCAGATCAGGCCCGAATTTGCTAACTTGCCTATATTTGCATACAAAAGGTATAGCCAACACATAGGCAGCATTTAAATAAATAAGTCATAAGTGAGTTTTGTTTAGAAAGTACGTGGAGTGAAGAAATTTTTTTTTCTCCACTTCTAAACATTCTCTACAAGTACCTCCTTCAATAGACAAGAAATGGAGATAAAAGGACGTTATTATCAATATATGCGAATCCCCACCAGTACTACCAATGTATTGATCAACATAGTGCATATGGATAGAGGGAAGAAAGCTTCCATGAAAAATTGATGTACACCACTGGTCCAGTACACCAATAAGAGCGTAAGAAGGGTGGCAAGGGAATCAAATCAGGCCCTAATTTGCTAACATGCCTATATTTGCATACAGAAGGTATAGCCAACGCATAGGCAGCATTTAAATAAGTAAGTCATAAGTGAGTTTTGTTTAGAAAATAAATGGAGTGAAAAAATTCTTTCACTTCCAAACATTCTCCACAAGTTCCACCTTCAATAGACAAGAGATGGAGATAAAAGGACGTTATTATCAATATATGAGAATCCCCACCAATACTACCAATATTTTGATCAACATAGTACATATGGATAGAAGGAAGAAAACATCCATGAAAGATTGATGTACACTAAAGGTAAGTCCATATGTTCCAGAAAAAGTATCTTAATAGTGACAGTATAAATGACCAATATTCGCCCAGAGGGCAAGTCCATGTAGAAAAGGTGTGTCTCAAGGAGAATATCCAGATGGTAGGGGGATAGAAATCCGATATTAACAAAAAAAGGACCTGAAAAAGAAAAAAGGGGGATACCATAAATACCGGTCTGTCTTGAAAGGCAAAGGAACCAACGTCAGTCCCCAAAACGCACATACCAGATCATAATTGTTTATAAAAACCAGTAAAAAGGAGATCTTCATTCAATCCCATTGGAGCAAGGCTCCGCAAATTATATATCCACTTGGACACACATTTTTGGAGTTCCAGGGAAATATTACCCCCCCAGGATATTTGTCTGTATGAATTCAAGACCCATAACCCTGATACCTTTGTTACAGCCATCATGTTCATTCAGAAAATGGAGCGCAACTGGTGTCAAAGCTTTACCTTTTTCTTTATCCACCCTAGTGGTATTGATATTTGAAAGGTGCTGCTGGGTCCTCTTTCTAAGCTCTTGAGTAGTCTGGCCAATATAGATTTTAGGGCACTTGCAGATCAATACATAGACCAAATTTCTTGATCTGCAATTAAAGAACGTTTTGGAATGTATCAAAGAGGTCAAAGTGGGAAGAGAAATCCCTTCACTCCCAACTGTCAAGTTGCAGATGTTACATCCGCCACAGGCAAAAGTGCGACGTAGGCACCCCATTTGACCCCATAAGATGCTCCATGCAAAATACGCCCCATATAATGCTGCACAAAGGTTAATAATGGCACCATAAGGTGCTCCATAGAATATGCCCCATATACTGCTCCATAAAGGTTATAAGGTTATAAGATATTCCATAGATTAGATTATACCCCATATGCTGCCCCATAAAATGATCCATAGATTATGCCCCATAGCTTATACCCCTATAAGATGCTCCATAGATTATGCCCCCATATGCTGCTCCATAATAATAATAATCTGTATTTTTATATAGCGCTAACATATTCCGCAGCGCTTTACAGTTTGCACACATGCTCACAATCTAAATTTCTTACTAGTATGTATTTAGAATGTGGGAGGAAACCGGAGTACCCGGAGGAAACCCGCGCAAACACGGGGAGAACATACAAACTCCTTGTAGATGTTGGGATTCGAACCCAGGATCCCAGCGCTGCAAAGCCGCAGCGCTAACCACTGAGCCACCGTGCCGCCCATAGATTATGCCCCCATATGCTGCTCCACGGATTATGCCCCATAAAATGCCCCCATAAAATGCCCCCATATGGTGCTCCATAGATTATGCCCCTTTATGCTGCCCCATAAGATGCCCCCATATGCTGCTCCATAGATTATTCCCCCATATGCTGCCCCATAAAATGCTCCCATAAGATGCTCCATAGATTGTGCCCCAATATGCTGCTGCAAATAATAAAAAATGATATACCTTTCATCGCTGGGGGCCAGGTGGTGGTGTCACCGCTGGCTCAGGAACCCTGCACTGGCGATATTCACCTGTTACCGGTCCATTGCTGTGCGTCTTCCGGGTCCCTCTGTCAGTGACTGTTCAGGCAGAAGGTGCGGTGCGCACTAACTACGTCACCGCGCCCTCTGACCTGAACGTCACTGACAGAGGACACGGAGGAGAGAGCTGCGTGTAGTGATGGAGCGGGGATAGGTGAATATACCATATACTTATCCCCTCCTGGCACGGTCTCTGCAGCCTCCCTGCTTCCCCAAGGTCTCAGGCTCCTTCCTTCAGCAGTCACGTAGTACTGCTCATTAAAGTCATGAATATGCGCATATTCATGACTTTAATGAGCGGTACCACATGACCGCTGAAGGAAGTAGCCTAAGACCCTGGGAGAA
Organism: Dendrobates tinctorius; assembly: GCF_039654945.1. Classification (NCBI taxonomy): domain Eukaryota; kingdom Metazoa; phylum Chordata; class Amphibia; order Anura; family Dendrobatidae; genus Dendrobates; species Dendrobates tinctorius. The sequence goes on along the minus strand of NW_027361826.1, from coordinate 19,753,587 downwards.
GCAGGGGGCTGCAGAGACCATGCCAGGGGGGCAAGTATGATCTGACACCCCTGCTCCCCCTCCCCCACTGACCCCCTGGTATATGACTCACTTATAAGCCGAGAGGGGGACTTTCAGCCCCAAAAAATGGGCTGAAAATCTCGGCTTATACGCAAGTACATACGGTAGTTTCTAAAATAAGGTCACTTGGGGGTTTCTGCTGTTTTGGTACCTCGGGCTCTGCAAATGTGACATGGTGTCTTCAATCTGTTCCAGCCCAATTTACACTCCAAATTCCAAATGTCGCTTCCTCTCTTCCAAGCGCTGCATTGTATTCAAACAGAACTTTTTGACTACACATAGGATATCGCTACACTCAGAAGAAAGTGGGTATCAAACTGTGCTGTCCACTTTTTCGTATTACCTTTCGTGAAAGTGAAAAATTTGGGGCTAAAGCAACATTAGTGAAAAACTTAAAAGTTTTCAATATGATGACCTAATGTTATCAAATTCTGAGCATTACCTGTGGGTTCAAAATGCTCGCTATACTCTTGGATAAAATCCTTGAGGGGTGTAGTTTCCAAAATGGGGTCAGTTGTGGGGGATTCTGCTGTTTAAGCACCTTAGGGGCCCTGCAAATGCAACATGGTGCCTGCAATCTATCTCAGCCAAATTTGTGTTAAAAATTCGAGTGCTCCTTCCCTTCCTAGAGGTTTCTGATTACATGTGGGGTATCAATGCATTGAGAATTAACTGAGTAACAAATCAAGAGGTCCATTATCTCAGGCTTATATTTTATATGAAAAATTTAAATTTTTTAATTTCACTTTGCATTAATTCCTGTGTAGCACATAAAGGGTTAGCACATTTCCTGACGCAGTTTTGAAGTATTTGAGGGGTGCAGTTTTAAAAAAGGTATCGCTTTTAAATCCATTTAAATCTGAATAGGTCCCTAAACAAACAAGGTTTGTAAATTTCTTGAAAATATGAGAAATTGCTGCTAGACCTGTAAGGGTATGTGCACACGTTGCGGATTCGTGTGCGGATTTTTCCGCGTGGAATCTGCAGAATCCGCAGGTCAAAATACCCACGTTTTTACTGCGGATTTAGTGTGGATTTGGCCTGCGTTTTTACACCTGCAGATTCCTATAATGGAATGGGTGTAAAAACGCTGTCGATCTGCACAAAGAATCGACATGCGGAAAAATCTGCGTTGAAAAGCAGCATGTGCACAGCTTTTTTTTTTCCATGTGATATCATGGTAATGTACTTCACTAGCAAATCTGCAGTGGATCCGCACACAAATCCGCAATGTGTGCACATACCCTTAACCTAACATCCTAACAAAATAAAATGAAGGTTCAAAAATGATGCAGATGTAAAGTAGACTTAAGGGAATGTTATTATTTTGTATAGTGTGACAGGTTTAAGGATATAAAAATTGAACATTTTTCTAAATTATCTCCAAAATTCTGATATTTTCACAAATATACAACCTAAATTTACCATTAACATAAAGTACAATGAGTCACACAGTAGCATTTTCAGAATCACTCGAGTATGTTGAAGTGTTCCAGAGTAGAGTTGAGCGAAATGGGTCGAAAAAATTCAAAAGTCGCCGACTTTCGCCAAAGTCGGGTTTCATGAAACGAAACCCGACCTTAGCGTGAGGTCGGCCACGAGGTCGGCGACCAGAGCGCCAAAGTCGCGTTTCAAAAGATGCTTTAGCTTCCTTTTTAAGCCAATCAGGAAGAACGGACACTGTGGGCAACGTGATGACATAGGCAGCGGTCACCACCATCTTTGAGAAGGGCATGCAAGTGATTGGCTTGCTTTGTGTGGCGTCACAGGGGGTATAAAAGGGTGTGCACGCCGACCGCCATCTTACTTATGCTGATCTCAGAATAGGGAGAGCTGCTGCTGCTGATTCTGTAGGGAGAGCGTTAGGAAGGCCAAAAGAAAAAAAAACTGCTTCTGCTGATAGCGCTTTTCACTGTAGTTAGTGTGCAGTGAAAGGTGAAGATTTTTGCTTTTGTGCAGCAGCGCTGGTGGTGATTAGCCTGCCTTTTAAGGCTACCTGCATTGCTGTGTGCACACTGGTGTTCAAACTGCTTTTTTAAAAGCAATCCAAATATTATTGTTTTGTCTTGGTGAGGTACTGAGCGTTCATTTTTTCACACACCGTACAGCAGTTTTCGCTGCTCACACAGTACCGTGTACCGGCTGTTATCACGGCCAAATTGAAGCTATCTGTGTGTGACTCTGTAAGGAAAAGCCGAGGAGTTTGTCCGTTCTTACAGACCTACACCTTAGAGTTTTGTCCGTTTTTCAAACAGTTTCGTATATCTGCTGTTTGATTCCATTCAAAACTAGAGAGAAACAGCGTGTGTCAGTCCGTATACAAAAACACAAAGCTTGACAATCTGTGTGTGACTCTGTAAGGAAAAGCCGAGGAGTTTGTCCGTTCTTACAAACCTACACCTTAGAGTTTTGTCCGTTTTTCAAACAGTTTCGTATATCTGCTGTTTGATTACATTCAAAACTAGAGAGAGACAGCGTGTGTCAGTCCGTATACAAAAACACAAAGCTTGACAATTTTACATACACCACACACTGTACAGCGGTGTACATGTATGCTCCTCACACAGTACCGTGTACCGGCTGGCATCACGGCCAAATTGAAGCTATCTGGGTGTGACTCTGTAAGAAAAAGCCGAGGAGTTTGTCCGTTCTTACAGACCTACACTCTAGGGAGATTCCAATTCTGCCCAAATCTATATACACCTTGTAGTTTGTCATACACTAGGCAATTTCTGCCTGTTACATTGCGGTGTAATATACACAGGGCCTGACAGAATCCAACTGTGTCCTGAAGTCTGTAGAGAGATAACATTTCTCCCCAGTCCTCTATACACCTCTTTTACACCATCCAGAATCAGCCTGTTACTTTGAGGTGTAAAATACACAGGGCCTGACAGAATACACCTGTGTCCTGAAGTCTGTAGAGAGATTCCACTTCTCCCCAGTCCTCTATACACCTTTTTTACACCATCCAGAATCAGCCTGTTACTTTGAGGTGTAAAATACACAGGACCTGACAGAATACAACTGTGTCCTGAAGTCTGTAGAGAGATTCCATTTCTCCCCAGTCCTCTATACACCTTTTTTACTCCATCCAGAATCAGCCTGTTACTTTGAGGTGTAAAATACACAGGGCCTGACAGAATACAACTGTGTCCTGAAGTCTGTAGAGAAATTCCATTTCTCCCCAGTCCTCTATACAACTTTTTTACACCTTCCAGAATCAGCCTGTTACTTTGAGGTGTAATATACCCAGGGCCTGTCAGAATCCAACTGTGTCCTGAAATCTGTAGAGAGATTCCATTTCACCCCAGTCCTCTATACACCTTTTTTACACCATCCAGAATCAGCCTGTTACTTTGAGGTGTAAAATACACAGGGCCTGACAGAATACAACTGTGTCCTGAAGTCTGTAGAGAGATTCCATTTCTCCCCAGTCCTCTATACACCTTTTTTTACACCATCCAAAATCAGCCTGTTACGTTGAGGTGTAATATACACAGGGCCTGACAGAATACAACTGTGTCCTGAAGTCTGTAGAGAGATTCAAATACTCCCCACTACTATATACACCTTGTACCTTGTTTTACAGTACCATATAGTTGGTGGTATTTTGGGTACATTTTCCCCAAAAATGAGGAAGTGTGGTGGAAGAGTCCGTGGAAGTGGGCGCTGGTTGGCAGCTGGTAATGATGGTGTTGGTGGTGGATCTGCTGGTAGTGGCAAAAGCAAAATAGCACCAAATGCAGGAGGTGTTGAGCCTGCGTCATCGTCTGGCTCCACAAGGCCTCGAAGGCTCCCTTTTCTGGGAGTAGGTAAACCGCTTTTAAAGCCGGAGCTTCAGGAACAAGTTTTGGCTTACATTGCTGACTCAGCCTCCAGCTCTATCACCTCCTCTTCTGAAGTTTTAAAAAATAAAAGCGCTGAGTCATCATTGGAGGCCCATGGTCATGAACCACACCTTTCCTTGTGTCCTTCACCCCAACCAAAATTGAAGGATGCGGCAGGCCACACTACAGATTACTGTTTTCACATACCATGCCTGGGTTATCAAGTCAAATTGTGAATTACCCAGGCCAAGATGAATCTGACATGGAGTGCACTGATGCACAACCACTGCTAGATTTATCTGCTAGTACGTTAACTCAGAGCACTACATTGTACTCGCAGTGTACTGAGCCAGAATCTGACCCTGATGAAACTCAGGTGCCCCTTCCCGCATACTATACCACCAGACACGGTGACACAGAGGAAGGTGCACATGACATTGAAGAGGAGGTGATGGATGACCCAGTTGTTGACCCAGATTGGCATCCATTGGGGGAAGAGGGTGCTGCTTCCAATAGCTCAGATGAGGAGGAGGAGCATCCGCAGCAGGCATCGACATCGCAACAGCTGTTATCTGGCAGGCCCGGAGCAGTCCAAAAACGGGTTACAAAAACCAAAAGAGTTGCAGGACAGCTTGGCCAGACGGTCAAAATAGCACAGCGTGCAAGGCCTCAAAATGTCTTCCATAGTAGGAAGAGTGCAGTGTGGCACTTTTTTGAACAAAATCCTAATGATCAGGCAAAGGTTATCTGTAAGAAGTGTTAAAAGACCATTAACCGAGGGAAAAAATCTGAGAAATTTGAATACCAGTTGCATGCTTAGACATTTAACCACCATGCACTTGCAAGCGTGGACGGACTACCAAACCTCACGTACCACATGTGCAACTGCTCCCAAAGGAGGTAGTCAGCAATGCTACATTGTTTCCCCCACTGTAAGCCCACCGGTTAGCACACCACCAGCAGCAAATGTTGAGGTGTCGTCGCAAGGCCAAAGCAGTCAGGGAATCACAATGTTATATCAACGAAAGACTGAATCTAGGCCATCAGAAAGAACACCAACTCCATCACCATCATCAACCCGCTCTCAGTCTGCCATGTCCACCGCTAGTTCCACCATATGCAGCTCTCAAGTCCAGCTCACCCTACCAGAGACTATGAGTAGGACAAGAAAGTACTCATCCTCTCATCCACGTACACTGGGTTTGAACGCCCACATTGCCAAACTAATCTCGATAGAGATGATGCCCTATCGCTTGATTGAAAGTGCAGCTTTCCGCGAACTCATGGCCTACGCAGTACCATGCTATGACCTACCCAGTCGCCACTTCTTTTCTCGCAAAGCCATCCCAGCCCTCCACCTTCATGTGAAAGACCACATTGTCCATGCACTCAAGCAATCAGTGAGTGGAAAGGTGCACCTCACAACTGATGCATGGTCCAGTAGGCATGGCCAGGGCCGTTACGTGTCCATCACTGTGCACTGGGTTAATGTGGTGGATGCAGGGTCCACAGGGGACAGCAGTGGTGGGACAATGCTGCCTTGCCTACGGTATAGGAAACAGTTGGCTGTAGGCGTTCGACCCTCCTCCTCCTCCAGAAGCAAAAGCTCGTCCACAGAGCGCAGTCGCACGAGCACTCCATCCGCAGCTGCCAGTGTTGCACACGAGGTGTCCCCCTATCGATCAGCTAGTGGAAAGCGTCAGCAGGCTGTGTTGAAGATAATGTTTGGGCGACAGACACACCGCGGAGGTACTGGCCGACTACTTTCAGCGACAAACTGAGTCATGGCTGGGCAGTCTACATCTTGAGGCAGGCAAGGTAGTTAGTGATAACGGCCGGAATTTTGTGGCAGCCATAGCCCTTTCAAAACTCAGACACATACCTTGCTTGGCTCACACCTTGAATCTGGTGGTGCAGTGCTTCCTCAATAATTATCCAGAGTTAACAGGCCTGCTCCATAAGGTTCAAAGACTGTGCTCGCACATCCGCCGGTTGCCGGTCCACTCCAGTCGTATGCAGAAGCTGCAGCGATTGCTCCACCTTCCCAAGCACCGCCTAATTATCAACGTTGCAACAAGGTGGAACTCCACCCTGCACATGGTTGAGCGGCTGTGCGAACAGAGGCAGGCCGTAATGCATTTGTGGAAGGATCAATGGCGGATCTTAATAGGGGCGGATGGGGCGGTCGCCCCGGGCCCAAGGTTTTTTGGGGGCCCAGGGGCAGGGGCGGGCTGGGCCGGGTGGCAGAGAGGCAAATGCCCCCCGGACCGCTCCCCCAGCACCTGTACAGGGCCGGCCGTGCCCTGTGCTGTGACGCCGCCGGCAGCAGACAGCCGCCCGCGTCACATTCTATGAGGGGCCGGGAGCTGTGCACGGCCGTCACCTTGACGGCTGCTCAGCTCCGGCTGTACTTCCGGGTCAGATGTCGGGCGTGCGCGATGACGTCATCGTGCACGCGCCGACATGTCCCGGAGGATGCTGAAAGCAGAGGCGCTGCTGGGGAGCGAGCCGGCTGTGAGGTAAGTATGGGGAACTTTTTTTATTTTTTTTTATTTATAAAATGAATTAAATGGGGGAGGGGGTGAGTGGGGGCTGTACACAATGAAGGGGGGGTGACTGGGGCCTGTATATGATGAAGGGGGGGTGACTGGGGCCTGTATATGATGAAGGGGGGGTGACTGGGGGCTGTATATGATGAAGAGGGGGTGACTGGGGGCTGTATATGATGAAGGGGGTGACTGGGGGCTGTATATGATGAAGGGGGGGTGACTGGGGGCTGTATATGATGAAGGGGGGGTGACTGGGGGCTGTATATGATGAAGGGGGGTGACTGGGGGCTGTATATGATGAGGGGGGGTGACTGGGGCCTGTATATGATGAAGGGGGGGTGACTGGGGCCTGTATATGATGAAGGGGGTGACTGGGGGCTGTATATGATGAAGGGGGGTGACTGGGGGCTGTATATGATGACGGGGGGGTGACTGGGGGCTGTATATGATGACGGGGGGGTGACTGGGGGCTGTAAATGATGAAGGGGGGTGACTGGGGTTGTACAGGATGAAGGGGGTGAGTGGGGGCTTCACAGGATGAAGGGGGGATGAGTGGGGGCTTCACATGATGAAGGGGGGTGAGTGGGGCTGCACATGATGAAGGGGGGGTGAGTGGGGCTGCACATGATGAAGGGGGGGTGAGTGGGGCTGCACATGATGAAGTGGGGGATAAGTGGGGCTGCACATGATGAAGTGGGGGATAAGGGGGACTGCACATGATGAAGTGGGGGATAAGGGGGACTGCACATGATGAATTAAGGGGTAAGTGGGACTGCACATGATGAATTAAGGGGTAAGTGGGACTGCACATGATGAATTAAGGGGTAAGTGGGACTGCACATGATGAAATAAGGGGTAAGTGGGACTGCACATGATGAATTGGGGGTAAGAGGGACTGCACATGATGAATTGGGGGTAAGGGGGACTGCACATGATGAATTGGGGGTAAGGGGGACTGCACATGATGAATTGGGGGTAAGAGGGACTGCACATGATGAATTGGGGGTAAGGGGGACTGCACATGATGAATTGGGGGTAAGGGGGACTGCACATGATGTGGGGGTAAAATTAACTGCACATGATGATGGGTGAGTGGGGCTGCACATGAAGTTGGGGGGGAAGGGGACTGCACATGATAAAATGGAAGGGGGGATAAGGGGCTGCAAATGATGAAGCGGCACTGCAGATGAAGTGAGTGGGTGATAGGGGACTGCAATGGATGAAGTAAGGGGACTTCAAATTAAAGTGGGGACATTAAAGTGGATCCCCTATGGCCAGGATCACGTTGGGCGATTTTGTGCGTATTGGCCGTAGGCCTACAGCTAATGTGCAACGTCTTTTTAGGCCATGTCCACACGTGGTGGAATGGTGGCGGGTTTTCCGTATGGACCCGCAGCAAACCAAGTGCTGCGGTCCGTACGGCTGTCAATTCCCGCACGGGGACCGCAGCGCTCAGGTGGGAAGGGGGGTACAGGGGCCCAGGTTTTATCAACAGCCCCGGGCCCATAGTCCACTTAATCCGCCACTGGGAAGGATACACGGGCAGGCACTTTGAGGGCAGACATGGAGTTGACAGGTGTGCAGTGGTCGAAGCTGAAAGACCTCTGTAAAGTCCTTCAGTGTTTTGAGGAATGCACACGGCTGGTAAGCGCAGATGATGCCATCATAAGCATGAGCATCCCACTTATGCATCTGCTCATGCAAACTTTGACGCACATTAAGGAGCAGGCGTCTGCAGCTGAGGTTGATGAGGAAGAAGAGGAGGAGGGAAGCCTTGATGACAGTCAGCCATTGTCTGCACCGGGACCTCTCCTGGACAAGGTGGAGGATGATGGGGATGATTATTTAGGGGAGGAGGATGCTTCTTGTGGGGCAAGAGAAAATGTTGGCAAGGTCTGGTACAGGCTTTGTGCGTGACTGGAGTGATGTGGATTTGCCAGAAAGTGCTCCTCCACCCAGCACTCGCAGTGCATCATTGACACCGGGAACATTGGCCCACATGTCAGATTATTATCAGGTTCCTGACAGTGCCGGCATGCAGCCTCCGCTGAGTAGGGACTCACCTGTACTGTAGGGGCCCCGGGGACTGGAATAGCCGGAAAGTACAGATGCACAGGACCTATGGTCATGTGACCGCAAGGGGGCGGGGCTTAGCGTCCTGCTTTCAGAGATGATATAAAACTCAGAGTCAGGCAAAACGGAGGTTATACACAGTACGGGCACACGAGGTACAGGAGGGATAAACAGACGGGAGGTCAGACAAAGCAAAAGGTCATACACAAGAGGGCGGTGCGGTACCAAAGAGGCGAGCAGAGATTAGTCGGGTCACAAGCAGAGAGTCATACACGAGAGAGCGGTGCGGTACAAGAGGGGCGGGCAGAACTCGTAACAGGGACAGAACCCCCCAGGTCTCTCAGGGTACTTGGCGTGAAAGGCTCGGATCAACCAATCCGCATGAACCATTCGAGCAGGAACCCACGAGCGTTCTTCAGGACCGTAGCCCTTCCAATGTATCAGATATTGAAGGGCCCGACGGATCAACCTGGAGTCGACGATTCATTCCACCTCGTACTCCGACTGCCCGTCTACCAAAACCGGTGGCGGGGAAGCTGATGATCCCTCCCCACCGGACCTCAAAGGTTTCAAAAGGGCCTTATGGAAAACATTTGGGATCTGCAGAGATGGTGGGAGACGCAACCAAAAAGCCACCGGGTTAACTGCTTCGGTAATTTCATAGGGACCTATAAACTTGGGTCAAAGCTTCGCCGAGGGGACCTTGAGCCTTATATTCTTGGTGGATAACCAAACCTTATCCCCCACCTGAAACACCGGTCCCGCGGATCGTTTTTTGTCCGCAAAAAATTTATATTTGTCCTGGGCCTTAGTAATGTAATTCTGGACCTTCCGCCATACCTCCCCCAACCGCTGGATCGTCTCATCCACCCCAGGACACCCAGAATCCAAACGGGAAAATTCTCCAATATGAGGATGAATCCCATAATTGCAGAAAAAGGGAGATGTACCCAAAGACTGGTTAATGCGGTTGTTAAATGCAAACTTGGCCAACGGTAACACAGAACACCAATCATCCTGTCGGGCTGAGGTCAAGCAACGCAGAATTTGCTCCAGAGACTGATTAGTCCGCTCAGTCTGCCCATTAGTCTCTGAATGGTAAGCAGATGAAAAGGACAGACCAATACCCAACCTCTTACAAAAAGCTCTCCAAAATCTGGAAACAAATTGCACTCCCCTATCAGACACCACATTCAAGGGTACCCCATGCAACCGCACCACATGCTCAACAAACAATCTGGACAATGTTTCCGCATTAGGTAGAGCTGCCAAAGGTACAAAATGTGCCTGCTTACTAAACCTGTTCACTACAACCCAGACGACGGTATTACTCTTGGAGGGGGGAAGGTTGGTGCTGAAATTCATGGACAAATGAGTCCATGGTCTCTCAGGAATCGGCAGTGGTACCAATTCGCCGGCCGGCCGGTTATGCGGAGTTTTAGCATGGGCACAAACATCACACGCAGACACATACTCCCCAACATCAGAGGCTAAAGAAGACCACCAGAATATTCTAGCAATGGCCTTCCGGGTGGCCGAGATCCCTGGATGTCCACCCAGAACTGAGTCATGGAACTCCTGGAGGACCTTGAGACGAAACTGAGCTGGCACAAAAAGTTTATCCACCGGCTTAGCTGGAGGTGCAAGAGACTGGGCTTCCCGAATCTCCCGTTCCAACACATTAGAAATACCTGCCACCACCACCCCAGGCTGAAGAATGGAGGGTGGAGGTTCGGGGGGGGGGACACCGGATCTAGGCTGCGTGACAAAGCATCCGCTCTGACATTTTTGGATCCTGGCCGAAAAGTGATCAAGAAGTTGAATCGGAAAAAAAAGTGACCATCTAGCCTTTCTGGGAGTCAACCTTTTACCTGACTCAATGTAAACTAGGTTTTTGTGGTCCGTGATTACAGTTATAGGATGGATAGCCCCCTCCAAAAAATGCCTCCATTCTTCAAAGGCCAATTTCACAGCCAGAAGTTCCCGATTCCCCACATCATAGTTTCTCTCTGCAGGGGAGAAATTCTTTGACAGAAAGGCGCAAGGTCTTAAATTGGTCAAAGTGGCGGGTTCCTGGGACAATACCGCCCCCACCCCCACCTCTGAGGCGTCTACCTCAACAATAAATGGTTCAGACGGGTCCGGTTGAATAAGAATCGGGGCAGACATGAAACATTTTTTCAAAAACGGAAATGCCGCTACCGCTGCGGTTGACCAATTCTTGATATCAGCCCCCTTTTGAGTCATGTCTGTGAGGGGTTTAACCACTTGAGAGAACCCCCTTATAAATTTACGATAGTAATTGGCGAATCCTAGGAAACGCTGCAGAGCCTTCAAATCACAAGGTTGAACCCACTCGACAATGGCCTGCACCTTATTAGGATCCATGCGATACCCTTCAGCAGACACGATAAACCCCAGAAAGGACAGTTCCTGAACAAAAAATAATCATTTTTCAAGTTTAGCAAAAAGACAGTTCTCCCGGAGCCTTTGGAGAACTGCCCGAACATGACCAATGTGAACCTGTTTATCAGGAGAGTAGATCAATATGTCATCCAAATACACGACCATAAAACGTCCAATCAAATCAGAGAACACATGATTTATGAAATTTTGGAAGACCGCTGGAGCATTGGTCAGGTCGAAAGGCATGACCAAATTTTCAAACAACCCTTCAGTAGTGAGAAAAGCGGTTTTCCACTCATCTCCGTCCCGGACTCGGATAAAGTTATACGCTCCCTGTAGATCTAATTTTGAAAACCACTTAGTTCTGGACAACTGATTGTATAAATCAGGAATAAGTGGAAGGGGATACGTATTCCTCACAGTTATTTTATTTAACTCACGAAAATCGAGGCATGGGCGTAAACCACTGTCTTTTTTCTTTACAAAAAAGAACCCCGCCGCCACAGGAGAAACAGAAGGACGAATATGTCCCTTACGGAGACTCTCGGAAATATATTCCTTCATCGCAGCCCGCTCCGGACCCGAGAGGTTATACAAGCGGGCTTTGGGCAATTTAGCATCAGGAACTAGGTCAATGGCACAATCAAATGGGCGGTGTGGTGGTAAAACCTCAGCCTCTTTTTTGGAGAAAACGTCCGTATAGTCTTTCAGGCACTCCGGAATACCTTCCAGACCCACGGACGACACAGACACAGAAACAAGACATTTCTCAGAGCAATAGGGACCCCATTTAACAATGTCCCGAGATTCCCAATTAATCACAGGATTATGCAATTGTAACCAGGGGAACCCCAGCACCAGTCCCGCAGGCAGGTTGTCCATTACAAAACACGAAATATGTTCCTGGTGCAAGGAACTCACTTTAAGGAGAAACTCTTCAGTGCGAAACATAACGTCATTCTTAACCAGTGGTGTTTTGTCAATGGCAACAATGTGAATAGGAGTCTCAAACCTAACTGTCCCTAACTTACACCTGGACACTAATTCAGAGTCAATAAAGTTCAATGACGATCAGCAATCCATAGAAGGCAGAGGTGGATGTGGAGACACTCCCACAACAAAGTTCCACTTGCAACAACATTTTAAGAAGGCAGAAAAGGGTACCTGAGAGCCAGGGTGACCTCCACGATAATCACCCGGGCTCAGTCGCTTGTTGGTTAGTGGACGGATGAGACAATCCTTTTTCCAATGTCCAGAATCGCCACTGTGAAAACCGCATTTTTCCCCGTGCCGTTGTCTCCTTTCATTCTCTTTGAGGTCGATGGTTCCCATCTCTGTGATTTTCAATGTAGGACTGGCTCCCCTTCCTTGGGAGAATAACGATGTCTCTGTTTGCATCACTCCCCTCGTCCGTAATCTGCGATCCATTCAGACAGCCTGTGTCATGGCCTCCTCCAGGGAATCAGGCGGGGGGTGGAGAGCCAAAGCGTCTTTCAGATGTTCAGACAGGCCTCTACGGAACAAACCCCAGAGGGCGGCATCATTCCAGCAGACCTCAGCAGCCCAGCGTCTGAACTCAGAGAAAAACCACTCGGCTGAGTGCTTCCCCTGGCACACACTCATCACCGTGTCCTCAGCCATACGCATCCGATCAGGCTCGTCATAAATATGCCCCAGAGCCTCAAAAAATGCATCCACCGTCATACGCTCAGGGGCCGTGGTAGGAAGGGAAAAAGCCCAAGCTTGGGGGGCTCCCCTTAACAGAGACATAATGACCCCCACTCTCTGACTTTCATCCCCAGAAGCGTGTGGTCTCAAGGAAAAAAAAAAAGCTTACATCCCTCCTTGAAAACTCTGAATTCTTTTTTATCTCCAGAAAAGGTATCAGGTAATTCAACCGGAGACTCCCGGGAAATTAATGTATCATCCCAAGCCCCCGATGAAAAAGCCCCCTGCACAGTGTCAGCGATCAGCTGCTGAGACTGAGCCAGGACTCGTTGTTCTCCAAGGAGTTTCTGAGACATCTGAGTCAGGTGTTTAACCTGCTCAGAAAGAGCGTGCATAGAATCCATCGCACACACACGTGAATGGAAGCAGAGAAAAAAATGGTATGGGTCAATTATAATATCAGGTTCCTGACAGCGCCGGCATGCAGCCTCCGGTGAGCAGGGACTCACATGTACTGTAGGGCCCTGGGGACTGGAATAGCCGGAAAGTACAGTTGGGCGGGACCTGAACGCTGAAGCTTTAGAAAGCAGGCACAGGACCTATGTTCATGTGACCGCAAGGGGGCGGGGCTTAGCGTCCTGCTTTCAGAGATTATAGAAAACTCAGAGTCAGGCAAAACGGAGGTTATACACAGTACGGGCACACGAGGTACAGGAGGGATAAACAGACGGGAGGTCAGACAAAGCCAAAGGTCATACACAAGAGGGCGGTGCGGTATCAAAGAGATGAGCAGAGAGTAGTCAGGTCACAAGCAGAGAGTCATACACGAGAGAGTGGTGCAGTACAAGAGGGGCGGGCAGAACTCTTAACAGGGACAGAACCGGATCAGAACCAAACAAGCAACAAGTTATCAGGCACAAGGCACACGTATACAAGAGGTCAACTAACTCAGCCGAGGGCAGGAGTATAACTGACACCGGACCTAGGTCCAGTGAGCATTAAATAGCCGCCTTCTGCCAGAGAGAGGCAGCACAATTAACCCATAGTCTTCCCAGGATGGGCCAAAGCGAAATCCCGTCCTGGATCATGACAATTATGCCTTGCAGATCCTAAAAAGGGACCCCCGCATTGCCAAAATGATGAACGATGATGACTACTGGATGGCCAGCATCCTGGATCCACGCTATAAAGGCAAATTCCAAAACATAATGCCACAGGAGAACCTTGACCTAATACTGGCTAACAAACAAGCAACTCTGGTAAACCGGTTGGTTGAGGCATTCCCAGCACACAGCAGCGGTGATGGTTCTCACACGAGCCGTAGGGGCCGGGGGCAGCTTGGAAGAGGTGTTCGTGGTGCACACATCAGAAGTGGCGTTGGAGACAGGGGTTTCATGACCATGTTGTGGACTGATTTTTCAAGTCCCGCTCACACGACTGGTAATACTGCATCGATTGAAAGTGACAGGAGACAGCAGTTGTCAACTATGGTTACAAACTACTTCTCGTCCCATATCGATGTTCTCCCTCACAGGTCATTCCCATTTGACTATTGGGCCGCTAAACTGGACACCTGGCCTGAATTGGCACAATATGCCTTACAGGAGCTTGCTTGTCCAGCTGCAAGTGTGCTATGGGAAAGAGTCTTCAGTGCAGCTGGATCAATCCTGACAGAAAAAAGGACCCGTCTGTCGACCCAAAATGTGGATGATCTAACCTTCATTAAAATGAACCATGCATGGGTTTCCAAGGATTTTGTCCCACCTTACCCTGATGACACATAGGTTGCCAGAAAAATGGCTTGCTTTGGTCCTCCTCTTCCTCGGACTTGACCAATTTCACCTTTAGAAAGCAGCTGAATGTCCCACATCAACATATGACATTTTGTAAACCTCCCTAACTGGGCTGTCTCCCCCCCCATGGCCGGGGTCACCAGCTAGCGCACAAAACCGTGCGAGTGCCGTTGCCCTGGACAGGTGGGTAGGCCGACTCTTGGGCGCGGACACTGGCACAGGATCCCTCATAGTGCAATCATGTGTCTCTGATGGTGGGGGTGCACACCCGCCGTCAGACACACCGCCGTACTATGAGAGGCCCAGTGCCAGTACCAACGCCCACGAGTGTGCCCCCCTTGCTTGGGCAGGGCCACAGCATTTGCAATGTTTACCTCTCCCTGCTCCTCCGCTGTGTAGTCTGGGCTGTCAAATCCTTCACTGGGACTGCAACTAGAAATTTGTTGAACTGATAGATGATGGTTAAGACGTAGCTATGCCCTGTCCCGCTGGCCGGGCTCTAGCTTCAGATGATCATTGGCTTCCATTTCTTATGGATGTCGACTCACAGTGACATGCAGTGGTGGTTTATCATCAGCTTTCACAGTTTTCCTACTCACAGATGTGTGACATTCCGGCGTCCATTTTTAAATGTGCCCTCTCATGCCAATCCCATAGAATCGCCTACGGCCTGTGGCTTCTGTCTTTTGCACTACAGAGTTACGTGACAGATCATGATAAGCAGTGAGCAACATGTTTACATCTCTCCCTGTGATAAAAAATTGATGGAGATGAGTAACGTTGATGGGATCAACGGTACTGCGATACAGCAACACTTTCTTCACAAAGAAATGTTTTCGCTGTCTCCACACACAAATTAATTGAGGGTCAGCATCGCCTCTGAGAATTGTGATGGAAGGTTTTCCCGTGATTATTAATTCCTAGATTTCTTCAATCACTAGACTTTATGTCAATAATTGTATGCATCTCATTTCCTATTGCGGAGAGGTTGGACTGTCTTACTGAGACAGAAATATATATGAAGATTTAAAAATACCACCAAAAGTGTATACTGGTGTACGCTTCAAATACATTTCCTTTTTTCTACTTTTCAGATTTTTGTCTAATCCATACTGAGAACACGGAGATTTTAAATGTTTAAACTATGCTATATACACCTGCTATCCAGTGATAATGTACCGTTTCTCAACTTTGTACAATCTGGTCAAATTCATACTGGGCCTGAGACTGTCTGAGCCTGCCTCCTGATCTATAGACATAGGTTTTTAATGTGTAAACTATGCTATACATACCTGTAATCCGGTGATACGTTACTCTTTCTCACCTTTGTCCAATCACGTCTAATCCATACTGGGCCTGAGACCGTCTGAGCCTGCCTCCTGATCTATAGACATAGGTTTTTCATGTGTAAACTATGCTTTACATACCTGTAATCCGGTGATACGTTACCCTTTATCAACTTTCTACAATGTTGTTGAATCCATACTGGGCCTGAGAACGGCTGTCAAGCTGTTAAGCAAGCTACAGCACCTGTGGTTTGGACACGTAATTTTTTTCATTTTGTCAGGATTGTCGGTTAGGCCTAATTCCGTAATTGCGGTTGACCTGCACTTACTGGGAAATCATCGTTCGCGGGGAATAATTGGAATCCCAGATCCCCATCACTAACGGTGTTCAGCGGGTTATCAGCACCTGTAAGCGAGAAAAGCTGGTCCTTTCAGTGTAGCGCGCATGCAGCCCCAAGCATGTAAGGGCATGATAGACCTGTTATTGCTCGATCTCGCATGCCAGAGCCTCGCGTATCCCTCTAGTAAGCTTGACGCGTACCGCAGGGGCATGCCGGAGTCTCGGTCATTAACGGAATAAAGCTGAGAAATCGCTAGCACAACTACAAACGGACATACCACACCACACACAGAATCGACAAAGCTTGCAATCTGTCCATCTTTTCTGTAGCTTGTATGGTTGTAGTTTCCCGGGTGGAGTCCAATTAAGCCACAGGCTCCACTCCTGGTGGTGCCCTTTTGGACATTTCTTTAAGGTTCAGCTTTGCAATCATACAGCCCCCGGAAACCAAACACTTTGCCTTCATGGACGCAGTTTGGAGGTTCGTGGGAATAACGCCGACCCATCGGCAATTGGCATAATTTATTGGTGGGAAGTCCGACGGTATATGATCATGTTCGATTTCAGAATTTTTTGTTTTGCTTTGGTTTGTATTTTACATTTTTATTCCAGCCTTTCTTGACTCCATAAGGGCATGACAAGCCTATATCTGTGTCTCCTCCACCTCCTCCTTTTACTCCTCCACCTCTTTTCTAAATGTAGTTGTCCTTTTCCATATGTTATTTTTGTCTTCTGAGCATTTTGTCTGCTTTGGGACACCTTTAAAGGTGTTTTGTAATTGTTTTCTATGTGTTTGTATGTGTTTGTGTTTGCCTGCCATTGTTTTCAATGGGGTTCGACGGTGTTCTTCGAACGTTCGACAAACATTCGACGAACTTGCCTCCTGTGCGACGAACCAAAACACTAGCGGGGTGGCTCAACACGACTCCTGATATATAGACGTACATTGTTAATGTTTAAAATATGCTATATATACCTGGTATCTGGTGATACTGTACCCTTTCTGCCAGGAAGTCCTCCTCCAACCAACACTCTAAGTGTATCATTGACACCTGTAACATTGTCCCACATGTGAGATTATTTCTTGCGGATCTTGTTATATTGTGGTGTGATCCATCCTGAGCGTGTGAGTGTCTATGGGTTACTCCTGCAATTTAGATGTAGATTTAAAAATTACCCCAACACTGTATACAGCTCTACGCTTGTGATACATTACCCATTTACTGCTTGTTATATTCTGGTCTAATCCAAACTGACCAAGTGAGAGTTATTTTCAGACTGTGGAAATAAATACTGAGATTGACAACAATGACACCTACACTGTATACAGCTGTACTCTTGAGATCCATTACCGTTTTACGGCTTTTTAGATTGTGTTGTAATCCAATATTGAGCCTGAGAGTGTCTGTGTGTGCCTCCTCAAATATCTACGGAGATTTAGAATGTTTAAACTATACTGTATATACCTGATAACTGATGATACTGTACCCTTTGTCTAATTTTTATATTCTTGTCTAATCCATACTGAGCCTGTGAGCGTCTCTGTGTGACTGATGGAATATATATGGACATTGACAATTATCCTTTGAATGAATAAAGCTGTACACTTCTGATACAGTGCCATATATCTGATGTTATTTTGGGTCTATTTTCTGCAAAATTTTGAAGTTTGGTGGAAGTGGCCGCGGACGTGGGCGTGGGGGGGCCAGCTGGTGCTGATGGTGCATATGCTGGTAGTGGCAAAAGCACAATAGCAGCTAAGGCAGGAGGTGTTGAGCCTGCGTCATGGTCTGGCTCCGGAACGCCTGGAAGGCTACCTTTTCTGGGAGTAGGTTAACCGCTTTTAAAGGCGGAGCATGAGGAACTGGTTTTGGCCTACATTGCCGAAACAGACTCCAGCAAATATGCCCTCCTCTTCTGAAGTTTCAAAAAATGCAAGCACTGAGTCGTCAAGTGCTGGCTCCTAGTCAGGAAGAACCCCTTTCCTTGTGTCCTTCACCCCCACCAAAAGTGAATGATGCAGCAGGCCACACTTCACATTAGTCCATGTAGCTCTTTCTATCATACCATGCCTGGGTTATCAAGTCAAATCGTGAATTCCCAAGTCCAAGATGAATCTGACATGGAGTGTGGGTGGCCAGCCAGGGCAGTGGGGTTAATCGGTATCGGGACGGTGTCTCAGAGGGATGTGTCACGGTGGTGGTGACCCGTTCAGTGGCCCTGGGCGTCCATGCAAAGGGGTGAATTACGCTTATAGATGAATGATACGTGACGCCACCTGTGTTTTCTGATTAGATTGACCAGTGCTGCAGTGTTGCTTCTCTGGGACAGATGTTGTGGTGCAGCTAAGATGTAGAAGCCCTGCACAGGTAGGACCGTAGTCGCAGGGCAGATGAAAGAGTTGGTAGATGGTGTGCAGTGCAGGATGTAGCAGAGCCGTGCGCCAGGCACAGGAGAAAGATGACAGACACAGTCATGCAGTTCCTTTACCTGTACTTGGTAAGTGCCGTCCAGAACCCAGAGTACAGATGGAGAAGGAGTTGGTCAGCCTGGAAACCAATTTCGAATTCTCTCTCAGCAGATAGGTAGTGTGGCCTCCATTCTAGCGCTTATCTAAGGTATTCACAGTGCTGAGTTCAATGAAGTTCCCCCTGTTGACTCTCTTTTGGAACTTTCTCGTATGGCAGGCAGCCATAGCCTTTTCCTTCTGCCTCACACACGTCGATGCTGGGGCCTCCGAGCCTTAGTTCGGTACAGAGCATTTACAGCTGCTACTTCCTCCGGTTTCTGCTGCAGGAACGTCAGTGTCCCTACAAACTCGGAGACCGCAATCCGGACCATGCGCTCCAGCTAGGAGTGAGCCTTAACTCTGCTCATCCTCCAGCTCCCCTTCTCACGTCCACACACTTCCCCTTCCCTGCACAGAGTGCCCTAATTTACCTCCTCCCGACCACAGAGAGCAGCTCCTCAGCAGTCAGGTTCAGAGGTCTGCCTGCTGGCCTGGAGTGGGAAATGTGTTGTGTGTTGGTTGAACTGCTAAAGAGATCCTTCGTTGCTCCCAAGCATGACATCACACTCCCTAGGAGGAAGGTAATGCCACTGTGGCGACCGTACTCCTGGGGACGCCACGAGTGCACTGATGCCCAGCCACTGCTAGATGATTCTGCTGGTACATTGACCCAGACCACTACATTCCCTTCACACTCTACACAGCCAGAATCTGACCGTGAGGAAACTCAGGCTCCCCTTCACGCATACTATACCACCTTACATGGTGACAAAGAGGAAGGTGCAGATGAAAGTGCAATTTCCTTGAGCAAGTAGGGGGCATACTCATGGGCGACGGCACTGGCATAGGGCCCCTCATAGTATGCAAAAGTGTCTCTGCCAGTGGGAGGGCCCACCCGCCGTCAGACACACCGCCACACACCGCCGTACTATGAGGTGCCCTGTGCCAGTGCCGTCCCCAACGAGTGGGCCCCCCCTGCTTGCTCCGGATCACAGCACTTGCAAAGTTGAAGTACTTACCTCTCCCTGCTCCACCACCATGACGTCTTCCGCGTGTCCTGACAGTGATATTCTGATCAGACAGTGCAATGACATCACGTCTGTACGCCCTCTGCTTAAACAGCCAAGTGCAGTGATATGGAAGATGGGGACAACGAGGAGTCCAGACTAGTACAGGGATTCCCTAGCGAGGAGACTTATTTAATTGTTTTAAAGTTTGGGAGCAATTTTTGGGGAGCACTATACTCTGGAGAATGATATATGGGGCCCACCATACACTGGAGCATTCCAAAGGTGGACATCAGACACTGGAGCAGCATTTACAGGGCCCATTATACACTAGAGCATTAGAAATGGGGCCCATTATATATGGAGCATTATTTTTTGGGCCCATAAGACAGTGGAGCTTCATCCATTGGGACCAACATATACTGTAGCATTATGTGGAGCTCATCATATATGGTTTGAAACATTATATGGGATCAATGATTCCATATGGAGAAATATATGGGTCTCATTACTCTGTATAGCGCACTATGCGGTGCCCATAATACTGTATGGAGTAATATACTGTCCGTTTTTGGAGCTATTAGAGAATTTAAAATCGATATCAGTCATGAGATGAAAAAAGTGAAGTATTTTTCATTGTACTATACCGCTATTTCTCTGCCGTATCAGAGGATCATGAGTTGTGGTATTATGTGTTAAAGGGGCACTCTTTGGCCCAGGGCACATGAAAACCTGCAGCCAGCCCTACCCCCCCACAACTTTAGCCAAATAACCCCCAGTTTTCAGTGCGTAACTATTATTATGAAGTAAATTAAGGTTGACAAGCTTCAGTAATAAAAATTGATGTTTTTGCCATTCAAATGAGCACTGTAGGTGTGTTTAATGTCCTGCCGACTTTTCTTCCCCATTGACTTGCATTGGGTTTCGTGTTTCAGTCGGCCTTCGACTTTTCACGATAATCGGCCAATTTCGTTCGACCCGACTTTTGAGAAAGTCGGGTTTCATGAAACCCGACTCCACCCGAAAAAAGGCAAAGTCGCTCATCTCTATTCCAGAGTTATTACCACATGAAGTGACATTGGTCAGATGTAAAAAATTTGACCTGATCAGGAATGTGAAAGTTGGTTCTACCACTAAGGGGTTACATGCAACCTCAATTCCCAAAAAGATATCCGCTGCCATCAATTTCTAAACGAGTTCATCTTTTCAAATAAAATGGAACAATGTCCAACGTTCACCTTCTGCTCTATGTTCTGTTGTGAATAAAATATGGCTGTAAGAGATTTCCAATCTTTCTCCCAGGGTCTCTCTAGCTCACTTTCACTATCCTTCTTCTCCCTCTATCTCAATCTTCCTCTCTCTATGACTCTACCCTTCGCTCCCCCTCTCCTACTTCCCCATCTCTCTCTCACTCAATCTCTAACCCCCTTCTCTCTCCTCCCTCTCGGACTCCCAGTCTACCCCTCTATCACTCTACACCTCTTGTCTTCTTCATCTCTACCACTCTCCCTCTCCCAAATCTTCCTCCCTCTCTCACTCTACCCCCCTCGTGCTCTCTCGCTCTGCTCTCTTCTCCATTTCTATCTCCTAATCTCCCCTTCTCTTTCCTCATCTACCCCTCTCTCTTTCCCTCTCATCTTTGCCATCTTTCCCGCTCTCCCTCTCTCTCTTAATCTTGCTCTCTCCCCCTCTCACTCTACCCCTCTCGTGCTGTCTCTCGCTCACCCTCTCTTCTTTTCCATCTCTCTCTACTGCTCTCCTCTCTTCTCTCACTCTCTTCTTCTCTCTCTTCTCCCTTTCACTATCTGCTCTCTCTCAAAAAGGGAACACAATTTAAAATGTTTTTAGCAAGTCATTTGTGCTTGGAAAATAAGAAAATGTGAAGAACACAACATTTCCTGTTTTTCTTTAAATTTTCCGCAATAACAGCGAAAATAAAAAAGGACTATAAAAATGAAGCCCTATGTATCACAAAGAAAAAAGCGTCAAAAAGTGCACCACCTTCTGGAGTGTAGGGCTATAACAATTTTTGTACATCCGAATGAGAACATTTTCTCTAGCCGTTAAAAGCGCATGTACGATAAAACCCAAAAATGTGCCTGGTCTGGAAATGGGGGATATTGGCCCCGTCCTGATCTGTTTAATTCCAGCTGTTTCTTCTTCTGAACAACATAAAATAAGGGGATGTAAGATGAAGATTTCTACTGTAATTTATACCAAATTTCCATTTTAAAGGACAGCAATTCCAATTTGTGCCAGTAGGAGTCGCTGCAGCACATGTTTTAAAATACATCAGAGCAAAACCTAAAGCAGAAGTCATGTGGGATTCTAAAAAAATATTCAGAATTGAGAGTCCTCGGTGGTTGATACAGTTTAATGGCTAACTGAAAAGATGGTAACACATTGCAAGCTTTCGAGACTACTCAGGTCTCTGCAGCAGGCATAGACTAATACAACATCTGAAGAGTCACATATTTATGCACAACACAGCACAGAAAAAATGCAATAGATAAGACAAGTGACGTGAAGCAGAACTATCACTATGGGAGAGGGAGAAACATAAATATTGGACCAGTTCATAGATAAGGAGTCCGGATGTTTTATTGTCCTCTGATTGGGGTCTCCAATCTGTTCTATTATTTCTAAACTCTGTTTTTCAGGTGATTCCTTTGTATCCCCGTTCATACTGCACCCACACACACAAATCATACACCATTTGAAAGGTAAACTTGCCTCCTTCAGCAAGAAAAGAGCCAAACAAACCACACATTCAGGGCTTTATCACTAAATACAGTTTAAACATTCATTTTCATAAACCTGCAGTAAGACACAATGACCTGCAGGTGGCAGCTCAACCATAAGACATTTTTTGGCCTCTACTTATCAAACCAATTTATTGTATTACCAATCTACATATATAAATACCTGTCTGTGTTCATGAAATACATTTGCATTTCACCAGCTTGCTTTTTCTGAATTTGCCTGCGCCCCCGATGACCAATGTGTGAAAATTTCGCATGGGCCAACCTAGTGTATATATAAGGTTTATTGAAATCATCCTTGGCTATTTTACACGGGATCGGTCGCAGGTCACAGTATCCATCATTTTTCAGAAAAAGTAAAAGCACTATTTTTCTTCTCTTAAAAAGACGTCTGCTCTAACAGAAGCCAAACGGATCCCGTGCCATTCCAGTCACACTAAATTTGGATATTGCTGTGTGTTTGGTCACCTAAGGTCACCCTGCTCCTCTAACATGGTTTTGTGGTGGTTATCGTATTCCCTTTGGTATCACTTTTTCTATAAGGATATACTTTTTTCCTTTTTTCTCTCTTTTTCTCTCGCTTGCTGAGTCATGTGATGGGTTATTCTACAACTTCCAGTCTCCGTATACGGCAATGTTTCCTCTCCGTCATCCGGTGTTATGACACATGTTCACCCACACGACCCTTCATTGCTTTTATTCTCCACGGACACCGCATGGCTCGGTAGACTCTTAAAGAGGTTGTCCACTTTCAGGAAAACGCTTAAATATCAATCAGGGCAGGTACTCGCCCTCCGTAGGTCCAGTTCTGGCTCCTCGCTGCTGCTCCTCCAGTCTCTGTGTTTTGGCTGTAGGAGGTTACAGAGCAGCTGCGAGGATCCGTCACTGGATCTACGGAGGGTGAGTACCTGCTGAATTTTTGATTTTAGGTATTTTACGTAATTTAGAGCCCACTTTCCTGAAAGTGGACAACCCATTTAATTCCCGAACACAACTTTTCATTTTCTTCTTCCATGTGCATAAAAGTCTATATCATATATATTGTAGTGCAGCGGGGTTGGTGCAGTGTGACAGACAGGCAGTGACCTAGGAAAGTGCAAAACAAACGTGTTTTAACCCCTTAGTGACGCAGCCAATTTGTAGCTTAATGACCATGCCAATTTTTACAATTCTGACCACTGTCACTTTATGAGGTGATAACTCTGGAACGCTTTAACGGATCTTGCTGATTCTGAGAATGTTTTTTCATGACATATTTTACTTCAGTGGTAAAATTTATACAACTCGACTTGCATTTATTTTTGAAAAAACGGAAATATGGCAAAAATGTTTACAATTTTGCAATTTTCAAACTTTTAATTTTTATGCCCTTAAATCAGAGAGATGTGTCACAAAAAATACTTAATAAATAACATTTCCCACATGTCTGCTTTACATCAGCACAATTTTGGAACCCACATTTTTTTTTGTTAGGAAGTTATAAGGGTTAAAAGTTGACCAGCGCGTTCTCATTTTTTCTACAAAATTTGCAAAACCCCTTTTTTTAGGGACCACCTCACATTTGAAGTGAGTTTGGGGGGTCAATATGACAGAAAATACCCAAAAGTGACACCATTCTAAAAACTGCACCCCTCAAGGTGCTCAAAACCACATTCAAGAAGTTTATCAACCCTTTACGTGCTTCACAGGAACGGAAGCAATGTGGAAGGAAAAATTTTAGTTTTTTTGCAAACATTTTACTTCAGAACCATTTTTTTTATTTTCACAAGTGTAAAAAGAGAAAATGAACCACAAAATTTGTTGTGCAATTTCACCTGAATACGCCGATACCTCATATGTGGGGGTTAACCACCGATTGGGCACACGGCAGACCTCGGAAGGGAAGGAGCGCCGTTTGACTTTTTCAATGCCGAACTGGCTGGAATTGAGATTGGACGCCATGTTGCATTTGGAGAGCCCTTGATGTGCCTAAACAGTGGAAGCCCCCAACAAGTGACACCATTTTGTAAATTAGACCCCTTAAGAATCTTATCTAGATGTGTGGTGAGCACTTTGAACCTCCAAGTGCTTCACTGAAGTTTATAACGTAGAGCCGTGAAAATAAAAAATCATATTTTTTCCACAAAAGTGATCTTTTCGCCCTCAATTTTTTTTTTTACAAGGGTAATAGGAGAAATTAATCCCCCCAAACCACAGTTTGTCCTGAGTACGCCGATACCCCATATTTGGTGTTAAACCACTGTTTGTGCACACGGCAGCGCTCAGAAGGGAAGGAGCGCCGTTTGACTTTTTCAATGCAGAATTGGCTGGAATTGAGATTGGATGCCATGTCGCATTTGGAGAGCCCCTGATGTGCCTATACAGTACTGTGAAAATGCCTCACAAGTGACACCATTTTGGAATATAGACCTCTTAAGGAACTTATCTAGATGTGTAGTGAGCACTTTGAACCCCCAAGTGCTTCACAGATGTTTATAACGCAGTGCCATGAAAATAAAAAAACATTTTTTTCCTCAAAAAATGTTTTTTAGCCCGCTATTTTTTATTTTCCCAAGGGTAACAGGAGAAATTGGACCACAACAGTTGTGCAATTTGTCCTGAGTATGCTGATACCCCATATGTGGGGGGGAACCATTGTTTGGGTGCATGGGAGAGCTCGGAAGGGAAGGAGCGCCATTTTGGAATGCAGACTTTGATGGAATGTTCTGTTGGCATCATCTTACGTTTGCAGAGCTCCTGATGTGCCTAAACAGTAGAAACACCCCACAAGTGACCCCATTTTGGAAACTAGACCCCCCAAGGAGCTTATCTAGATGTGTGGTGAGCACTTTGAACCCCCAAGTGCTTCACAGAAGTATATAATGCAGAGCCGTGAAAATAAAAATAAAAAATTCCACAAAAATGATTTTTTAGCCCCCAATTTTTTTATTTTCCCAAGGGCAACAGGAGAAATTAGACCCCCAAATTTCGTGTGCAATTTGTCCTGAATACACTGGTGCCCGATATGTTGGGGTAAACCACTGTTTGGGAACACGTCTGGGCTCGGAAGGGAGGGAGCACCATTTAACTTTTTGAACGCAAAATTGGCTGCAATCAATAGTGGCACCATGTTGCGTTTGGAGACCCCCTGATGTGCCAAAATAGTGGAAACCCCTCAATTCTAGCTCCAACCCTAACCCCAAAAACCCCTAACCCTAATTCTAACCTTAAGCCCAATGGAAAAATGAAAATATATTTTCTTAATTTCATTATATTTCCCTAACTAAGGGGGTGATAAAGAGGGGGTTATTTACTATTTTTTTTATTTTGATCATTGTGATAGGGTTTATCACAGTGATCAAAATGTACGTTGAATGAATGAATGAAATCTGTCCGCCGGCAGATCTCTGTGGGCGCATTGCGCATGTGCCCTCCATTTTCTTCCCGGAAGAAGATGGCGGCGCCCATGGAGAGGAAGAATGCGGGCAGAGGACCACCGGGAGGTACCAGGGGGGATCGGGGACCCTATTTCTCTCTCTGATGTGCGATCACATCAGAGGAGAGAGAAATTAAATGGCACATCAGACTTTTTTTTTTTTTGCGGTCGCCGTTATATGGTTAATAACGGCGATTTCAAAAGCTGGGTCGGTAAAAACCGATCCGGATCATGTTCTCTGGGGTCTCGGCTACCCCCATCAGCCTAGACCCCATAGAAAATCCAAATCTGAGGGGCGCTATACATTTTTTCTACAGCGCCGTTAATTAACTTATTTTTCTCACGCTGTAGTGCCATAAAACGAGAGGCTTATCTCCAATGACACACTGCTGGAGGGATATCTGCGGTCAGTGTGTCATCGGAGGCCTATATAACAGTCATATCTGCTGATGTGACAGCTCTATAGGGGAGATCGTCGTGGGGCAATCATTATTAATGGGATTAAGTCGGACAGAGAGTATAATGTTGGTTTGTTTTTTTATTTTTTTGCAGGTGATTAAGGTTTTCGAATGGATAGGCGTGTAATAAAAATTATGAAAAAATGTGTCGTGTTTAATTTCATTAAAATACTTTATTCTTATGTGTGTGTTTTTTTTAACCCTTTATTACTTAGATTAATAATGGATAGGCATCTTATTGACGCCTCTCCATTATTAACCTGGCTTAATGTCACCTTCCAATAGCAAGGTGACATTAACCCCTTATTACCCCATATGCCACCGCTACATGGCAGTGATAAGAGGGGCTAAGTGCCAGAATTGGCGCATCTTAAAGATGCGCCATTTCTGGGGCGGCTTCGGGCTGGTATTTGTAGCCGGGGGGGCCAATATCCATGTCCCCTTCCTAGGCTATGAATATTAGCCCGCAGCTGTCTGCGTAGCCTTTCTGGCTATAAAATATAGGGCGACCCCACGTCATTTTTTGGGGGGTCTCCCTATTTTAATAGCCAGTAAAGGCTATGCAGACAGCTGCGAGCTGATATTCATAGCCTGGGAAGGGGTCATGCATATTACCCCCTTCCCAGGCTACAAATATTGGTCCCTGGCCGTCGGCTTTCCCAGTCTGGTGCAGAAAATTGAGTGGGAGCCCACGCATTTTTTTTTTTAAATAAAAAATATTGTTCATTAATAAACATTGGCCTTGCTATTTTATCAATAGATATATCAAATGATAGATATATCTATGTATTCTATCTATCCCATATCTATCTATAGATCTGTCTATCTATCTGTGGGCTAGCGGATCCGTCAAAAAAACTGATCCGTTGCATCAGTTTTTCACAATCTGCGATGGATCCGTCGAGCCAACAGATTGTGACTGATGGCAAAAAACTGATATATGAAAGCAGCCTTACTTTTGTTTCACTCCTTGACATCACAGCCAATGTTTGCTTTTATGACAAACCATTTTTGTCCCCCTTTTTTTATTGTCACATTCCAGGAACCCCAACCAACTAGCCTTCAGGTCCACAATCTCAACAGAAGAGCAATCTACCAATATGCCTAGATCAGAAAGGGATAAAAATTATGCCTCAACTAGCAATGGGAGGAGGAACACCAGACAGAATGCTAAAAAATCTGCATCTGTCAAACATATGGATGGCGGTTCTCAGGGAGGGCTTCAGGTAATCAATCTGTCTGATCACGTGTTTGTAGGGAAGGTGACCTGACGGATGGACGGACGGACGTGTCAGTATAGAGAAAGATAGGTTTGCACAGTTTAGACAGGTGTCAGTTACTACAGTGGGGAAACAGCTAGGAAAGTGTAGTGGACGTGCAGTACCTTGGGTTGACCATTAGATGGCAGGGAGGAGTGTGAGTAAAGGACTTGACATCAGCTTAGGGCTTTAGAAACCGTTGGTCATGGGGGGCGGAGTTACAGTGACAGGGGACCGGGAGTGCTATAAATACTGAGGGAGGGTTCCAGAAGGTTCCAGTCCCCAGTGGGAGCTCCAGTGACAGGAGGACTGTGACAGTCTGTGCGCTGTGAAGAGAATCCAAACCAGGGGGACTGAGGAGAGAGAACGTCAGGGGGGTGGTCCTGACAGGAATACCGCAATATAGACGAGACACAGAGGTTAAATCGACGAGGCACAGAGGTTACGGATACCATGTTAAGAAAGACGTTGTGACTAGTGAAATTACTGTTGGTTTACGGGCCTAAGGTGGCCACAGTGACGGACCTGTCAAAAGCGTCAACAAGAGTAAAGGGACGGTGCGTATATATACGTCCCTGGCGAAAGTACGGTGTTCTGTGGTGTATTGTAACTGGAGAGCCTCGAGGAAAATTGCGGAGTGCTGTGAGGCTGTCAGACGGACAGCGAGTGAATAAAGCTTGGACCTGTTGCACCCAGAATCTGTCTCCATCTTGTCTCTGTTTCCTCTCTGCGCGGTAAGGAAGAGGGACCACCCCCCAGCTCGCCCCAGCAACCCTACATTTGGCGTAGTCGGCAGGATCGCCGCCGCTAATACCCCATCTTCTGCGGCAGGCCTGCCTCCAGTAATGGAAAGAGATTTGGACTATGCTGCGTGGAGTGAAAACACCTGTGGATTATAACTGGCTTACCTGTGGATTACAAATTGGGAGCACTGTGGTGACTCAGTGGTGCTGACAGAAGATCCGGCGCGGTACCAGGTGCTGCGCAAGATGGCGGCATTGCTACAGCGCAGGGGAGAGGTCCGGGTGTTTGCAGTCGTGTTGAATGGACTGGGGCCCCCTCCAACGTACCCCCGTGGACAGCAGTATGTGCCCGGAGGCCGACGCTCCCATGTACTGGACCCTGGCAGATGGGTGGAAACGCCTGCCAACGCCCCACCCAGCAGGAGGAGTGGCACAGAAGAAAAGCTTGGCTGCAGCTGTCTGGCGCCATTCGATTGCTGCCCAACGGACAGTATGAGACGCTGCGGGTGTCGGGGCATTGGCCGCCTAGAGTGGCAATGGCGGCGGGAGATGGAGCTGTGCCAGAAGTCGCCCTCAGGACCACTGGCAGGTAGCGGGATGCTGAGCTGGGGAGCGGAGCCTGAGCGGAGTCAGCGAGAGCGGCCGCCACCAATACCGGCAGAGGACTTCTCAGCGGAGCCCCCGAGTCTGGGGGAAAGGCCCGCAGGACAGTGGAGCGTGGGACGGAGGCTGCGGGGGAAGCCGCGTGTTGATGTGATGGAGGCCGCAGCACCGGGGAAGGTGAGAGTACCCCCGGCCCCACCAGTGCATCCGCAAGCGGCCCCCACCATTCTGCCACAGCACGCTGCCCCATGTGCACCGGAAGGCCTAGGTACATCGGGCCCAGTGGTGTATGTAGAGCTGAGCGAGGCCCCTGCTCAAGTCCCCGAGCTACCCCGCCCGGAGCCACCAGTGCGGAGCTCACCCAAAGAAGACGCTGCTGCGTTCCCCTTGCTGATAGCAGCTGCATCGTTGGAACCGGCCGTTACTCCGGCTCCGTTGGAAGTAGTGGATGCGGCCTGTCCTGAGGCCGCAGTTATGCCGGCGCTGGAGCCGGCTGCGGCCGACTTAGCAGGCCCTGTGACTCCAGCCCTCAAGGACCCGGCTGTCCCCATTTGCCACCTGGCCTCAGCGCCTGCTGGGCCGCAGATATCATCGGCTGCCTCTGCCCCACTCGCTTTTCCAGCGAAGTCCCGCCAATCAGACTCTGGGACTGGCGCGGCCCCCTCCGTTTGGGTCACGGAGGTGATCAAACAGAAGAAAGTTCGGGAACAGGAGGTATGGAGCCTGCTCCACTCAAAGGGGGAGGCTGGCATGGCGGTGCAGAGATCACGGGGACGGCTGGTATACACCAACGTCGACAGGGGGTACAGCTTCATCCGTGACACGACCGGCCAGAAGGTGTATGTGAATGTGGCCTCCATACGGCATGGTCGGGCTCTGAAGGAAGGGGACTTGGTTTCCTACTATAAAGAATACTGCCCCCGCGGATACTATGCGGTAGAAGTACTGGCGGAGCCCGAAGAAAGCGAACCCCCGTAAAGAGGACTGTTGTGGACACTCCCTGCATCTCCGGGGGGCTCCACGGCTGTGGGGTCCCTCACTACTAGCCACTGCGTATTGAAGTAGACTGTCGAGAGTTCGGTGCACTGTAGTGCAGGTTCGCGAGAATGGTTCTAGGTTCAAGAAAAAAAAAATGCTTTATTTGCTGAGTTTATTTGTTTAGTATGTTCCTCTTACAGGATGTTATTTGCTTATTTGAAACTTGACAGAACGGGGATACGGAGAAGTGGAGGAGTGTCCAGGTTCAAGGAAGGGGGGAGAAAGAAGACATGCAATGTTTGGGTTATATGTTTGTTTTAGAAGTAAAAGGAAAATGAAAAAAAAATATATATAAAAAATGGGGTACATGTGAAATTGTAAAGTTATTTTGTTGTATAATATGCACAAGTAAATGCAACAGGTCTGGGCAAGAGAAGGTCTGAGGGACCAACGGGAAGTGTGAGATCCGAAGAGGGGTCTATGTGTGAAGAGGGTCTGGGAGACCGAGATGCCGACCATGACATGTAACTGAAAGATGGGTAAAAGAGTTGGAAGACGTGAGATAGACAGCCGTCCTAGGTCAGGTCTCCAACACCACGGACACCCCTAAAGGAGGAAGGCGGGCGCTGGTAATGATCTGGTAGGTGTGATACCTCGATCATGGTGTACCGAATAGTGGAAGGTGACAGTAGGGGAGAGTAGGGGAAGGTACACGCCATAGAGAGAATATGGGTGTACCTAGCCCAATTTGAAAGACGTTGTCATGTGGCGTGCGTGCTGGTGAGTAGCAGTAGGCTGCTTAGAGCATAGTGCTCCCAGTATGGCTCGGCCCCCGCAGGTAGTGGGTTTGGCCCAACAGCTGGTCTGACAACAGAGTGTAGATGAAGCTTCAGAACGATGAAGGCAGGGATGACGATTGTCGAGGACGACAATGGACCAAGGAAGGGGGAGTGTAGGGAAGGTGACCTGTCGGTCGGACGGACGGACGTGTCAGTATAGAGAAAGAAAGATTTGCACAGTTTAGACAGGTGTCAGTTACTACAGTGGGGAAACAGCTAGGAAAGTGTAGTGGACGTGCAGTACCTTGGGTTGACCATTAGATGGCAGGGAGGAGTGTGAGTAAAGGACTTGACATCAGCTTAGGGCTTTAGAAACCGTTGGTCATGGGGGGCGGAGTTACAGTGACAGGGGACCGGGAGTGCTATAAATACTGAGGGAGGGTTCCAGAAGGTTCCAGTCCCCAGGGGGAGCTCCAGTGACAGGAGGACTGTGACAGTCTGTGCGCTGTGAAGAGAATCCAAACCAGGGGGACTGAGGAGAGAGAACGTCAGGGGGGTGGTCCTGACAGGAATACCGCAATATAGACGAGACACAGAGGTTAAATCGACGAGGCACAGAGGTTACGGATACCGTGTTAAGAAAGACGTTGTGACTAGTGAAATTACTGTTGGTTTACGGGCCTAAGGCGGCCACAGTGACGGACCTGTCAAAAGCGTCAACAAGAGTAAAGGAACAGTACGTATATATACGTCCCTGGCGAAAATACGGTGTTCTGTGGTGTATTGTAACCGGAGAGCCTCGAGGAAAATTGCGGAGTGCTGTGAGGCTGTCAGGCGGACAGCGAGTGAATAAAGCTTGGACCTGTTGCACCCAGAATCTGTCTCCATCTTGTCTCTGTTTTGTCTCTGTGCGGTAAGGAAGAGGGACCACCCCCCAGCTCACCCCAGCAACCCTACATGTTGTCAAAGGAACAAATTGAGGTGCTCAGTAAAGGGTTATCTTTCTCTCCTACTAATAGTTTCCATTACTTTACAGCACTAAAAGACCTTCACCTTTTCTCAAGGAAAATTACTTTGAAAAAATTACACAATAAAGGTGATTCGGTTCAGGAGAATTGGACTTCCGCTGAGAGGGAGGCCATTGGGACTTTGGAGGAACTGCTGGAAGAACAGAATCCCACAAAAGAAGGTGGGTAGCCGAAAACAATACTCCCCAAGTCAGCAAGGTTTCCCCCCTTGTCACTCTGCCCGGCGGTGGAAGTATTCACCAAAATGGTGACGGAGGACCTCAAAAAATTACCAACATATCGCCAGATTGATAATTTAACACATGAGCAAAGGCAGGGGCTACAGGAACTGCAATCATTTGATGACGTGGTAATTAAGGCAGCTGACAAGGGGGGAAACATTGTGATTTGGCCAGTGGCCAAATATGAACGAGAAGCATACCGCCAACTCCGTGACGGTGAGGTGTACAACAAGCTTACCCACAGTCCGGTGGCCTCTTTCTCAGCGGCTCTACAAAAAATTCTCCTGAGAGCATTTGATCTTGGGATCATTAATAAGAAAGTGTTTGATTAACTGTCTCTTTCCCAAAGGTACCGACATTCTATCTACTTCCAAACTTACATAAAGACTCCGTCAACCCCCCGGGGCGTCTGATTGTGTCAGCAATTGATGGGTTATGTGATCCCATCTGCAAATTTATAGATCATTATCTCAAGGGATTGGTGGAGACCTTGCCCTCCTTTGTGAAAGACACAACGGACGTCCTAGCAAGGGTTGACGGAGTCTGTTTTGATGCAGGGACAATAATGGTCAACGCCGATGTAGAGGCATTGTATACCTGCATCAAACATGAAGACGGCATAAGGGCAGCCCGCTTTTTCCTCGAGGCCTCCGACCTGGATGGCCCTCTGTGTGGGTTAGTCCTCGAACTGCTGCACTTCGTCCTGACACACAATTTTTTTTGTTTTTAAAGACCAATTTTACAAGCAGAAACGTGGCGCGGCCATGGGGGCGGCTTGTGCACCCGCGTACGCCAACCTTTTCTTTGGGTATTGGGAGAGGTTGGTGTTCGGGGATGCGGGTGTGGAGGCCGCCGACCATGTGCTGCATTGGCTACGTTACATTGATGATATTTTGTTGTTTTGGCGAGGGACGGTGCAGCAGTTGGAGTACTTCATGACTATGTTAAATACTAATTCTTTTAATATACATTTAGCATACAAGTATGATGTTGCTAAAATCGATTTCCTGGACATCAGTCTGGAGGTGGACTCATCGTCCTTGGTCCAGACTGATGTTTTTCGAAAGACAACATCTGTTAATGCATTACTACACGCAAAATCTGCACATAGCCATGCCATGGTGAGGGCCATCCCAGTCGGACAGTTTTTGAGGATACGGCGTATCTGCTCTACAGACCAGAAATTTGAGAGGCAAGCTTTGGATATGAGAGAAAGATTCAGACAACAGGGCTATAGTAGGAGAAGTATTAAGAATGGGTACAATAGGGCAAAATCTACAACACGTGATCAACTGTTGTATTCCAAAAAATGACCAAAAAAGGAGGATGGAATTGTACTCTTTATTTCTGAGTACAATCACGAATGGGATAGCATGAGGGACATCCTTCAGAGACATAGGCCTATTTTATATACTGAGCCCTCCTTGAAACCCTTTCTAACTGACCGACCACAGATGACCCCTCGAAGGTCCAAAAATTTAAAG
This sequence comes from Dendrobates tinctorius, assembly GCF_039654945.1. Lineage (NCBI taxonomy): Eukaryota > Metazoa > Chordata > Amphibia > Anura > Dendrobatidae > Dendrobates > Dendrobates tinctorius. Next base: position 19,720,336 of record NW_027361826.1, on the reverse strand, counting down.
GACTTACTCACTAGAAGTCATTATGTGCCACCTAAAGAAAGTCTTTTTGGACACACTAGGCACTTGAGGGGATGTTTCAAATGTGGGCACTGTTTGGCGTGTAATAATTTCTTCGAACGGGCTAGTTCGCTTCCGCTGATGGCTTAAAAAAATTATACGATCAACGAGTACATTTCTTGTAACAGTACCAATGTGAATTATTACGCCACCTGCGGGTGCCCTTTGATCTACATAGGCCTAACCTCACGAGAATTGCGGGTACGTGGGAGAGAGCACGTTCGAGACATTGTAGCGGCAAAAAAAGTTGAGAATGATAAAGATCTCAAAACGATCCCCCGACATTTCCGGCAGTACACAACTGTGATCCATCTGGGTTTCTGGTAAGGGGGATTGAGATCGTACATACGGGGATAAGAGGTGGTAATGTAAAAAAATTGCTCGCTCAGCGAGAATTAAAATGGATTGTGTTACTGGGTACCATGAAACCTGCTGGCCTGAATGATTCCCTTAATTTTGGCCCCTTCTTATAATGTCTTGAGACATAATTTTATTTTTCTTCAATTCTTGCAATGTTTTTATAGTAGTGTGGGGGTTTTTTTTGCTTTCATGATTTTAATCTATTTTGTGTGCATTTTTTCTTTTCTTTTATTTAGTTTTTTCATTTATGCCTCCACTTGTATTGGTGAATGAAATTATATGCCACAATGAAATGATGGATCCTTGAGCAAGAGTAAAATAATTGGAGATTATTGGAAATGACTATCACATCATATTCATTTGATTCCGTGACGATCCACTCACTGTGTGGATTGGAAACTACTGGAAATAATTACTACAATCCGTTGATGAGATTTTTTCAATATTCGCTCATTGCACTGGAGATTATGGGAACTTATTGTTACAAGACGCAATTATGGTTGGGTTATGCTACATATATTGTGTGGACTGAGGACTATTTGGAACAGCCACCATAATATGTCAAGGAGATTCCATTGTGATCTACTCGTTGTATGGATTGCGGACTATTTGAAATAATTATTGTAATATGTCCATGGGATTTGGTCACTATCTATCTACTGTATGGTCTAGAGACCATTTGAAATAATTGTTACAACATGGTTATGAGATGCTGCTATGATCCATTCATTCCATCTTTTAATTTGCACTGTTGTTTTGGATTCTGTTGGGACCGGGTATTGTTACTATGTGTTTGTGCCCAGTAGGGTGACCGCAAAAAATCGATGTCGGAATTTTGTCCGTCTGGACCCCACAAAACGATTCCCCTTTCCAGATATTGAGATAGCCAAAATTTGAGCTTGATCAAACGACGTTAACCCGTGCCGCTCGTTGCTCAAAGTTTGAAAAAAATCCAAATTGAGGTATTTTAAGATTTAGGTATTTTGCATAGTCTGTTAGACTATAAAGAATGTGACAACAACATTGCAGAAATAGCCCTGACCAAATTTTCGAACCATTTGTGGTATTTGAATGCCGAGTTGGTGGAATTATCGTTTTTTGATCCCACCATTACAGACAATGAAAAGTTGTTAATGGCTAATAAATTGCTCAGTAGCACAGATGAACCATCAGAGCATGCTAGGGTTGTAAATCCAAAAGTTAGGAAAGAAAAATTAAAAGAAGTAGGAAGTAACCGACTTTAACGACCTTCTGACAAAAGATGAAGAACAAAAGCAATATGTCCTGCAAGTTGTAAGCAAATGCCGAGCATTATATTCTGACGTTTCCAAAACTACTTTAACAAAAGCTCTAGAATAGATTAGATAACTATGTAAAATTATCAACTCATGTAGGTTAGCGTGCTCTGATGGTTCATCTGTGCTACTGAGCAATTTATTAGCCATTAACAACTTTTCATTGTCTGTAATGGTGGGATCAAAAAACGATAATCCCACCAACTCTGCATTCAAATACCACAAATGGTTCGAAAATTTGGTCAGGGCTATTTCTGCCATGTTGTTGTCACATTCTTTATAGTCTAACAGACTATGCAAAATACCTAAATCTTAAAATACCTCAATTTGGATTTTTTCAAACTTTGAGCAACGAGCGGCACGGGTTAACGTCGTTTGATCGAGCTCAAATTTTGGCTCTCTCAATATCTGGAAAGGGGAATCGTTTTGTGGGGTCCAGACGAACAAGATTCTGACATTTTTTCCCCCCATATGAGATCCGGTCACCCTAGTGCCCAGCGCTGTTTTAGTGCGCCTGCGTCGTTCACCCTGTTTTCCCTGGCCTGGATCATCCGGCATGGCCCGGGTCGGCTTGTGACAGGGAACATTTCTGCCACCGCTCGCCTGCGGGCAGGGCACCACCGGGTTTTCGAAGCTTGGGGACGCCGGGGATCGGCACATGCATACAGCGCTACGAGAACGGGCCAGCTGATGGTCACATGATTACTTACCATGTGGATATAAGGTCCTGTGCATTGACTTACCACACTTCCCCTAGATAAAGCTACCTGAGAGTAGCGAAACGTGCGTCGGGGTGTCCCGGGCAGGTGCTGCTGTGCCATCGATGTGAGTATTCACTAGCTCCTTTCTCTTCCCTCCTCAATGATTGAGTTGGTCATTACGGTTTTGCGTGACCATGGGTGTGATATGTGGTATATAGTAAGGCCATGTGGTTGGCCGAGCTCCATTTTTTACCGTGATGTGACCCTTTATTGGTAATGAATGAAGTTTAACCCTTCTTAGCATGGGAGGATTACCATTTGGGGAGAGATATCTTGGCTTTACCTTACAGTTTGGCGCTATATATTCCGGAATTTTGGTGTCGATATCTATGCATTGTCTATTTTTGTAATGCCGTTTTATCTTTGTATACATTAATAAAGATTGTGTATGTTTTTATTGAAAACTCCTGTTGTTCTCTGGTTTTTCAACTAGCCTCAGAGCAGCGCTGTAAGGCTAGTTTCACACTAGCGTTTTGGAGCGCAGCGACGGCCTGCGCACGGCCGCCGCTAAGCCCCGCCCCTTGCCGCGCCTCCGCCGGTAGCTCCGCCCACCGGCGCATGACGCTCCATGCGCCCTGCGTCCCCTATCTTTATCACCGGGGGCGCAGGCCGTGCGCAGTATGCGTTTGGCGGCGCATGCGTCCTTTTGACGGTGCGCCGACCTGCGCCAAACGCAACCTGCTGCAGTTTGGTTGCGTCGGCGCACCGTCAAAAAGGCGCATGCGCCGCCAAACGCATACTGCGCACGGCCTGCACCCCCAGTGATAAAGATAGGGGACGCAGGGCGCATGCAGCGTCATGCGCCGGTGGGCGGAGCTACCGACGGAGGCGTGGCAGGGGGCGGGGTTTAGCTGCGGCCGTGCGCAGGCCGTCGCTGCGCTCATAAACGCTAGTGTGAAACTAGCCTTAAGCAGTTATGAGTGAACGTGTTTGGATAAGGTGTTTTCCGCCATGCTCGGGTGCTAACAAAGTGTCTTCAGTGTGCTCGGAAAAAAAAAGGTTTGAGTCCCTGCGGCTGTTTGACAGCTGCAACACATGCAGGGATTGACAGTTAGGCGCATGACATGCAGCCCCAGGAAATCAAACATATTTTTCAAGCACGCCGAAGTCACTCGGTTCACACATGAGCATGCTCAGATAACACCTTATCCCAGCACGTTTGCTCATCACTATAAGCTCTATAAAAATGGCTTGTAAGTGCTATACTCCTTGACTAGGAGATTGGCCACTGCTGATAGATTGCAGAGGTGGCCAGTGACATAGGCAAAGCACAGTAAATGAACGGGGTTGATTTTTAATAACGCTTTTATGGTGTACAATTATGTCGTCATTCATTTCAACATTCCTAAATAAAGAATTTACAAAAAAAAGTAAAATTCCTTGTTTTTACAAGACTTTGAAACTTTATCTATGTAAGATATTTAGTGAACCCCTTTTAATTACCATATATTTTATTCCAAGCCTGGACAACCCCTTTAACAACACGTATTATTAACCCCTTCCTGACAAGGCATATTTTAATTTCAGCGCATTTGTTTTTTTCACTCCTTCCCAGAACAATAAGGCCGGGATCACACACAGCGAGATACGGCCGAGTCTCGCAGGTTAAAACCAAGCTCTGGCGCCGGCACTCTGGAGCGGAGCGTGCAGCCGCACAGCAATACATGGAGCTGCACGCTCTGCTCCGGAGTCCTTGCGGTAGAAATTACCTGATTGCTTACGTCAGTGCGATTACCAGAATACATGACTTGTACAGTTTTCTCTTATAATTTTAATGGTGAAAATAAATTCAGAAGTTTAGGGGCAAAGAATGGTTTGTGTCACCTGTAGCTTTTGATTTTTCCATCAAGCCCACTAAGGGTGTGTGCACACGTTGCGGATTCTGCTGCGGAATTTTCCACGCAGATTTTGCAAAATCCGCAGGTCAAAAGACCTGCGGTTTATCTGCGGATTAGCCTGCGGGTTTCCCCTGCGGTTTGACACCAGTACAATGGAGCAGGTGTGAAACCGCTGCAGATTCCGCACAAAGAATTGACATGCTGCGGATTTGAAACCGTAGCAAATCCACACGGAAAAATCCTCAGCATGTGTACTGCGTTTTTCATTTTCCATTGAAAATAAAGGTACTATACACTGCAGCAAAAACTGCTGCGGATTCGCAGGGCCAAATCCGCTGCAGATCCGCAGCACAATCCGCAACGTGTGCACACACCCAAGGGTTAAGGTCCCACAATGAGCTTTTCATGAGTTTTTGATGCTGTGTATTTTTGCTGCCCAAAAAAAGAAATCTCGTGTCCACTTTTTTATGCAGTGAAAAACTGACCTGCGGTGCGTGATTACATTCCAGATCATGTCCATTTCTCTTGCGGGTACGCTGAGTTTTATGTGTGGATTTTGCCCATTAGATGCAGAAACTCAGCAGATAAAAACACATATGCACTAAAAACGTATGTAAAGCACACATAACTGTACCAGCAAAGCTAAATACCAAGAAGTATCAAAAACAAAGCAGCTTTATTTAAAGGGAATCTTTCAGCAGGTTTTTGTTATGTAATCTGACAGCAGCGTGATGTAGGGACCGAGATCCTGATTCCAGTGATGTGTCACTTAGTTACTTCGTGCAGCAGTTGTGATAAAATCTTAGTTTTCTCTGATGCAGATCTAGCAGAGCTCTAATGCTGAGCTGTATATAACCTCACCCACACCACTGACTGACAGCACTGAAAACTGTGGCGGAGCCGGGACCAGGAGGCACAAGACACCTAGTCATGTAGTGATATTATCCTGCTGATCAAACACTGATTTTGTTGAAACAGCAAAACAGCCCAGTAAGTGACACATCGCTGGAATCAGGGCCTCAGCCTCTACATCATGCTGCTCTCAGATCACCAAATACTCATCATGGGAATGTAGCCTAACTGTCGTGAAACCATTGCTACAGCAGTATGTGTGGAAATTCCTTTATTCTTATATAGTGTTTATACTAGTGATACAATGTTTGATGAATGGACTTTTGGTCCGCAGTGTCGCTTATACTAAGGAGGCAGGACTAGTCCGGTAGGGAATATTGTCCCCAAACTAGTCCTACATTGTATTTTGTTGGACACACTATCAGTAAATTTGGCTTTGAGTGCTATCTCTTCGCTGATGAGATCTCGTTCTATAATTCACTGACCACTGTCTCTAATGTCAGCTCCTCTCTGTAATAAAAAATTAATCTTTCAAAAAAGGGAATATTATTTTTTTTGTGTTTCCCCCATCTGCCAGCATCCTGATATTTGTCATTTCGGCGTACGGCACTGTCATAACTCCGGGGCTGAACGCCTGCCGTCTTGGGGCTATGTTTATATCATTTTCTACATTTGTTTTCCCTAAATCTGTCTATTTGCTTTGTGTTCGTGCAGCTCGTTAATTTGGATATTCTGCAGTGTAAATCGTTGGCTGTAATTACACAAGAATCATTGACATTAAGCCACAATCACATATTTCATACTGTAAGAATAATTCCAGATTTCCGCCATTAATTTTAATCCCTGAATATCATCTGATTTTCCACAATCTCACAACGTATAAGAGCAGCGGTCCGTCTCCCTTCGTGATGGAGGGAGGGTGCAGACCTACCGGGCATTAAACACAGAGAGAAACAGGAAAGTATGAGACTGTGTGTGTTTATTAAATTAATGGTGAAGGAAAAGATTTTGGTGGAGTCCGTGGGAGTTTTTCCCCGTTCATCCAGAAGAACATGTTTTAGATCAGACACTGATGTTTGGGGCTCGCAATCTCCATTCTTATTCATCCCAAAGGTTTCCAGTGGGGTTGAGGTTAGGGCTCTGTGCGGCCGGTCCAGTTCTTCCACACCGAGCTCCTCCAAACATGGCTTTATAGACCTCACTGCACTGGGCCAGTAGGGAACAGAAGAGGGCAGCTGAGTTGCTGCGGCCCCTAAACACTTTTTAATGTTTAATGTTTTAGAAGGGAAAAAATATCACAAACGTGCTGCAATGGCGGCATCCTATTGGGGTATGTGCACACTCAGTATTTGCAGCTTATTTTTCATCGCAAAAAAAATCATTGTAGGCAGTAAAAAAGGAACCCAACATACGTGTGTTGGACGCATTTCTATGTGGGTTTTCTCCCCATTCATTAAAATACGTAAAAAACACTAAAAGAATTCACATACTGCAGATTTAAAAGAAAAAAAAACTGCCTTGATGGTTCAAATCTGCAAGGAAAAAGTGAGCAGCTGTGAGGTAAGGCCAGGGCCGTAGTCGTGGCCACCATCATCTGCATCAGTGTGCCCTGGCCTCCCATCACATAAACACTCTGCCCATCACTCAGCATACCTGCAGCGCCTGTTCCAGCTTCATCATGGTCCTCTGTACATTTCTGGAGGACTTCAGGATCCTTTTTGGAAATAACGGAGTCACAGTCCAGTTCAACTTTAAACGGAGCAACTTTACTGAGACTTGTACACAACATATTCATATTCTTTCCGGCATCATCATCAACATCAGGGTTCACAGGATACAGCTTCTCTTCTGTCCCTTTCCTTTTCTCTCTGTCACTAAGCCCGCTTCTGGGACGGACCGTGCCGAACGGTCACACAGCATCTTCAGTGCGCAGCCTCACTCCATTTGGGTGTTCCCTAAGCCATTTCGCCCCGGCTTTAAGGGCTTCTGCCCATGAGATCAGCTGCCACATCTTCAGTGTTGGTCCCATACTGCTTAGTCTTCACTAGCACCTGCAGACCCACACTAACTGCCCTGCCAGCACTGCCAGGTCTTGAATATATGCTGGGCTTGAAGCTTGTCAAAACGTTACAGGGCACGATGTTGCACAAGGCTAGCCAGCCCTACAGAGCTAATGGGCGCCCTCGCCCCGACTCCTCCTATCAGGAAGTCCTCACTAACTTATCCCGCCTATGTTTAACTATTTCTACTACTATAATTCTCTATTCTAACTGAATACTATAAAGCCCTCTTAAATTCCCCATTTTTAATGGTATTAATTCACCTTCTTTTAATGATCCTCCTTTTTAAACTGCAACTCACTTACACAGACACACACACACATATATATATATATATATATACACATATATACATATATAGTGGCATGTAAAGTTTGGGCACCTATGGTCAAAATTACGGTTATTGTTTGTGAACAGTTAGGCAAGTTGAGGATGAAATGATCTTTAAAAGAGCTAACGTTAAAGATGACACATTTCCTTTGTATTGTAGGCGAAAAAAAATTCTGTATATACAGTATATGGTCATTGTGCGGTGGCATTTTCCCCCTTTATTGGTTTATTAGTTTTCGTATAGCGGACATGTTCAGTAACAATACGGTGATGATTGTTGTTTGGTAACTTATGATTACTATTTAGAACTATTGCTTAGAAAATAATCTTATTGCCATGTTTTCTATGAGATTTATATATTATGTCTTGTTCTTTTTTTTCTAATGTAGGGGATAGGGTATACACATTTGTCTTTATAAGATCTAAAATTCTACAGAGGCCCGTACATCTGCCCAACATGCTGATCGGGATCCAGGTCCAAATTTCTACTGGGGTCCATGAGTCTCTAGATATTCAACTACATATACCCCTTAATGAATCAGCGACATAGAGTTTAACCCCGTATGGCTCGAGCCACTATTCACTGAGCCATGTTTTTCAAATCTGACAGGCGTCACGTTTTGTGGTAATGACTATGAAATGTTTCAACATATCCCAGTGATTCTAAGAATCTTTTTTTGGTGAAACATTGTACTTCATGATAGTAGTAAATTTAGGTCGATATGATTTGCGCGTATTTTCGAGAAAAATCTAAACCTGTACAAAAATTTTGAAAATGTGCATTTTTCAAAATTTTAATTTTAATGCTCTTAAGGCCATGGTCACACGTTCAGGATTTGGTCAGTATTTAGTCATACCACCTAAAATTGTTAATGCAGATGTTTCTCACAAAATTAGAATATCATCAAAAATGTAATTTATTTCAGTTCTTCAATACAAAAAGTGAAACTCATATATTATATAAAGTCATTACAAACAGTGATCTATATCAAGTGTTTTTCTGTTAATGTTGATGATTATGGCTTACAGCCAATGAAAATCCAAAAGTCATTATCTCGGTAAATTAGAATACTTTATAACACCAGCTTGAAAAATTATTTTAAAATCCGAAATGTTGGCCTACTGAAATGTATGTTCAGTAAATGCTCTCAATACTTGGTCGAGGCTCCTTTGGCATCAATTCCTGCATCAATACGGCATGGCATGGCGGCGATCAGCCTGTGGCACTGCTGAGGTGTTATGGAAGCCCAGGTTGCTTTGATAGCAGCCTTCAGCTCATCTGAAAATAGGAACAAATCCTTATATTTCACACTGTGCCCCCACCGCCTCCCTCCCACAGCCCTATGATATGTAGAGGCCAAAGTGACATTTCATCTGCAATGGGTTCTGAAAATATTCAGACCCCTTTACATTTTTCACTCTTTGTTTCATTGCAGCCATTTGGTAAATACAAAAAAGTTCATTTTTTCTCATTAATGTACAGTCTGCACCCCATCTTGACAGAAAAAAACATAAATGTAGACATTTTTGCAAATTTATTGAAAAAGAAAAACTGAAATATCACATGGTCATAAGTATTCGGACCCTTTGCTCAGACCCTCATATTTAAGTCACATGCTGTCCATTTCCTTGTGATCCTCCTTGAGATGGTTCTACTCCTTCATTGGAGTCCAGCTGGGTTTAATTAAACTGATAGGACTTGATTAGTAAAGGCACACACCTGTCTATATGAGACCTCACAGCTCACGGTGCGTGTCAGACCAACTGAGAATCATGAGGTCAAAGGAGCTGTCAAAAAATTGTCCTCAGGACCAGGGAAGAAAAATCAAAGTGTAAAAATGTATTCCCTTAAAAACATGAAACTTTAATTAATTGAGGTAAAATACACCCCCCCAGTGCAATCGATCAATACACATACAAAATATTATAGCACCAATAACCTATAATATCCCTTTGCTAACCTGCTAACCCTTCCTGACAGTGGAGGTTGCCTCTCTATCTGGACACCTCACATCAAAAAATTAGCTGGTTGCTTATTGTGCCTCCTGATGAACCGTGTGGACGGGGAAACGTGTCGAGGCTGGAACTTGTTACATCATTCCCAAGAAGACTCATGGCTATACTAACTCAAAAGGTGCTTCTAATCAATACTGAGCAAAGGATCTGAATACTTATGACCATGTGATATTTCAGTTTTTCTTTTTTAACAAATATGCAAAATTTCTACATTTCTGTTTTTTTCAGTCAAGATGGGCTGCAGAGTGTACATTAACCCCTTCACCCCCAAGGGTGGTTTGCACGTTCATGACCGGGCCAATTTTTACAATTCTGACCACTGTACCTTTATGAGGTCATAACTCTCGAACGCTTCCATGGATCCTGGTGATTCTGACATTGTTTTCTCGTGACATATTGTACTTCATGATAGTGGTAAAATTTCATTCAAATAACTTGCGTTTATTTGTGAGAAAAACGGAAATTTGGCGAAAATTTTGAAAATTTCGCAATTTTCCAACTTTGAATTTTTATGCCCTTAAATCACAGAGATACGGCACACAAAAAACTTGATAACTAACATTTCCCACATGTTTACTTTACATCAGCACAATTTTGGAACCAAAATTTTTTTTTGTTAGGAAGTTATAAGGGTTAAAAGTTGACCAGCGATTTCTCATTTTTACAACACCATTTTATTTTTAGGACCACATCACATTTGAAGCCACTTTGAGGGGTCTATATGATAGAAAATACCCAAAAGTGACACCATTCTAAAAACTGCACCCCTTAAGGTGCTCAAAACCACATTCAAGAAGTTTATTAACCCTTTAGGTGCGTCACAGGAATTTTTTTGAATATTTAAAAAAAAATGAACATCTAACTTTTTTTCATAAAAAAAATACTTCAGGTTCAATTTTTTTTATTTTACCAAGGGTAACAGGAGAAATTGAACTGCAAAAGTTATTGTGCAATTTGTCCTGAGTACGCAGATACCTGATATGTGGGGGGGAACGACTGTTTCGGCGCATGGCAGAGCTCAGAATGGAAGGAGCGCCGTTTGACTTTTTCAATGCAAAATTGGCTGGAATTCAGATTGGACGCCATGTCACGTTTGGAGAGTCCCTGATGTACCTAAACAGTGGAAACCCCCTACAAGTGACCCCATTTTGGAAACTAGACCCCCCAAGGAACTTATCTAGATATGTGGTGAGAACTTTGAACCCACAAGGGCTTTACAGAAGTTTATAACGTACAGCGGTACAATTAAAAAATCATATTTTTTCCACAAAAATGATCTTTTCACCCCAATTTTTATTTTCCCAAGGGTAGCAGGACCCTAAAAGTTATTGTGCAATTTGTCCTGAGTATGCTGATACCCCACATGTGGGGGTAAACCACTATTTGGGCGCATGGCAGAGCTCGGAAGGGAAGCAGCGCCATTTGACGTTTTTGGCTGGAATTGAGATCGGACACCATGTCGCGTTTGGAAAACCCCTGATGTACCAAAACAGTGGAAACCCCCCACAAATGATACCATTTTGGAAACTAGACCCCCTAAGGAACTTATCTAGATGTGTGGTGAGAACTTTGAACCCCCATGGGCTTCACAGAAGTTTATAACATAAAGCCATACAATTAAAAAATCATATTTTTTCAACAAAAATGATCTTTTCACCCTCAATTCTTATTTTTCCAAGGGTAACAGGACCCTAAAAGTTATTGTGCAATTTGTCCTGAGTACGCTGATACCCCACATGTGGGGGTAAACCACTATTTGGGCGCATGGCAGAGCTCGGAAGGGAAGCAGCGCCATTTGACGTTTTTGGCTGGAATTGAGATCGGACACCATGTCGCGTTTGGAAAACCCCTGATGTACCAAAACAGTGGAAACCCCCCACAAATGACACCATTTTGGAAACTAGACCCCCTAAGGAACTTATCTAGATGTGTGGTGAGAACTTTGAACCCCCATGGGCTTCACAGAAGTTTATAACATAAAGCCATACAATTAAAAAATCATATTTTTTCCACAAAAATGATCTTTTCACCCTCAATTCTTATTTTTCCAAGGGTAACAGGACCCTAAAAGTTATTGTGCAATTTGTCCTGAGTACGCTGATACCCCACATGTGGGGGTAAACCACTATTTGGGCGCATGGCAGAGCTCGGAAGGGAAGCAGCGCCATTTGACGTTTTTGGCTGGAATTGAGATCGGACACCATGTCGCGTTTGGAAAACTCCTGATGTACCAAAACAGTGGAACCCCCCCACAAATGACACCATTTTGGAAACTAGACCCCCTAAGGAACTTATCTAGATGTGTGGTGAGCACTTTGACCCCCCCAGTGCTTCACAGAAGTTTACAACGCCCGGGCGTGAAAATAAAAAATTCGTATTTTTTCCACAAACATGATCTTTTAGTCACCATTTTTTTATTTTCCCAAGGGTACCAGGAGAAATTGGACCCCAAAAGTTGTTGTCCAATTTGTCCTGAGTATGCTGATACCCCATATGTGGGAGAAAACTACTGTATGGGCACACGTCGGGGCTCGGAAGGGAAGTAGTGACGTTTTGGAATGCAGACTTTGATGGAATGGTCTGTGGGTGTCATGTTGCCTTTGGAGAGCCCCTAATGTACCTAAACAGTGGAAACCCCCAACAAATGACACCATTTTGTAAACTAGACCCCCCAAGGAACTTATCTAGATGTGTGGTGAGCACTTTGACCCCCCCCAGTGCTTCACAGAAGTTTACAACGCCCGGGCGTGAAAATAAAAAATTCGTATTTTTTCCACAAACATGATCTTTTAGTCACCATTTTTTTATTTTCCCAAGGGTACCAGGAGAAATTGGACCCCAAAAGTTGTTGTCCAATTTGTCCTGAGTACGCTGCTACCCCATATGTGGGAGAAAATTACTGTATGGGCACACGTCGGGGCTCGGAAGGGAAGTAGTGACGTTTTGGAATGCAGACTTTGATGGAATGGTCTGCGGGTGTCATGTTGCCTTTGGAGAGCCCCTAATGTACCTAAACAGTGGAAACCCCCCACAAATGACACCATTTTGTAAACTAGACCCCCCAAGGAACTTATCTAGATGTGTGGTGAGCACTTTGACCCCCCCAGTGCTTCACAGAAGTTTACAACGCCCGGGCGTGAAAATAAAAAATTCGTATTTTTTCCACAAACATGATCTTTTAGTCACCATTTTTTTATTTTCCCAAGGGTACCAGGAGAAATTGGACCCCAAAAGTTGTTGTCCAATTTGTCCTGAGTACGCTGACACCCCATATGTGGGAGAAAACTACTGTATGGACACACGTCGGGGCTCGGAAGGGAAGCAGTGACGTTTTGGAATGCAGACTTTGATGGAATGTTCTGCGGGTGTCATGTGCGTTTGGAGAGCCCCTGATGTACCTAAACTATTGAAACTCCCCACAAGTGACCCCATTTTGGACACTAGACCCCCCACGGAACTTATCTAGATGTGTGGTGAGCACTTTGAACCCCCAAGTGCTTCACAGACGTTTACAACACTCGGACGTGAAAATAAAAAAATCATTTTTTTCCACAAAAATGATATTTTTGCCCCCAATTTTTTATTTTCCTAAGGGTAACAGGAGAAATTGGACCCCAAAAATTGTTTTGCAATTTGTCCTGAGTAGGCTGCTACCCTACATGTGGGGGTAAAACACTGTTTGGGCGCATAGCAGAGCTTGGAAGGGAAGGAGCACCATTTGACTTTTTCAACTCAGAATTGGCTGGAATTGAGATCAGACGCCATGTTGCGTTTGGAGAGCCCCTGATGTGCCCAAACAGTGGAAACCCCCAATTCTAACTCCAACCCGAACCCCAACACGCCCCTAACCCTAGCCCTAACCCTAGCCCTAACCCTAGCCCTAGCCCTAACCCTAGCCCTAACCCTACCCCTAACCCTAGCCCTAACCCTACCCCAACCCTACCCCAACACACCCCTAGCCCTAACCCTAGCCCTAACCCTAATGGAAAAATGGAAATAAATACATTTTTTTTATTTTATTATTTTTCCCTAACTAAGGGGGTGATAACGGGGGGTTTGATTTACTATTTATGGCGGTTTTTATGTTTGGCGGCTGTCGCACGCTAAAAGACGCTTTTTATTGTAAAAATAGTTTTTGCATCACCACATATTGAGAGCTATAATTTTTCCTTATTTTGACCCACAGAGTCATGTGAGGTCTTATTTTTTGCGGGACGAGTTGACGTTTTTATTGGTACCATTTTCGGGCACGTGAAATTTTTTGATCGCTTTTTATTCCGATTTTTGGGACGCAGAATGAACAAAAACCAGCGTTTCATGAATTTCTTTTGGGGGGGGTGCGTTTACACCGTTCCGCGTGCGGTAAAATTGATAAAGCGGTTTTATTCTTCGGGTCAGTACTGTTACAGCGATACCTCATTTAGGTCGTTTTTTTATGTTTTTGTCGGTTTTATGCAATGAAAACTATTTTATATAAAAAATAATTATTTTGCATCGCTTTATTCTGCGAGTTATAACTTTTTTATTTTTTCGCTGATGATGCTGTGTGGTGGCTCGTTTTTTGCGCGACAAGATGACGTTTTCAGCGGTACCATGGATATTTATATGCGTCTTTTTGATCGCGCGTTATTGCACTTTTTGTTTGGCGGTATGATAATAAATCATTATTTTTTGCTTCGTTTTTTATTTTTATTTTTTAAGGGGTTCGCTAAAGGGGTTAACTAATGGGACAGTTTTATAGGGCAGGTCATTACGGACGCGGCGATACCTAATATGTGTACTTTTATTGCTTTTTTTTTTATTATTTTCAAAAAATGAATTTATTGGGGAATATTTTTTTTTTTTTTTACTAATTTATTTGGCGATTTTTTTAAATTTATTTTTACACTTTTTTTTAATTTTTTTTTTACTTTATTACATAGTCCCAGGTGGGACATCACTGTCCTGTGACAGATCGCTGATCTGTCACATCACAGATCACTGTGACAGATCAGCAATCTGTCACAGGCAGTGCACAAGGCTTCCTCATGCCTGCGCTTTGCAGGCACTGAGGAAGCCAGCTTCCCCAGGCCCCCGAAGGCCCCCGTCGCCATCTTGGATTCGGGGGCCTGGAGGAAAGGAGCCCCCCGCAGCAGCGCTGCACATTGCGCTGCCGTGGGGGGCTCAGGGAAGCACGGAGGGAGCCCCCTCCCTGCCGATGCTTCCCTTTAACTCCCGGTACACCGCGATCGCGTTTGATCGCGGTGTGCAAGGGGTTAATGTGTCGGGGGCGGTCCGTGACCGCCCCTGACACATTGTGCCGGGTGTCAGCTGTGATAATCAGCTGACACCCGGCCGCGATCAGCGGCGCTCACCACGTGGGCGCCGCTGATCGCGGTAGACGTACTATCCCGTCCCCGGTCATACGGGCCCGGGTACCGTGGACGGGATAGTACGTCTCATGTCAGGAAGGGGTTAAAGAGAAAAAAATAAAAAAATGACCTTTTTTGAATTTATCGAATGGCTGCAATGAATCAAAGTGAAACATTTAAAGGGGTCTGAATACTTTCCAAACCCACTGTACATACAACAGTATATAAAATCCCCACATTCTCCAGTGGATTTTATACTCACTGGCGTTTTGTCCACAGTGATTAGACCCTGCAGGAGCCATAGGATGACGTAGTTGCATGACTTTATCTCTCTACGGATGTAATGTTACTGTATTATTACTGCGAGGAAAAAAGTGAAAATAAATTGTCCACTGCTAGAAATCCCTTGGCTGCATTAGGAGATTGGCTGTGTCATGTGTATAATGGATCCCCAGGATATACGACCATAAGGGCGGCGCTGGACACTCTGTAAGGTGTAGTCCACATACAGGATCCTCAGTGTCAGTCACTCTGGAAGTAAAATGCACGTATACTTTATTGCTGTGCAGCGGTAGATGGGACGTGCATGCAGGCAACATTATAAGGCAACCGCTGTTTTGCTCTGTGACTGACGCTTCATCTTGCCCGACTCTATCATGACGTCAGTACAAATTGTGCAATTGCGGCAACTAGTTTCCTTTTGGTGTGGAGTTTCCTAACCAGGTGGTTTTCCTATCACTAAAGCGGCTCCACACTGAAATATCTTTTTTTTATTGTGATTACGTTTCTAATTTAAAATCTGGATAATTATCAATTATATGACAATTTTTTTTTATAAACGGCTGATTTTATAGCGTCATATAAAGAACTGTGTTCAAAAGAAAAGCAATCGGATTTTCTATTCTTTTTTCTTCATCTTTATTCATCATTAGAATATGGCAGGTCACTGGAGCTTCGTATCTGCAGAGGTTCTGTGACTTGATTTTTTGGGTACCCTCTTTTTGTTAATTTTTCTTTTAATTCTGTCTCCGGTTCCGTGAAGTTTACCATAATATTATTGGGCTGTCACCATTGTTGCGGGGGAAGAACTTTCTGACCGGAGCAGATCTTTTTTTTTTTAATTTTGTTTATTAAACCATAAACAGCTATACAATACACACTGGTATATGATGTTGAGCTTGATACAAGATATACATATGCTTCCGGAGCAGATCTTTGCACCTGACTGCAGGGGGCGGTGTAGGGATAAAAGGAGCTGAGCGCGCAAAAGGGAAACTTCTGGTGGGAAGACAGAGAACACGCTAGAAGGTTGACTCCATCGAAACGGTTCCCTGCCAATCAGCAGACCTACGTCGCAGCTTAACCGTCTCTACGCACACAACCTGTGTTGAGATATTGTCGAGCTCCTGGCAGACTTCCATACCTGAGAGCTCTGACTTGACAGCACCCTTCGCAGTCCCTGACAATCGTTACCAAATGGACCACACGCAACACGCTGACTCTGTAGGCCCTTCGGCAGCCTCCTCTCTGGAACATTGTGGCCCACTTGTTTTTCCATATTCTACTCCCCGTGCAACACCGTGTACAAGGACCGAAAGCCCGCACCTGGAAAAGCCAGGAACCGCCGTTTCGTTCAAGAGACATTGCTTCGACTTCATCCGGGATTGCATCAGAGACTTCTCGAAAATGTAGAGTCCCTGTGGGTAGAGATAAGGGGAGGGGGAAAAATAATAAATTACTGATAGGGGTTTGTTATAAGTCTCCAAAAATAATGGAAGCAACAGAGAATATCCTCATAAAGCAAATAGATGAAGCAGCGACTCAAGGAGAAGTCATTATTATGGGGGACTTCAACTACCCTGAAATACATTGGGGAACAGAAACCTGCAGTTCCAGCAAAGGTAATAGGTTTTTGACAATTATGAGAGACAATTACCTTTCACAACTGGTTCAGGACCCAACAAGAGGGGGGGGGCACTGCTAGACCTAATATTAACCAACAGGCCAGACCACATATCAAATGTAAGGGTTGGGGGTCACTTGGGTAATAGTGATCACAAATTAATAAGTTTCATGTATGCTTTAATAAGATGTGTAGTAGAGGGGTTACAAGGACACTAAACTTCAGGAAAGCAAATTTCCAACGGATGAGAGATGATCTTGGTGAAATTAACTGGGACGATATCCTGAGACATAAAAATACACAAAGAAAATGGGAGACGTTTATTAGCATCCTGAATAGGACCTGTGCACAATATATACCGTATGGGAATAAACATGCGAGAAATAGGAGGAAACCACTATGGCTAAATAGAGCTGTAAGGGGTGCAATAAGAGATAAAAATAAAGCATTTAGAGAATTAAAGCAAGCAGGTAGTGATGAGGCATTAACTAAATACAGAAAATTAAATAAATTCTGTAAAAAGCAAATCAAGACAGCAAAGATTGAGACAGAGAGACTCATTGCCAGAGAAAGTAAAAAATAATCCCAAAATATTCTTTAACTATATAAATAATAAGAAACTAAAAAATGATAGTGTTGGTCCCCTTAAAAATAGTGTGGGTGAAATGGCGGATGAGGATGAGGAAAAAGCCAATATGCTAAATGACTTTTTTTCAACAGTATTTACACAAGAAAATCCCATGACGGATAACATGATCAGGGATAAAAATTCTCCATTAAATGTCACCTGCTTAACAAAGCAGGAAGTATGGCGGCGTCTAAAAATCACTAAAATTGACAAATCCCCGGGCCCGGATGGGATACACCCCCGAGTACTGCAGGAATTAAGCAGTCATAGATAGACCATTATTTTTAATCTTTAAGGATTCCATAATAACAGGGTCTGTACCACAAGACTGGCATATAGCAAATGTGGTGCCAATATTCAAAAAGGGGACAAAAACTGAACTTGGAAATTAAAGGCCATAAAAGTTTAACCTCAACTGTGGGTAAAATCCTGGAGGGTTTTCTAAGAGATACTATACTGGAGTATCTAGAGAAGAATAACCTCATGACCCAATATCAACATGGGTTTACAAGGGACCGTTCCTGTCACACTAATCTGATAAGCTTTTATGAAGAGGTAAGTTCCGGACTGGACCAAGGGAATGCAGTGGACGTGGTGTACATGGACTTTTCAAAAGCTTTTGATACGGTGCCGCACAAAAGGTCGATACATAAAATGAGAACAATGGGGATAGGGGAAAATATGTGTAGGTGGGTTAAGAGCTGGCTCAGGGATAGGAAACAAAGGGTGGTTATTAATGGAGCACACTCGGACTGGGTCATGGTTAGCAGTGGGGTACCACAGGGGTCAGTTTTGGGCCCGCTTCTTTTTAACATATTTATTAATGACCTTGTAGGGGGCATAGAGAGTAGAATTTCAATATTTGCAGATGACACTAAACTCTGCAGGGTAATCAATACAGAGGAGGACAATTTTATATTACAGGAGGATTTATGTAAACTAGAAGCTTGGGCTGATAAATGGCAAATGAGCTTTAATGGGGATAAATGTAAGGTCATGCACTTGGGTAGAACAAACAAGATGTATAATTATGTGCTTAATTGTAAAACACTGGGCAAAACTGTCACTGAAAAGGACCTGGGTGTATGGGTGGACGACAAACTCACATTTAGTGGCCAGTGTCAGGCAGCTGCTGCAAAGGCAAATAAAATAATGGGATGCATTAAAACAGGAATAGATGCTCATGAGGAGAACATAATTTTACCTCTATATGAGTCACTAGTGCAACCACACTTAGAATACTGTGTACCGTTCTGGTCTCCGGTGTATAAGAAAGACATAGCTGAACTGGAGCGGGTGCAGAGAAGAGCGACCAAGGCTATTAGGGAACTAGGGGGTCTGCAATACCAAGACAGGTTATTACACTTGGAGTTATTTAGTTTGGAGAATCGAAGGCTTAGGGATGATCTTATTACAATGTATAAATATATGCGGGGACAGTACAAAGACCTTTCTAATGATCTTTTTACTCTTAGACCTGTGACGGGGACAAGGGGGCATCCTCTACGCCTGGAGGAATGAAGGTTTAAGCATACTCACAGATGCAGATTCTTTACTGTAAGAGCAGTGAGACTATGGAACTCTCTGCCATATGATGTTGTAATGAGTGATTCCCTACTAAAATTTAAGAAGGGACTGGATGCCGTTCTTGAAAAGTATAATATTACAGGGTATATATACTAGTTTTCTTAATATTGCGTTGATCCAGGGAACTAGTCTGATTGCCGTATGCGGAGTCGGGAAGGAATTTTTTTCCCCAATGTGAAGCTTACTTTTTGCCACATGGGTTTTTTTTTCCTTCCTCTGGATCAACATGTTACGGCAAGTTAGGATAGGATATGGGTTGAACTAGATGGACTTAAAGTCTTCCTTCAACCTTAATAACTATGTTACTATGTTACCTGCGTCTACATCGTGGGATTGTGTAACCCTGAAGATCCAGGAGCTACAGACTGATAAGTTGATCCATTCCTTTACCGATCGTTATTAACGTTATATCTACACTGTTCATCTCTCCTGTCTTTGTATTATTGTGTTTCCGCAATCTCCCTGCGTGGAGCACTGATTGCTGATTAATCTCTGCATAAAATACCTGTTAACTCTTGTTCTGCCTCCTTCTCGCACTGCATCCCGTATTCCTGCTAGCACCTTACAAGGACAGCAGTAAGATGGAAATACAGAACTGTATTTCCAGGGATCAAATACTTATGTGTCACTGCAAAATGCAAATACATTTATATAATTTATACAATGTGATTTTCTGGATTTTCTTTTTGATATTCTATCTCTCAATGTTAAAATTAACCTACCCTTAAAATTATAGACTCTTTGTCATGGTCCACTCCGGAGTTTATCTTCTGCTGTCTTCACTCCGGACTGGTCATGCGGGGGTTAATCTCCTCAGCCTCGTTCTGGAGCTAGCTGGGCTATTTAAATCCCTCACAGCCTGCTGACCAGTGTTAGTGATAGCTCAAGCTTGCAGTTTAGAGCCGCTGACCCTTGTACCCTGGTGATCCTCCTACCTTTGACTGATATTCACGTGTATGACCCGGACTGATTTCTGACCCCGTCTCTTGGTATTCGTCTCTGCTGTTATGTTCCCTCTCTGGCATTTGACTCCCTGGCTTGTACCCCGACCACGTATTTCGTCTCACGTTTTGGACCCCGTGCTCATGTTCTGGCTTTCTGACTCTCGGCTTTGGTATTTTGACTACGTGTATTGCTGCTCCTTTTGGTACGTCTGCTCCTGTTAGTTTCTGACTCGGTTCGTCTGACTATTCTCTCTCGTTACCTGTGGCACCTGTGCTGTTGCTCAGGGTTGCTGCTCTTAGTGTATAACCTCTCTTCCCTCACCAGCTCCCCCTGGTGGAGGTTTCACTACACTCTTCATGTCTTTGTCAGTGGGAAAGCTTACAAAATCAGCAAGGGATCAAATACGTATTTCCTCCACTGTATATATATTTTTGTACCAATATACCTTTTCTCAATGTAACAAGCAGAGGACAAAACCGACCATAAGTCCATATTATTAAATAGGTGACATGAAATTTATTAATATAACAGGAGATTAATGATGAAGAAAAATCAATGCACAGAATAAAAAAGTTTATATGCTTAAAAGGGCACTACTATCCAGAAAAAATATGTATTGCTAGTAAATGTGAAAAACACAATATTGAGATGTGCTTAAAATCATAAAATCACAATAATATGCATCAAAAACATCATATATATTAAGTGCACATATAATGTAAAAAATAAATATAAAATATAAAATATTATTCTTCGGGTCAGTACGATGACAGCGATACCTCATTTATATTTTTTTATGTTTTGGCACTTTTATACAATAAAAACTATTTTATATAAAAAATAATTATTTTTGCATCGCTTTATTCTGAGAGCTACAATTTTTTTTTCTGATGATGGAGCTCCTGTATATGGTGGCTTGTTTTTTGCGGGACAAAATGACTTTTTCAGCGGTACCAGTTTATATATATCCGTCTTTTAGATCGCGTGATATTCCACTTTTTGTTTGGCAGGGTCGGACTGGCCCACCAGGACACCGGGGAAATGCCCGGTGGCCTCCGCTCAGAAAAAATGAGGCGGGCCCTTTAATACTGAAGGAGGCCCAGGCGCGCGCTTGCACGGGATGCATGCTGTCCCATGCACGCAGTCCCATCCCGACCAGGGCTGGCGGCACCACCCACACCGGTGAACCCAAGTAGGCGCTGGAGGCCCTGGGCAAACGGGGGGTGGGACATGCAGGACACAGCGATTGTGAGTCGGGGCCCCCCGGCACCAGCGCTAGCATCGGGGCCACCTAATACTCATCTCTCCTCGTTCCGGCAGCTGCAGGGTCTTCAGCACTCTCTGACTCTGCGGCGTCTCAGGGCAGAGAGTGTGATGACGTCATCACTGCACGCTCAGTTTCTCTGTCCTGAGCGCTGCAGAGCTGGGAGAGACGCTGAGTGCACGGGACCTACTGTGGAACGGGAAAGGTGAGGATTTGATTTTTTTTTATTTATGCAGCATTACATGGGGCCCATAATGCTGTATGAAGGAGCAGGGGGGCCCATAATTCTATATGGAGGAGCAGGGGGCCCATAATGCTGTGTGGAGGAGCAGGGGAACATAATATACTGTGTGGAGAAGCAGGGGGTCATAATACTGTGTGGAGGAGCAGGGGCCATAATATACTGTATGGAGGAGCAGGGGGCCCATAATACTGTATGGAGGAGCAGGGGGCCATAATACTGTATGGAGGAGCAGGTGGCCATAATACTGTATGGAGGAGCCAGGGGTCATAATACTGTATGGAGGAGCATGGGGGGCCATAATAGTGTAAGAAGGAGCAGGGGGCCCATAATAATGTATGGAGGAGCAGGGGGCCCATAATACTGTATGGAGGAGCAGGGGCCATAATACTGTATGGAGGAGCAGGGGCCATAATGCTGTATGGAGGAGCAGGGGGGCATAATACTGTATGGAGGAGCATGGGGGCCCATAAGACTGTATGGAGGAGCATGGGGGCCCATAAGACTGTATGGAGGAGCATGGGGGCCCATCAGTAGCGTAGCTACCGAGGGAGCAGAGGGGCCGGTGGCCCCGGGCCCCGCGCTCTGAGGGGGCCCACTGAGCTACGCTACTGTAACTGTATCGGCATGCACAGGGTGGGGTCAGGAGGGGTTTACAGGGTGGATGTAGCAGAGTTGTGTGTGTATGAGGTGTACAGAGCGGAGCCATGTGTGTAGAAGGTGTATGGAGCAGAGATATTCATGTATGAGGTGTACGGAGGAGCGGAGCCGCATGTGTATGGGGTGAGCGGAGCCGTTTGTGTATGGAGCGGAGCCGTGTGTGTGCGGGGTGTACAGAGCTGAGCCGTGTGTTCAAGGTATACGGAGTGGAGCCGTATGTGTACGAGGTGTATGGAGCTGAGCCATGTATGTTGTGACTGGGTCACCGAGGAGGAAAACAAGACCAAGCTAAGCCACAGAAAACCAGAGAGGTTGGTAACTTAGTGGATTGCAGACCCCTGATCCTATTCACACAACTAGCAGTAGCCGTGGCGCGTACCTGCGATGATTGTAGACGCCTCGACACAGCCGGAGGACTAAATAAGCCTAATGCAAGAAAAGGGGAAATCTAAACTACCCAGAGCAGACCCCAAAGAAATAGATAGCCCCCAAACATATATTGTCGGTGAGACAAGAGGAAAACACAAACACAGGTAGGAAAATAGGCTGAGCAAACGATGGGGCCCACACTAACTAGAAAGGACAGGAAGGGAAAGATACTGTCTGCAATCACGCCAAAAAACCCTGAAAAATGTCCAACACTTCTGATAGCAAAAAAAACCCTGAAATCACTAGACTTCACCCACTATATCAGCACTCTGGCATATTCTGAAAACAGAGCAAAAAAGAGGCCAATCTAATAAGGGACAAAAAGCAAACTGGCACAAACAGTAACATAAGAATGGAAATTCAGCACAGCCCCAGCCGGGGCTGGCTGACCACACAAAACTGAATAGACAAAACCAAATCAAATGTGAACTATAGCAAAGAACACTTAGCTTGAGAATGCAGGGACTGAACTGGAAACTAAGACCTCAGGAGGCAGGAAAATCAGCAGGGATAGAGGGAGTCGGCTGTCTTAAATCCAGTCAGAGACTCCAGATGTCCAATCGTTGTCCTCAATATCAGGTGGCAGGTCTCTGTTAATTAGATCAGCTTCATTACCTCCTGCAACCACCAGAGGGAGCCCGGAAAGAGAACTCACGACGACCCTGTCAATACAACCAGCTCCACCACCCTCACCAGCAACCAGAGGCAGACCAGAAAGTGAATTCACAACACACGTGTGTACGGGGTGTGCGGAGCAGAGCCGTGTGTACGAGGTGTACGGAGCAGAGCCAGGTGTGTACAAGGTGTACGGAGCGGAGCCGTGTGTGTATAGTGGGTGCGGAGCAGAGCCGTGTGTGTATAAGGGGTATCAGGTGCTGTAATAGGGACACATACGGCAGCAGTGGCTTAGCATTGGGGTATCAGGTGCAGTAATAGGGACACATATGGCAGCAGCGGCTCAGCATTGGGGTATCAAGGCAGTAATGGGAACACATATGGCAGCAGCGGCTCAGCATTGGGGTATCAGGTGCAGTAATAGGGACACATATGGCAGCAGCGGCTCAGTATTGGGGTATCAGGTGCAGTAATAAGGACATATATGGCAGCAGCCGCTCAGTATTGGGGTGTCAGGTGCAGTAATAGGGACACATACGGCAGCAGCGGCTCATTATTGGGATATCAGGTGCAGTAATATGGACACATACGGCAGCAGCGGCTCAGTATTGGGATATCAGGTGCAGTAATAAGGACACATACGGCAGGAGCGGCTCAGAATTGGGGTACCAGGTGCAGTAATAAGGACACATACTGCAGCAGCGGCTCAGCATTGGGGTATTAGGTGGTTCAGCAATAGGGACACATACGGCAGCAGCGGTTCAGCATTAGGGTATCAGGTGCAGTAATAGGGACACATACGGCAGCAGCGGTTCAGTATTGGGGTATCAGCAGGATGAGGGGTTTGTGCAGGTTGGAGATAGATGGTGATGGGGCTGGAATATGAGAAGTGAAATGCGTCGTTGTATTCTCTGTAGCCGAGTCCTGGCTGGAGGAGTTGTCATGTCGGTCTGGGCCAGATGGAAAAGACGTGAAAATCATCAGAAAGAACGTCAGCGGTAAGACACCAACTATAACTGTGCAGTAATCACTTATGTGTTCTGTAGGAACTGGTATTTACCACTGACCATATGGCGGTAATATCAATATTGGTCTTTATATAGGGATTATTTTCAGTAACAGCGCAGTCATCTCCTACATCCACTATTAGGGTGCATCACCAAGTTGTAATCAAAGTTACCTGGTTAGGGGCCCACTCAGAAGTTTCGCCCCCCCGAATCAAAACCCTAGCTATGCCTCTGGGGCCCATAATACTGTGTGGAGGAGCAGGGGGCCCATAATACTGTATGGAGGAGCAGGGGGTCCATAATACTGTATGGAGGAGCATGGGGGCCCATAAGACTGTATAGAGGAGCATGAGGGCCCATAAGACTGTATGGAGGAGCAGGGGGCCCATAAGACTGTATGGAGGAGCAGGGGGCCCATAATACTGTATGGAGGAGCGGGGGGGCATAATACTGTATGGAGGAGCAGGGGGTCCATAATACTGTATGGAGGAGCATGGGGGCCCATAAGACTGTATAGAGGAGCATGAGGGCCCATAAGACTGTATGGAGGAGCAGGGGGCCCATAAGACTGTATGGAGGAGCAGGGGGCCCATAATACTGTATGGAGGAGCGGGGGGGCATAATACTGTATGGAGGAGCAGGGGGTCCATAATACTGTATGGAGGAGCATAGGGGCCCATAAGACTGTATAGAGGAGCATGAGGGCCCATAAGACTGTATGGAGGAGCAGGGGGCCCATAAGACTGTATGGAGGAGCAGGGGGCCCATAATACTGTATGGAGGAGCAGGGGGCCATAATACTGTATGGAGGAGCAGGGGGTCCATAATACTGTATGGAGGAGCATGGGGGCCCATAAGACTGTATAGAGGAGCATGAGGGCCCATAAGACTGTATGGAGGAGCAGGGGGCCCATAAGACTGTATGGAGGAGCAGGGGGCCCATAATACTGTATGGAGGAGCAGGTGGCCATAATAATGTATGGAGGAGCAGGGGACCATAATACTGTATGGAGGAGCAGGGGCCCATAATACTGTATGGAGGAGCATGGGGTCCCATAATACTGTATGGAGGAGCAGGGTGCCCATAATTCTGTATGGAGGAGCATGGGGGCCCATAAAACTGTATGGAGGAGCAGGGGCCCATAATAGACTGTATGGAGGAGCAGTGGCCCATAATATACTGTATGGAGGAGCAGGGGGCCATAATACTGTATGGAGGAGCAGGGCGGCCCATAATGCTGTATGGAGGAGCAGGGCGGCCCATAATTTTGTATGGAGGAGCAGGGTGCCCATAATTCTGTATGGAGGAGCAGGGGGCCCATAATGCTGTATGGAGGAGCAGTATATGCAGACCGTGATATACTGCATGATTGAGTATTGCATGGGGCCCGTGATGTGCTATATAGATGAGCAGTATATGTAGCCTGTGATATACTGTATGAATGAGCATTATATGGGGCCCAAAATACTGTATGGTGGACTATGTGGTGCCCATAATACTGTATGGAGGACTATGTGGTGCCCATAATATTGTATGTAGGACTATGTGGTGCCCATAATACTGTATGGAGGACTATGTGGTGCCAATAATACTGTATGGAAGACTATGTAGTGCCCATAATACTGTATGGTGGACTATGTGGTGTGTTATGAATGAGTCACCATAGGAGGCAAAAACAGAAATACTAGCTAAGTCCAGAAAACCAGAGAAGTTGGCAGCTATCGGATTGCAGACCCCTGAACCTATCAACAACAACTAGCAGTAGCCGTGGGGGGTTCCTACGGTGCCCTAGACCCCTCAATCACAGCCGGAGAACTACATAGCCTAAAGACAGAAAGGGAGATCTAAACTGCCCCAGAGCAGACCCCAAAGCAATAGGCAGCCCCCAACATATAATGACGGTGAAGCAAGATGAAAAAACACTCAAACAGATAGAAAGATAGGCTGAGCAAATGATGGGGCCCAAGCTAACTAGATAGGACAGGATAGAAAAGCTGCTGTCTGTAATCCGCCAAAACCCTATCAAAACAAGAGCCAACAGCTGATAGGGAAAAGAGCCCTGAAGATGCTAGGCTTCAAAAAGACTATATCAGTACTCAGGTATTTTCTGAAGACAGAGCAAAAAGGAATTCAGCTCACCTCAGCAGGGAATGGCAGAAATCAAGGAAAACAATGCAAAACAAAAACAAAACACAAATGCAAAAAGTAGAGCAGAAAACTTAGCTTTTGAGGAGCAGGAATCAGACTGGTCTCCTAGAATCCCTCAGAGAGATCACCAGCAAGGCAGAAGGGCGTCGGCTGCCTTATATCCAGTCAGTAATTCCCGTCACCCAGTCATCATCATCCTGCCCAGGTGCTTGGTAATCAGCCTCACTACCTTCCTTCACCAGAAGAGGGAGTTCATCAGACCTCAATGGTGAAGGGGAAAATGAACTCACAACAGTACCTCCCCCTTGAGGAGGGGTCACCGAACCCTCATCCACTCCACCAGGGCGATCAGGGTGAGCGCGATGAAAGGCACGCACCAATCCTTTGGCATTAATATCAGAGGCAGAGACCCAGGAATTATCCTCCTGACCATAACCCTTCCCTTATTCAAATACTGGAGTCTCCGTCTAGCCAGACGGGAATCCAGTATCTTCTCTACCTCATATTCCATGTTACCTTCAACCAATACAGGGTCCGGAGGTGCCACCCCAGGAACTACTGGTTCAACAAACCTCTTCAACAAGGACTTATCAAACACATTATGGATTTTAAATGTAACAGGAAGAGCCAAACGAAAAGAGACCGGATTAATAATCTCCAAAATCTTGTAAGGTCCAATAAATCTAGGTTTAAACTTAGGAGAAGCCACCTTCATAGCGATATTTTTTGATGATAACCAAACCATATCACCAACCTTAAACTGGGGACCAATGGTCCTATGTCGGTTGGAAAACCGCTGGGCCTTTTCCTGGGAGAGAGATAACTTATCCACCACTTGGTCCCAGATTTAGTGCATTCTCTCCACCACAGTGTCAACACCTGGGCAGGCAGAAGGCTCCACCTGCCCTGAAGAAAATCAAGGATGAAACCCAAAGTTACAAAAAAAAGGTGACATCAAAGTGGCAGAACTAGCTCTATTACTTAAAGCAAATTCGGCCAAGGGCAAAAATGAAACCCAATCATCCTGATCAGCGGAAATAAAACATCTCAAATACGACTCCAAGGTCTGGTTTGTTCTCTCCGTCTGTCCATTGGTCTGATGGTGAAAAGCAGAGGAGAAGGACAACTGAATTCCCAGCTTGGAACAGAAAGTCCTCCAAAATCTAGACACAAACTGAACTCCTCTGTCAGATACAATGTTCTCAGGAATCCCGTGCAAGCGAACCACCTGTTGCAAAAACAGGGGCGCCAACTCAGAGGAAGATGGCAACTTAGGGAGTGGTACAAGATGAACCATCTTAGAGAACCTATCACAAATCACCCAAATAACAGTCATTCTCTGAGAGACAGGCATATCAGAGATGAAATCCATTGAAATATGGGTCCATGGCCTCCTGGGCACCGGCAAAGGCATCAACAACCCACTAGAGCGAGAACAAGGTTTAGACCGGGAACAAGTCCCACAGGACTGCACAAAATTCCTGACATCACGAGACAAGGCGGGCCACCAAAAAGACCGACTCACCAGATCTCTAGTACCAAAAATACCTGGATGACCAGCCAATGCAGAGCAATGAACTTCAGACATCACTCTCTTCTTCAACTGGTCAGGAACATACAACTTTCCACTGGTACAACGCTTAGGTTTGTCCTCCTGGAACTCTTCCAGAGCACGTCTCAAATCGGGCGAGATGGCAGAAAGAACTACCCCTTCGCCTAAGATGGTAGCAGGCTTGGTCACCACAGGAGAATCAGCAAAGAAGTTCCTAGAGAGAGCATCAGCCTTGACATTCTTAGTGCCAGGAAGACAAGAGACAACAAAATCAAAACGTGTAAAAAACAAGGCCCACCTAGCCTGTCTAGGGTTCAAGCGTTTGGCCGACTCCAGGTAAATCAAATTCTTGTGGTCAGTGAGGACCACGACTTGATGTTTAGCTGCCTCCAACCAATGTCTCCACTCCTCAAATGCCCATTTCATGGCTAACAGTTCCCGATTCCCCACATTATAGTTACGTTCAGATGGAGAGAACTTTCGGGAATAGAAAGCACAGGGATTCATTTTAGATGTTACAGGATCCTTTTGGGACAAAACAGCTCCTGCACCAATCTCAGAAGCGTCCACCTCTACCTGGAACGGGAGTGAGACATCAGGTTGCCGCAAAACCGGGGCAGAAGTGAATCTTCGCTTCAGCTCCTGAAAGGAAGAAACTGCCTCCGGAGACCAATTCATCACATCAGCACCCTTCTTAGTCAGATCAGTCAATGGCTTGGCAATACTAGAAAATTTTGCTATAAATTTCCGATAAAAATTAGCAAAACCCAAAAACTTCTGGAGGGCCTTCAAAGAAGTGGGCTGAACCCAATCATAAATGGCCTGTACCTTGGCCGGGTCCATTTCAATAGTTGACGGAGACAAAATAAATCCCAAAAAAGAAATCCTCTGTACCCCAAAAAGGCATTTTGATCCTTTGACATACAGGGAATTCTCCCTCAAGATCCTGAACACAGTCCGAACATGTTCCACATGAGAATCCCAATCCTTGGAGAAGATCAAAATATCATCCAGATAGATAATCAAAAATTTATCCACAAAGTCTCGGAAAATATCGTTCATGAAGCACTGGAAGACAGAAGGGGCATTAGTGAGCCCAAAAGGCATCACCAGGTACTCAAAATGTCCCTCCGGAGTATTAAACGCCGTCTTCCATTCATCCCCATGCTTAATGCGGATAAGATTATACGCCCCCCTGAGGTCAAGCTTGGTAAACCAGCAAGCACCTTTAACTCTGGAGAATAGATCCGAAATCAGGGGTAACGGATACTGATTTTTTATCGTAATTTTGTTGAGGGCACGATAATCAATACAAGGCCTTAATGAACCATCCTTTTTGGCCACGAAAAAAAACCCAGCACCTAAGGGTGAAGAGGATGGTCTAATATGACCCTTCTCCAACGCCTCCTTAATATAGGATCGCATAGCCTCGCGCTCGGGTACAGATAAATTGAAGAGCCGACCCTTGGGAAATTTACACCCCGGGCTCAGTTCAATTGCACAGTCATAACTCCTATGAGGAGGCAAAGACGCAGACTCATTCTCACTAAATACATCATAAAAATCCGCCAAATAGTCAGGAACATCATGCGACTGAGGAGAGGTGGAAAAAACCGGAGCCTCACTAAGGGCACACCGACAACCCCAACTCACCACAGACACAGATATCCAATCCAAAACTGGATTATGAATTTGCAACCAGGGAAACCCCAGAACAATGGTATCATGCAAATTATGCAACACCAAAAATCTGCAATTTTCTTGATGGTCTGGGGCGACCCGCATTACCGCCTGGGTCCAAAACTGAGGTTTATTTTTCGCCAAAGGAGTAGCATCAATCCCCCTCAAAGGGATAGGCGTCCGCAGAGGTGTCATAGGAAATCCACAATGTTTAGCAAAATCCAAGTCCATTAGGTTCAGGGCTGCTCCCGAATCCACAAAAGCCTTGGCGGAAAATGTGGACAGGGAGCAGATCAGAGTAATTGCCAGAAGAAACTTAGGTTGAACACGACCCACAGAAAACGTGTGTGCAAAACGTTTCTCTCGTTTAGGACAGACAGAAATAATATGCGAGGCATCTCCACAAAGAAAACACAGCTTATTACGCCTTCAGAACTCCTGTCGTTGCTCCCTCGACAAAACTCTATCACATTGCATAGGTTCAGACATTTGTTCAACAGGTGGCAACACCTCTAGTGCAGTCCTGCGTTCACGTAAACGCCGATCAACCTGAATGGCTAATGACATAGAATCGTCAAGCCCAGAGGGAACAGGAAATCCCACCATAGTATCTTTTACGGCTTCTGACAAACCCTTCCGAAAGAGAGCTGCCAAGGCATTATCATTCCAGGTAGTAAGGACTGCCCACTTTTGGAATTTTTGACAGTACAATTTGCAGAATCTCGACCCTGGCTCAATGCCAACAGGGTCTTTTCGGCCTGATCAATAGCAATAGGTTCGTCATACAACAACCCCAAGGCTTGAAAAAATGCGTTCACATTAGTCAGAATAGGATCATCTGGTTTCAAAGAAAACGCCCAATCCTGGGGATCGCCACGCAGCAAAGAGATGACAATTTTAACCTGCTGCGCGGAGCTCCCTGACGAGTTAGGCTTCAAGGCAAAAAATAATTTACAATTATTTTTGAAATTCAAAAATTTAGACCGATCCCCAAAAAGCACATCAGGAGTAGGGATCTTTGGTTCAGCAGCATGTGAATGAGCAAGGTAGGCGGAAATTCCCCGCACTTCTGCAGCGAGCTGCTCCACACGATCAGACAATTGCTTTATCTTCATTGAGAGAAAAAAAAAATTCCCCCTACGGCCTCAGAGATATAGAGGAAAAAATATACACACTTTTTTTTTTTTTACACAATTCTTTCCTGCTATTGAGTACCCCAGGATCTGCGGTATGGCTGGTGATTCTGTTATGAATGAGTCACCATAGGAGGCAAAAACAGAAATGCTAGCTAAGTCCAGAAAACCAGAGAAGTTGGCAGCTATCGGATTGCAGACCCCTGAACCTATCAACAACAACTAGCAGTAGCCGTGGGGGGTTCCTACGGTGCCCTAGACCCCTCAATCACAGCCGGAGAACTACATAGCCTAAAGACAGAAAGAGAATTCTAAACTGCCCCAGAGCAGACCCCAAAGCAATAGGCAGCCCCCAACATATAATGACGGTGAAGCAAGATGAAAAAACACTCACACAGATAGAAAGATAGGCTGAGCAAATGATGGGGCCCAAGCTAACTAGATATGACAGGATAGAAAAGCTGCTGTCTGTAATCCGCCAAAACCCTATCAAAACAAGAGCCAACAGCTGATAGGGAAAAAAGCCCTGAAGACGCTAGGCTTCAAAAAGACTATATCAGTACTCAGGTATTTTCTGAAGACAGAGCAAAAAGGAATTCAGCTCACCCCAGCAGGGAATGGCAGAAATCAAGGAAAACAATGCAAAACAAAACCAAAACACAAATGCAAAAAGTAGAGCAGAAAACTTAGCTTTTGAGGAGCAGGAATCAGACTGGTCTCCTAGAATCCCTCAGAGAGATCACCAGCAAGGCAGAAGGGCGTCGGCTGCCTTATATCCAGTCAGTAATTCCCGTCACCCAGTCATCATCATCCTGCCCAGGTGCTTGGTAATCAGCCTCACTACCTTCCTTCACCAGAAGTGGGAGTTCATCAGACCTCAATGGTGAAGGGGAAAATGAACTCACAACAGTGGTGCCCATAATACTGTATGGTGGACTATGTGGTGCCCATAATACTGTATGGCGGACTATGTGGTGCCCATAATACTGTATGGCGGACTATGTGGTGCCATAATACTGTATGGCGGACTATGTGGTGCCCATAATACTATATGGAGGACTATGTGTGCCCATAATACTGTATGGAGGACTATGTGATGCCCATAATACTGTATGGAAGACTATGTGGTGTCCATATTGTACTATACCTGTTTTTATATCTGTGCATCATGAATCGTGGCATGTATTAAAGGGGCCCACTGAGACTCTTTCGCCCGAAGCCCACGAAAACCTGGAGCTGACCCTGGTGACATCGCACATCAAGATGAATGCTGGCTGCAGCTGTGACAGGGCATTCTACTCTGCGACAGGCCATGCATCTACGTCACATAGCAGTTACGTTAAATGACTCCTGCAGCCTTTGATAGGCTGGAGACCTTTCAATGTTACTGCTATGTGACGTCAGCGCAGGGCCTGTCACAGAGCAGAATGCCCTGTCACAGCTGCAGTCAGTAGCCATTTTAATGACCACGCCGAACATGAAGCCACAAGACAACGCAGGGGAACACAACAAGGTGAGGAGAATACCCCCTCTGTGATTGGGCAAGGTAGTGGCCATAGGGGCCCAGGGAGGGTACATTAAATAAAGGGACTCTGGATGGGGACATTATTACTGGAAGGGACCCAGGATAGGGACCTTATTAAAGTGAACATTGGGGTCCAGGATGGGGACATTAATTAAAGGGCCCCGGGTCTAAATAAAGGGGTGACATAATTACAGTATGGAGGGTAGGATGAGGAACATACATTATTGCTTTATGGTGGGGACATAATTACTGTAGGGGCCAATCAGGGGACATTAATACTGCTGTAATTTAATTTACTTTTGAGGTTACTGTCTTCCATAGGGGAGAACAAAAGGGGGTCCTGCTACTGTGAAGGGCTGCACTATGTCTTTTTTTTCTTCATCTGACATAGTGTAGAAGTCGGGGAAAATAGTGGGGAATGTGCTTTGGAAGTGATCACTATAGATAACTGTTATTTTCTGCAGAGACGAGTCCTTGCTGGAACAAGTGATGATGGTCTGCATTGGATGAAGATGAAAGACTTCAACTATAGATGTCGCCGATGAGTCAGTATTACTTGTACACTTACACTATATACTGTATACTGTGTAGAGAGCTCCTCTGTATAATATCACTGGTGATCGCTGTATTACCTGTACACTATATACAGAGCTCCTGTGTATGATGTCACTGTTGATCACTGTATTACCTGTATACTGACACTATATACAGAGCTCCTGTGTATAATGTCACTGGTGATCACTATTACCTGTACACTGACACTATACAGAGAGCTAACTAGATCAGTCAGGGATAACAGAAAGAATTTTAATAGGACTGGCAATCATTAGCGTTAATGAAAATGACTTATAAGTCAAATATCCAAGTTTCAAAAAGCCAGTCACCAAGATATTATTAAAAATATCAACAGGAGTTGAAAAAATACTCCTGTTGATATTTTTGATGATATCTTGGTGACTGGCTTTTTGAAACTTGGATATTTGACTTATAAGTCATTTACATTAACGCTAATGATTGCCAGTCCTATTAAAATTCTTTCTGTTATCCCTGACTGATTTAGTTGGTTTTCTGTTCTTATGTCTTTGGTCTAGAGGCTTTTTCCACCTGACCATGTGGTATCTTCTTTTTTCGATTTAACTATACAGAGAGCGCCTGTGTATAATGTCATTGGTGATCACTCTATTACCTGTACACTATATACAGAGGTTCTGTGTATAATGTCATTTGTTATGAATGGGTCACCGAGGAGGATAGCAGGCCCAGGCTAAGCCACAGAAAATCAGAGAGGTTGGTAACTAAGCGGATTGCAGACCCCTGATCCAGTCCATACGACTAGCAGTAGCCGTGGAGCATACCTACGATGATCCTAGACGCTTCGGCACAGCCGGAGAGCTAACTAAGCCTAAAGCAAGAAAGGGGAAATCTAAACTGCCCCGGAGCAGACCCCAAAGGAATAGATAGCCCCAAACATATATTGTCGGTGAGACAAGATGGAAACACAAACGCAGGCAGAAAAATAGACTGAGCAAACGATGGGGCCCACACTAACTAGACAGGACAGGAAAGGAAAGACACTGTCTGCAATCACGCAAAAAACCCTGCAAAAGGTCCAACACGTCTGATGCACAAAAACACTGAAGTCTCACGACTTCCCCCCACTATATCAGCACTCTGGTATATTCTGAAAGCAAAGCAAAAAGAGACCAATATAACAGGGGACAAAACAAACTGACACAAGCAGTAACATATGGGCAGTGATTCAGCACAGCCCCAGCCGGAGCTAGCTGACCCTCACAAAGCAGAGATAGACAAAACCAGATCAAATGCAAACAGAATAGCAAATGAACCACTTAGCTGAACCATGCAGGGAAAGAGTAGGAGACATCAGACCTCAGAAGGAACGGGAAGAAAATCACCAGCAGGGATAGAGGTAGCCAGCTGTCTTAAATCCCAATCATAAACCCCAGATCTCCAATCGTCTTCCTCATTATCAGGTGGCAAGCCTCTGTCAATCTGACCAGCTCCACTAACTTCAGTAATCACCAGAGGGAAGCCAGAGAGAGAATTCGCAACAGTACCCCCCTTGAGGAGGGGTCACCGAACCCTCATCCACGCCACCAGGCCAGTCAGGATGGGCCCGGTGAAAAGCACAAACCAATCTTTCGGCATGGATATCAGAAGCAGAGACCCAAGAATTATCCTTCAGGCCATAACCCTTCCATTTGACCAAGTACTGGAGTCTCCGTCTAGCCAAACGAGAATCCAATATTTTCTCTACCTCATACTCCAAATTACCTTTAACCAATACAGGGTCAGGAGGCGCCGCCATGGGAACTACTGGCTCTACAAACCTCTTCAACGAGGACTTATGGAACATGTTATGAATCTTAAACGTAACTGGAAGAGCCAAACGGAAAAAAACGGGATTAAGGATTTCCAAAATCTTATAAGGTCCAATGAATCTTGGCTTGAATTTTGGAGACGCAAGCTTCACAGGAATATTCTTTGAAGACAACCAAACCATATCACCCACTTTAAACCGGGGACCAATGGTCCTATGCCGGTTGGACAACCGCTGGGCTTTTTCCTGAGAGTGGGACAACTTATCCACCACTTGGTCCCAAATCTGCTGCATTCTCTCTACCACAGAATCCACACTTGGGCAGGCCGAAGGTTCCACCTGCCCTGAAGAAAATCGAGGATGAAACCCAAAGTTACAGAAAAAGGGCGACATCAAAGTGGCAGAACTAGCCCTATTGTTTAGCGCAAATTCGGCCAAGGGCAAAAATGAGACCCAGTCATCCTGATCAGCAGATATGAAACATCTCAAATAGGATTCCAAAGTCTGGCTTGTTCTCTCAGTCTGCCCATTGGTCTGAGGATGAAATGCAGAGGAGAAGGATAACTGATTTCCCAGTTTGGAACAAAAAGCTCTCCAAAATCAGGAAACAAACTGGACTCCTCTGTCCGACACAATGTTCTCAGGAATCCAGTGCAACCAAAACTCCTGTTGTAAAAACAAGGGCACCAACTCTGAAGAAGATGGCAACTTTGGGAGTGGTACAAGATGGACCTTCTTAGAAAATCTATCACAGATCACACAGCTAACAGTCATTCTCTGAGAGACAGAAAGATCAGAAATAAAATCCATTGAGATATGAGTCCATGGCCTCCAGGGCACCGGCAGGGGCATCAACAACCCACTAGAACGAGAACAGGGCTTGGACCGAGAACAAGTCCCACAGGTCTGCACAAAATTCCTGACATCGCGAGGTAAGGCAGGCCACCAAAAAGACCGACTCACCAAATCTCTGGTACCAAAAATACCTGGATGACCAGCCAACGCGGAGCAATGAATTTCAGACATTACTCTTTTCCTCCACTGGTCAGGGACATACAATTTTCCCATAGGGTAACGTTCAGGTTTGTCCTCCTGAAATTCCTCCAGGGCACGTCTCAAATCGGGTGAGATAGCGGAAAGAACTACACCCTCATTTAGAATGGTAGTAGGCTCGGTCACAATAAGAGAATCCTCAAAGAAACTCCTAGAAAGGGCGTCCGCCTTAACATTCTTAGTGCCCGGAAGAAAAGAGGCCACAAAATTAAAATGCGTGAAAAACAAGGCCCACCTAGCCTGTCTAGGATTCAAGCATTTGGTTGATTCAAGATAAATCAAATTCTTGTGGTCGGTAAGGACCACAACTTGATGTCTAGCTCCCTCCAACCAATGTCTCCACTCTTCAAATGCCCATTTCATGGCCAACAATTCCCGATTCCCCACGTCATAGTTACGTTCAGATGGGGAGAATTTTCGAGAAAAGAAGGCACAGGGATTCATCTGAGAAGTCACCGGATTTCTTTAGGACAAAACGGCTCCTGCCCCAATCTCAGAAGCATCTACCTCCACCTGAAATGGGAGTGAGGCATCAGGTTGCCATAGAACCGGAGCAGAAGTTAATCTCCGCTTAAGCTCCTGAAATGCCGAAACTGCCTCTGGAGACCAATTCACCACATCAGTGCCCTTTTTGGTCAAATCAGTCAGTGGTTTAACAATACCAGAAAAATTGCTTAGAAATTTACGGTAGAAATTAGCAAAACCCAAAAACTGCTAGAGAGCCTTCAAAGAAGTGGGTTGAACCCAATCATAAATGGCCTGTATCTTGGCCAGGTCCATTTCAATAGCAGACGGGGACAAAATGAATCCCAAAAATGAAATCCTCTGTACACCAAAGAGGCACTTAGATCCCTTAACATACAGAGAATTTTCCCTCAAAATCCAAAACACAGTCCGGACATGTTCCACATGAGAATCCCAATCACTGGAAAAGATCAAAATATCATCCAGATAAATGATCAAAAACTTATCCACAAAGTCCCTGAAAATATCGTTCATAAAAGACTGGAAGACAGAACGGGCATTAGTAAGCCCAAAAGGCATCACCAGGTATTCAAAATGTCCCTCCGGAGTATTAAACGCTGTCTTCCATTCATCCCCATGCTTGATGCGAATAAGATTATACGCCCCCTGAGGTGAAGCTTGGTAAACCAACAGGCACTTTTAACTCTGGAAAATAAATCAGAAATCAGGGGTAATGGGTATTGATATTGAACAGTGATTTTAAGGGAACAATAGTCAATACATGGCCTTAATGAACCATCTTTCTTGGCCACAAAAAAAACCAGCATCTAAGGATGGTCTAATATGACTCTTCTCCAACGACTCCTTGATATAAGATCGCATAGCATCATGTTTGGTTACCGATAAGTTGAAAAGCTGACCCTTGGGAAATTTACACCCGGGCATTAACTCAATTGCACAGTCATAACTCCTATGAGGAGGCAAAGATGCAGACTTACTCTCACTGAAAACATCAGAAAAATCAGCCAAATAGTCAGGAATATCATGAGACTGGGGAGAGGTGGAGAAAACAGGAGCATCACTAAGAACACATTGAGAACCCCAACTCACCAAAGACACAGATTTCCAATCCAAAACAGGATTATTAGTTTGCAACCAGGGAAAACCCAGAACAATAGTATCATGCAAATTGTGCAGCACCAAAAATTTACAATTTTCTTGGTGGTCCGGAGCGACCCGCATTATCACATGGGTCCAAAACTGGGGTTTATTCTCCGCCAAAGGAGTAGCATCAATACCCCTCAAAGGGATAGATGTCCGCAGGGGTGTTATGGGAAAACCACAACGTTTAGCAAAGTCCAAATGCATCAGATTCAAAGCTGCTGCTGAATCAACAAAAGCCTTAGCGGAAAATGTAGACAAGGACCAGATCAGGGTAATCGCCAAAAGGAACTTAGGCTGTTCACTGCCCACCGCAAATGTGTGAGCAAAACGCTTTTCTCATTTAGGGCAGACAGCAATACTATGAGAGGCGTCCCCACATAAAAAACATAACTTATTACGCCTTCTAAACTCCTGACATTGCACCCTAGACAAAACCCTATCGCATTGCATGGGTTCCGAAGTTCGTTCGAAAGGCGGCAACGCCTCTCATGTAGTTTTACGCTCATGTAAACGCCGATTAATTTGAATGGCCAATGACATAGAGTCATCAAGACCAGAGGGAACAGGAAATCCCACCATAACATCCTTTATGGTTTCTGCCAAACCCTTCCGAAAGAGAGCTGCTAGGGCATCGTCATTCCATTTAGTAAGGACCGCCCACTTTCAGAATTTTTAACAATATAACTCTGCAGAATCCTGACCCTGGTTCAATGCCAATAAGGTTTTCTCAGCTTGATCAATTGTATTAGGTTCATCATACAACAACCCCAAGGCTTGAAAAAACGCGTCCACATTAGCCAGAATAGGATCTCTGGGTGTCAAAGAAAAGGCCCAATCCTGGGGATCGCCACGCAGCAGGGAGATGACAATTTTAACCTGCTGCACAGAACTCCCCGATGAGTTAGGTTTCAAAGCAAAAAATAGTTTACAATTATTCTTAAAATTCAAAAATTTAGACCGATCCCCAGAAAACACATCAGGAGTAGGGATTTTTGGTTTAACAGCAGATGATTAAGTGAGATAGGCAGAAATTCCCCACACTTCAGCAACGAGCTGCTCAACACGATCAGACAATTGCTTAGTCTCCATTTAGACACAGCCTCAGAGAAATAAAAGAGGAAAAAATATATTAAAAAATTTCTGAAACTTTTTTATTTTCCTTCTTTAGAGTACCTTAGAGTCTACAGTTAGGCTGGTGATTCTTTTATGAATGGGTCACCGAGGAGGATAGCAGGCCCATGCTAAGCCACAGAAAACCAGAGAGGTTGGTAACTAAGTGGATTGCAGACCCCCGATCCTGTCCACACAACTAGCAGGAGCCGTGGAGCGTACCTATGATGATCCTAGATGCCTCGGTACAGCCGGAGAGCTAACTAAGCCTAAAGCAAGAAAGGGGAAATCTAAACTGCCCCAAAGCAGACCCCAAAGGAATAGACAGCTCCCAAACATATATATTGTCGGTGAGACAAGATGAAAACACAAACGGAGGCAGAAAAATAGACTGAGCAAACGATGGGGCCCACACTGACTAGACAGGACAGGAAAGGAAAAACACTGTCTGCAATCACGCAAAAAACCCTGCAAAAGGTCCAACACGTCTGATGCACAAAAACACTGAAGTCGCAAAACTTCGCCCCCACTAATCAACACTCTGGTATATTCTGAAAGCAAAGCAAAAAGAGACCAATATAACAGGGGACAAAACAAACTGACACAAGCAGTAACATATGGGTGGTGATTCAGCACAGCCCCAGCCGGAGCTGTTATGAATGAGTCACCGAGGAGGAAAAAAAACAAAAAGCAAGCTAAGCCCAGAAAACCGGGGAGGTTGGTAACTAGCGGATTGCAGACCCCTGATCCTATCCACAACAACTAGCAGTAGCCGTGGAGCGTGCCTACGGTGGTCCTAGACGCCTCGTCACGGCCGGAGAACTAAATAAGCCTAAAGAAAGAAAGGGAAAATCTAAACTGCCCCAGAGCAGACCCCAAAGCAATAGACAGCCCCCAACATGTATTGTCGGTGAAACAAGATGAAAACACAGACACAGATAGAAAGATAGGCTGAACAAACGATGGGGCCCTCACTAACTAGAAAGGACAGGAAAGAAAAGCTGCTGTCTGCAATCACGCAAAAAACCCTGCCAAAAAAAATGTCCAACACGTCTGATAGAAAAAGGCCCTGAAGTCGCTAGACTTCAAATCACTATATCAGCACTCAGGTATATTCTGAAGACAGAGCAAAAGAGATCAACTGATCAGAGACAAAATGGGAATTCAGCCCAGTCCCAGCCAGGGCTGGCTGAACACAAAAACTAAGTAAACCAGACAAAACTCATATGAACAATAGTAGAGAAAACTTAGCTTTAGGAAGGCAGGAAAAAAACTGGAAACCAGAACCGACAGTCAGGAAAAATCACCAGCAAGAAACTAGGGAGTCGGCTGCCTTAAATCCAATCAGAAACTCCTGATGTCCAATTGCAGTCCTCTTCCTCAGGTGGCCGGTCTCTGCCATTTAGATCAGCTTCATTACCTCCCTTCACCAACAGAAGGAGTCCAAATAGAGAACTCACTACTCCTCTGTCAGCACAGCCAGCTCCATAACCCTCACCAGAAGTCAGAGGCAAACCCGAAAATGAGCTCACAACAAGGAGCTAGCTGACCCGCACAAAGCAGAGATAGACAAAACCAGATCAAATGCAAACAGAATAGCAAATGAACCACTTAGCTGAACCATACTGGGAAAGAGCAGGAGACATCAGACCCCAGAAGGCACGGGAAGAAAATCACCAGCAGGGATAGAGGAAGTCAGCTGTCTTAAATCCCAATCAGAAACCCCAGATCTCCAATCGTCTTCCTCATTATCAGGTGGAAAGCCTCTGTCAATCAGATCAGCTCCACTACCTCCAGTAACCACCAGAGGGAGCCCAGAAAGAGAACTCGCAACCCCTCTGTCAATCTGACCAGCTCCACTACCTTCAGTAATCACCAGAGGGAAGCCAGAGAGATAATTCACAACAGTCATTGGTGATCACTGTATTACCTGTACACTGACACTATATACAGAGCTCCTGTGTATAATGTCACTGGCGATCCCTGTATTACCTGTACACTTACACTATAAACAGAGCACCTGTGTATAATGTCACTGCTGGTAATAACAGTGTTAGTATTGTGGGTTGTATTCATTATCAGTATTGCAGTATTTGGTCATTCTGTGGTGGTAATTTGTGGTCTGATGTCGGCGTAGCAGTATTTCTCCTTGTATGTGGTATTATTTGGTCCTTATATGCTGGTAATATGTCATATTATTGAGTCACTATATGGTCTGAT
Organism: Dendrobates tinctorius; assembly: GCF_039654945.1. Taxonomy (NCBI): domain Eukaryota; kingdom Metazoa; phylum Chordata; class Amphibia; order Anura; family Dendrobatidae; genus Dendrobates; species Dendrobates tinctorius. Next base: position 19,679,745 of record NW_027361826.1, on the reverse strand, counting down.
CATGGTGTGGTGGTATTTGTCCCTTGTATGTAGTATTATTCGGGCACTAAGTGGTCTGGTCATGGTGTGGCAGTATTTCTTTTCTGTATGTGGTATTATTCGGTCACCATGTGGTGGAATATGTAGTCTAGTCATGGTGTGGTGGTATTTCTCCTTGTATGTGGTATTATTTGGTTGCTATATGCTGGTAATATTTGGTCACTATGTGGTCTGGTCATGGTGTGGTGGAATTGACTACTTGCACCCATTCAGCAAAATGTGGAACTTTTTATCTCCATTAGACTGGAGTGGCATGTACAACTTGATCACTGATCCTTTCATTCCCTACGTGGCTGCACTTGTTTTTTTCTGGAAGCCCTAAAGAGAATGAATGGAGCTGCGGTCAGACATCCCACCTGCCGTTCCATTTTAAAATGAGGATAAGTGTCCTATCAACGATAAAACTTCCTCATGCTTCCAATCAGTGCAGTTTCTAATGGTAGGACCTAAGTGATCACCTATCTTGTGGAGTCCACCTATGGATCAGTGATAACTTGTTTTAACCAAAGAACCCCATTAACATAAACTATCGTAATTATACATCCCAGTTATGGGGGTGCACAGTAGATATGCAGGAGCTGCCTGTGTTTTACAGCCGAAGCTCCACTATAATGGGGATAACGACTGACAGATATTTACATATAGCTGTAGGGTGATCCCCTAGAGTCCATTCCCCTGTTGGGCCCCAGACACCCCAGTCCAACCCTGTTTGGTGGTATGATGATAAATCATTGTTTTTTTTTTTAATGGTGTTCACTAAAGGGGTTAACTAGTGGGACAGTTTTCTAGGTCAGGTTGTTATGGACGCGGCGATACTATATACTGTATGTGTACTTTTATTGTTTAGTAAATAGAAAACAGCTGCACTCAAGGAAATTTTGATTTTCAATGCAAAAAATTTTTCATTGAAGACACCACAGGGGAATAGTGCGTTGAGATAACGTTTCGACCCTATGTCGGGTCTTTTTCAAACCTCACTAGAAAAGACACATACAAAGATAGACATTAGGCTATGTACAGTGATAATCACAGAAATGTGTAAACTCTGTAGAAGTTTATACAAATATACATATTTACATTATGTACAAAATCATTTTTCTTTTCTTCATTTTTTTGCATTGAAAATCAAAATTTCCTTGAGTGCAGCTGTTTTCTCTTTACTGGATGACTTTCTGGACTAAGTTCCAGGTTCAGCTAGCACCTGCCTCTCATCTACAGAGTGCACGCCTTGTCTGTATTACTACTTTTATTGTTTAGATTTTAATTCAAATATTTATTTACTAGCTTGGCCCGTGCAAAATTTTCACACATTGGTCGTCGGGGGCACAGGTAATTTCAGAAAAAGCAAGCTGGTGAAATGTAAATGTATTTCATGAGCTGATGAACACAGACAGGTATTTATATATGTACATTGGTAATACAATAAATTGGTTTGATAAGTAGAGGCCAAAAAATGTCTTCCGGTTGAGGTGCCACCTGCAGGTCATTGTGTCTTTTTACAGGTTTATGAAAATGAATGTTTAAACTGTATTTAGTGATAAAATTGTGGATGTGTGGTTTGTTTGGCTGTTTTCTTGCTGAATGGAGCAAGTTTACCTTTCAAATGGAGTATGGTGTGTGTTTGGGGTGAAGTAATTAGCGAAAAAGCAGTGCATGTTTACAAATGTGTTGGTTGTGTGCTTTGGGGTATTGTGGTGCCACCTGTAGGTAATTTTTCCTTACTGCAGGTTTATGAAAATTAATGTTTCAACTGTATTTTGTGATCAAATCGTGGATGTGTGGTTTGTTTTGCTATTTTCTTGCTGAAGCAACAAATTTACCTTTAAAATGTCTATTATTTGTGTATGTGGGTGCAGTTTGAACGGGGATACAAAGGAATCACCGAAAAACAGAGTTTAGAAATAATAGAACAGATTGGGGAATAAATATTGATTTTTTTATTATTATTTTTTAAATATTTTTACAATTATTTAAAAAGAAAATTTTTTATTTAGTTCTTACTTTTACACTTTGTCCCACTGTGGGGCACTCATTTTGTGCAGGCTGATCGCTGCAGCTTCTATACACTGACCTGAGAGACTTCCTGGTCATCACTGTGCATGACAGAATGTCTCTTAGGTCTGGAAACCCGGATGTCAGCCCCTCTTCTGGCTCCGGGATGCTGTGATCATGTTTGATAGCAGTGTTCCAGGGTTTAAAGTGCCAGGAGCGGTCCATGCCAGAATCAGCTGGCACTTGGCCGCGATCAGCCGCGCTCCCCCCGTGACGTACTATCCTGTCCAAGGGCAGTAAATCCCAGGGCACTTGGACAGGATAGTACATCTAATGTCAGAGAGGGGTTAATCTTTATTTTCAGTTTTGAGTTAATGAGATTCTCGTGCTCCGGGGTGGCTTGTCGGGAGGGCTTTATATGGTGCTCTGCCCCCTATTTTACATACTGAATATTCAGCAGTCAGAAGTCGGCGGCGGTGCCTGTGCTGCAGCATGATCACATGTATAATATGCATTTAATTATTTTATTTGCTGATAGAAATTTATTAGGAAAAAAAATAAAAAATTCTGTCTCAAAATAGAGCCGTCCACGCCTACGCAGTAGCATCTATCAGATCGCCGATAGATGCTACTGTACAGGAGCCACCGGCGCCATCTTAGTGGAGACAATTTTTTTTCTCTAGCAAGATAGCACCAGCGTCACCTGTGCAGTAGCATCTAAATAGAAATTTTCTACATTTCATTATGATCCAAAGGGTAACTATCCTTGCGGAGAGTGACACGTCAAGCCTGACATGCCGAGGTGATGAGACTTTTAAGCCAATATGTAAATTGTCTCTTTAGAGATGAAGAGGACTAGAACTCTAGAGCCACATATAGGAAGTAGCAATCCTAAAAGTCAATGTCGACTCTCTAACGAGCCTCGTCACATGACTTAGGATAAAAGCCAAAATCTCAATTTGCAGACACAGTGTTTTGGGGTACTGCCCTTTGGGGCACCCCAAAACACAGTGTCTGCAAATTGGGATTTTTATGTCTGTAAAGTGCTGTGGAAACAACGGCGCTATATAAATGAGTAAAATAAATAAATATAATAAATAAATAACCGCCTCCTCTCACTGGCAATATCAGTGTATTCTGAAAGCGTGTGCACCGCACGCTGTCAGGATTCAAAAATCTGGAGTCACATAGACATCCCATTTTAAATTTGGTTTGCAGAAATTAGCAACGACTTTTAGACACTATAGAGTCCACATAATTTACTCTCATTAAAGGTGTAAGAAAGCAGGAGGTAAACTCCTGGATGGGAGATATGTGTAACCACGGTGGCTAGCCTCGGGGATGTAAGCCCTGGAAGTGAAGGCTCCAGCAATAGTAAGTAGGCTAGGCTGGAATCCTATCATTATAGGTTCTGAGTAAATGCACCCGATAGCTATGACTAGAACCAGGCTATGTGTTCACTAGTCACTCAGCTCTAGGAAGCTGAGCGAAGTGGGTTGTGTTGGAACTTTAGGGAGACAAGCCAGAATCTCTCAGAGAGGAGACAGGCCATATGCACCAAACTACTAGACGTGCATGGCCTCATTCAATTCACTTGTATTTAGCATACTTGTTGTCACATCATCATCCGGTTTTGCCACCCACCTCGGAGGACCCTGACTGTGCGTGCTGTGAGGATTCACAAGTCTGCAGTGACTGCATCACACGCCTGGACCTCGCCTTTAGATATAGTTGCAATGAGCTCCAAGGGTTTTTGACAAGCAGATAAAACCTTTACCTTTGGCTTCTTGCACGTTCCCATCCCTGTTATACATAGGTAATGTGATGGAATTAAAGAATGTGATAAGGTATTTTATCATGTTCTATAATGCAATTATGTTCACATGATTGTGTTTCATGTATAATTATTGAGGGCAGTGGAAGTGATAATTGCTTTTAGACTTTAACTGTTACATTACTATATAAAAAAGAGGGCCTTTGAAGACTGGCCACAGGCTGGTTTTCAACAGAGGTTTGTGCTGGAAGGCATGGTGGTCTTCAACCTTTCCTTTTGCCATGGCAACCCATCGGGCCCCTCGATTGTCATGGTGGCACAGATGAGCCTATAGAGTGACATGCCCCCCTGCCTATAGAATGGCATGTCCCCCGGCCGGCTTGATGTTAATCCATTTTTCAGAGATTGACAGCAGCATTTAACAGGTTAACAGCTCTGTTGTGCCCAAGACTGTTCTAGGCATATCTTGGCTGTGTATCACAACCACTACCTGCCAGGTATGTTGCGGGCTCTCCCTGTGAGCCTGCTCCATATACTCGCTATTGACTTACGCTGAGAAAAAAGGCTCGAAAGCTGAAGCATAGCATTAATGCTAAAGCCCTAAGAGTCAACGCTACTTCTTCCAGACCTAATACTGCATGAATTCGGGAAAGAGTAGCCTAGGTATACAGCGGGGACGGTGCAGCTTATATATTACACAGTCAATGTAAACTATGCCCAACCATTGCTTTTGCATTATTAATACTAACATTAGGTAACAATGTCCTGTCTAGCTGTGTATATAATAAATATTTGAAGACTAGGCGTTGTTAGCTTCTGGCATGTTTGGGAGAGGTCTGTTTGTAATCTAGAGGCAAAAAGAAGCAATGTCAATCCCACAATCATTTTTTTCTATTATACATCTACAATGAAAACTGAAGAAACCTTGAAATAGGTCTTAAAGGGAACCTGTCAGCAGGATTGTGCACAGTAGCCTACATACAGTGTCAGCTCAGTACCGTTATACTGATAAAATGATACCTTGGTTGATGAAATCCGTCTTGTGGTTCTTGTTTAATCTTTATTTTCACCTTTAGTTAATGATATGTTCGTGCTCTGAGGCGACCCGTGGGGGGGTCTTCATGTGGTGCTTTGCTTATATAGTCATCTGTATGGCTTATGACAGGTCACTGATCCCTCACTGACCTGCCCCCTATTTTACATGCTGAATTTAATATGTATTGAAAAAAAAAATCACATTAGCCAGAGGTAAGTGTTCACATTAGGCAGTTAGGTTAGTGACCCATTCAATCATGAGATTACCTTGACATTGGTGAATGGGCTCACATTTTTTTCCAAAATTTTGCGCTAAGCATCTCATGTGTTTTTCCTAAATTTCAAAAGCCATTACGCTAGTCACACTTCATGTATTTCACATTGGCATGCCTTAATGCAATTGAGTGCAACCATTTCCTCATTTTGATATGTAAGCTGTTTTTTGGTATGCACCTGTTCAGACTAGTTCTTGATGTGCCATCAGTTTTTCCGTTATTTGTATGCTAGCTTTCTGACTGAGCACTCCGCCCTTCACCAAGCTGTGGTTTTAATTACATCCAATTACATTTGGTTCCGACCTTCCTATAAATATAGGCTTGACCACATTATTAGCCAGAGGTAAGTGTTCACACTAGGCAGTTAGGTCAGGGACCCATTCGATCATGAGATTACCTTGACGTTGGTGAATGGGCTCACATTTTTCGGCCAAATTTTGTGCTAAGCATCTCATGTATTTTTCCTAAATTTGAAAAGCCATTATGCTATTTACACTTCATGTATTTCACATTGATATGCCTTAATGCAATTGAGTGCAACCATTTCCTCATTTTGACATGTAAGCTGTTTTTTGGTATGCCCCTGTTCAGACTAGTTCTTGATGTGTCGTCAGTTTTCTGGTATTCGTAAGAAAAAATATGTCATACTTATAGGAATGTGAAGCACTTTTTTCATGTACTTTTCTTAATCTGGTTATATTATATTAGTTTTGTAATATTGCTTTGTAAATGTTTCCTTACTTGGAAGAATATCCATCCTACGCCACAAATTACTTAATTTACATTGGCATAATTCAAGTCACACCTCAAACATTGATATTACATCTGCAAACACGAGACCTTGTAAGGGGGTTAAAAGTGCTTCTGCCACAATCCTACATACTGTACATTAAGGAATCATGCCACCTTAACCCCACTGCTTTGTTTTGGAATGTACAGGATAGCAGTAGACTTTATTGGTTAGCAGTGACATTGTTGCAATGAAGATACAACCTGGTTACCTAAAATTTATTTAAAATTCTGCATGAATAATACAAGTGATTGGTGACATTAGCGCTGATTTATGATATGGAAGGTGTATATCAGCAGGCAGGGGTGGATTGAGGGCAGCCAGGGCCCCGGGCTGTTTAGACTCTGTGGGCCCCCCGGTCATGCGATGGGGTCATAATATACCTGAAACAGATTATTCCAGAAAAATAGTTGCTGAGTGAAACTATAACCTGTCAAACATCCAGTGATCTAGTCAATTTACCCTTCAGTTAGGAAGAAAAAAAACACTTTAACCCATAGTATCGATCAGCCGAACATCTCTGCTTGCTGTCAGTGAATGGCCGTATTCCTACAGTCCAGGAGCTGATTCCTGTCACTGCTGGGGGTTTGTTATAGCAGCACCCGGTCCCACACTGCAGGGGCCTCTTCAGCCCCGCACCCCGAGGCCGCCGAGTTCTCGAACTTGAGGCTGAGGGTGTCCTCGATGATGCGGTTGTTCACCTCCAGCAACATCATTGCGGCTCCAGGATGATTCACCTCACGGAAGGTTGAAGCTGCTTCTCGGTGTCCATCAGTGACAGGCGGCAGCTCCCCGCCCAGACTCTCTGCTTCCTTGTGACGAGCGAAGGCTTACACTGAGTCGTTTTTCTTCTTAGAGTGGACCCTCTGGGCCGTGGCACCCACCCACCTAGGGCGAGCTGACCTAGTGAGAACCCACCCCCTGTACAGGGAGTGTCAGGGGCAAGACCAAGGGGGTGAGCCACCATGGCAGCTGGACCAGACGACCGGCTCAGGGAGACACTATTGAGTGTCTAGCAACAGGATGGACAGGATACGAAACATAAAGTGAGGTCACAGGGTTTCTTCAACAAACGTGGTTTCACACTTTAATCAGGTGCAAGGCATAAACAGAGAATCAGGTGCAGGGCACAAACAGTGAAACACGGCAAGACACGTGCAAGGGCACGCTAAATGTTCCAGACATAACACATGCTAGAAAACATACCAGGGTCCAGGGCAGGGTACGTGTTAGGGGTCACACCAGAGTTCCTAGGAAGGATGCGTGCTAGGGCATGCCAGAGTCCAAAACAAGGTGCGTGCTAGGAGACACGCCAGAGTCCAAGGCAGGGTGCGTGCTAGAAGACACGCCAGGGTCCAAGGCAGGTGCGAAGGCATCGGACTCCGAAAGACCGGCAAGGACTCACAGGATCCAGGCATCAGGATGTAGTCATCTGGTTCCGGACCTCTGGCAGCGGTCGGCAGGCTTCGGGAATCCGGCAGACAAACCAGGATATGAGGCAGGGTGCGTGCTAGGAGACACGACAGGGTCAGGTTCAAAGATGGAGGCCTGCGCGTGCAGGGGGCACGCCAGGGACAGGTACAAGGACAGAGGCTTGCGTGTGTAGAGGGACACGCCAGGGACCGGTACAAGGATGGAGGCCTGCGCGTGTAGAGGGACACGCCAGGGACAGGTACAAGGACGGAGGCCTGCGCGTGTAGAGGGACACGCCAGGGACAGGTACAGGCAAGGACCTGTACATGTGAGAGGGCATGACAGGGTACATGGCAAGGCCTGCACGTACTTTTACAGAAGCACGGGGAGGTATGCCACGGGGCAGGCGAGGGCCTGCGTGTGCTAAGAGAAGCACGGAGAGCACAGTGCAGAGATAGCGTAGGTGCAAGGAAGCACAGAGAGCACGGCTGGGCACTGACTAGCTGGACGGGCTGCAGCAAAAACAGGCGGGTAAGACTCCAGCGAACCCGACTGGGGCATAGCAGGCGATACAGCTGTCACTGACCAACGAGCACGGCTGAGGCACAAGCAGGCGGGCACAGCTAGGGCGGCCACGGCTGAGGCACAAGCAGGAGGCTAGGAAGGCCAGGCGCATGCAAAGGGCACACAAAGAAACAAGGCAAGGCAAAGCAAGAAACAAAGCAGAGCTAAGCAGGGTATGGAAAACCAGGCAGAGACAAGAAACATGAGAAGTACTACAAGGCTCAGAATAGCAAAGACCAGACATAGTGAAACAGGCTAAGGCAGAGAACAGCGGAAGTACTACAAGGCAAAGCAAGGCAAGGACAAACATGGCACGAGTGACAACACAAGACATGGCACGAGACAAGAGGCAGAATACAAGCACAGAGCGTGTGCAGAGACGCACCACAGAGCAGAGTGCAGAGGCCCAGAATACAGGGAGCGACCAAGCAGCCATGCAGGGAAGCAACACAATACTCAGGCCCTGACCATAGGGAGCGGCGGTCTGATATAGCACCATAGCACCAGTACTTCCGGGTCAGGACCAGGGAGGGACTTTGGGTTCAGATCCTCCAGGATCATAGAGAGCATTGCTAGAACAGCCTGGGTAGAACCATAGAGAAGCTCACATGATCAGGGGTTCCAGGAATACAGCGGATTGCAGAACCAGAGTAGGGCTGGAACATAGGAAAGGTCACATGATCAGGGGTTCCAGATTGCAGAGTCAGACAGAGACGGATGGTTACCCAGAAACAGCGTGCAGCCATGAGGTAAGGCTCGCGTGCACACTGCTCCAGGAATCTTGCGGCATGACAGACATAGCGGACATGACATTCTTGTGCTACAAGACAGGCAATATGGCGCCTCCCGCTCACTCTTCCGCTGTACAACAATATAGCGTCAGTACGAAGAAAAAAATACTGCATCCATCATGGCAGACAAATATTGTATCATCAATACTTCCACCATGGTGGACACAAATGACAGTTTCTAATTATATTATTACTAAAAGAAAAACTTTATTTCTGCCGTACAACAAAATGACCCCCGGCGGAGATGGAAGGCCCCACGGTCAGGCAGTAGGGCTGTCTGTGAGCTGCCTGTCCAGGGTGATCTCGTCCCATTGATTGAAATATCAGGAATTCTCAGACTGCAGGTATGAGTGGTATGAGAACATAGCCAGGATTCTGGACCAACACAGAGAACATATTTAGAATAATGAGATACTCTCTATAGACTATATTCATTCATCAGAACACCAAAGAGAGCTTATATCCCCATAAAATTAAATATAGTACCATGGTCAAAAATTCACTAATCTCAATTATGCAAAAAAGTGCAAATAACTTTATTGTATAAACAGGGCAAGAAAAGTGCATTAAGAATCACCATGTAAACATTACAGAGTTAATAAAAACCAGTGGATAATGATGCAACATATGTGTGGCTTACACAGACATCACTAATATATGTCACCTCAGGGAACCAGGACAAGTGTAACAAAAAATGCATGGAATTACGTAACCTATAGTTCTCTCTGATGACGTGGGAGATTTGGTTTGATTTTGTGACATGTCGGACTTGGTAGATCTTTTTGATATGCTTTATACTGTGTTTTGCGACCCTTGGCATCTCCTTTCTTTGGATTGGAGACACTCACTTCAACATTCTGCCTGTCCATTTTACTTTTTGATATGTATGCCCTTTTCTCACCACCCCATGGAGACAACCTTTTCTGTCTGTCTCAGTGGAACTATAGGTTACGTAATTCCATGCATTTTTTGTAACGCTTGTCCTGGTTCCCTGAGGTGACATATATTAATGATGTTTGTGTAAGGCCTTTTTCACATTTCCGTTTTTTGACGTCAGTTGAAACCCGCCAAAGATCAAAAAAACGGATCCGTTTCCGTTTGTCAAAAAACGGATGCACCGGATCCGGTTTTTGGTTGGATCTGCTGCAGCTACCAAAGTTAGGAAATTTAAAGGAGAGAGAGAGCGAGAGAATTTGTACGCCGCTGCCGGAACAAATTCAGGGTTAAAATGCTCCTCGGAGCAAATCTTCTGGGCATGCGCATTTGCAAATAGTTTCAGAAAAAAAAAGTTTCAGAGTTCGTCTGCTCCGCCTGGGAGACTCTACAATTATAACGGATCCGTCAAAAAACGGATGCAACGGACGACCGTCCGTCAAAATCCGCCGCTAATGCAAGTCTATGGGGGAAAACAATGGATCCGCCAGAAAAGGGGCGTATCCGTTTTTTTCTAAAACTGGCGGATTATGACTGACGTCAAAAAACGGAAATGTGAAACAGGCCTAAGCCACACATATGTTCCATCATTGTCCACTGGTTTTTATTAACTCTGTAGTGTTTACATGGTGATTACAAGATGCACTTTTCTTGCCCTGTTTATACAATAAAGTTATTTGCACTTTGTTGCATAATTGAGATTAGTGAATTTTTTACCATGGTACTATATTTCATTTTATGGGGATATAAGCTCTCTTTGGTGTTCTGATGACTGACAGACTGAATGAGTGGTACACGTGGTTTGGTGGCATCAGGGGGCACCACTGCCCCTCTGCGGCGGCTCCTGCAGCAGATCACCATCTCCTCATGGACCCATATTGCTGGTGTGAGGAGAGGGGACCCCCAATACATCATATATCATACTGACCACCAGATGATAGATCACTGCAGCCATCAGCCCAGCAAAACAACGCAGCATGCTGCAAGGGAACAGGACCTTCCATGATGTCAGCAACATGTGATCAGTCACATGACTGTGAGGAGCCTGGCTTTGGGTATAGGCATTCTACAGTAGGTAATTACGGACCTCTGCACAGTGCAGCAGCATGCAAATGTGAGATGCAGAAGAGCTGTGTGTGCTGGCTGCTGCAGGTGCCCCAGTGCTCAGTGACAGTGGCAGATTATAATGGGGCAATTTACCCTGGGCTGGTGGGCCCCCCCACACCACTGGGCCCTGGGCTACCGCCCAGATTGACCTCATTATAATCCGCCACTGTCAGCAGGTCAAGATATGCCTAGTACAGGTGCTAATGAGAAATGCCTAGTACAGGTACCAATGAGAAATGCCTAGTACAGGAGCCACTGAGAAATGCCTAGCCTAGGTGCCACTGAGAAATGCCTAGCCTAGGTGCCACTGAGAAATGCCTAGCCTAGGTGCCACTGAGAAATGCCTAGCCTAGGTGCCACTGAGAAATGCCTAGTACAGGTACCAATGAGAAATGCCTAGTACAGGAGCCACTGAGAAATGCCTAGCCTAGGTGCCACTGAGAAATGCCTAGCCTAGGTGCCACTGAGAAATGCCTAGCCTAGGTGCCACTGAGAAATGCCGAGCACAGGTGCCACTTAGAAGCTGTGATTAAGGGCTCACACTCATCTGCATTTAAAACATTGCTAATATGTTGATCCAGAAAAGTAGGATAAGTTTACAGTGTTCTATGCGCACATTGACTTGCAATGATGAGTCTCGTCCAGTATACGCACCCACTCACAGCATGCTGCGATTTTTATCTCATGACCACCAACACAAAGAGCCCAAATCAATAAATTGAGAAATATCCAGAGACACACCTGAACTATACGCTCCCTGATGCAGCAAGGATGAAACGTATGTCGATGCTCTTGGACCACATCTCACACAATTTTTCAGCATAATGTAAGTTATTTACTGTTTGACTATTTTACAACACACATGTCTTTTTACACAATTGACAAATATGCAACCAAATCTGTATCATGCCTACTATATATTAGGCTGAACCAGCCTTTGGTTTCCTTTAAGTAAATTATTCAAATTATTTTCAGATTGTTTTTCAACACTAATGACATGGGACTAATAATGCTTGCACTTATGTGGTCCACCATTGTGTTACTCTGTTTGATTGTCACATGCTTTTAAATTGTCGTTTCTCAATAAAGTTTGCTTTTAGAGACTATAGACACCCAGTGATATTTTGTGTTGTTGATTTTTTTTTCTCCTCCAGATTCCAGCTGAGAAAAAAATTGCAGCTGAGCACTAAATCACTGAATAACATTAGTCGGAGCACAATCTGATTTTTTTTATCGGATTGTACTCTTCCGATTTATACGCACATGAGCATGAGCCCTAAGTGTGAGGTTCTGCTCATTAGCAGCAATGGATTTGTGCTGTGTCCTTTAAGAAAATGTGCACTGAGTTTCTGATGATAGGATTGGGTCAGAGAGCAGCTCTGGTAAGGGGGTTAGAGAGCATAAGGGCTCATTCAAATGTCAGTTCTTTTCATTTATGAGAAAAACTGACCATGTTTCAACAGTGATTTCGGTCAGAGATTCATCAGAGTTTTGTGAAAGTTTGGTCTGAGTGCAGTCCGTGTTTCATCAGTTTTTTGCAAGCTGATTTTGATCTGATACTGTCATGACTCTGTTGTCAGGTTTCCCGAGACCAGGGGCTCCTTCCCTGTCCCTAATGCTAGGGGGCACCCTAGCTCGCCCTGCTCCCCAGATTACTTCTGATGGTGAAGACGCCAGGGCCACGTACCTTGCCTTAGCTCCTGAATCCGTCTTCAGTCTGTATCCTTCAATTCTGTAGTGGCAATAAGGTCAGCATGACTGATTATTATGTTTAAATTTCAGTTGAATTTGTGGTCAGTTTATTTAGGCAAGGTTTGTCTTATAGCCATATAGTTAAAGTTTTAGATGGTGTTTCATTTTTTCAGAAATGGTATAATTGTGCTCCTTTGAATTGCTTATTCCAGGTCAAGCAAATGTTGAAAGGGTACCAAAGGGGTAATTGTGTTGTGGACATCCGGCGTCCCATATCTTTTTCTTTGGTTCAGCGGTTAGTGCAATCGTGCAAGTCAGTATGTTCTTCTCCTTACGAGGTTCAGTTGCTCAGTACTGTGTTTATCAATCCCTTTTTTGGATCATTTAGGATTGGTGAGTTGGTAGCGCATAATAAGCGATTACTGTCCAACCTTTTGTTTCATGACGTTCAAGTGGAGGAATCTGTGGTAATGTTTCGGGTTAGGCATTCTAAGACCGATCAGTTATTCAAGGGTGCTTAGGTTCATTTGCGCTGTTTGCTTGATCCTACGTTTTGTCCAGTTTGTTATATTAAACATTATCTGGTTATCAGACCGGTTTCTTGTGGGTCCTTTTTTATTCGTTTAGACTGTTCACCCCTGACTATTTATCAATTTAATAAGATTCTTAAGGATTGTTTGTCATTATTAGGTTTAGATCGGTTAAAAATTACATCCCAATCATTTAGGATTGGGGCGGCGACGGAGGCAGCCAATTTGGGCTTGAGTGAAGACATAATTAAGTGCATTGGTAGATGGGGTTCTAAGTGTTATCGTGCTTATATCAGACCTAACTTATCCTTTTGATTTGTTTTTTCAGGTTCTAAGTGATTGGTGGTCTGGATTATTGGCCATGCCTTTATTTTTTGGTCCCATAGACGAGCAGCATGTCGGTGTTATGGTTCTAATCTTAATCTGAACACAGATTCATATCAGCTATATTGGTGCGGGATAAGAGGTTTACGCTGGTTTTGTTTTAGGGAAGTGCTTCATGAGCGGGGATGCATAGTTGGGAGGCTCCAGATCTTTTGATTCTACATTTGGGTGGTAATGATTTTGCCAGAGTACCACTGCTTTCTTTGTTGGGATCTATGCAAAGGAGTTTTTTGATTTGCAGTAGTTTATTTCCCCGTTGCTTTTTTGTGCTTCTCAGAGATAGTTCCTCGCCTCATTTGGTCCAACAATGAATGGCGTTTTATGGATAAAATTTGCAAACATCTTAATCGAAGTATGGCAAAGTTTTTGTTTTCGCTCGGTGGAGTGTCATATAGACATAAGGATTTGGAAGGTTTCGAGCTAGGCCTATATAGGAAGGATGGTGTGCATCTCTCAGAAATTGGGTTGGATATATTTAATACGGGTTTGGCCAGTTTAATTGAGGAGGCTGCAGTGGTTTGGTGGCATGCTTGAGGCATGCTTGGCATGTGGGTGCTCGCCCAGTTTTCTGGGTGGAGACTGGATGGTTTTATTGTCTATGGAGTAATGAATTTTATTGTTATTTATTGGTTTAATATATTTAATATTTGGTTAACCATTATTTATTGGTTGAATATATTTACCGTAATTCTGAGTAACCATTATTAAATACCATGATCTTTTATCTTCACACCATGTGTTTTGTGTAATTTATTTGGTAAGTGGGGAAGGTGGTTAGAGGCGGAGGAGTTTTGGTGCCTGCTATCCCATGTACAAGCCTGCCTTTAGAGCAAATAGCATGGGAGCTTCATGGGATTGCGGCACCAGCTCCCCCATGTTTTCTATTGGATAATTGGATTAGAGTTCAGTTTTGGTTTAGTTTTGGTATGTTCCCTTAGTTCTCTCAATGTTTAAGGTTTATTCTATATCTCCCCCCTCTTTGATTTGTTATGTTAACTGTACTTACCTTTTGGTGGATTGATTCTTCTAGTCTTCAGTGACATGCAGAAATGAGCAACAAAAGTCTGATTGGTTAACAAATTTCGGCGCCAATGGAGAAGAACCTCTTAAACACTGCATTCCTGTCAGAAGAGTTAAAGCAGCCGGGATCTTAAGTACAGCTGCCCGCCCGTCCTCCCTAAGTTAACGTCGTCGTGGTATTTATTAGATAGTGCTCGCTCAGCTTTCTGGGATGGTTTTATTGTCTATGGAGTAATGAATTTTATTGTTATTTATTGGTTTAATACATTTAATATTTGGTTAACCATTATTTATTGGTTGAATATATTTAATTTTGAGTAACCATTAATAAATACCATGGCCTTTTATCTTCACACCATGTGTTTCGTGTTATTTATTTGGTAAGTGGGGAAGGTGGTTAGAGGCGAGGGGAGTTTTGGTGCCTTCTATCCCAAGAGCTTTCTTATCAGTGGGAGTCAGACACATGCAGACAGCTCAGAAAAAGGAAAAGATGCTGTGCAGGAGGAGAAAATCTACTCTGCAAAAGTTAGCTAGCAAGTGGGAGAGAGTAGCACTAGCCAGTGTTGGACTGGGGTGCCAAGGGCCAACCAGTAACATTGACTTTGGGGGGCCCACTTTTCACGTGAATACAAATATTACACTACCCTCATTCACAAATTTACCTATTATTATTATTTATTATTATAGAGCCATTTATTCTATGGCGCTTTACATGTGAGGAGGGGTATACATAATACATACAAGTACAGTAATCTTAAACAATACAAGTCACGACTGGTACAGCATGAGAGAGGACCCTGCCCGCGAGGGCTCACAATCAACAATCTATATCTCTATATAATAATAAACCAAGTAGTTTGGATAATGATTGATGAGATGCTGCTTTTTCTGTACAGAGTGAATCAAGTGACTTATGCCAAGTACTGCCTATATTGTGGGGTTGGGGTCCAGATCTGCCCGGTGGCCAACCGGGGGATTCCCCTATTACCCTATGCACCAGTCCGAGCCAGGCACTAGCTATATAAGTGTGCTACCCCATGAACTAGAGAAAGCCAGAGAAGAGCAGCCCAGTCTATGCGCTGGGTAGTGCATTTGATATGCTTTTTCCAAGCTAAAGGAGAACATTTGTGGTGGGCACAGCGGTGTATGTATAAAGTAAAAACATCTCATCATAGTATAGGCTGATGTCACTTAAAACTGTTTCTCTGATTTGTTACATTTAGAAATCGTACAGAATTATGTTTCGTGGAACATAGAGCTGCCAATATAACAAGTATAATGTGCAGCGTGCCTGTAAGTGGGCGTGAAGGGTCTACTTTTTCGGCGTGGTGCAACTTCAGCCAATATCTACAGAGCACAATGTGATGTCAGAGAAGATGAAATCAGTTTAGGGGCTATAATATTCAACAGTGTATGTTATTTCCATTGGAGTTAAGAAGGAATAAACTAGAAATCAAACATAGAATCTCCTTATAATGTCTTGGTGATATGTCAGAAAGATGTTCAGAGTAGAAATCCATAGCTATGAACTCCCTCCAATAACAAAAGCCTAACTAAAGTGGCCAGTATAGAACAGTTAATAATTTTTAGACTTCTGTGACTTGAATTTAGTGACTTACTATTTTCAGTGAATCATGAGTCAGGTTTCTCTCTGAAACCTGAGAGTTCTGAAGAAATTCATGGTTTCTAGATCAGCATTTTTCAATTCTCCAGGTATTAAAAAGCAATTAATATTTTTGAGATTTATCACAGAGAGGTCATTGATACATTGACTTCAGGACTGAGAATAGAGTCCTGAAGTCAATGCATCAATCATATTAGAGATAGGCGGAGTATGTGGCACCTACGTAGGATACTGATGTCTCCCTGCAGAGGCAAAATGTTAGGCGCCAGTATGATAGGAATATGGGAAGAGGACATGGTGATGAAAAGTAGTAGTGAAATGACCTGGTGAGGACAGGGGTCATGGTGTCGTTCAGGGACGCATGTGGTGTGGTAGATTGTGACACAGCAGCCTTGGGCTATGTGCACACTGAGTTTTTCTACCACTTTACTGAGTAGAAACTAATAGAAAATTTTGCTAAATCTTAATTCAAATCTTAAAACTACTGAAAAACTTGGAGTTTCCATTCAGTGGACACAAAGCTTTTTTAGGAGGTTTTGGAGCAGAACCTCAGCAGAAACTCTCAAAAAATGCTCAAAAACTGGGAGTTTCTTCTCAGTTTCTGCCCCCAAAAAAATAAACGAAAAGACTTGCATAGCCTTAGGCACTTGGTAAGCTTCTCTTGCCCTTCATTGACACTAATTCTCAGCACATGACCTGTTTCAGGTATTTGTCATCTGAAGTTGGGAAACACTGCTCTATAGTACTATAAACTATACAATGAGGGAATTTATAGAGTTCAAAGTTCAATGATCCTCACTAATCATATTTTATCCTGGATTTCATCATCAAAACTGAATGACTCAAAAGGAAAAATCTACCGTCACTGATTTATGACAAGTATAAAACTTTAGGTTCCATGTTGGAAAACTCTAACAATTAAAGCCACGTTCAACTTAAAGGAAACTTGTCGTTAGAACATCTGTAAATGGCGACCTCACAAACTGCTAGACAAGGGGACAAGGATTTACAATCCCTGTTACAGGTTTCAAGCGTCAAATAAAATGTGTTAATGATATAATGGAAAACTAAAAAAGTGACTGTTTTCTGATGAGTACAGTGGAACCTGCTGCTGATTCATCACAAATCAGTTAAACTCCTGATCCAGACTGACTTCTTCTTTTCAATCCGATCCAATTCAATAGATAATTACTTTTTGTATAAAGAGATATCCACATCACTCGCTGAGATCGAGTTTCATTAACCTGAATGTCCATGACTCATGCTACACTAAGGTTAAAGTACACATTAGGCCTGTTTCACACTTCCGTTTTTGACCATCAGTCAAAATCCGCCGTTTTTGCAAAAAAACGGATCCGCCATTTTTTTGGGCGGATCCGTTTCTTTCCCCATTGATTTGCATTACCAGCGGATCTTGACGGATGGCCATTCGTTGGATCCGTTTTTTTGCGGATCCGTCAATTTATTTGCGTCCGCCGAGATGCCTGGACGGACCATGTAACGTTTTTTGTGCTGCAGGATCCGCGTTTTTATAGTGCGCATGCCCAGAGGAATGAAGTCAGGCGGAAATTTAACCCTGAAATCATTTCTGGCGGACAGAAAAAATTCTCTCCCCTCTCCCCTCTCCCCTCGCTCCTCTCTCCCCTCTCTCCCCTCTCTCCCCTCTCTCCTCTTCCCAGGTTGCGGTTCCTTTAAAATTCTTCATTCGGCGGATCCGTCAAAAAAGACGGTCCGGTGGCATCCGTTCACATCAGTTATCAACGGATCCGCTTTCCGCCATTTTGACGGATTTTAACTGACCCAAAAAACTGATGTGTGAAACAGGCCTTAGCGTAACTGTGCACATCGTATCATCTGCATGCGCAAACACATGCCAAAACGCATGCAAACACATGATTACGCTGCATTTTTTTTATCCGCATCAGCTTACGCATGACGCAAAAAAGTTACGTGTGCATGCGTTTGTATGCATTTTTACATGCGTTTGCATTGTTTCTGCGCATGCATTCGAAATTTCCACGAATTTTGGTATGCGACAAATGCTGTATCAGGAGAATTTCCTTGACAAAAGCCACACACAATGGGCGTGTCTCATGGGAATTCTGTATATAGACCCTACACAGATGAAATCTTCATCGTCTGCTGCTGTATCCAGATGCAAGATGGATTTTGGCATGGAGAGCATCTATCGTAATCTGGAATTGCCATTGAAATTGGCTTTTGCCTTTGTTGTGGCTTGTGAAGAAGAAAGAAGAGAAAGACGGAGAAGACGTCATTGTCACTACTAGCAACACCCCATCGTTGAAGTCCGAGAGAACTGTGGAGCCTACTACTCGATGTACACCGAACTGTGTGAAAACCCGGAGAAGTTTTCTGACTACACGAGGATGTCGGAACAGAGCTTTGATGATTTGCTGCAACGTGTCCGAGGATCCATCACCGGGCAGGACACATAATTACGTCGAGCAATGCCTGCATCTGTTGGTGACCCTGAGGTACGTAATTTTGAAAAACAAACACATGTTGCTAGTATTATTGTTTTAAAAGCCATGTACTTATTTTTTTTTCCCATTTTACGTTCGGCAGATTCCTGGCTCCTGGAGAAACCTTATCATCTATACATTTTCAATTCTGGATTGGAGTGTCCACCATTTCTGGGATTGTTGGAGACAACTGCCGTGCAGATGCTCAATGTTAATTTGTCACCATTGACGTTGGCTCATTTGGATGAGGAAATGACTCTCAGACTTTCAAAAACTCTGACATTGGGCAATGTTTGTATGGTAAAAATGTAAATTTTCCATCACCACAACCTCTTCCGAACACTGAAGGACCACCATTGCCATTTGTTGTGGTTGGGGATGAGGCATTTCAAATGTGTACCAACCTCATAAAACCGTACTCGAGCAGACACTTGAATCACCCTGTTAGCGTGGCTGGTCTGGAGCCGGAATCTCCAGGAGTGAACCCTCTGGGCCGTGGCACCGAGGGGCCCCGGGCGAGCTGCCAGGTGGAACCGACCCCTATACAGGAAGACCGAGTAGAATGGCATGGGAGAGATTAGGCAAAACGTAAAAGGCTATCTTCTCTCGATGTAAGGCACCGACTTGCAACTCCACTTCTTCAGTGACCAAGGTGACGGTCACCTGTAGCAGTTTGCCATCCACCGCGGCAATCTGGAGAGGATTAGATAGAGCAGCCAAGGGAATTTGGTATTTGTCCACTTCTTCAGGCCGAATGAAGTTACCTGCTGAGCCTGAATCCACGTAGGCCATCTCAGACCCACGTCTCTCCCCTGAAAGTAAAAGAACAGATATAGTAAGAGGTTGAGAGGGATCATCATCACCTAGGGAGGCCTCTCTTACCTGACTTAGGCGGAGGAGTTTCCCTGTCTCTTAGGAGAGGTGCGGATATAGTGTGATGAACCTCCGCAATAAAGGCACAGACCTTGTGCCCACCTCTCTTGCTGACGCAACTCGGCCAACCTGAGGCAGTCTATCTGCATGGACTTGACCGAGAAGGAAGAAGGGGACCCGGCCAAACGAGGACTGGCAGAACAGGTGAGAAGGGGAGCTGGCCTGGTGGACCTCCTGTCTCTCGCTGACTCCCGAGCGCGCTCCTGGAAGCGTAGGTCATTGCGGGTAGCCAGCGAGATAAGGTCCTCTAAGGTGGGCGGGGTATCTGAACCTGCGAGTTCATCTTTTATTCTGCCTGAAAGACTGAGACAGAATGCCCCTACCAAAGCCGTGTTATTCCAGCCGAGCTCGGAGGAGATAGTGCGAAAGTGGATAGCATACTGTCCGACCGTGAGAAAACCCTGATGTAGGTTAAAGAGTGACTCGGTGAGAGCGGCTAACCGACCCGGCTCATCGAAGACCTTGCGAAAAGTATCCAAGAAACCGGAAGACTTGAGACAACGGGATCGTCACGTTCCCAGAGAGGATTCAACCAGGACAGGGCCTCTCCCTCCAGATGGGACATAATAAAGGCTACTTTGGCCCAGTCAGAGGGATATTGCTGCGGCAACCATTCAAAGTGGAGGCTACACTGATTTAAGAACCCCCTGCAGAGCTTGGGATCCCCAATGAAGCAAGGCGGTTTGGCAAGGCGGGGTGTTATGATGAGTCACCGAAGGAGGAAAAAACAAAATACCAGCTAAGTCCAGAAAAACCAGAGAGGTTGGCGGCTATCGGATTGCAGACCCCTGGACCTATCCACAACAACTAGCAGTAGCCGTGGGGGGTTCCTACGGTGCCCTAGACCCCTCGATCACAGTCGGAGAACTAGATAGCCTAAAGACAGAAAGGGGAAAAACTAAACTGCCCCAGAGCAGACCCCAAAGCAATAGGCAGCCCCCAACATATAATGACGGTGAAGCAAGATGAAAACACTAACACAGATAGAAAGATAGGTTGAGCAAATGATGGGGCCCAAGCTAACTACATAGGACAGGATAGGAAAGCTGCTGTCTGCCATCCGCAAAAACCCTATCAAAATGAGCCAACCGACTGATAGGAAAAACAGGCCCTGAAGTCGCTAGGCTTCAAAAGACTATATCAGCACTCAGGTATATTCTGAAGACAGAGCAAAAGATCAACAGATCAGAGACAAAAATGGAATTCAGCTCACCCCCGGCCGGGGATGGCAGAACTCCCAAAAAACATAGCAAAACAAAAACAAAACTGAAGAGTAAAAAGCAGAGCAGAAAAACTTAGCTTTGAGAAGCAGGAATCAGACTGGTCTCCAAGAATCCAGCAGGAAAATCACCAGCCAGGAAGAAGGGCGTCGGCAGCCTTATATCCAGTCCTCAATTCCAGCCACCCAGTCATCATCTAGCTGCCCAGGTGTTTGATAATCAGCCTCACTACCTTCCTTCACCAGAGGAGGGAGTTCATCAGACCTCAATGGTGAAGGGAAAAATGAACTCACAACAGTACCTCCCCCTTAAGGAGGGGTCACCGAACCCTCATCCATGCCACCAGGGCGATCCGGGTGAGCCCGATGAAAGGCATGCACCAATCTTTCGGCATGAATATCAGAGGCAGAGACCCAGGAATTATCCTCCTGACCATAACCCTTCCACTTAACCAAATACTGGAGTCTCCGTCTAGCCAGACGGGAATCCAGTATCTTCTCTACCTCATATTCCATGTTACCTTCAACCAATATAGGGTCAGGAGGTGCCACCACAGAAACTACTGGCTCAACAAACCTCTTCAACAAGGACTTATGAAACACATTATGAATTTTAAATGTGACAGGAAGAGCCAACCGAAAAGAGACCGGATTAATAATCTCCAAAATCTTGTAAGGTCCAATAAATCTAGGCTTAAACTTAGGAGAAGCCACCTTCATAGCGATATTTTTTGATGACAACCAAACCATATTGCCCACCTTAAACTGGGGACCAATGGTCCTACGCCGGTTGGAAAACCGCTGGGCCTTTTCCTGGGAGAGAGACAACTTATCCACTACTTGGTCCCAGATCTGGTGCATTCTCTCCACCACAGTGTCAACACCTGGGCAGGCAGGAGGCTCCACCTGTCCTGAAGAAAATCGAGGGTGAAAACCAAAGTTACAAAAAAAAGGTGACATCAAAATGGCAGAACTAGCTCTATTATTTAAAGCAAATTCGGCCAAGGGCAAAAATGAAACCCAATCATCCTGATCAGCGGAAATAAAACATCTCAAATGCAACTCCAAGGTCTGGTTTGTTCTCTCCGTCTGCCCATTGGTCTGAGGGTGAAACGCAGTGGAGAAGGACAACTGAATTCCCAGCTTGGAACAGAAAGTCCTCCAAAATCTAGACACAAACTGAACTCCTCTGTCAGATACAATGTTCTCAGGAATCCCGTGCAAGCGAACCACCTCTTGCAAAAACAAGGGCACCAACTCAGAGGAAGATGGCAACTTAGGAAGTGGTACAAGATGGACCATCTTAGAGAATCTATCACAAATCACCCAAATAACAGTCATTCTCTGAGAGACAGGCATATCAGAGATAAAATCCATTGAAATATGGGTCCATGGCCTCCTGGGCACCGGCAAAGGCATCAACAAGCCACTAGAGTGAGAACAAGGTTTAGACCGGGAGCAAGTCCCACAGGACTGCACAAAATTCCTGACATCATGAGACAAGGCGGGCCACCAAAAAGACCGACTCACCAGATCTCTAGTACCAAAAATACCTGGATGGCCAGCCAATGCAGAGCAATGAACTTCAGACATCACTCTCTTCCTCCACTGGTCAGGAACATACAACTTTCCACTGGGACAACGCTCAGGTTTGTCCTCCTGAAACTCTTCCAGAGCACGTCTCAAATCGGGCGAGATGGCAGAAAGAACTACCCCCTCGCCTAAGATGGTAGCAGGCTTAGTCACAACAGGAGAATCAGCAAGGAATCTCCTAGAGAGGGCGTCTGCCTTGACATTCTTAGGGCCCGGAAGAAAAGAGACCACAAAATCAAAACATGTGAAAAACAAGGCCCACCTAGCCTGTCTAGGATTCAAGCGCTTGGCCGACTCCAGGTAAATCAAATTCTTGTGGTCAGTAAGGACCACGACTTGGTGTTTGGCTCCCTCCAACCAATGTCTCCACTCCTCAAATGCCCATTTCATGGCCAACAATTCCCGATTCCCCACAACATAGTTACGTTCGGATGGGGAGAACTTTCGGGAAAAGAAAGCACAAGGATTCATTTTAGATGTCACAGGATCTTTTTGGGACAACACCGCTCCTGCACCAATCTCAGAAGCGTCCACCTCCACCTGAAACGGGAGTGAGACTTCAGGTTGCCGCAAAACCAGACCAGAAGTGAATCTTCGCTTCAGCTCCTGAAAGGAAGAAACAGCCTCTAGAGACCAATTCAGCACATCAGCACCCTTCCTAGTCAAATCCGTCAATGGCTTGGCAATACCAGAAAAATTAGCTATAAATTTCCGATAAAAATTAGCAAAACCCAAAAACTTCTGGAGGGCCTTCAAAGAAGTGGGCTGAACCCAATCATAAATGGCCTGTACCTTGGCCGGGTCCATTTCAATAGTTGACGGAGACAAAATAAATCCCAAAAATGAAATCCTCTGTACCCCAAAAAGGCATTTCGATCCTTGACATACAGGGAATTCTCCCTCAAAATCCGGAATACAGTCCAAACATGTTCCACATGAGAGTCCCAATTCTTGGAGAAGATCAAAATATCATCCAGATAGATAATCAAAAATTTATCCACAAAGTCTCGGAATATATCGTTCATGAAGCACTGGAAGACAGAAGGGGCATTAGTGAGCCCAAAAGGCATCACCAGGTACTCAAAATGTCCCTCCGGAGTATTAAACGCCGTCTTCCATTCATCCCCATGCTTAATGCGAATAAGATTATACGCCCCCCTGAGGTCAAGCTTTGTAAACCAGCAAGCACCTTTAACTCTGGAGAATAGATCAGAAATCAGGGGTAACGGATACTGATATTTAACAGTAATTTTGTTGAGGGCACGATAGTCAATGAAGGCCTTAATGAACCATCCTTTTTAGCCACGAAAAAAAAAACAGCACCTAAGGGTGAAGAGGATGGTCTAATATGACCCTTCTCCAATGCCTCCTTAATATAGGATCGCATAGCCTCGTGCTCAGGTACAGATAAATTGAAAAGCCGACCCTTGGGGAATTTACACCCCGGGTTCAGCTCAACTGCAGTCATAACTCCTATGAGGAGGCAAAGACGCAGACTCATTCTCACTAAATACATCATAAAAGTCAGCCAAATAGTCAGGAACATCATGCGACTGGGGAGAGGTGGAGAAAACAGGAGCATCACTAAGGGCACACCGACAACCCCAACTCACTACAGACAAAGATTTCCAATCCAGAACTGGATTATGGATTTGCAACAAGGGAAACCCCAGAACAATGGTATCATGCAAATTATGCAACACCAAAAATCTGCAATTTTCCTGATGGTCTGGGGCGACCCGCATTACCACCTGGGTCCAAAACTGAGGTTTATTCTTCGCCAAAGGAGTAGCATCAATACCCCTCAAAGGGATAGGCGTCCGCAGGGGTGTCATAGGAAATCCACAACGT
This sequence comes from Dendrobates tinctorius, assembly GCF_039654945.1. Lineage (NCBI taxonomy): Eukaryota > Metazoa > Chordata > Amphibia > Anura > Dendrobatidae > Dendrobates > Dendrobates tinctorius. The sequence continues at coordinate 19,655,703 of NW_027361826.1, read as the reverse complement.
TTAGCAAAATCCAAGTCCATTAGGTTCAGGGCTGCTCCCGAATCCACAAAAGCCTTGGCGGAAAATGTGGACAGGGAGCCGATCAGAGTAATTGCCAGAAGAAACTTAGGTTGAACACCACCCACAGAAAACGTGTGTGCACAACGTTTCTCTCGTTTAGGGCAGACAGAAATAATATGCGAGGCATCTCCACAAAAAAAACACAGCTTATTACGCCTTCTGAACGCCTGACGTTGCGCCCTAGACAAAACTCTATCACATTGCATAGGTTCAGACATTTGTTCAACAGGTGGCAACATCTCTCGTGTAGTTTTGCGTTCACGTAAACGCCGATCCACCTGAATGGCTAATGACATAGAACGATCAAGACCAGAGGGAACAGGAAATCCCACCATATTATCTTTTACAGTTTCTGACAAACCCTTCCGAAAGAGGGCTGCCAAGGCACCAACATTCCAGGTAGTAAGGACCGCCCACTTTCGGAATTTTTGACAGTACAACTCTGCCGAATCCAGACCCTGGCTTAATGCCAACAGGGTCTTTTCAGCCTGATCAATAGCATTAGGTTCATCATACAACAACCCTAAGACTTGAAAAAATGCGTTCACATTATTCAGAATAGGATCATCAAGTTTCAAAGAAAACGCCCAATCCTGGGGATCGCCGCGCAGCAAAGAGATGACAATTTTAACCTGCTGCGCGGAGTTCCCCGACGAGTTAGGCTTCAAGGCAAAAAATAATTTCCAATTATTCTTGAAATTCAAGAATTTAGACCGATCCCCAAAAAACACATCAGGAGTGGGAATCTTTGGTTCAGCCGCATGTGAATGAGCAAGATAGGCGGAAATTCCCCGCACTTCAGCAGCGAGCTGCTCCACACGATCAGACAATTGCTTCATCTCCATTGAGAGAAAAATTCCCCCTACGGCCTCAGAGATATAGAGGAAAAAATATGCACACAAAAAAAAAAAATTCTGAAATTTTTTTTTTTTTTTTACAATTCTCTCCTGCTATTGAGTACCCTAGGATCTGCGGTATGGCTGGTGATTCTGTTATGATGAGTCACCGAAGGAGGAAAAAACAAAATACCAGCTAAGTCCAGAAAAAGCAGAGAGGTTGGCGGCTATCGGATTGCAGACCCCTGGACCTATCCACAACAACTAGAAGTAGCCGTGGGGGGTTCCTACGGTGCCCTAGACCCCTCGATCACAGCCGGAGAACTAGATAGCCTAAAGACAGAAAGGGGAAAAACTAAACTGCCCCAGAGCAAACCCCAAAGCAATAGGCAGCCCCCAACATATAATGACGGTGAAGCAAGATGAAAACACTAACACAGATAGAAAGATAGGTTGAGCAAATGATGGGGCCCAAGCTAACTACATAGGACAGGATAGGAAAGCTGCTGTCTGCCATCCGCAAAAACCCTATCAAAATGAGCCAACCGACTGATAGGAAAAACAGGCCCTGAAGTCGCTAGGCTTCAAAAGACTATATCAGCACTCAGGTATATTCTGAAGACAGAGCAAAAGATCAACAGATCAGAGACAAAAATGGAATTCAGCTCACCCCCGGCCGGGGATGGCAGAACTCCCAAAAAACAAGGCAAAACAAAAACAAAACTGAAGAGTAAAAAGCAGAGCAGAAAAACTTAGCTTTGAGAAGCAGGAATCAGACTGGTCTCCAAGAATCCAGCAGGAAAATCACCAGCCAGGAAGAAGGGCGTCGGCAGCCTTATATCCAGTCCTCAATTCCAGCCACCCAGTCATCATCTAGCTGCCCAGGTGTTTGATAATCAGCCTCACTACCTTCCTTCACCAGAGGAGGGAGTTCATCAGACCTCAATGGTTAAGGGAAAAATGAACTCACAACAGCGGGGCGTCGGGAGAGCTGTAAGAGCGGAGGGAGGAGTTGGAGTTGCGGTGGCAGACTGGAGGACCGACAAGCGGCTATCAAAGCAAACCATGTAAGACAAAATATGGGCTTGAGTATCTTGTTGCTGGCCCAGCTCCTGTTGAAGACTGGCCAGTAGATTGGCAGTTCCAGGATCGGCCACCTGCAGGGCCGACAAGCGGGTGTCCATAGACTTTATGACAGACATAATACGTCCCTGATTCTCCGCAGGAAAAGTAAGGCTGGGTTCACACATAGCGGAACTCTCGCGGAAATTACCACGAGAATTCCGGAATTCCATTCCATGGGAAAATCGCATTTAAAATTCCCGCGATTTTCCCACGGAAAAACTAGCATTTTGCAAGCGTAATAGCTTGCAGAATTGCTAGCGTTTTCCAAGCGATCTGGAGCATAACTTGGAGAACTGATTGACAGGTTGGTCACACTCGTCAAACATAGTGTTTGACGAGTGTGACCAACTTTTTACTATTGAGGCCGCCTATGCGGCTTCAATAGTAAAAGATAGAATGTAAAAAATAATAATAAAAAAAAATATATATATTATTATTCTCACCTTCCGACGTCCCGCGCAGCCTTCGCGCCTCTCTCCAAGCTCTCGGTCCCAATAATCCTTTGCGACAATTACCGCGATGATCGCAATAACCGGGAGGCTTACTGGGACCGGGAACGTGGAGAGAGGCGGGAAGGCTGCGCGGGACGTCGGAAGGTGAGAATAAAAATATTTTTTATTTTAAATTCTATTTTTCACAGGGATATGGTACCCAAAGCCCGGAGGACAGTCTCCTCTCCTCCGGACCGTGGATACATCCGCAAATGTTCTGCTTACTTTTCGCATGGTCTGCACTGCCACATGCGGAAAGTAAGCAGAACAATGCATTCCTATGGGTGCGGGATCACCGCAATTCCACAAAATTAATGAGCATGCTGCATTTTTTAACGCGAAGCGTTTCCGCCGCGGTACAAGCCGCAGCATTAGCACAGCATTGCGGAATCCATTAGGAATGCATGGGATGTTTATTTTTCGCGTTTTCGTGGCAAAATCGCGTGGTTAAAACCGCCGCGGAAACGCGAAAAAACCGCCACGTGTGAACTCAGCCTAACTCTTTCTGGGTAGCAGCAGTAGTACCGGCGGAGTCCATGGCCTGATCATACTGTTAGCGTGGCTGATCTGGAGCCGGAATCTCCAGGAGTGGACCCTCTGGGCCGTGGCACCGAGGGACCGGACGAGCTGCCAGGTGGAACTGACCCCTATACAGGGACCGTTAGGAGCAAGCCCAGGGGTACGAGTACCACGGTAGCTGGTACCAAGAGGGGCCGCTCAGGATGGACTGGAGTAGGAGTGTGGGACTGAAGTGTAGATGACAGAACAGAGCTGGAACACAGGAGACAGGAATGGGGTAAGACAGTAGACTGGAACGTGGAGGGATGGCTGGAGTAGGAACACAGGAGACAGGATTAGAGGAGGACAGAAGGACTGGAGCAGGATGGAACTGGAACACCGGAGGCAGGACTGGAGTAGAACGGCAGGACTGGAGCAGGATGGAACAGGAACACCGTAGGCAGGACTGGAGTAGGACGGCAGGACTGGAGCAGGATGGAACAGGAACACTGGAGGCAGGACTGGAGTAGGACAGCAGGACTGGATCAAGATGGAACAGGAACACCGTAGGCAGGACTGGAGTAGGATGGCAGGACTGGAGCAGGATGGAACAGGAGCACCGGAGGCAGGACTGAAGTAGGACGGCAGGACTGGAGCAGGATGGAACAGGAACACCGGAGGCAGGACTGGAGTACAGCAGGGGACACGGATAGCTGGACTGCGATGCTGCTGCAGGGAGCACACGAGAACAGGACTGTGAGACCGCAGAGAGCACACAAAGAAGCAAGGCCCAGTGTGCTAGGAAACACAACGATCAGGCGCCTCCCTCAGGGGGAAGCGGCCTGATATAGAATCATAGAATCATAGAATCATAGAATCGTAGAGTTGGAAGGGACCTCCTGGGCCATCTGGTCCAACCCCCTGCTCAAAGCAGGATTCGCTAAATCATCCCAGTCAGATGTCTGTCCAGCCTCTGTTTGAAGACTTCCATTGAAGGAGAACTCACCACTTCTCGTGGCAGCCTGTTCCACTCATTGATCACTCTAACTGTCAAAAAGTTTTTTCTAATATCTAATCTGTGTCTCCTCCCATTCAGTTTCATCCCATTGCTTCTAGTCTTTCCTTGTGCAAATGAGAATAAAGTTGAGCCTTCTACAATGTGACAGCCCTTTAGATATTTGTAGACAGCAATTAAGTCTCCTCTCAGTCTTCTCTTTTGCAAACTAAACATTCCCAAATCCTGCAACCTTTCCTCATAAGACAGGGTTTGCAGACCGGTCACCATTCTGGTCGCTCTTTTCTGAACTTGCTCCAGTTTGTTGATGTCTTTTTTAAAATGTGGTGCCCAAAACTGGACACAATATTCCAGATGAGGTCTGACCAAAGAGGAGTAGAGGGAAATAATGACTTCACGTGATCTAGACTGTATGCTTCTGTTAATACATCCTAGAACTGCATTTGCCTTTTTTGCTGCTGCATCACACTGTTGACTCATATTCAGTCTGTGATCTATTAGTATACCCAAGTCTTTTTCACATGTGCTGTCACTTAGCCCTATTCCTCCCATTCTATATATGCTTTTTTCATTTTTATTGCCCAGATGTAGTACTTTGCATTTCTCCCTGTTAAAAACCATTCTGTTAGTTACTGCCCACTTCTCCAGTTTATTTAAATCTTTTTGAATCCTCTCTCTCTCTTCTCTAGTATTAGCTATCCCTCCTAGCTTTGTGTCATCAGCAAATTTAATCAGTTTACCCTCAATTCCTTCATCTAAATCGTTGATAAAGATGTTGAACAATACAGGGCCCAGGACAGAGCCCTGTGGTACCCCACTTGAGACATTCTTCCAACTGGATGTGCAGCCATTTACGACCACTCTTTGGGTCCGATCACTAAGCCAGTTATGAATCCACCTAACAGTTGCCTTGTCCATTCCATACTTAGTCATTTTTTCAATAAGGATTGTATGAGAGACTTTGTCAAATGCTTTGCTGAAGTCAAGATATACTATATCTACAGCATTTCCTTGATCCACCCAATCAGTGATACCGTCATAGAAGGAAATTAAGTTAGTCTGACATGACTTATTAGTTACAAACCCATGCTGACTCTGTTTGATCACTTCATTCTTATCCAGGTATTGACTTACATGTTGTTTAATAATTTGTTCAAAGATCTTTCCTGGTATAGAAGTCAGACTCACCGGCCTATAGTTGCCTGGGTCCACCTTCTTCCCCTTTTTGAAGATAGGAACAACATTTGCTCTTCTCCAGTCTTCTGGCACTTCTCCTGTTCTCCAAGAATTTTCAAAGATTATGGAGAGTGGTTCAGAAATTTCTTCTGCTATCTCCTTCAGTACTCTGGGGTGTAATTCATCTGGACCTGGAGACTTGAATTCATTTAGGTTAGCTAAGTGTTTCCTCACTATCTTTCTGTTTATAGATATCCTGGATTCTTCTATTCCCTTAATAGGACAGTGAATAACAGTTGGTGTTACATTTCCTTTCTGAGAGAAAACAGATGCAAAATAGGACTTTAAAAGTTCAGCCTTCTCAACATCCTGTCTTACCATTTCATCATTTTCATCCTGTAAAAATCCTATAGCATCTTTGACTTTTCTTTTACTTTTGACATATCCCCAAAATCCTTTATTATTGCTTTTGACATCTCTTGCAAGCCTCAATTCATTTTCAGCTTTAGCTAATCTGATTTGTGCCCTGCAGATTCTGCAGACAGCATTATATTCTTCTTTAGATATGCCTCCCTCTTTCCATTTTATAAACATTTTTTTCTTCCTTTTTAGCATGTGCTTAAGTTCTGTGTTCACCCATCCTGGTTTCCTTAAATGCTTCCTATTCTTCCCTCTTTTCGGAATTGTTAACAACTGTGCTTTGAGAATTTCATTTTTCAAGATTTCCCATCCTTCCTGGACATTTTTGTCTTTAAGGATATCCAGCCATTGGATTCCTCCAATTATCTTTCTGAATCCCTTAAAATCTGCCTTTCTGAAATCTAACCTTGACGTCTGAGTCTTCACAGGTCTTCCGCCTCTAGTTATCCAAAATTCTAAAATAGCATGGTCGCTACCTCCTAGGGTTCCAGCCACTTTTACCTCCTCAACCATTTCCTCCCTGTTTATAAGGATTAGATCCAAGGTAGCAGTTCCCCTTGTTTTCTCCCCTACCTTTTGGAAGATAAAGTTGTCAGCAAGAGAGGATAAGAATTTCCTTGACCTGTTAGTTTTGCCTGAGAGAGATTCCCAACAAATGTCTGGATAGTTGAAATCTCCCATGACAACTATGTCATATTTTTTGGAGAACTTGGCCATTTGATGCATAAAGAGTTCATCCATATCTTCAGCTTGCACAGGCGGCCTGTAGTAAATACCTACAATGGTGTCCTTTCCATTGTTCTGTCCTTGTATTCTTACCCAAACAGTTTCCACAGAACTCCCAGTCTCTGAAGCTTCAATCTCTGTGCAGATATATGCGTTTCTAACATACAATGCAACACCCCCTCCTCGTTTATCAAGTCTGTTTCTTGCAAATAAGTTGTATCCTTCTAGTCTTGTATTCCAATCATGTGTATCGTCCCACCAAGTTTCAGTGATTCCAATGACATCATATTTCTTTTCCTGTGTTAGTAGTTCCAATTCTCCTTGTTTGTTGCCCATGCTTTGTGCATTAGTATAGAAACATTTTAGTTTGTGATTGGTTTCTCTTTCTCCAATATTTTTATTAATTAGATTCTTTCGTCTTTGTTCTTCCTTTCCACTTCTATTAGCAGAGTTCTCAATAGCATTTGTCAGGTGTATGGCTTTTTCTGGTCTTTTGCTTCCCTTCCCATGTTGTTCTAGTTTAAAGCTCTCCTTACAAGTGTAGCAAGGCGACTTCCAAATACATGCTTTCCAGTCTTCGTAAGGTGCACCCCATCTCTAGCAAGTAGTCCATCGTATAAGTAGTTCACTCCGTGATCCAGAAATCCAAATCGTTGCTGAAGGCACCATCGACGTAGCCAGTTGTTCACCTGCAGAATCTTATTCCACCTCCTTGTTCCATGGCCATCCACTGGGAGGATGGAAGAGAAGACCACCTGCGCTCCCAGTTCTTTCACTTTCTTGCCTAAGTCTTCAAAGTCTCTGCAGATGGTTTCCAGGTCGTTTCTTGCGGTGTCATTTGTCCCCACATGTAGTAGCAGGAATGGGTAGTCATCTGTAGGTCTGAAGAGTCCTGATATCCTGTCAGACACATCTTTAATTTTTGCACCTGGAAGACAGCACATTTCTCTTGAAGTTATATCCGGTCTGCAGATAGCGGCCTCTGTTCCTCTCAACAGGGAATCCCCCATGACCACCACTCTCCGTTTCTTCTTCACAACATTTTTCTTTCTCCATCCAGGAGGACTCTGAAGGCGTACAAGGTTGCTGTTTGTTGGCAAAGTCTTATCCTGATGTATTTCTTCATCATTTTCCTGCGTGAGAGCCTGGTACTGGTTCCTGAGCAGTATGGGTGCTGACTGCCTCCTGATCCTCCTGCTTCTCTGGGTCACATATCTCCATTCCTCTGTTTCTTCAGGTGCACTTCGAATTTCTTCTCTTTCTGTAACATGAAGAGATAATTCTGCTCTGTCCAAGAACTCTTCACCTTCCTTAATGATCTTCAACGTAGCCAACCTCTCTTTGAGATTTTGCAACTTTTCCTCCAACAGGGACACAAGCTTGCATTTGTGGCATGTGAAGTTTGGCTTTTCCACTGGTAAGTCTGTGAACATGTAGCAAGAAATGCAGCTCACCAAATGGCTCCTGGCCTCTTCCATCTTGAGATTTCTTAAAAACGATGAAAGATGATCCAAAATTCGCGCGCCGATAGGCGCGCGGGTTTTCCAATTTCCTCTTTTCAGCTGCAACGGCCAAAACCCAGTGATCGTTGAGCTCGCGGAGACTCTTCACTTATCCCAGAAGGCACTGGGAATATGCAAATGATCTCCTCAAGACTCTTCCCCTGGTTTTCCGATTTCCTCTTTTCAGCTGCAACGGCCAAAACCCAGTGATCGTTGAGCTCGCGGAGACTCTTCACTTATCCCAGAAGGCACTGGGAATATGCAAATGATCTCCTCAAGACTCTTCCCCTGGTTTTCCGATTTCCTCTTTTCAGCTGCAACGGCCAAAACCCAGTGATCGTTGAGCTCGCGGAGACTCTTCACTTATCCCAGAAGGCACTGGGAATATGCAAATGATCTCCTCAAGACTCTTCCCCTGGTTTTCCGATTTCCTCTTTTCAGCTGCAACGGCCAAAACCCAGTGATCGTTGAGCTCGCGGAGACTCTTCACTTATCCCAGAAGGCACTGGGAATATGCAAATGATCTCCTCAAGACTCTTCCCCTGGTTTTCCGATTTCCTCTTTTCAGCTGCAACGGCCAAAACCCAGTGATCGTTGAGCTCGCGGAGACTCTTCACTTATCCCAGAAGGCACTGGGAATATGCAAATGATCTCCTCAAGACTCTTCCCCTGGTTTTCCGATTTCCTCTTTTCAGCTGCAACGGCCAAAACCCAGTGATCGTTGAGCTCGCGGAGACTCTTCACTTATCCCAGAAGGCACTGGGAATATGCAAATGATCTCCTCAAGACTCTTCCCCTGGTTTTCCGATTTCCTCTTTTCAGCTGCAACGGCCAAAACCCAGTGATCGTTGAGCTCGCGGAGACTCTTCACTTATCCCAGAAGGCACTGGGAATATGCAAATGATCTCCTCAAGACTCTTCCCCTGGTTTTCCGATTTCCTCTTTTCAGCTGCAACGGCCAAAACCCAGTGATCGTTGAGCTCGCGGAGACTCTTCACTTATCCCAGAAGGCACTGGGAATATGCAAATGATCTCCTCAAGACTCTTCCCCTGGTTTTCCGATTTCCTCTTTTCAGCTGCAACGGCCAAAACCCAGTGATCGTTGAGCTCGCGGAGACTCTTCACTTATCCCAGAAGGCACTGGGAATATGCAAATGATCTCCTCAAGACTCTTCCCCTGGTTTTCCGATTTCCTCTTTTCAGCTGCAACGGCCAAAACCCAGTGATCGTTGAGCTCGCGGAGACTCTTCACTTATCCCAGAAGGCACTGGGAATATGCAAATGATCTCCTCAAGACTCTTCCCCTGGTTTTCCGATTTCCTCTTTTCAGCTGCAACGGCCAAAACCCAGTGATCGTTGAGCTCGCGGAGACTCTTCACTTATCCCAGAAGGCACTGGGAATATGCAAATGATCTCCTCAAGACTCTTCCCCTGGTTTTCCGATTTCCTCTTTTCAGCTGCAACGGCCAAAACCCAGTGATCGTTGAGCTCGCGGAGACTCTTCACTTATCCCAGAAGGCACTGGGAATATGCAAATGATCTCCTCAAGACTCTTCCCCTGGTTTTCCGATTTCCTCTTTTCAGCTGCAACGGCCAAAACCCAGTGATCGTTGAGCTCGCGGAGACTCTTCACTTATCCCAGAAGGCACTGGGAATATGCAAATGATCTCCTCAAGACTCTTCCCCTGGTTTTCCGATTTCCTCTTTTCAGCTGCAACGGCCAAAACCCAGTGATCGTTGAGCTCGCGGAGACTCTTCACTTATCCCAGAAGGCACTGGGAATATGCAAATGATCTCCTCAAGACTCTTCCCCTGGTTTTCCGATTTCCTCTTTTCAGCTGCAACGGCCAAAACCCAGTGATCGTTGAGCTCGCGGAGACTCTTCACTTATCCCAGAAGGCACTGGGAATATGCAAATGATCTCCTCAAGACTCTTCCCCTGGTTTTCCGATTTCCTCTTTTCAGCTGCAACGGCCAAAACCCAGTGATCGTTGAGCTCGCGGAGACTCTTCACTTATCCCAGAAGGCACTGGGAATATGCAAATGATCTCCTCAAGACTCTTCCCCTGGTTTTCCGATTTCCTCTTTTCAGCTGCAACGGCCAAAACCCAGTGATCGTTGAGCTCGCGGAGACTCTTCACTTATCCCAGAAGGCACTGGGAATATGCAAATGATCTCCTCAAGACTCTTCCCCTGGTTTTCCGATTTCCTCTTTTCAGCTGCAACGGCCAAAACCCAGTGATCGTTGAGCTCGCGGAGACTCTTCACTTATCCCAGAAGGCACTGGGAATATGCAAATGATCTCCTCAAGACTCTTCCCCTGGTTTTCCGATTTCCTCTTTTCAGCTGCAACGGCCAAAACCCAGTGATCGTTGAGCTCGCGGAGACTCTTCACTTATCCCAGAAGGCACTGGGAATATGCAAATGATCTCCTCAAGACTCTTCCCCTGGTTTTCCGATTTCCTCTTTTCAGCTGCAACGGCCAAAACCCAGTGATCGTTGAGCTCGCGGAGACTCTTCACTTATCCCAGAAGGCACTGGGAATATGCAAATGATCTCCTCAAGACTCTTCCCCTGGTTTTCCGATTTCCTCTTTTCAGCTGCAACGGCCAAAACCCAGTGATCGTTGAGCTCGCGGAGACTCTTCACTTATCCCAGAAGGCACTGGGAATATGCAAATGATCTCCTCAAGACTCTTCCCCTGGTTTTCCGATTTCCTCTTTTCAGCTGCAACGGCCAAAACCCAGTGATCGTTGAGCTCGCGGAGACTCTTCACTTATCCCAGAAGGCACTGGGAATATGCAAATGATCTCCTCAAGACTCTTCCCCTGGTTTTCCGATTTCCTCTTTTCAGCTGCAACGGCCAAAACCCAGTGATCGTTGAGCTCGCGGAGACTCTTCACTTATCCCAGAAGGCACTGGGAATATGCAAATGATCTCCTCAAGACTCTTCCCCTGGTTTTCCGATTTCCTCTTTTCAGCTGCAACGGCCAAAACCCAGTGATCGTTGAGCTCGCGGAGACTCTTCACTTATCCCAGAAGGCACTGGGAATATGCAAATGATCTCCTCAAGACTCTTCCCCTGGTTTTCCGATTTCCTCTTTTCAGCTGCAACGGCCAAAACCCAGTGATCGTTGAGCTCGCGGAGACTCTTCACTTATCCCAGAAGGCACTGGGAATATGCAAATGATCTCCTCAAGACTCTTCCCCTGGTTTTCCGATTTCCTCTTTTCAGCTGCAACGGCCAAAACCCAGTGATCGTTGAGCTCGCGGAGACTCTTCACTTATCCCAGAAGGCACTGGGAATATGCAAATGATCTCCTCAAGACTCTTCCCCTGGTTTTCCGATTTCCTCTTTTCAGCTGCAACGGCCAAAACCCAGTGATCGTTGAGCTCGCGGAGACTCTTCACTTATCCCAGAAGGCACTGGGAATATGCAAATGATCTCCTCAAGACTCTTCCCCTGGTTTTCCGATTTCCTCTTTTCAGCTGCAACGGCCAAAACCCAGTGATCGTTGAGCTCGCGGAGACTCTTCACTTATCCCAGAAGGCACTGGGAATATGCAAATGATCTCCTCAAGACTCTTCCCCTGGTTTTCCGATTTCCTCTTTTCAGCTGCAACGGCCAAAACCCAGTGATCGTTGAGCTCGCGGAGACTCTTCACTTATCCCAGAAGGCACTGGGAATATGCAAATGATCTCCTCAAGACTCTTCCCCTGGTTTTCCGATTTCCTCTTTTCAGCTGCAACGGCCAAAACCCAGTGATCGTTGAGCTCGCGGAGACTCTTCACTTATCCCAGAAGGCACTGGGAATATGCAAATGATCTCCTCAAGACTCTTCCCCTGGTTTTTAGGACACATTAGGAGTAAAATCTTGGGAAGGGATAGACAAATTGGAAAGGAGAGAGACAAGGGAAGGTAGAGACAGATTTGACAAAAGAGACACATTAGGAGGTGAGGGTGGAGGTGATGGGTCCAATATGCCCCTATCTGGTCTGCCATTGGTCAGGGGGTGATTCCGGGTCAGGGCATAGCACAAGAAGCAGAAGGGAGGCGCGGCCGCGGCCTATGGTGCATGCGCATTGCATGCAAAGATGCCGTTGGCCGCGCGCCTGTCAGAGGTGACCGCCGTGGCTGTCGGGCAGCGAGGGGCTGCAGCGTGGGAGTGATGGCCGAGTGAGTATGCAGAGACGGCGTGACACAGCCCAAATGGATTTTCAACTACTGACTGACAAGGGCATGAAGAACTGTGGAGTGTGCCTTTGGTTTGCTGGCATCTAAATGGCGCATTTTGGGAACACCAATCTAAAATCTGAGGGAATCGATGATGTGGTCAAAACGTGTGTTGTTATGGACAATTGCATCCTGGCAAAAGAGCGACAACAATTAGAACTTGATGAACCTGTTGCTAGCACTTTGCAGGATTACCGAGATCACACTCTGAAGACTACAGAGGAAGTTGCCCAGATGAGGGATAAGATTGCTGCTTACTTTGTTTCGGATATTGGATGTGTGGCATGGCAAGACGATATGGTTTAATACACTTGTAAGTAAATGTACCTGTAATGTTTGCTGACTTTACTACTAATAAAACACCTCCAGTGAATCACCTGTTACTACTTCACTCAACAATACAATACACACATGTGTGTGTTTTCACATAAAGAGACAAAGAAAACACAGGGATTGTGCAAGCAAAATAAAATAAAAATTTTATTTACTAACAAACAACTGTTTATTTTCCATTAACCAACAATTGGATTTATGTTCGGGATCTGTATAACGGTGAGATATTGTGGACCTTGAGGGTGTTGAGCTGTAATGATTGGGTGATAGTCGATGATGAAGGAAAGGGCAATAAATTGCAGGATTGGCTCATGGATGGGACAGGACACATTGGGAGTAGACGACACATTAGGAGTAAAATCTTGGGAAGGGATAGACAAATTGGAAAGGAGAGAGACAAGGGAAGGTAGAGACAGATTTGACAAAAGAGACACATTAGGAGGTGAGGGTGGAGGTGATGGGTCCAATTTTGGCTGACATTTTTGGCTCCGGGTCTTCATTTTCCTGTGCTGAGCAAAGTCACTAGTGGAAATTTGTTTTTTGTATGTACCTCTGTGTTTGTTGTTTGGCTGAGTGGGAGTGGTGGCTTCTGTAACAGTGTGCTGGTGTGGTGCTGGACTGGGCAGTGTGATAGATGCTGCATGCTGGTGTGGTGCTGGACTGGGCAGCATTATGGATGCTGCATGCTGGCATGGTGCTGGATGCTTCATGCTGGCGTGGTGCTGGACTGGGCAGTGTGGTGGAAGCTTCATGCTGCAGGGGTGCTGCACTCGGCAGCGTGGTGGATGCTGCATGCTGCAGGGGTGCTGCACTCGGCAGCTTGGTGGATGCTGCATGCTGCATGGGGTGCTGCACTCTAGAGTGTGGTGTAGCTGTGAACTGGAGGAACTGCTGTAATGTCCAGTGGTGGTGGTGGAGGATAGTTCGGTGCTGGCGTCTTCACCCACTGATGCTGTGCTTGGCTTTGTTGCTGTGTTGGGAAAGAAATGTTCGCCTGCTGGTAAAACCCGGCCTGCGGCTGGTAGTTTTGGGACTGCTGCAATGCCTGGCTGTAAGCAGCCTGGCAGGTCTGCATGACGTTCAGCTGGAGTTGCCCCACTCTATTGCCGGAAAAAAATGTTGCGCCGCTCTCTGAAGGGCGGCTTCCAGGCGGTCAAGGCGTCTGTGGACATCCTGGAAAAGTATGTTCACCTGAATGAACCCACTGTCCAGTTTATCTCCAATCACCTTCATCCCATCCTGGAAGATCGAGCTTAAGTGAATAAACTCAGGCATGACTGACCTCTCCCAGGCCCAGGGCCGGCATTAGGGGCAGGCAGACCAGGCAGCTGCCTAGGGCCCCCGCTCCCCCAGAGGCCCCCAGCTAGCAGCACATCATGCAGCCGCTATGGGGCCCCTGTGAGGCAGGTGGGCCCGTCTGCCCCCAGCGCCGATTCCCCACTCCGCCGCCGCCACATTAAACTATACCGGCATCTGCCGGTACAGTTCAAAGCAATGATGAAGGAGAGAGCGTCAGCTGACGCTCCCTCTCCCATCATTCCCCGCTCTGCCTCTGACACGGTGGGTGCACGATTTTTTACTTCTAACACCCTTCCAGTGTGTGCACTCCTTTAGACCAGGTTCATTTCTAGCTCTGCATCCAGTATTATGGGCACAACATAGCGCTCCATACAGAATAATGAACCGCATATATTGCTCCATATGGTATTATGGGCACAACATAGTGCTCCATAAAGAATAATGAGCCCTATATATTGCTTCATACAGTATCATGGCACCACATAGTGCTCTATACAGAATAATGAGCCCCATACTGTATATTGCTTCACACAGTATTATGGGCACCACATAGCGCTCCATACAGAATATGAACCCTATATATTGCTTCATACAGTATTATGGGCACCACATAGTGCTCCATACAGAATAATGAGCCATATATTGCTCATACAGTATTATGGGCAACACATGATGCTCCATACTGAATAATGAGCCCCATATAATACTCCATACAGTATAATGAGCCACATATATTGCACCATACAGTATAGTGAGCTCCACATAGTGTTCCATACAGAATAATAAGCCTCATATATTGCTTTATACATATATTGCAATTTTTTTTTCCTCTGTTGAGGTTCCCGACTGGAGCTGCACCTATTCCTTAATCATGCCTGGCTGACGCTCCTTTTTGGACTGTCTCACTTATCGCCTCCCATAATACTGTATGGAGCACTATACTGTCATGTTTCTGAGCTATTGTAGAATTTACAATAGATATCACTCATGTAATGTAAGAAGTAAAATCTTTGGCATGGTACTATACCTATGTTTCTCTGCCAAATCTGTGCATTATGAATTGTGGCATGTGTTAAAGGGACCCACTGAGACTCTTTTGCCTGGGGCCCATGAAAACCTGCATCCAACCCTGCTATAGGGAGTGCATTATACAATATAGAGGCCTATGGGAAGTGCATTATACTGTATAGAGGCTTATGGGGAGTGCATTATACTATATGGAGGCCTATTGGGAGTAAATTATACTATATAGAGGCCTATGGGGAATGCATTACTTTGTTTATAGAGGCCTAAGGGGAATGCATTATACTGTATGAAGGCCTGTGGAGAGTGCATTATATCACTGTATATAGATGCCTATGAGGAGTGGAGTATACTATATAGTGGACTATAGGGTGCATTATACTATATGGAGGCTATTTAGGGGCCCATCATACATTGTGGGGATTACAGTGAGGAGGCCATCATATAGTGTATTCACGTTATAATTGTTGGATGGTTGACAAAGCAGGAGGGAGCTGAAGTATTTGCCCAGAGAGCACTTTGCCTCCATCATTGATACTCTTGCAACCAACAATAGAATACTGCTGGACTAGAGTATTTTTTCTTTGCCATAAATGTGAATTCCCTCCAGATTGCTATTTTTACACTATTTATTGCTTACCATGGAATGCACGTTTCTATTTTAAAGCAGAACATTTCTTATTATTTCTCTACAAATCTCTAAAATATTGCATATTTCTCATTTTTTTTTAGATAAGAAGAGTCGCTATAGTCCGTCCTTCCGCATTGCTGATTTATTCTAGAACTGATATTCCCTTTGTGACTTGATTTCTCAAAACCAGTTTTCTTAAAACACAACATAACCTTTATGTGACCTAACTGGGAAATTTAGAGTGAATATATTACTTTGCATAGTGCCATTTCCTGGTGTGACGTGCCTGTGTGTATGATCTAAGCATCACTCCATTTAAAAATTGCAATAATTCCACTTCTGGTATGAGGAACCGCAGTATAGACAGACGCCAATACGTGAAAGTCTTTACGTCAGAAAACTGGGGTAAAACACTTTGAATGGATGCAAAAGTTTTGCGCAATGCTGAGTTACTCAAAAATATTGCGATTTTTGCCATATACATAGTAGTTACAAGCTGGGATGAGGCATGGCTACGCTCGCCCTTTAAATTCAGTAAAAGTTTCTTACTCCAGTTCCTGACTAGGGCACCGAACACATCTAGGACCTCATTGTTCGTCAATTGCAAAGGTATCTTCGAGCAGCGGACCTTGATCATTTGCGTGCACAAGTGTGTAGGGGGGTAGGGTAGATCAAAACATTGTGGAAATAGGGGGTTAAATGTGAAGTGTGATATATTAATATGTTATGTTACATATGTTCGATAAAAGAGTGTTGCATTTTATCCTTATAGTCGGTTTGTGTTTTGATTCTCCTGGAGGTTTTGATGCAAGGCCTTCCCTGGGAGTGGGGAAGGTCTGTCCAATAGGGGGATCATTACCAGCATAGGGACATACCATATTTTTTGGACTATAAGACGCACCCCAAATTTTCAGAAAGAAAATGGGGGAAAAAATTAATCCGTCAAATGGGGATCCTTCTTACAGTCATGAATTAAGCTTATCCTGGAGGATCACCAGCGCTGGTGGATCGGAGTCACAGGGGTATGATTGGTGGTCCGGTGATGATATGACCCAGACTGGTACAGCAGGTTCAGCGGTGCTCGGTGGTGCCGGGGCTCCGTGGACATTTTGTGAAAGCCCGGAACCAAGATCTCAGTCTGCGCATGCGCCTTCTCTGGTGGCCATTTTCCCGGAAGCCACAGCATCGAGACAAAATGTCTCCGGAGCCCCCACACCACCAAGCACTGCTGAACCTGCCACACCAGGATGGGATGGGAGTGAGATCATCGCACTGCAGCATCAAAACACTGGAAGTATCGCCTGACTCCTGCTGCGACCACGCTAATTGTAAGTATATTCTGACTATAAGACGCAAACACATTTTCCCCCCAAATTTAGGGGGGAAAAAAGTGCACCTTATAGTCAGGAAGCCATGAGCATAATCAAACTCTGGGTTTCCTCCTTTGTGATGCTTTGCTGGCCTTTAATGCAGCTGATTTCTCTTGTTGCTTGTTTATGGGTCGTTCTGCCCTGTTTTGTCTAAAGCATGTGAAATGAAGCTCGATGAAACAGATCTGGTGATTTGCTGTTGCAGAATATTCCACTTCTTTGTCTTAAACTCCTGAGTTGCTTTCTCAGTAAGTTTTGGGTCACCGTCCAGCTGTACTCTGAAGCGCCATCAAGTAAATCTTGTTTCATTTGGTTGAAACTGAACAGAAAGTCTCGCATTGTACACTTCAAAATTCATCCAGCTGCTTCTGTTTTAAGTCACATCATCAATAAACACTAGTAACCCGGTACCACTGGAAACCATGCATGCCAATGCCATCACACTGTATCCACCATGTGTTACAGAGGGTATGCTGTGTTTTGGATCATGAGCCATTCCAAGCCTTCTCCAAACTTTTTTCTTCCCATCATTCTTGTACAGGTTGATTTTAGTTTCATCTGGCCATAGAATGCTTTTCCTAAACTGGGCGGCTTGTTTAGACGTTTTTGGCAAAATCTACTCTGGCTTTTTTGTTTTTAAGGCTGATTGATGATTTGCGCCTTGTGGTGAACCGTCTGTATTTGCTCTCATTAAGTCTTCTCTTTTTGGTAGGCTTGGATAATAAACACCTACTTCCTGGAGAGTGTTCTTCACTTGGGTGGATGTTGTGAAGGAGTTTTTCTTCCCCATGGAAAGAATTTTGCAATCATCCACCAGGTCTTTTTTAGTTCCCAAGCTCACCAGTAAGCTGGTTTATTTTTACAAAATGTAACAAATTTGGCCACTCCTAACAGATCTGCTATCTCTCTGATGGACTTCTTCCTTTTTTCAGCCCAATGATGGTCTGTTTCTCTTCCATTTAGAGCTCCCTTGATTGCATGTTGTGGGTTCACAGCAACAGCTTCCAAATAGAATATGTATATCTGCAGTATATCACAATAGTGAGTGCACCCTTCACAATTTTATAAATATTTTATTATATCTTTTTCATGGGACAACACTGAAGATATGACACTTTGATACAATGTAAAGTAGTCAGTGTGCAGCTTGTATAACAGTGTAAATTTGGTGTGGCCTCTAAATAACGCAACACACAGCTATTAATGTCTAAACTGCTTGCAACAAAAGTGAATATACCCCTAAGTGGGGGCTGCTGCCAATAACTGGGCTTAGTAGCTTGTGCTGTCTAAAACACCATAACTTCTAAGCCCAGTGATTGGTTGCAGTTGTCATATTCCTTGTATTTGTGATGTTATGGCTTCAGCCTGTAAACTACCACTGGAAGCAGCGGTACAGGGGAAGCGTTGGAGAAGGGGAAGATGAGTAATGTTGGGCAGTACGGTGGCTCAGAGTCCTGGGTTTGAATCCCACCAAGGACAACATCTGCAAGGAGTTTGTATGTTCTCCCCGTGTTTGCGTGGGTTTCCTCCGGGCACTCCGGTTTCCTCCCACACTCCAAAGACATACTGATAGGGAATTTAGATTGTGAGCCCCATCGGGGACAGTGATGAAAAATGTGTGCAAACTGTAAAGCGCTGCGGAATATGTTAGCGCTATATAAAAATAAAGATTATTATTATTATGTTATTTTTTTCATGTGCACATTGTAGGTGAAAAGAAAGTTGAAAGAGGAGACATCTTTAAAGTTTAAACGGTAAAAACAGTCCCTTTTGGGACGTCCTTCTCTGCCGTTACACCAGGACATGTATCAGTCAAAGTTCTCTTGGACTAAGGGCAAAAAGGAAACACTGAGGAGACATGATGAGATTGGATTTATAAGAATAAGAACTTAGGGGTGAATTATGATGGCATCTTAACAGATCAGTGATGGAACTCATTGGAGGCAGTCCATATCCACAGGTTTGGGTCTAATGGGGAATCCGTCCCCAGTTGCTTTCTGTTACTCTATTCATGTAATTGGACAGAAGAGGATGGTTTTTCAGTAGTGTGAATGCATTGAAATGGCTGTCCATCACTTTCTAATAACTTGTAAATGTGAGTGCAGAGAAATAAATAGTAAATGGGTAGGCTAGGGGTTGTGAGCTTATAGATGTGCACCAAATTTTAGATACTTAGGATGTGTCCCTCCTTCTATTATTCAAAAGTTAGGAGCTATCATTACTCGCCTCCGCACGCTGCTGCAGCTCTTACAGGAAGCTGAATGCAGTTCATTAGTTTCATGTTCTTTCTTTGCACTCATCAGCAAAATCAGAGCAAGAAGTATAGAATGGACAATAGATAAACCTTATGTCTGCGTTTCAATGTGTTCAGGCCGAGTAAAGGTAACCTTGAGAAGAAAGCTCGCCGAGGGAGGGAGAGGAGAATTATCCATGCATTTACTTTGCAGGATAGTCACCTCAATATGGTCAGCAATGCAAGTAATTAAAACTCTACTTTGCTTATCGGTATCTAAAAAATATGTATTGAAACAAAGATGTTTACCAACAATTTAAGAAATGATGCACAACCGAACGCACGTTCACTCTGTCGACACCATTAAAATCTATGGCCCTGTCGGCGCATATGCCGGAACCCCATTTTGCTAGGTGTTCAGATGTAAGGCCTGACAGTACCAACGAACGGGTGCCAAAATGCAGTGTGAAAGCGCCCTTATGGTGCCTGCACACGGGTTGATCTGTCAGCTGTAAATGCCTTACGGACTTTTCTGTTACAGCTTTGACTTCACATCAAGGAGGTAAAACCTGCACTGCTCTTAAAAAGTTTCCTCATCATCTGGACTAAAATTAAAATCTTATATACAGTCATGGCAGAAAGTGCCTTGGCACCCTTTAAATTATTCCAGAAAATGAAGTATTTCGCTCAGAAAATTATTGCAATTACACATGTCCCGTTAATCACATGCTTCTTTCCTTTGTATACAGGGTGGGCCATTTATATGGATACACCTAAATAAAATGGAAATGGTTGGTGATATCAACTTCCTGTTTGTGGCACATTAGTATATGGGAGGGGGGAAAATTTTCAAGATGGGTGGTGACCATGGAGGCCATTTTGGATCCAACTTTATTTTTTTCAATGGGAAGAGGGTCATGTGACACATCAAACTTACTGAGAATTTCACAAGAAAAACAATACTGTGCTTGGTTTTAACATAACTTTATTCTTTCATGAGTTATTTACAAGTTTATGACAACTTATAAAATGTGTTTAAAGGGCTGCCCATTGTGTTGGATTGTCAATGCAACCCTCTTCTCCCACTCTTAACACACTGATATCAACACCGCAGAAATTTGAAAGTTGGATCCAAAATGGCTGACTTCAAAATGGCCGCCATGGATACCACCCATCTTGAAAAGTTTCCCCCCTCCCATATACTATTGTTGATATCACCAACTATTTCCATTTTATTGAGGTGTATCCATTAAATGGCCCACCCTGTATATTGGAACAACAGAAAAAAAAGAGAAAAGAAGGCAAATTGGCCATAATGTCATACAAAACCCCAAATTTGTTGACATAGTTCCAAAACTGTGGTAAACAGCTTTGTTTAAAACATGTAATTCTTGTTCAAACTCACCTGTGGCAAGTAGTATGTGTGGGAAACATGAAAATCACAACTGAAACCAGATAAAAAGGGGAGAAGTTGACTCAATCTTCGCATTGTGTGTTTGTGTGTGCCACACTAAGCATGAATAACAGAAAAGAGGAAAATATAACTGTCTGAGGACTCGAGAACCAAAATTGGTTACAAGTCCATCGCCAGAGATCTTGATGTTCATTTGTCCACGGTGTGCAGCAAAATCAAGAAGTTTGCATCCCATTGTACTTTAGCTAATCTCCCTGGACATGGACGTCAGAGATAAATTGATGAAAGGTTGCAAGGCAGGATAGTTTGGATGGTGCATAAGCAGCCCCAATCAAGTTCCCAAGAAATTGAAGCCGTCTTGCAGGCTCAGGGTGTGTCAGTATCAGCGAGAAGTATCCATCAACATTTGAATGAAATTAAATGATATTGCAGAAAACCCGAGGAGGACCCCTCTGTTGACACAGACATAAAATGCTAGATTGCAGTTTGTCAAAATGTATGTAAGCCAAAATCCTTTTGGGAAAGCGTCTTGTGGACAAATGAGACCAAGACAGAGCTTTTTGGTAAAGCATATCATTCTACTGTTTACCGAAAACAGAATGAGGCCTACAAAGAAAAGAACACAGTACCTACAGTCAATTATGGTGGAGGTTCAAACATGTTTTGGGACTCTGGCACTGGGTGCCTTAACTTTGTGCAAGGTATTATGAAATCTGAAGATTAAAAAAACACATTTGAAACGTAGATTCACCAAGACCCTGACTAATGCACTAGCAGGATGCAGTAGACCTCCATTGATAAAGGCTGGGGCAGCACAGGTGCTTACCACTGATGAAAACAGCCAGTAACCCAAAGTGGTCTGGCTGCCAACTGGAAAAAAAATGCACACAAATAGGGCTTGCATAGGACATCAGTCACACAGATAAGTGTGATGCAAAGTGTCTGAACAGCTTATTAATGACGCCCATAGTATTAGCAGGCGGGCTGCGCAGCACTATAGATATGCATCACGCACATATGCATATATATAGTGCTGCGCTGCCCGCCTGCTAATACTATGGGTGACACTTTGCACCACACTTATCTGTGTGACTGATGTCCTATGCAAGCCCTATTTGTGTGCATTTTTTTTCCATTAGGCAGCCAGACCACTTTGGGTTACTGGCTGTTTTCATCAGTGGTATGCACCTGTGCTGCCCCAGCCTTTATCAATGGAGGTCTACTGCATCCTGCTAGTGCATTAGTCTGGGTCTTGGAGAGTCTACCTTTCAAATGTGTTTTTTTGAATTTTTGGGAATTTTTTCCTTATGTTGCGCTATTCAGAAATCTGAAGATTACCAAGAGATTTTGGGTTGCAATGTAGTGCCCAGTATCAGAAAGCTGGGTTTGTGTCCGACTCCTAGGTCATTGGTCTTCCACAGGATAATGACCCCAAACATACTTCAAGAAGCACCCAGAAATGGATGGAAGCAAAGTGCTGGAGAGTTCTGAAGTGGCAGCAATGAGTCCGGATCTAAATCCCATTGAACACCTGTGGAGAGATATATAAATTGCTGTTGGGAGAAGGCTCCTTCAGATATAAGAGACCAGGATCAGTTTGCAAAAGAAGAGTGCTCCAACATTCCAGTTGAGAGATGTAAGAAGATTGTTGATGATTATAGGAAGCGATTGATTGCAGTTATTTATTCCAAAGGGTGTGCAACCATATATTATATTGAGGATGCTAACAATTTTGTCTGGCCCATCACTGAGGTTTTATGTGAAATTATGTCCAATTTGCCCTTTTTTCTGTTTTTTGTTGTTGTTTTGTTCCAATACACACAAAGGAAAAAAACATGTGTATAACAAAACATGTGTAATTGCAATAATTTTCTGGGCGAAATACTTCATTTTCTGGAACAATTTCAGGAGTGCAAACACTTTTGGCCGTGACTGTACTTTAACTGGTACTGTATTATTGCTGCAGATTTTGCAAACTGAAATGCGCTCTGAAAAACTGCAGCGAGTATAAAATGTGTGGATTTATCCATATTTAGAAATAATGTATAGAAAATCTCGACACATTTGAAAGGATGGTGGTAACATTACAGGCTGCCCGTACACAGAACAGTCTGTTGATGCTACCATAGCAGCCCCAGAGCAAGCGGTAATATCAACATTTACGTTACTGCCATAGTTAGGAGGTTAGGGCAAGGAGAGGTAAACACTAGGAGCACATCAGACAGGACCATTATTCTCCATTGAGCTGCATGTTTTAAAAATACAAAATCCCATTAATATTTACTCCTAAAGGAGATATTGATGATTTTTCCATCTGTTGGATCAGAGCTGAGGTTTGGGGCTTTTTTTTTCCATGGAAACCTTAACTCACTTTGTATAAAATGCTTTGAAAAGGATCATATTTGGTTTTCAGAGTTGACCGTCCCTTTATCTATTGATCCTTTTTTGTTGGATGTGTCTGACAATATGGGACTAATAGAAGACGTGTCAGTAATTATTTGGTATTTGTTGCTTTTAGATAATGTATATAATGTATTCCACAACTGATCACATGTTTGTATTTAGTATATATAAAGGCTAAAAATGGGAATTGCCTCCTTTCTTTTGATGGTGCCTTTAGTTGGATTCTACCCAAGAGCCCATTGCTGCAAGGCAACTTTTACTCACCTGGCCATTCTCCAATGCCGGGCTTTGCTTCCTTCCCATATGGATGGATCCCTCTGTGCTAACCTGCACCGGGTTACACTAGTCAGAACTTCTGATGTAATCACCAAAGCCCTTTTAGGGTCAGCTCAGGTACTGCCTGAATACTGAGGTAATATAGTGCTCTGCTATAATTTGTTTTTCAGGCGTTTACCTTCGCTTTACACTTTGTTTAGATCCAGGTGTCTAATTATCACCTCAGCTACTCCTGACTTCTATCCAGATACCAGAGTTTACTACCATGCTCACTCCAAGTTTTTGTTGGTGTCATCCACTTCTACAACTCTGCTCAATCAAGATTCCAGATCCATCTTCTCTCAACTATTTTTGGTGTTCTTCACTACTTCGTCTATGCTAGCAGAGTACCAGTTTGACTATAAATCTCTGCTATTCCTGTGTGTAACAACACTTCTGCTAGCAAAATACCAGTTTGACTATACATCTCTGCCATTCCTTTGTATAACCACACCACTTCAGCAGGATGCCAATTGCTATACATCTCTGCTATAATTGCACTTAGGGTAGTTTCACAAGTCCTGATATTTCCGGTACCGGAAAAAACGGTACCGGAGATATCAGTGTACATGTGTCCGTGTGTGTAGTACGTGTGGCACACGTGTGGCATCCGTGTGCCACCCGTGTGCCACATCATGACCACACGAATGGCCATCGGGGAAGAGCACTACTGTAAGCGCTGTCCCCCGGCGGCTGGTGCTGAAGCCCGCTTTCATTCATTCTCCCCTGCTCTGCCGCAATCAGCGAGAGCAGAGGAGAATGAATGAATGACAAACTGAACTCCTGTGAGAAAATGGAAACGGTCTTAGGAGCGCAGGAAAGAGACTCAGACAAGAGATGGGGTTAAACCACAACGCGTTTCGACGGAGGATCCGTCTTCATCAGGTGGAAGTTTATTAATGACATAGGGGATGGGGTATTTAAGTGGGAGGCAGCCAATCACAACAGTCAAAACAGTCACATGTTATGATAGTCACATATTACGACAAGATAACATCATATATTATAAAAAAAAAAAAAAGAAGAAATAGAAACAACTTACATAAAACGTGAGATAAAACAGCATGAGGTAAACAAGTTTTAAATGTATAAAATGTGCAAAAAGGAGCAATAAAATAATATAGATAAAAATGAATAAAATTATTAACAGGTTAGTAGACCAATAAAAAGACCAATAAAAAAGCGAGAACCCATATTAATAATAAAAGCATGTAAACAATAGCATCTAGGTAAAACGCACTGATGCTAAAAAGGCAAATAAAGTTATCTGGTCACTTTATCTATAGTTAAATTCAAGCCTTCAGGGGCAAGTTTGCCAAGCTTGAATATCCAAAAGCTTTCTTTCACCACATGTACCGGAAACACTGACGTGTGAAAGACCCCTTATGCAGCAGGATAATAATTGCCTATACATCTTGTGAGCAAGTGACCCCTCTTACAGCCGGGGGGCACTGTATGTGCTCCTCAGGTTACGCATGGAGGCGTAATTGTGATGGTGAGACAGTGACCGGCATTATTGTAAATGTCCGGTATGTGTCGCAGAGGAAGTCTGCGCTGTAAGGCTGAGTTCACATGTGGCTTTTTTTCGCGTTTCCACGGCGGTTTTAACCGCGCGATTTTGCCGCGAAAACGCAAAAAATAAGCATCCCATGCATTCCTATGGGGTTCCCCAAGCTGTACTAATGCTGTGGTTTTTACCGCGGCGGAATCGCTTTGCGGTAAACAACGCAGCATGCTCATTAATTTTGCGGAATCGCGGCGATCCCGCAACAATAGGAATGCATTGTTCTGCTTACTTTCCGCATGTGGCTGTGCACACCATGCGAAAAGTAAGCAGAACATTTGCGGATGGTACCCACGGTCCGGAGGAGAGGAGACTGTCCTCCGAGCTTTGGGTACCATATCCCTGTAAAAAATAGAATTTAAAATAAAAAATATTGTTATTCTTATCTTCCGACGTCCCGCGCAGCCTTCCCGCCTCTCCACGCTCCCGGTCCCAGTAATCCTTTGCAAGCGATGACGTCCGTTCTCGCGGGATCGCGAAGTCTCGCGGTCATTCGCGCGACGTCATCGCGAATGACCACGAGATGTCACGATCCCGTGAGAACAGACATCATCGCGGTAATTGTCGCAAAGGATTACTGGGAACGGGAGCGTGGAGAGAGGCGGGAAGGCTGCTCGGGACGTCGGAAGGTGAGAATAACAATATATATATATATTTTTTTTTTACATTCTATCTTTTACTATTGATGCCGCATAGGCGGCCTCAATAGTATAAAGTTGGTCACACTCGTCAAACACTATATTTGACGAGTGTGACCAACCTGTCAATCAGTTCTCCAAGCGATGCTCCAGATCGCTTGGAGAACGCTAGCAATTCTGTAAGCTAATTATGCTTGCAAAATGCTAGTTTTTCCGCGGGAAAATCACGGGAATTTAAAATGCGATTTTCCCACGGAAAGGAATTCCGGAATTCTCGCGGTAATTTCCGCAAGAGTTCCGCTACGTGTGAACCCAGCCTAAGCCTGAAATGTTGTTGCTCTGGGACTTGCACAAGTGTTTGTTTAGTTTATAAGGGGGCTTATAGGGTTAGTCAGAGAGCTGGGCAGGACTGACTAACCAGGCATACACCGCCCACCTATGGGGGTGGTTACAGCTACATAATGTGACCAGGGTTTGGGTCACATGGTCTGTGTTCTAAGGTCCTTTGAGACAGGACAGGCATGTGTGTTGGAAGGTCCAAGGAGTGGACTTCCTGAAGAGGCCATATGTGCAGAGTCTGTGATTTCACTGCGTCGGGAAGCTACCATTCTTTTGAAGGTCTGCACTGTCAGTAGTGCCCTGGTCAGAAGGATGGTGATCCCAGTAAGACAGCTTCCCCAGGAGAGAGGACTGACAGGAGTCAGTGTGTGGAGCAAGAGCTCTAGGAAGGTAACTCCAGAAAGGGGGTTATAATAACGGCAGAGAAGTATCTGCCATTGGAACAGACCGTTGGTGTTTGTTGTGTTCCATAGACGTTAATGAACTGTTCGGTATGCGGTCACCCACGGTAACTGGACGAAGTGAGAGGTCCGGCGTGTTTACTGACTGCGGAGTTAAGCAGTGAACTGTGAAGTGCTATGGACTATGGGTTAGGTCTGTGAAGTGTAACATGGCCTACAGTGCGGTTTATGATGCCCAAATAAACTGAAATAAGACTGTTTTGTGAGAAAAACGTGCCTGTGTGACTGAATCCCGCTGCCAAGTGAGTGTCCCCCAACACACCCAGTAAGTGCTGTCTTACAATCTCTACTGTTAATGTAAAATCTGCACATCTGGTTCAGCTGCATCTAGTGCTTTCAGCTCCGCTTGCCCATCTGCCGCCCTGCATACCATGCTGTCCTAGTCCTTGCTGATCCATGTGATGTCCTGCGAGCTCTGCTAAGCTGCATAATTGCCTCTGGTCTGTGCTGCGTATCCTGATCTATGGATCAGAGAATCCACCTTACCAGGTGAGTCCATATCTTCAACAACATTAGCCACCAAGCCCATTTTCTACAGGGGGAAGCTATGGGGATAATGTAGTATTATATGGTCACCAAATAAATGAATGGGCAAACCATATAATAATAAAGTGATGATAAGTCTTCCAGGTCTTTGCAATGGCTTTCCATTGTGACTTACAAGGATGCCCCAAATGGTGTACATATAAGAAATTCTTGCAAAGAAAAAATGAAGTGATCACTCAGGAACCATTCAAATTCCAGCTTTCATTTTTCCAGTTCAGTTTAGAAATTGGAAGTGGTCAGATAAGTTTCTATAAGCAACAGCTCCATTTTTTGTCTGCAGTATCTGAATGTCTTCTCTATACAAGAGGAAGGTATTGAGTAAGCACAGTGCACCGTCACAATAACAGGAAGAAGAAATGATAATTCAGCATTTGGCATTTGTTCCTGCTAAGAGTGCAAAACCAATGTAATGTACCATGGAAAGTGCATTACATGACCTAAAATGAATGTTCCTCCAGCACAGGTTGTCATCATCTGCCGTGAGGCTTCAGTAGACTTTGTGTAAGAGAGTAAGATATGATGTCTCTCATGCCTCCCTTCCCCCTGATTGTCGTCCAGTTCTTAATGTTTACAGACATTTTTTATGATTATTGCCTGCGGTACTGCTACATTTGTAATAATGTATTACCGCTCATTACTTATGGTATTGCCACTTGAATGTGTTACCATTATATAGACAGTTGTATATATTTTGCCTCATGTTCCTGTATGATAATATTGCATGTATATTATGCGTCATTTGTGTATGTACAGTCAGTGAAAGTTAGTGCATCCTTCTTGGGACATTAGAGGAGGGCACTTTTAGTACATAGTTCCCCCATAGAGTGGGTAGTTGTAATTATGTTGCGAGCCACTAGATGGGGCATACTAGTGGGATCTGATAGGAGGTTCATAGAGAGTTAATTATAGGAGGGGTTGTGCTGAAAAGTGGTTAGTTAGACGGGGACAGGGCGCCCAAGAGTCCACATGAGCTATAGGCCCGGACAGCTTGGCAGTCTTGTAACGTTAAGTCATTATTGCCCACGTTACCTACGGCCACTGCAGGTCTTAGCAGTGGGTCAGAACAGGAAAAGGAAGATGTGGCGTCTCACCGCCTGGGCCAATGCTTTTAGGGCAGAAGCTGGCTGGTCTAAGGAGATGAAAGGAGTTGGAACTTCGACGAGATTGGTACAGATGTGCCGAATGCTTCACCTGGGGTCACCAAGCGTAGTGATTGATGAATTCAGGTCTGGGGTGAAACAGGCTGAAGGAAATGTCATTGTAGTGAGGTCAGACCTGGAAGGAACCGGGAAGCAGTCTAGTACGATCCGGTCCGGGTGTGTACTGCACAGAGGTGACAGCAGGCAAGGGAAAGATCAGGAAGCAAGTAAATGTTATGATGTAGGAACTGTGGATGTAACATGTGAAATCCTAAGTAAAGAAAGTGTTAAAGTTGTCTCAGACTGTGTCTCCATTGATGGGGGTCGCCTAGAATAGGGACCGTTATGACCTGGGAAGTGCCCGAGTGAAGATGAATGTGGAGCTGCAGGTATGCCGAGGAGCATAGTATTGTTTCATATAGGGGAAGGGCTGGGCGCAGCTGCCACCGGAATACAGGTCACGACTATGGTCCTGGCGCTCCCTTACACTTGCATGGCCATATGTTATACACAGGTGACCTACTGTGTATCTTCATGGAGGTGAAGTAAATATAGTTTTTTACTGTTTGATTCCATATAAATCTAAATGAAAAACTGTGGCATACATTAATTCTAGGGGGAATATCCAAGTAATATGGTGCTGCCATAGAACGCTACATGGAGTGAGCATTCCGCCCATCGTATGAGTGAGTGGTATGGTCTTTTAATAGGATCTCTTTAAGTTAAAAAGTTCAAATGGCTAAGCCTCTAAATTAAGTTACAATGGTAGGCTGGTGTACACTGCCTGAGCATATGCAGTAGGACCCACTTTTGGTTCCACGTGTAATGGGAGCAATTCCCAGAGTGTATGGCATACATACTTGACAAATGTGGAAGGGAACATGACAGCAAGATTTACCTCATAGAAGGTATTCGGAGCGCTTTATCAGCCTATTAATACCGTTTTTAATGATCCCTAAACACTCCTGGCAGTGTGATAAAAAAGGATGTTCTCCCTGCCTGCAGACAGCAGACTAGTTTGGAGGCACTGTAAATCATTACTACCATGCGCTGGTATTACACCCAGAGCGGTGTAATTTACATCACATTATATGCAGGGAGTGAAAGGAGGAGGAGAAGTGAGACTTCTCCTTCTTCCAACTCTCCTGGCACACATTGGGATGCCAATTACACCAATGTAAGCACAATTTCAGTGCGCTGTTGCATTGCCTAAAGAGAACCTGTCAGGACAATTTTGCAAAGTAAAGTAAGGACATTGCTATGATGGTAAACCGTTAAACAGATTAAAGTCATGTACATGGGTTCTAACTCTTGATACTGTGATTTGTGTTCAGCTTCTCTGTCTGCCGAACCAAAGTAGACATACCTTTTCTGCTGGTGTTTAGTTTCTGCTATCCTTGCTTCAGTCTTTTTAGGGTAACAGGCAGCTGTTTTCATATTCTCATTTGTCTGCCCGATCACGGTTTGGGTGCTCTTTTATCTACTTTCACTCTGCTGGTATTTCGTGCTGGTAATAGTGTCATTTGGATGTCCAGCACTACTGCTGCAGTTTAAGCCAGTCAGTGAAAGACCATCTAGGCTTTATCTCTTGGCGGTTTATATTATTTACCCTGCACCTATCTTCTGTTTCTTTTTAGGAAGTAGGCTGCATATTCACTAACAATCCTCTCTCTCTCTCTTCTGGTATCTTTCCCTCCTCATTTAAGCATGCCATCATACCTCCACTACTTAAAAAAACCATCCCTCGACCAAAACTGTGCCTCTAACTATAGACCTGTCTCTAATCTTCCCTTCATCTTTAAACTCCTGGAACGCCTGGTCCACTCCCGTCTTATCAGCTATCTCTTTGATAACGCTCTTCTCGACCCTCTCCAATCCGGTTTCCGCTCTTTACACTCTACTGAAACTGCCCTCACTAAAGTCTCTAATGATCTACTAACAGCTAAATCAAATGGTCATTACTCCATGCTAATTCTCTTGGATCTCTCTGCAGCATTTGACACTGTGGATCATCAGTTCCTCCTCACTATGCTCCATTCCATTGGCCTCAAGGACACCGTTCTCTCCTGGTTCTCCTCCTATCTCTCTGACCGCTCCTTTACTGTATCTTTTGCCAGTTCCTCCTCCTCTCACCTTCCCCTTACTGTTGGGGTTCCTCAAGGATCGGTTCTAGGCCCTCTCCTCTTCTCCTTGTACACTGTCCCTATTGGTCAAACAATCAGTAGATTTGGTTTCCAGTGCCATCTCTATGCTGATGACACCCAATTATACGCTTCTTCTCCTGACATCACGCCAGCCTTTCTAGAAAACACCGGCGATTGTCTAAACACTGTGTCTAACATCATGTCCTCACTATATCTGAAACTGAACCTGTCAAAGACTGAACTCCTTGTGTTTCCTCCCTCTACTAATGTACCTATACCCAACATTGCCATTTCCGTGTGTGGTTCCACTATTACTCCCCAGCAACTTGCCCGCTGTCTTGGGGTCATACTTGATTCCGAGCTTTCCTTTGCCCCCCACATTCGATCACTGGCTCGCTCTTGTCATCTGCACCTCAAAAACATTTCTAGAATTCGACCTTTTCTTACTTTTGACTCTGCAAAAACTCTTACTGTTTCTCTTATTCATTCTTGTCTCGACTATTGTAACTCTTTTCTAATCGGTCTCCCTCTTACCAAACTCTCCCCTCTCCAATCTGTCTTGAATGCTGCAGCCAGGATCATATTCCTCACCAATCGTTACACCGATGCCTCTACCTTGTGCCAGTCATTACACTGGTTAACCATCCACTCCAGAATTCAGTATAAACTTATTACCCTCACCCACAAAGTCCTCCATGGCTCAGCACCACCCTACATCTCCTCCCTTGTTTCAGTATACCACCCTACCTGCGCCCTCCGTTCTGCTGATGACCTGAGGTTAGCATCCTCAGTAATCAGAACCTCCCACTCCCGTCTCCAAGACTTTACACGTGCTGCGCCAATTCTTTGTAATGCACTTCCCAGGTCAATACGATTAGTCCCCAATCCCCACAATTTTAAGTGTGCCCTGAAAACGCATTTATTCAGACTGGCCTATCGCCTCAACACATTAACCTAATCTATCCCTGTGTGGCACAGCCAAAAGTTTTACCATAACCAGGTTCCCCGCATCATGTTCCCACATGCTTTATGCATCCATTAGCCCTCTGTGTCTGTACTGTTACACACTTAACATTATGGCTGGTCCATATAATCAGGGCAACTGTTACCACCCACCTTTCATGTCTACCTCTTTCCTCATAGACTGTAAGCTTGCGAGCAGGGCCCTCATTCCTCTTGGTATTTGTTATAATCTATGTGATTATTGTTATGCTGTAATATCTATTGTCTGTACAAATCCCCTCTGAAATGTAAAGTGCTGTGGAATATGTCGGCGCTATAGAAATAAAATTTATTATAATTTATTATTATTATTATTATTATTATTATTATTATTTTGTATTTCGTGGTTTGTATTACTCAATCTGGGATCTCTTTCTTTTTCAGCACACTTTACCCTCTCTAGGTAATTTGCACTCTGCTCTACCCTCCAGTTGTTTAGGAGTAATGTAAAACGCTTGTCGGCCTTTCAGGCAGCAAAGGTGTCACGTGCCCCATCCTGAGTGACACGGCCAGCAGGCCGGTAACTGATACAACAGGACGCGGCAAGTGTAATTGTCCTATGTGACGCGGCCTGCAGGCCGGTAACTAATACAATAAGACATAGGGGAAAAAGGCGGAAAACCTGGGTAACAATAACAATGGTGGCCCTGCGATAGGGAATAGGGACGTGGAGACCTCCTGCACTCCCCTGAGTCAGTGTCTCTACACTCCTAGGCCGGCTCCACACTGGGCACCGATCAGGAACCTCAAAACCCTGACTCGCCCTGCACCTAAACCCTCACTAGGACATTGGTCGGTGCGGAAACTAATCTCACCACTGCACTAAACACACATAAGGAAAAGTGACAAAACAGGGGAAACACCACTTAGCTTTGCTCTGTTGCTTACGCTCCTAGGAACAGAGCCCACCACCTGAGTGCATCTTTTCCTCCAACCAGGTCCAACACCATAGTGCAGCCTTGGAGCAACCTGAGTCCACCACCTCCATGCAGCTGTCCAGAAACGGAGTCCCGCAAATGGGTCCAGCTTTTCTGCCAAAAAGTCCAGCATGCTTGAGTCCAGCTCTCAGCAACCAAGTCCAGCACCGTGAGTGCAGTTCTACACCGCAACAGCCACTCCACCAAGCCATGCAAGCACTCCTTTAGCTCCATCCTTCACCCAGGCTTGCTTGCAAATGAATACTTTATCACCCACAGTGATTAACACACCTGATACTCTCTTATAGAGCTCTCACACCTGATACATAATTAACTGCACAAACTAAGATAACCAGAGTGTAATGACCCTAATGGCCACCGGGGTG
Source organism: Dendrobates tinctorius (assembly GCF_039654945.1). Classification (NCBI taxonomy): domain Eukaryota; kingdom Metazoa; phylum Chordata; class Amphibia; order Anura; family Dendrobatidae; genus Dendrobates; species Dendrobates tinctorius. Next base: position 19,623,463 of record NW_027361826.1, on the reverse strand, counting down.
AACTACAACTGAAATCACCACAGTGCAATGACCCTAATGACCACCGGGGGCAAAACCACCTTTGGCACACAGCCAAGGGAAAAAAAGGTTACTTTGTGCATTTACTCTGTCAGATCCAACCTGGATCCCTGGTTCCCTAGACCGGTTCCACACTGGGCGCCGATCAGGAACCTCAAAACCCTGCCTCGCCCTGCACCTAAACCCTCACTAGGACATTGGTCGGTGCGGAAACTAATCCCACCACTGCACTAAACGCACATAAGGAAAAGGGACAAAACAGGGGAAACACCACTTAGCTTTGCTCTGTTGCTTACGCTCCTAGCAACAGAGCCCACCACCTGCATGCATCTTTTCCTCCAACCGGGTCCAACACCATAGTGCAGCCTTGGAGCAACCAGAGTCCACCACCTCCATGCAGCTGTCCAGAAACAGAGTCCCGAAAATGAGTCCAGCTTTTCTGCCAAAAAGTCCAGCATGCTTGAGGCCAGCTCTCAGCAACCAAGTCCAGCACCGTGAGTGCAGTTCTACACCGCAACTTTCACTCCACCAAGCCATGCAGGCACTCCTTTAGCACGATCCTTCACCCAGGCTTGCTTGCAAATGAATACTTTATCACCCACAGTGATTAACACACCTGATACTCTCATATAGAGCTATCACACCTGATACATAATTAACTGCACAAACTAAGATAACCAGAGTGTAATGACCCTAATGGCCACCGGGCAAAACTACAACTGAAATCACCATAGTGCAATGACCCTAATGGCCACCGGGGGCAAAACCACCTTTGGCACACAGCCAAGGGAAAAAAAAGGTTACTTTGTGCATTTACTCTGTCAGATCCAACCTGGATCGTGACAATTGGTCTGAGTTGCCATCATCAGTCTGTGGTTACTGCTGTCTCAGCCCAAGCTGGAACCGCTAGGAACTGCGAGGTCGTTACCTCTAGTCTGTACAGCAATCGGCAGGGTCAGTTGCAATCTTCAGTGTGTTACATATTCCCCCGAGTGAGTTGCTACACTATCATAACAAGTAAATTGATACCCTTGGTAAATAAATCCACTTTTTTGTTCTTCTTAAATCAGCATTTGAAGTTTTCTTCTAATGAGATTTAGGTGCACATGGGCTGGACTGTGCAGTGAATCTTCTCCTCCCTGTCTGTGATTCCTGTTCCCTCCGCCTGCCTCCGGTGTTTGAATGACAGGTCACTGATTTTTAGTGATCTGCCTCCTGTTTGAAATCTGGCACTGGCTCCATCATTGCTGCCTGTGACGTGTGTGCACATTGAGATCTTGGCTCCATGACATATTTAGACCAGGGGTCTCAAACTCGCGGCCCAACTGCGGCCCTCGGGACATTAGTTTGCGGCCCTCACCTCATGGCCCTCGGGACAATAGTTTGCGGCCCTCACCTCGGCCGAGATCACACATGCGAGAAACATAGCCGAGTCTCGCATGTGAAATCCCAGTCACACGTAGTACCACTCATTAAAGTCATGAATATGGATGCCACTCCACTCTCACTGGCGTGGCGCCCATATTCATGAGCTTAATGAGCAGTACCACGTGACGTGTGACCGCGCGCTCATGCAAGAAGATGTCGGCGCTGGACCATCAGAGCTGCAGCAGGAGGAGGTGAGTATGATGATGGCACATGCAGCAGGAGCAGCCGAGCAGGGACCGGACCGCACCAGGTGCGCCGGGTTCAGAATGAGTGGTTGGGTGGTGCGGTATATTGCTCTTGGAGACGGGACATCAGCCGGCCTTATTGCGAACTTGCGCCATTACCCCGGGCTCAGAAGCGGAGGCGGCCGTGGAAATTGCTGCTCAGCGGAACAGGAAAAGACGCATGGGCTAACACTGTAACAGTGACACCAAGTGGAATTATCTATTACACAGCCCCAAACATGTCTTTTTCAAAGCCTGCAGTGAAGAGAAAGGTTGGTGATGAGCACAGACAATTTTAGGAATAGTGGGAAGTGCAGTATTTCTTTGAGCACAGGGGCATCCCGACGTGTCTTATTTGCACAGAGAAAATTGCAGTGCACAAAGAATACAATTTGAAATGTCATTACATAACTAGACATGCTGAGGAGTATGCAAAATACCAGGGAGATGAAAGAGCCAACCGGGCTGCTAATCTTAAAAGATATCTACTGAGGCAACAAGATTTCTGTAAGAAAGCAACCAAAGAGAATGCTGCAGCAGTCGAAGCTAGCTACGTGGTTAGTGAGATGATTGCTAAAGCAGGAAAGCCATTCAAAGAAGGTGAATTTGTAAAAACGTGCATATTACAGGCTGCAAGTATTGTCCGTCCAGAAAAGAAAGGACAGTTTAGCAACATCAGCCTTTCTGCCAACACCGCAGCAGAGCGCATTTCTGACCTGTCAAGTGACATTTATGATCAACTGTGTGAGAAAGCAAAATGTTTCAGTGTATAGTCAGTCGCTCTTGATGAGACCACAGACATCACCGGCACTGCCCAGCTCGCAATCTATGGCCGTAGTGTTGATGACAATTTTGAAGTCAGAGTAGTTGCTCACAGTGATTCCAATGCATGGCCAGACCACCGCTCAGGAGATATTTCACCAGCTGTGTGATGCCATTGAGAATGCCGGTGTACCTTGGAATAGGTTTGTTGGAATAACAACTGATGGAGCGCCATCAATGACAGGGAGGAAAAATGGACTGGTGGCACTTGTTAAAAAAAACTGGAAGAGGAAGGTGTGGAGGAGGTCATTGTTCTCCATTATCCATCAGCAGGCCCTTGCAGCAAATGCCTGAAGTTTGACAATGTGATGTCTTTCATTGTGAAATGCATCAACCAAATCAGATCCAGGGGCTTAAACCACAGAAGGTTTCGTGCTTTTTTAGAGGAAATGGAGTCAGAATATGGGGATGTGCTCTACTTCACCGAGGTACCTTGGCTCAGCAGGGGAAACATATTGAAGAGTTTTTTTGAGTTGAGAGCGGAAGTGAAAGCCTTCATGGAGAAAGATGGGGCTGCTGTTCCTGTGCTAAGTGATCCAAAATGGCTCATGGACTTAGCTTTTTGTTGATATCACACATGAGCGTAATGTGCTGAACAAGAAGTTACAAGGCCGGGGCAACTTGTCAGTGCTGCCTATGACAACGTGAGAGCATTCTCTACAATACTTATGTTATGGAAAGCCCAGCTTTCTCAGACAAACCTTTGCCATTTCTCATCATGCAAGGCACTCATGGAAGCAGGCACACCATTCAGTGGTGAGGAGTTTATGGATGTCATTTTGAAGCTACAGGAGGAATTTGATCACAGCTTTGCAGACTTCAAGACGCACAGAGCTACATTTCAAATTTTTGCGGACCCCTTCTCCTTTGGTGTGCAAGATGCCCCTCCTGTGCTTCAAATGGCGCTCATTGACCTGCAGTGCAACTCTGAACTCAAAGCCAAGTTCAGGGAGGTGAGTGGAAAAGCAGACAAGCTCGGGCAATTTTTAAGAGAATTGCCCCCCAGCGTCCCTGAGCTTTCCCGAATGTTCAAGCGGACCATGTGTCTTTTTGGGAGCACATACTTGTGCGAAAAGCTCTTCTCTACCTTGAACGTCAATAAGTCCAAGTACAGGTCCAGACTTACTGATGAGCATCTTAAATCCCTACTGAGGGTCTCAACTGCTTCCTCCCAAATGTTGCTCGGCTATGCGAGAGTAAGCGCTGCCAGATCTCTAGCAGCAAGAAGTAGGCAGAAGAAGCCATGTTCAAAACAGTTTATGTTCAATGTTCCATTCATGTTCAGAAAATTAAATGTTAAAGAACTGTTAATACAGACATCTGAATAATAATAATAATTACATTTCTCTAGTCAGCAACTATGTGTGGTTTCTTCAGTCTTCTATATCTGCAGTAATATCATTTTCATTTTATTTATTACTGATTGATTTATTTTTTCTTATGATTTTGCTAATTTATTTTTATTTTTTAACACAAAATATGATGAAAAAATAAAGACATTTGATAACATTGGAATGTTTTTGTAAGTGCTTTTCTTGTGGAAAACCTGATGCGGCCCAGCCTCACCCAGATTCTACCTCCAGTGGCCCCCGGGTAAATTGAGTTTGAGACCCCTGTATTAGACACAACTGCGCATGCGCAGCCCACAGTGACATATTATTTTAGACAAGCTGGAAAATCTGTCTATGCATGCACCACCCACAGTAATGATGGTGTCGGTGCCATATTTAAAACAGGAGGCAGATCACTGATCAGGCACTGGCAGTATGATTGTAGCCAGGTATGTTTTATGTTTGAACCGCTTTGAACATACTTTAAAAAGCTGCTAGGTCCGATGATGTCCCAGTTCTCCCCACCAGGCTCCAGTTAATTCACAAGTCTCTCCCTGTTAGGTGTCGGGTTCCTGCCCCTGCACAGGAGGAATCTTAAGCTTTGCCTTCTGCAGTCTCCCATTCCTCTCCGGCCGCAGAGTAGCCTGCTCAGAAAAGACGTAGTTCCCGGTGTCTTGCTCAGTCTACTACTGTTGGCTTGGTTACTGCTGCCAATCAGGGTTCAGCTATAGTAACCTGCAATAGCCAGCAGCGATCAGCTCTTGAGACGAAGTCCTTCTTTCAGCCCACTGAGCATGCCTGTGGGAAGTCCTCTCATTGGAGGTCTGAGGTTACATGCTCAGGTCCTATTGCTGCTCCCATTGGACCACTAGGAAGGTCCCGGAAGGATGCTGCTATAAAAGAGTCGCATGGACGCACCTCCATGCGCTAGCATAGACTCAATTGCTTATAGTGTGTATTATGATGGATGCATGTATCTGGTGACTGACTCATTATAAAACCCCTACGCTTGGTTGTGTCTGTTGTTAGGGTCTTGTGGTTAGAGTCAGCGCCTGTCAGTGGCTAGGCTATACACCACAGTATATCCCAGTCCTCTGCACTTGCTAGCGTCCGATTGTGCCTCTCTACTCAGGGCACTGTCATACCGCCGTGCGCAACTCTAGCGCTTTCCTCCCCACTCTGGGTGGTTAGTGGCGTCCGCTGAAGTGGTACAGTGCACACTTGGCGCGATTATATTCCTTTCCCACAGCCGCGGCACCGAGCGCTGATGGTCTGGAGGAACTCTAACCCTGTATCGCTGGGACAGAGTTCTGTGACCTTTAATTAGTGCTCACCCAGCCGAGCTCTGTGAGTTCATCAGGCTCCGGCGTTTGTTTTAGCGCCTCTGTGAGGTAACAGAGATGACCCCTGAGCACACCGGGTCAGTGGTTAACCCGCCGGTGTGCGCTTTGTATTCCGCCATTACTAATCAGCAGTTTACCATCTCTGCACGGTGGACCCCGGGCTGCGAACGCACCTAGCCTCTACTTTATATTATTACGTGCGTTCTGCAAGCCCTAACATTATACTAGCGCCAGGGTCTGGCTAGTAATGGCGGACGAACAGCGACTGCAGCGGTACATCCAGCAGCTGGAGGGCAGGTTGGCGGTTCTCGAGTGCTCAATTTCAGCTGTGGATGTTACCGTGGTCGCTGTTCAGGCAGCCACACAGGCTGTCTCCCGTGTGTCCCCTGCCATCCCTGCCCCGACTTTGTCCCGCCTCTCATTGCCCAAGAAGTTCTCGGGCGATAGTGCTTCTTGTAGGGGTTTTGTGAGCCAGTGTACCATACAGCTGGAGCTGCTGGCTGCACGATTCCCCTCCGAGCGTGCTAAAGTGGGATTTGTTATTTACCTCTTGTCAGACAGGGCTCTGGAGTGGACCACACCGCTGTGGGAGCGTGGTCATCATGTGGTGCAGAGTGCCTCGCAGTTCTTGGACACTCTGAAGCAGGTCTTTCTGAGACTGCGAATCACCCATGACATCGCTCTCCAGCTGCTGGCATTATCGCAGGGCACATCTCTGGTCAGCCACTATGCCATCTAGTTCCAGACGCTGGCTTCAGAACTGGAATGGTCCGATAAGACCCTCGTTCCGGTGTTCTGGAGAGGTCTAGCTGACCTCGTACAGGATGCCCTGGCCACCAGGGAGATTCCCGCCACACTGGAGGAGCATATCACCATCTCCACCTGCATAGACCTTCGTTTTTCAGAGCGAAGGTTGGAGCGGTCCCAGAGGTTTAGGTTGGCACCCAGTTTTGCTAAACCTCTGGAACCTCCCGATCGGGCATCCGAACTCCAAGAGGCCATGGGGGATTCTCGCACGGGATTCACGTCCCGGTCCGCATGAGCACGCGTGGTCTGTCACAGTTGCCGGCAGTCTGGTCACCCTGTCAGCAGGTGCCCACAGCGGCCAGGAAAACGCTCGCGTCTAGTGGCCGCTGGAGGAGGTCTACTAGATACTGCAACGTTTTCCTCCAAGCTGTCCTTTGAGGGGACGCTTGAGTTTGGCTCTTCCACTCTGGTGGTGGAGGTTTGTGTGGACTCCAGGGCGGAGGGCAATTTCATGTCGTCTGCCTTCACCCAACGGCATGCAATTCCTCAGGTTTTACTACCTCAGCCAGTCACCATCATAGTGGTGAATGGAGCGACACTACACTCTCAGATTACCCACCAGACCGCGCCGCTGATATTCTCGCTGTCTCCTTCCATTCAGGAGACGCCATCTCTCCTTGTCATGCCCGAGGGTATTGACCAGGTCCTCTTAGGGGTCCCCTGGTTGTGTCATCACTCTCCCCATATAGAGTGGTCCTCTTGGAGAATTCTCAGGTGGAGTAAATCCTGTGAGGGTAGATGTCAGAGGGAGTGCGTTGAGGTTGCCTCCACTGAAGTCCCCGCAGATCTCTCCTCTCTCCCTAAATACAATAGACAGTATGCGGACGGGTTGTCCAAGAAGGCGGCGGAAACCCTTCCGCCTCACCGCCCCTACGACTGTCCTATTGATCCCTTGCCTGGTGCTGATCCTCCCCGGGGTCGAGTCTATCCCCTATCTCTCCCAGAGACAAAGGCCATGTCTCAGTATATCAGGGAGAATCTGGCAAGGGGATTCATTAGGAAGTCGGTGTCACCAGCGGGGGTGGGATTCTTCTTCGTCCAGAAGAAGAATGGAGAACTACGTCCCTGCATCGATTACAGGGGTCTTAACACTATCACCATTAAGAATAAGTATCCTCTGCCCCTGATATCAGAACTGTTCGATAGACTATGGGGAGCGAGAGTGTTTACTAAACTTGATCTGCGGGGTCTTACAACCTGATTCGCATCCGTGAGGGGGACGAATGGAAGACGGCTTTTAACACCAGGGACGGGCACTATGGATACCTGGTGATGCCTTTCAGGCTCTGTAATGCCCCAGCCGTCTTACAAGACTTTGTGAGCGACATCTTCTGGGGTATGCTTACATCCTCAGTTGTAGTCTATCTGGATTATAACCTCATCTACTCTCCAGATATTGACTGTCACCGGAGAGATGTTTGAAAAGTTTTCAACCTCCTACGGGCAAACTCCCTCTACGCCAAGTTGGAGAAGTGTGTGTTTGAGCAGGAGTCCTTGCCTTTCCTGGGCTATAACATCTCCGCCCAGGGATTGGCCATGGATCCTGCCAAGCTACAGGCAGTGATGGATTGGCAGGAGCCCCATTCTCTCAAAGCGGTGCAGCACTTTATGGGGGTTCATAAATTATTATCGCCAATTCATCCCCCACTTCTCGACTTTGGTAGCTCCCTTGGTGGCCCTCACCAAGAAGGGTGCAAATCCCAAGTTGTGGTCAGAACCTGTCTCCAAGGCCTTCTCCTCCATTAAGTCCCATTTTGCTAGCGCCTCCATTCTACATCGCCCAGATGTAGATAAACCCTTCGTTCTGGAGGCGGATGCCACTTCCGTCGGTGCTGGAGCGGTCCTGTTCCAGAAGGACACGCAAGGTCAGAAGCACCCATGATTCTTTTTCTCTAAGACGTTCACACCGGTGGAGAGGAATTATTCCATCGGGGACAGGGAGTTGCTAGAGATGAAGTTGGCCTTCTCGGAGTGGAGACACTTCCTGGAGGAGGCTCGTCACCCTTTCCAGGTGTTCACCGACCACTCGAACTTGGTGTATTTGCAGACAGCCCAGCGGCTAAATTCTCGCCAGGCCAGATGGTCCTTATTCTTCTCCCGGTTCCACTTCACCCTCTATTTTCTCTCCGGTGAGAAGAACGTCCGGGCTGATGCTCTCTCCGGCTTCATGGTGTCATCGGAGGAGGAGCCTCGCCTGATCGTCCCGTCCGAGAGCCTGAGGACCGTGACTCCGGTGGCCCTTGAGTCAGTACCTCCGGGCAAGAGATTTGTCCCTGCCTGTCTGCGACCGGAGGTCCTCTCTTGGGCTCACTCGTCCAGGGTGGGTGTACATTTTGGGACAAAACGGACCTCTGAGCTTCTAGCGAGGACATACTGGTGACCGCATATGGCCCGTGACGTCAGGGACTATATTCGGGCGTGCATCTCTTGCGCCCAGAATAGGTCCCCTCGGCAGCAGCCAGCTGGGCTACTTTACCCCCTGCCGGTAGCGGACAGGCCCTGGGAGATGGTCGGTATGGACTTCGTGGTGGGACTGCCCAAGTCCAGTGGCAGCACGGTCATTTGGATTGTCACCGACCATTTCTCCAAGATGGTGCACCTGGTACCTCTCTCCCAGTTACATTCTGCACGGGGCCTAGCAGCATTGTTCATTAAACACATTTTCAGCCTGCACGGCATGCCGGACAAGATTGTCAGCGACCGGGGTCCCCAGTTTGTGTCTTGGTTCTGGAGAGAGCTCTGTAGTCTGCTCAGCATTGAGCTAAATCTCTCCTCGGCCTATCATCCCGAGATGAACGGGTTGGTGGAGAGAGCCAACCAGACCCTGGTCACATATCTACGACATTTTGTCTCGGCCAGGCAGGATGACTGGGCATCCTTGCTGCCGTGGGCGGAGTTTGCTTTGAACAACGCTGTGGCTGCCTCCACCAGTCAGACCCCATTCCTCCTCAATTATGGCCAGCATCCGCGCGTTCCTGTGCCCATGCCTGTGTCATCCACCGACTCTAGGGTGGCAGACTGGGCGGTGGAGGCACATGACATTTCGGACTGCACTCAGGATGCCATCCGGGCCTCCAAGGAGAGAATGAGGTCCTTCACTGATGCCCCGCTTCCACCTTTGCTCTCGGCGACTTGGTGTGGCTCTCCGCTCGTAACATCAGGCTGCGGGTTGAGTCCACTAAGTTTGCGCCTCGCTTTATTGATCCCTTCAAGGTCCTTGAGCAGGTTAACCCTGTGGTTTACCGTATGGCTCTTCCTCCACATCTGGGTATCACTGACACCTTCCACATGTCCCTCCTTAAGCCCGTTCACATGTCCTGGTTTTTGGAGTCACCTACCGGGACATCAAGCTTGTCCTTGGACGAGTACGAGGTAAATGCCATCGTGGGGTGTAAGATGGTACAGGGCAAAAAATATTATCCAATGGACTGGAAGGGTGATGGCCCAGAGGATAGGACCTGGGAACCTGTGGAGAATATTCATGCCCCCTTGCTCTTTGTGGCCTTTGAGCATAGCAAGGCACAGGGGGGGAGGGAGCCCTAGGAGGGGGGATGTTAGGCATCAGGTTCCTGCCTCTGCACAGGAGGAATCTTGAGCCTTGCCTTCTTCTCCCATTCCTCTCCGGCCGCAGAGGAGCCTGCTCAAAAAAGACGTCGTTCCCAGTGTCTTGCTCAGTCTACTACTGTTGGCTTGGTTACTGCTGCCAATCAGGGTTCAGCTATAGTAACCTGCAATAGCCAGCAGCGAGCAGCTCTTGGGATGAAGTTTTTCTTTCGGCCCACTGAGCATGCCCGTGGGAAGTCCTCTCATTGGAGGTGTGAGGTCAATGCTCAGGTCCTATTGCTGCTCCCATTGGACCACTAGGAAGGTCCCGGAAGGATGCTGCTATAAAAGAGTCGCAAGGCCGCACGGCCATGTGCTAGTATAGACTCAAATGCTTATGGTGTGTATGATGATGGATGCATGTATCTGGTGACTGACTCATTATAAAACCCCTACCCTTGGTTGTGTCTGTCTTGGTTGTTAGGGTCTTGTGGTTAGAGTCAGCGCCTGTCAGTGGCTAAGCTATGCACCACAGTATATCCCAGTCCTCTGCACTTGCTAGCGTCCGATTGTGCCTCTCTGTTCAGGGCACTGCCATACCGCACCAGGTAGCAGCAGCCGCCTGTGCGGCGCCGTGCGCAACTCTAGCACTTTCCTCCCCACTCTGGGTGGTTAGTAGCGTCCGCCGCAGCGGTACAGTGCGCACTTGGCACGATTATATTCCTTTCCCTTTGCTGGCACCGCAGCCGCGGCACCGAGCGCTGGTGGTCTAGAGCAGGGGTCCCCAACCACCGGTCCGCGGCCCAGCACAGGGCCGCTGCAGTGCCCTTGCCGGTCCGCGGACACAAGGGGAGCCAGGGGCGGTCAGTGGCGTAGCGAGGGCTGGGGTGGCGCGCAGCAGTTCTTAGACTGCCCTCATGTGTAGCGGCGGCCAGGGAGCGATCCAAGCAGCTCCGCTGCCTGCAAGAGGGAATAGCAGGAGCGGAGCTGCAAGGACCCGCGCTTCCTGTCTCTGACTGACACAGAGAGGAGCGCGGCCGCTGCTGTGTCAGAGCGAGGAAGCGCGGGCGATGCTGCGGACAGGTGAGAGGAGAGAGGTGGTGTCTGTGTGTATGTATAATGTGTGTGTATGTCTGTGTGTGTGTGTGTGTGTGTGTGTGTGTGTGTGTGTTTGTCTGTGTTTCTGTAGGTGGAGCCTGGCCCTGGAGGAGATGGGGACATGAGGAGAAGACCGTGATGGGGAGAGAAGGCCATGAGGGGGTAATGGGAGAAGGCCATGATGGGAGTGATGGAGAGACGGCAGTGATGGGGTGAAGGCAATGATGGAGAGACGGCAGTGATGGGGTGAAGGCAATGATGGAGAGACGGCAGTGATGGGGTGAAGGCAATGATGGAGAGACGGCAGTGATGGGGTGAAGGCAATGATGGAGAGACGGCAGTGATGGGGTGAAGGCAATGATGGAGAGACGGCAGTGATGGGGAGAAGGCAATGATGGAGAGACGGCAGTGATGGGGTGAAGGCAATGATGGAGAGACGGCAGTGATGGGGTGAAGGCAATGATGGAGAGACGGCAGTGATGGGGTGAAGGCAATGACGGGGAGAGAAGGGAGTGATGGGGTGAAGGCAATGATGGAGAGACGGCAGTGATGGGGTGAAGGGAATGATGGGGAGAAGGGAGTGATGGGGTGAAGGCAATGATGGGGAGAAGGGGGTGATGGAGCACTCATTCAAAACCTATGGTGAGTTGAGTCACATTATAAATGTTATTTAATTATAAGTATGCACTGCTACACTACAACCGTGTCCATAGCCCCGCCCCCTTATGACCAAAGCCCCGCCCCTGCCACACCTCCATCCCCGCCCTGCCGGGCCATGGAAGAATGGTCTTGCTTGAAACCGGTCCCTGGTGCAAAAAAGGTTGGGGACCACTGGTCTAGAGGAACGCTAGTCCTGTGTCTCTGGGACAGAGTTCTGTGAACGGTGGAACCTGAGCTGCGAACGCACCTAGCCTCTACTTTATATTATTAGGTGCGTTCCGGAAGCCCTAACACTCCCTATGTTAATTTGGTTTCAATGTAAAATATACCTGGTAGCAAATGTGATGACAGGTTTCCTTTAAAATTGGAATTAGGAGGATAATAAAGCACCACTAATACCTTCTAGAGGTAAATTCTGCTCTCAAATAGCATTTAACAGCGTTGGACTTTTGTCCACTGGAAAAAGTTTCCAAACACAAGAGAAAACTTTATTTTATACACAGTTAAAAAAAATAGAAGAACTCTTGAATATCACAGTATATCCCAAAATTAATTACCCTTCAGGGATATGAATCTGTTCAGTTAAGGAAGCATAAGCCATTGTGAATCAAGTTCACCTGTTTTGGTGCAAAAACAGGTCTTTTGGTCCTTGTTACTACTGGTATCGTTAGGGGATAGATGCATTCCATTTAGATTGCTCAGACTGTCTAGCTCTTAGGCTAGGTTCACATTGCGTTTGGGGCATCCGCTTAACGGATCCGTTAAACGGATGCGCTAACGCAGATGTCATTTTTGACATCTTTTGTGACCTAGCGCTAACGTATGCCCTAACGCATGGTAGCTTTTCGTTACCATGTGCTACCATGCTTTAGCCCATACAGGTCTATGCACAGCGAACGCATCCGTTCGGTGTGCGTTAGACCCGACGCACGCTCGGACGCTGCAGACTGCGTTCAAGGGTGCGTCATGAAGTAACGCAACATCGCTAACGCATGCCAATTTTGGCTTGCGTTACGATGCGTTACTATTATTGCAGGCAATAGGGGCGTTAACGCTTCCGTTACATACACTACCGTTCAAAAGTTTGGGGTCACCCAGACAATTTTGTGTTTTCCATGAAAACTCATATTTTTATTAGTCAAATGAGTTGCCAAATGAATTTAAAATCTAGTCCAGACATTGACAAGGTTCGAAAAAAAGATTTTTATTTAAAATAATAATTTTCTCCTTCAAACTTTGTTTTCGTCAAAGAATGCTCCCTTTGCAGCAATTCCAGCATTGCAGACCTTTGGCATTCAAGCAGTTAATTTGCTGAGGTAATCTGGAGACATTTCACCCCATGCTTTCAGAAGTCCCTCCCACAAGTTGGTTTGGCTTGATGGGCACTTTTTGCGTACCGTACGGTCAAGCTGCTCCCACAATAGCTCAATGGGGTTGAGATCTGGTGACTGCGCTGGCCACTCCATTACAGATAGAATACCAGCTGTCTGCTTCTTCTCTAAATAGTTCTTGCATAATTTGGAGGTATGCTTTGGGTCATTGTCCTGTTGTAGGATGATATTGGCTCCAATCAAGCGCTGTCCACAGGGTATGGCATGGCATTGCAAAATGGAGAGATAGCCTTCCTTATTCAAAATTCCTTTTACCTTGTACAACTCTCCCACTTTACTAGCAACAAAGCAACCCCAGACCATCACATTACCTCCACCATGCTTGACAGATGGCGTCAGGCACTCTTCCAGCATCTTTTCAGTTGTTCTGCGTCTCACAAATGTTCTTCTGTGTGATCCAAATACCTCAAACCTGTATTCGTCTGTCCATAACACTTTTTTCCAATCTTCCTCTGTCCAATGCCTGTGTTCTTTTGCCCATATTAATCTTTTTCTTTTATTAGCCAGTCTCAGATATGGCTTTTTCTTTGCCATTCTGACCTGAAGGACAGCATCCCGGAGTCGCCTCTTCACTGTAGAAGTTGACACTGGCGTTTTGCGTGTACTATTTAATGAAGCTGCCGGTTGAGGACCTGTGAGGCATCAATTTCTCAAACTACAGACTCTAATGTTGCTCAGTTGTGCAGCGGGGCCTCCCACTTCTCTTTCTACTTTGGTTAGAATCTGTTTGTGCTCTCCCCTGAAGGGAGTAGTACACACCATTGTAGGAAATCTTCAGTTTCTTGGCAATTTCTCACATGGAATAGCCTTGATTTCTAAGAACAAGAATAGACTGTCGAGTTTCACATTAAAGTTCTTTTTTTCTGGCCATTTTGAAGTTTAATGGAACCAACAAATGTAATGCTCCAGATTCTCAACTAGCTCAAAGGAAGGTCAGGTTAGCTTCTCTAATCAGCCAAACTGTTTTCAGCTGTGCTAATATACTTGCACAAGGGTTTTCAAGGGTATTCTAACCATCCATTAGCCTTCTTACACAGTTAGCAAACACAAAGTACCATAAGAACACTGGAGTGATGGTTGTTGGAAATGGGCCTCTAAACACCTATGAAGATATTGCATAACAAACCAGATGGTTGCAGCTAGAACAGTCATTTACCAATGTATAGAGTGTATTTCTGAATCATTTAATGTTAGTGTAAAAGGAAACCTGGAAACTATAGGCCGGTAAGCTTAACATCTGTTGTGGGTAAAATTTTTGAAGGGTTTCTAAGGGATACCATTATGGAATATCTCAATGTTAATAAATGTTTAACTCCATATCAACATGGATTTATGAAGGATCGCTCCTGTCAAACTAACCTGATCAGCTTCTATGAGGATGTAAGCTATCAAATGGACCAAGGAGAATCATTGGATGTCATTTATCTCGACTTCCCTAAAGCATTTGACACTGTCCCACATAAAAGATTGGTAAGTAAGATGAGAACGCTTGGGCTAGGGGAAAATGTGTGTAGATGGGTAGGTAGCTGGCTTAGTGATAGAAAACAAAGAGTGGTTATTAATGGTGCATACTCAGATTGGGCCAGGGTGACTAGTGGGGTACCACAGGGTTCTGTATTGGGCCCCCTACTATTTAATATATTTATTAATGATCTAGTGGATGGCTTGCACAGTAAAATATCAGTATTTGCAGATGATACAAAACTATGTAAGGTAGTTAACACAAAGGAGGACAGTTTGCAACTACAGACAGATTTGAGTAAATTAGAGAATTGGGCTGAAAAATGGCAAATGAGGTTTAACACAGATAAGTGTAAGGTTATGCACATGGGAAGGAGAAACAGATGCTATAATTACTTACTAAATGGGAAACTGCTGGGGAAATCAGACATGGAAAAAGACTTAGGCATCTTAGTCAATAACAAGCTAAATTGGAGTGCCCAGTGTCAGGCAGCTGCCACCAAAACAAATAGGGTCATGGGATGCATTAGAAGAGGTCTGGGGACACGAGATGAAAACATAATTCTCCCTCTGTACAAATCACTCGTCAGACCACACTTGGAGTATTGTGTGCAATTTCGGACGCCGGTGCTCAAGAAAGATATTACTGAACTTGAAAGGGTTCAAAGGCGGGCTACTAAAATGATAAATGGAGTTGGTTCACTACAATACCCAGAAAGGTTATCAAAATTAGGTCTATTTACTCTAGAAAAGAGAAGACTTAGGGGAGAACTAATATATATGTACAAGTATATCAGAGGACAATACAGAGATCTCTCCATAGAACTGTTTGTACCAAGGACCTTGACAAGAACAAGGGGGCATACTCTTTGTTTGGAGGAAAGACAATTTCTGCACCAGCATAGAAGAGTGCAGCGTCGGACTGGAGCACCTTGGGCCCACCAAAGAAAATCATTCTTGGGGCGAGATAGAGATAAAAAAACAAAAAACAATACTCACCTCTCCTCCTCGCTCCCACGCTGATTCCGGCAGCAGGCTTCAGTGTCAGGAGCTGCGCCCTCTGCCAGACACACAGCGGGTGCGCGATGTAGTGACGTCATCGCACATCGGCTGTGAGTCAGCAGAGGGGACTGATGGGAGAGAGAGAGAGCGCTCTCTCCCATTACAATTGAGGGTGGCGCCGGCCCTCACTGCCGCATAGCGGCTTACTGGGCTGGGGGGCGGGGCCTCTGGGGGAGAGCGGAGTGGAGACTGTGAAATGATATTCACTGCTTTCCACGCCCATGTGGGTGTGGGAAGCAGTGAATATTCATTTCCTTTTAGCAGCGGGGACAGGGGCTCCTGGCTGCTGCTCCACTGGCACAGGGCCCCCATTAGCAGCTGCGTAGTGTGCCGCTATTAGCAACACACCACTGGCTGGGGGCCCCTGGAGCAGCGGGGGCCCTAGGCAACTGCTGGCCCTGTATGCCAGCGAGTGCCAGGGCCCACCAGATGCCAGGGCCCACCGGAAAATCCTCCGGTTCTCCGGTGGGCCAGTCCGACACTGGAAGAGGGTTCGTCACGGTAACAACAGTGAGGCTCTGGAATTCTCTTCCTGAGGAAGTGGTGATGGCCAACTCACTGAATGAATTTAAGAAAGGAATGGATACTTTTCTAGTGAGTAACAGTATAGAAGGTTACGAATAACATAATATTATAGGTACAACAATAAAGGAGGAACAACGAGTATATGTAGCCAAAAATGCAATGAAAATCATTATATTTATCAAAAGATTAGATTTTAATAAATATTTAAAGTACAAACATCATATATTAAACAACATACATGGGCATATATCAATGTCATGTGACTAAATCCATGGGTCAATATAATGACCAAGAGAAGCGGAACCCAAAATGTGAATAACACATGTACTGCTCAAAAAAGATCATTTAAGAGAGTTATAGTATATTTAGCAACACATGTTATCCAAAAATAGGGATTTAAATGGTAATAAATTCCCTAAAACTCATAATTCCTATACCGCTAGGTAAACAACTTCCCATAGACACAAAAGAGCGCCTTTAAAGTCCAGTACACGGTAAAGAAAAAATATGTAATGAGATTAGTGCAAAATAATTACCCATAGTGGTGTATATGGAGTCCCGTCTGGACCTTGGTCATCTACCCCGACGCGTGTTTCACGATGTCGCTTCCCCCTGAGGAAGCGACATCGTGAAACGCGCGTCGGGGTAGATGACCAAGGTCCAGACGGGACTCCATATACACCACTATGGGTAATTATTTTGCACTAATCTCATTACATATTTTTTCTTTACCGTGTACTGGACTTTAAAGGCGCTCTTTTGTGTCTATGGGAAGTTGTTTACCTAGCGGTATAGGAATTATGAGTTTTAGGGAATTTATTACCATTTAAATCCCTATTTTTGGATAACATGTGTTGCTAAATATACTATAACTCTCTTAAATGATCTTTTTTGAGCAGTACATGTGTTATTCACATTTTGGGTTCCGCTTCTCTTGGTCATTATATTGACCCATGGATTTAGTCACATGACATTGATATATGCCCATGTATGTTGTTTAATATATGATGTTTGTACTTTAAATATTTATTAAAATCTAATCTTTTGATAAATATAATGATTTTCATTGCATTTTTGGCTACATATACTCATTGTTCCTCCTTTATTGTAGTATTATATTGAGTCGCCTTGTAGCATGGGCATTTGTTTTTTTTGCTGGTATTTTCCGTTTATAATATTATAGGTAGATGGTTGACCCAGCCTGGGGGAAGGAATTTTTTTCCCTATGGAGAAAATTGGCTTCTACTCTGTGGGTTTTTTGCCTTCCCCAGGATCAACAATGCAGAAAAACTGCACTAAAAATAGGCTGAACTAGATGGACATAAGGTCTTCCTTCGGCCTTCAAAACTGTCTTACTATGTTAGCTTCGTTGGAAAAAACTTGCATTTCTTTCAAAAATAAGGAAATTTCTAAGTCACCCTAAGCTTTTGAATGGTAGTGTAGCGTTAGTGCTGCTATTTAATGGATGCCATCAGCGCATTGCCCACAACGCGTACACAATGGCTCATCCATCCATACAATGATAAGAAGGTTTGCTATGACTCCTCGCACAGTCTCAGGAGCATGGAGCAGATACCAGGACACAGGCCATTACATAAGAACTGGACAGGGCTGTAGAAAGGCATCAACCCAGCGAGAAAAAACAATATCTTCTCTTTTGTGTGATAAAGAACAGGAGAATCAATGCCAAAGCCCTGCAAGATATCCTCCAGTGGAACAGTGGTGTGCAAGCTTCAAACTGTCAGAAACAGATTTCATAAGGGTGGCATGACTATTGATGGGCAAACTCGTAGATGTTTGGGTCTGGCTGAATATTTAAAAAAAGTCTATAAGATGCCCTCATTACTAACCCCGTAGTGAAAATTAAATAAAGACTCACACATAACTGCTCAGTGACCGCTCAGCCATGAATCCAAGAGACACTGAGCTAAGCCTGGGAACCACAGCCTGTGATCGGCGATAACCTCAATGATTTCACCGCAGGTCACTATAGCCCAATATTATGCAAATGCCTTTAGATTGCTATGTGACATCCAATTTCACTTGCACTACAGAATGAATCACTACTCATCATTCTTTATATCTGATGAGACCACATGGGCAACACCATGAAGAGGCCTCACTAGGTAATGTCACACCATTTCTACTGCAGGGAATATGGTATGGGGTGGCATAATGTACATTAGCTGCACTCTCAAGTCTTCATTCCATTGTTTATTGGTCGTGGAACCAGTGGTAAAGTTGTTTCTCCAAAGTGTCCCAGGAACTGTTTATCAACACAACATTGCCAGCCTGCAATCCTTCTTGGTGGTGCAATTTCAAATTTGAATTATGTTTTAAAGGGGTTGCCAAGGCTTGGGACAAAATTCTGTAGTCATTCTATATGACTGCAGACCTCCGAATGCTGTCAGTGCTTGGTATTTCCAATGCTAGAAGGCAGTTGTCACGCTCGCACCTTGGCTGATTGGCGCGAGCCGGGGGGTTGTGGCCCCACTGTGCCACAGCCCAGACTACCCTGGAAGGGGCGTGACTACAACAGCTACCTTGGTTTTCACTGGAGCATCTGATGGTGAGGTCAGGCTTGTGCGGCAGGTAGTTGCCGGGTGCCACTCCACGGTGGTGTCTGGCTGTGGCTGCTGGTCCCACTCAGGAACAGGACACCTGGACAGGTGTGAGTGACTAGCAGGCTGAGACACAGGGCAAGCAGGCACGGCTGAGACACAGGGCAAGTGGGCACGACTTAAGACACCAGGCAGGCGGGCACAGCTTGGAGACGCCAGGCAGGCGGGCACGGCTTGGAGACGCCAGGCAGGCGGGCACGGTTTGGATACACCAGGCAGGCGGGCATGGCTTGGAGACACTGGACAGGCGGGCGCGGCTTGGAGACGCTGGACAGGCGGGCACGGTTTGGAGACACTGGACAGGCGGGCAGGGTTTGGAGACACTGGACAGGCGGGCACGGATTGGAGACACAGGACAGGCGGGCACGGTTTGGAGACACAGGACAGGCGGGCACGGCTTGGAGACACAGGACAGGCGGGCACAGCTTGGAGACACAGGACAAGCGGGCACGGCTTGGAGAAACTGGACAGGCAGGTGTGGTGTATGAAGGAACAGGTAGGGACCTGTTCACACAGCAGGAACGGGTACTGATACAGGCAGGAAGGAGTGGAGTACGAAGGAACAGTTTTGGACCTGTTCACACAGGAGGTGCAGGTATGGATACAGGCAGGAAGGAGTGGAATATGAAGGAACAGGTTTGGGCCTGTTCACACAGGAGGTGCAGGTATGGATACAGGCAGGAAGGAGTGGAATATGAAGGAACAGGTTTTGACCTGTTCACACAGGAGTGCGGAGTAAGCTGAACCACAAGGTTTGCGGACAGAAGCTGCAGCAAGAGGTTCTGCAGCAGCAGAGCAAAGCTAAACCACAAGGTCTGTGTAGAGAAGCTTCAGCAAGAGGTTCTGCAGCAGCAGAGCAAAGCTGAACCACAAGGTCTGTGGAGAGAAGCTGCAGCAAGAGGTTCTGCAGTAGCAGAGCAAAGCTGAACCACAAGGTCTGTGGAGAGAAGCTGCAGCAAGAGTTTCTGCAGCAGCAGGAGAGGAGCGGGCAGAGCTGGAAGGGTGCAGCGGCACAGGCAGAGCTGCAAGGGTGCAGAGGCTCAGACAGGGAGGACACAAGGAAGACACAGCAGTGAAGGAAGCCACAGACAAGGAGACAGTACAAGACAAGGTACAGGATATACAGCCTCCTGGAGGGCAGAAGGACAAGAAAACACAAGACTAGGACCGGGACACAGAGACCAGGATATGCAGCCTCCTGGAGGGCAGACAAGGAATACAAAACAAGGCTAGAGTATTCCTCCAGGGAAGGAGATACACAGGACAGGGCCTGGCTTCCTCAACAGCAAAACACTAACTGAGTATAGACATTGCACAGGCCAGGATTAGTGGGTGTGGTGACCCTATATAGTAAAGGGCTCCAGGTGATTGGTCGGGGACAGATTAGACCGGTGCACCCTGACTGCATAAGAAGCAGAGAGTTCAGGCGCCGCCTCCCTATACACAGAGTCAGGAAACATGAAGAGAGCAAGCAGAAAACCAAGAGGTATAGCGCATGGAGCTGGCAGCAGACAGAAATCACCGCATGACCTGGAGCAGTGAGTAAGTTGGTGTGCGGGGATGGGAGGCCATGCAGTGATGCCAGCAGGGTTGTTACAGCAGTCAAGTAACTACATGTGTGCGATTTGCATACTTGCAGACACGTACAGAACAGACTCATCTGACTTCTCCCAATTCATCTATATTGAGTGTAAGGCAGGAATCTAGTCAACACGTGACCTCATGTAAGTGAATCGCACACATGTGGTCATGTGACTGCCGGCTCACATCGGAAATGCCAGAAAATTGTGAAATTGTGAATACTGCACACTGTAAAAATTCAGCAGTCTCCAGTCAGATAGCGAGACTGCAGACTTTTATTCAAAGCCCGGGCAACCCCATTAAGAACTAATATTTAAAAGAATGTATAACTATTATCCAAATTATTTCTCATACAAGCTGTGTAGAATTTGGAGACTTTCTGTGCTTCAAACTGTTTGATTAAGAGCAATAAATGTATTTACATCTACCGACAACTTCAGCATTTCCATGGCTGCTAATCCACGGACCACAGAGACTTACAGGACCCTATCTATGATTCAGGCTTTCCAAAGATGGATAAACAGGAATAGGATTTATAGGTTGCCCATCTTTTACATATATAACCATATTTACCCTGTCACGACTCTGTTGTCAGATTACCCGGGGCCAGGGGCTCCATCCCTGTACCTAATGCTAGGGCACCCTAACTTTCCCTGCTCCCTGGATAACTTCTGATGGTGAAGACATCGGGTCCATGTACCTTGCTGTACTAAATCAGCCCTATATCTGTCCCACTCCACTTCCCATTGAAGTGGGGTGTAATAGTGTATGTAGATACACAAACCAGACAGACAAGGAAGGATGTACAGGGATATTGGAAAAATACCAATCATACAAATATGCATTCACGGACAACAGAGGGGACCACCGGAAAGAAAAGGAACCTAAACGAAATAGGAGAGGAAGAAGATATGAAAACAGCCTAAAAGCTAAAAGCAACAGTCATAGAACAATACTCCAAATTCCCCTACCTACAACCTATATCTTCACTGCACACCAGGCAGTACAAGACTTAACACTGGCAATCCAGATTGCCAGAGGCGAGGATATATAGGACAGGGAATTGGCCAATACTGAACAGCTGAAATCATCCAAGCAGAAAAGCTTCAAAGACTCTAAGCTGATCAGTTTATCCCCTGCACTGGTAACAGATATATGAAGGAGACGTGCTGCTAATCAGTGCAGCAGGCGTACCTGAAATCGGACACTGCGGTCTTCTTGCCTGTGATGTATCCTACATTAATAGTCTACAGTACATTTATGAATATTACAACTATTTAATTAGGTCTTATATAGGTTGTCAATTTATTAGATGCATCCTCCCATTCTTCATACATTTCAAATGGATAAGCAATATTAATAATACCCAAGAAATTGGACACTATATGTAATGATGGCCTCATGATGCATACACCCCTCTAAAGTAGGTTCACAAACACATAGTTCTCTTTGCTGACCACTGCAAACAGAATTCTGGCAGAAACCCCCACAGAGCCCCTATGAAGCCATTCAATATTATGAGTAGTGATGAGCGAGCATACTCGTTGCTCGGGTTTTCCCGAGCATGCTCGGGTGTCCTTCGAGTATTTGGCGTACTCGGAGATTTAGTTTTCCTTGTCTTTTCTGCATGATTTGCGACTTGTAGACAGCTTGAATACCTGTGTGGAATGCCTGTTTGTTAGGGAATTCCCACATGTATTCAGCCTGTCTACAAGTCGCAAATCATGCAGCTGAGACGATGAAAACTAAATCTCCGAGCACGCCAAAATACTCGGAGGACACCCAAGCACGCTCGGGAAAACCCGAGCAACGAGTATACTCACTCATCACTGATTATGAGGTCAACAGAGTTACTTTTATACACTGTTCATCCTTTGCAGACATGTTCAAAAATGCAAACATTGCCAGGATAGAGGCCGACAGTGTCCAAGATGAATCCTTCAGCTTCATAATAGTCACTGGCTCCATTGGGGCTCTGTTGGAGTTTCTGTTGGAATCCTGTTTTTGGGGATGCTGACAGAAAATCCTGATGCAATGCTTAGCGGAGAGCACTCTATAGACCTGATTCATCAAGACCAAAATTTTCACATAGGATTTGATGAAGGGGCAGGGTGGAGCACAATATACCTGATTGATGAAGAGGGTCACGCTACTTTATGAATGAGGCATAGAGAACAAAATGACTAATCGATGAGGTATGTACTTCTCGAATTCTCCTTGCTCGCTAAACTAGACTGACAGTTTACTGCCTGAAGTGAGGGATCACATTACACCTTCATAATACAAGTTTATGGCTTTTTTTCCTTAGGTATCAATTTTGATATCATTATTATTAGACATTTTTGGTAAGACGGACGAAAAAAAAAACAGAAACAAATTTGCTATTGCTTTCTTGTTTTACAGAGTTTACCTTGTAGGATACATAATTTATATAATTTTTTTATGTTTTACTACTTTTTCCCAAGAATATCACCTTTTAAAAAAAATATCCCACACCATCATATCAGTATATAATTTCCAATGCCCTCATATGTGTACACCCCTTGAAACACCAGTATATAATGTACACCCTCCATCACATATAGCATAGAACACTTATAAAACCAGACCGGTAGTGAGCAGTGGAGCCGCGATGCTGAACGACAGCACATTTTTCAGGTTCTCTTTGACATTTTATGGTACTTTCCTGTTTAGAATGAATTTTTCCCAATTTTCAATACTATTATCTGATGGGGGAAGTCTTGGATTTTCTAGACCGCTCTTATACATAATGTTTTCACTAAACAGACATTTTCCAATTTTTCCCTGTAATTTTGCAGCTTGTCAACAGATCAGTATTTAACCATACTGTGAAATCCTCCAAATTACTATTTCCTTGGAAATTGTGACGGCCAGCACCCGTACCACCTATATACGGGCGGAAATGTTTAATGACAGCTTGTGACATCTGAGTCACTATTTCCTAGAACATAAAAGCCTATGTGTGCATAGTAGTATTGGCAAATCACGAGGCAGTAACATTACACCACCATCATGAGAATACGGGTATATGAGATATTACCGCCAATGTCTCTCTCTCTTCTTTTTCTTGCCCAGATCTAGCTGCTATAGTGACAGACAGGATCGCAAGCTCAATGGAAGATCCTACATGACACAGAATGTCACCACGTGGCATTTCAGTAACAGTTAATGGAGAGGCTCAAAAATGCGGTTAGAAATAAGCCACATTAGATGTGTGGTATGTTAAGGCCTTGATGCTCTCGTCATTTAGTGCTCCATGACTTCTATATACAGCATGTTGCTTGTACACATACTGTCTATGTACTCCTGCAATAAGAGCCCAGATAAAGTCGATAGCGACTGCAGCGTTTGAGGGGGTTTGACAGAGGGAGAATGCTCCCTCTGTCAGCCCATCAGCACCCTGGCAGCACGACTACGACATGCAAACGAGTTGATGTGGCAGCTGAAACCCTAAGGGTACACATGCATCCTGCCTGAAAAAGACTTTGTGTGCATTTGAACCCAGGACCCCAGCACTGCAGTGCTAACCACTGAGCCACCATGCTATCCTCCAAGCAATCTTTTGGAAGGTGAGAGATCTTCCCGTGGCGAAATCTAAAATATCAGTATTTTTGCCTAGAGCAAAGTTGTTTTTTTTTAGTTAAAAGTTAAGAAAGTTTTTTTTAAGTTTGATAAAAAAAAAAGAAATTTTTTTTTATCCAATCAGAAGAACAACAAATTTGTCATTTAGTTCTGATAAGTTTTCATTGTGACCACATTTAAAAAAAAAAGTTGCCAATTTATTAATTAATTTCCAGAATGAATAACAGAGTATAGAACAATGTAGAGATCTAATTCAATCTGCTGCAGGATTGGTAATTTAATAGGTATTTCAGGAACGGGCTACCGCAGACTTGTCCGGAGAGCTAATGGTTCCTCTTTAAAAACAGACAATAGTTCTGACCATAGATGGCCAATTTCCCCATTGTAAGAGGATAGAGAGTGGCAGATTTCTTGTAAAGCAGTTACAACTATTTGGTCAGGTGGAATGTGGGTTTTCGGGTCCTGATTTGTTGCCCCAGGGATATATAAGGTACAGAGTCAGTACTGAACTGCCCTGGAGCACATTCCTGCTCCTGTTCCCACATGATCAGTGTGTGCACGGTGTATCAGGACATTTTTCATTTCTTTTCAGGCTATTAGGCAAATGTTGTCTGCCCAGGGTTACTTTATGAAATAGCTAATTTTATTTTCATCCACACATGCATGATCCAATCACTCATGTATTGTAATTCTGCAGTTCTGCACACAGCAGGGGTATAACATCCGGAGAAATCGCACAGAGATCACCAATATCACGTTGTAGCTAAAGTCTATAATTTGCCATATTAGACTGCAGGGCCGCCACCAGGGCATTACTGCCCTGACTGGTGTATGGGGCGATATAGGTAACATTAGCCCATGTTACAGAAAAATAGTAAACATTGTATAAAATCTGGAACAGTCTGGAATATTCTAGAACAGAGCAATAAGCCTCAAAATCAGACAATGGGAATGAAAATAAAGTCTGCGTTTCGCAGCATTTAGTGGTTGTCTAGGTGTAGAAACGCTGACAGGAGCACAAGTTGTGGTGGCTCAGAGGTGGTAGGTGCGGTGCAGGGCCAGTGTAGCTGCAATACAATGTGTTTGTAGGTGTAGTAGACGTATAGTGGCGGGGAGCACCAGGATTGATTTTGCAAGAAGTCGCGACTGTGGCACAGAAAATTAATAAAGTAGTAATGTTGGGAAAAATTTATATTCATGGGGAACTTAATAAATTCCTTTAGAGGCAGCTACAGTAGAATTTTACCATTTAAAAGGAATCTGTCAGCAGGTTTTTGCTATGTAATCTGAGAGCAGTATGATGTAGGGGCAGAGATCCTGATTCCAGTGATATATCACTCTCTTTAATGGGTGCTGCAGGCTTTTTATTCAAAACGGTTTCCACTGCTGCAGATCTAGCAGTTCTCTGAATGCTGAGCCCTGTATAACCCCACCCACACTTCTGATTGGCAGCTTTCTGTGTATGCATTGACAGAAAGCTGCTGGGGGCGGGGCTGGACCAGGAAGCAGGAGACAACTAGTCCTGTAGTGAAAATCTCCTGCTGATAAAATAATGATTGTATTAAAACAGCAAAGCATAGCTTAGTAAGTGACACATCACTGGAATCGGGGTCTTGGTCCCCACATCATGCTGCTTTCAGATTATATAGCAAAAACTTGCTGACAGATTCCCTTTAACTGAATGGCTGCGTAAAGGGGAGCTGGGGATTCGGAACTTTGGATCAGAAAAGGAAATTATACCACTTCACCAACACCTGTGCCCTTTATATCACCCTATGGCTCTACCCCTATTCTCCTTTTCCTTACTCTACCCTTCCCCTAACAAAAAAAAACAAAAAACCACCACATAGTAAGGCCCCTCACTCCGTAATTCTCTACTTTACTAAAAGGGTTTTCACTTTTCAACTCTTTTTGCTCCATGTGTGTCCGTTTTAAAAATAATAACATCAGCGGTTACTCACCTTCCCAAGGTCCAGTGCTTCTTCTTTGCTACTGACTGCAGAATGCAGCGGTGACGTCACGTCAACAGTGCACTTCACCTCTGCAGTCAATCACTGTACAGAGGCACTAAGTTTAGCAATTATTTACAGCAGTGGCAGGCGCTGCTTACATGATCTCTTTGCTGCAGCCTGTAAATAGGATCAGTGGCAAAGAGGCAGCACTGGACCTGAGGAGGGTGAGTAACAGCTGATTTTACAGGGACAGGCCAATGAAGTATGAAAGCTGAAAGGGAAAACCTCTTTAAAGAGTAATAGTCTTTTTCATTTTTATTTCATAAATCAATAGTACACATGGAAATAAGTAACTTTGTAATATATCTTATCAGGGAAGTCTGATTTTTTAACCTCCTGGACTGATCTTTCATTCTCAATTTAATGGTAAAATCTGTATTCAGTGGAAAAAAAGACTTTCCTATAACTGAGATAGGAGATGGCAGCTGGTGCTTGTAAGATTCTATGGATGAAAGGGAGAAGCTAAAGGCAGACACAGACATTCTGCTGCAAGTTCTCCTTAAATGACGGTAACAGTTCTCCATAAAATTTTATGAGCACCAACCGTCATCTCCACTCTCAGTAATCGGAAATGTGTTCACTAGAGACAGATTTTACCCTTGAATTGAGAATTTTGAAAATGAAAGATCAGTTAGGGAGGAGAAAAAAAATTATTTCTCTGATAAGATATGTTATAAAGTTTCTTATTTTCATGTGAACTATTGATTTATGAAAAAAGATAAATGAAACAACAGTTATTCTTTAACCCCTTAACCCCCGAGCCAGTTTTCACCTTTTCAATTCTCACCACTGTCACTTTATAAGGTTATAACTCTAGAACTTTTCAACGGATCCCGGTGATTCTGAGCATGCTTTCTCATAACATATTGTACTCCATGATAGTGGTAAAATACACAAAATAGTTAATAACATTTCCCATATGTCTACTTTACATCTGCATTACTGCATTATTTTTTAAACATTTTTTTTTTTTTGCTAGGAAGTTAGAAGGGTTAAAATTTGATCAGCGATTTCTAATTTTCTCCTAAAAAAATTAGCAAAACCATTTTTTAGAACCACATTACTTTTAAAGTGACTTTGGGAGATTATATAACAGAAAATACCCAAAAGTGACCCCATTTTGGAAACTACACCCCTCAAGGAACTTATCTAGATGTGTGATGAACACTTTAAACCCCCAGGTACTTCACAAAATTTTTTAAGCTTGAGCTGTGAAAATTAAAAAAAATAAATAAATAAAAAATAAGTCACATTTTTCCCACAAAAATGTTCTTTTAGCCCCAATTTTATTTTCACAAGGGTAACAGGAGAAATTGCCCAAAACAACTTGTTGTGCAATTACTCCTGAGTACGCCGATATGTGGATGAAACCTACTGCTTGGACGTAACGCAGGGCTCGGAACAGAAAAAGAACCATTTGACTTTCTGAATGCAAAATTGGCTGGAATCATTAGCAGATGCCATATCGGGTTTGGAGAGCCCCTGATGTGCACATATAATGGAAACTGGACCCTCGAGGAGTTTATCTACAGGTGTAGTGATGGTTTTGACTCCAGAAACAAGCAGCAGTAGATTTTGCTGAGCGAAAATTGCAAATCTGCTATTGTAGCTCCCATACATTGTAGTGACCAGTACATTGTAGTGACCAATACATTATGCCCAGTTCATGCTTCTGGAGACATGCACCCATAAATTAGGCAGGCTCTCAGAAATGCCAAACATGTGGGTGCTAAATGTGGTTTAGGCACACTGTGGCTCAGAAGGGAGGGGGGCATTTGGATTTGGGAGCGTAGAATTCCGTGAATTTCTTTGGGGGGGCCAGGATCCATAGC
Organism: Dendrobates tinctorius; assembly: GCF_039654945.1. Classification (NCBI taxonomy): domain Eukaryota; kingdom Metazoa; phylum Chordata; class Amphibia; order Anura; family Dendrobatidae; genus Dendrobates; species Dendrobates tinctorius. The sequence goes on along the minus strand of NW_027361826.1, from coordinate 19,596,101 downwards.
ACTTTTCCAGAGCCTTTGTTTGTGCTACTAGTAACGTGGAAGCCCCTATATTTCCATTAACAGATGACAGACCTGAGTGGGGGCTTGCTTTTTTATGGATTGAGTTGAAGCTTTTATTGGGAACCTTTTACATGACATTTGGGATCACATTTATCTGGTGCTCTACACTGAGCACTTACTTTGGGGTTTCCATCTAAATCTCTGAGTGATGTGATTCAGCTGAAACCCCCGAGGGATCCATTCACTATAATGAGGCAGCAGAGTTAGGCTAAGAGCACACGTACCGGAACTCTCGCGGAAATTACCGCGAGAATTCCGGAATTCCAGTCCGCGGGAAAATCGGATTTTAAATTCCTGCAATTTTCCCGCGGAAAAACTAGCATTTTGCAAGCGTAATTAGCTTGGAAAATGCTAGCGTTTTCCAAGCGATCTGTAGCATCGCTTGGAGAACTGATTGACAGGTTGGTCACACTCGTCAAACATAGTGTTTGACAAGTGTGACCAACTTTTTACTACTGAGGCCCCCTATGCAGCATCAGTAGTAAAAGATAGAATGTAAAAAAAAATAAAAAATGGTGTTATTCTTACCCTCCGACGTCCCGCGCAGCCGTTCCCAGTAATCCTTTGCGAAAATGCCCGCGATGACGTCCGTTCTCGCGGGATCGCGAAGTCTCGCGGTTATTCGCGATGACGTCGCGCGAATGACCGCGAGACTTCGCGATCCCGCGAGAACGGACGCCATCGCGGGCATTTTCGCAAAGGACTACTGGGAACGGGAGCGTGGAGAGAGGCGGGAAGGCTGCGCGGGACGTCGGAGGGTGAGAATAACAATATTTTTTATTTTTAAATTCTATTTTTTACAGGCATATGGTACCCAAAGCCCGGAGGACAGTCTCCTCTCCTCCGGACCGTGGGTACCATCCGCAAATGTTCTGCTTACTTTCCGCATGGTGTGCACAGCCACATGCGGGAAGTAAGCGGAAAAATGCATTCCTATGGGTGCGGGATCGCCGCGATTCCGCAAATCAATGAGCATGCTGCGGTTTTTACCGCAAAGCGATTCTGGCGCGGTAAAAACCGCAGCATTAGCACAGCATTGCGGAATCCCATAGGAATGCATGGGATGCTTATTTTTCGCGGCAAAGTCACGCGGTTAAAACCGCCGCGGAAACGCGAAAAAAACGCCACGTGTGAACTCAGCCTTACTCTGGACTCCGTCTGGCCTCTGTTCTGTGTTGTCCTTCTTTGCAGAAGTGCACAAAACTGTGGTCGACTGTGCTTTTATACTTGTCTAAAGAGACGGACATCCCCGGATCACAAGTCATACAGCGTCCACAGTGCCTCCGTTTGCCTCATTATAGGGAATCTTCTGCCGGTGGTTCTGTTTGAATCACATATTTCAGAGATTTAAATGGAGCGCAGGATAATTGTGTGCCGAGCGTTACTGCGATCTTTGGGAGGCAGAATGAACAAATCCACAGCAGGTGAAAAATTGGTTTTATTTATAAGTGATTAGATGACTTTCTTCTTCGGTGCAATACAAGATTAATATAATATTTTATGCCTTGCTTCTGTCACACACTAAAAACCCTTTTTTGCAAAAACTTGTTTTTGCATCACCATATTTTGAGAGCTATAATTTTTCCATATTTTGGATGATAAAGTCATGTGAGGGCTTGTTTTTTTAACTTTATTACTTAGTCCCTCTTTAGGACTTTCACTTTTTTCACTTTGATCGCTGTTATAAAGCATAGCAATGAATGAGCATTGCTATACTTTATAAGCTGTCAGTGGTGCACTGACACCCAAGCTTGTTAGACAATGCTCAAGCATGTTATAACAAGTTTGCTAGCCTGGTGACCCGGATATTGTCATGACGACCTCGGGTCACCATGGTAATGATCACGCCCCTGCGACGACGTCGCAGGAGACGACGATCGGACGGTAGAGGGAGCCCCCTCCCTCTCCCTGCCTTCTAAATGCTGCAATCGATCTAGATCTCAGAATTTAGGAGATTAATCTGCCACCGGGAGCGGTGCCAACTATCATTTTAGCTGTACACCCGGCGACAATCACGTGCGCACACAGCTACTGTGCACGCAAAATCACCAGTACGTATCCATACGTCCAAGGTCGGGAAGTCCTTCTCAACCAGGATGTATGGATATGACTACGGTCAGGAAGGGGCTGAGGGAAAATGTGCATGGGAAAAGTAAATATTGGGCTTATAGCCATATAGGACTATGGCTTTATTATAGTAACACTCCAGAAAAAAATGCTGTTCTGCGTCGTGTACTGAAGGACCTAAAGCCCATTGGACCCTTACACCAATAAGCAAAGGTTAGACTCTGAGGATTCACAATCTCCTCAGCCATTTTTTTAAGGACAACTGAATGAAAAAAATAACCGATGGGCCAAAATTTTTACAAACATATATGACTCTGCTTGTGTATAGAGGCTACACCTCCATGTTCCACCCCCAAGACTCCCCAACAGCTCACAGACTCATACAAAGGTAATTTTCTTACATGTTGCATTAATAATTGTAAATATTCTTTATTTATTATGCTTTGCACACATTATCATCACTGTGCCAATTGGGAATCACAATCTAGATTCCCTATCAGTATGTCTTTGGAGTGAGGGAAGAAACTGGAGGAAAGCCATGCAACCATGGGGAGAACATGGAAACTCTTACAAATAGAACAAAAACCTCCATATAGTATGAACAAGTGCCTACAGCAATGAATGCATAACTTGCAAAAAGGAGGAACACAGCAGCACTCTGTAGAGACTGAGTCAACTGTGAAGGTTCTTAGCGCATAAACTGGCCCATTGATGTGAGCCCATCAACCATGACAAGGTGACACTTCTCTGATGGGTCCTATCATCTAATAAATGCCTCTCTTGTGCAATACAAGTCTACAGTGTGAATGGGCAAACATGCCTCTCCTGGGTTAAAAACCTGCACATTAAAATAAGCTAGTAGGAGCCAGGGTTGATAATAAACATCCTTGGGCTGATGGATGGGGTGCATAGTCAGAAAGGAGGAGGTAACAACCTCCAATGGATAACTGCATAGAGCAAAAAACCTGACCAGCACTTCCATATAGTATGAACAGGTGCCTACAGCAATGGATACATAACTTGCAAAAAGGAGGAATGCAGCAGCACTCTGTAGAGACATATATATTAGGATAGCGCAAAAAAAAAGATGTCTGGAACGCCGCGCAGGGCCGGGGGAACTCGGTACCGGGCTGGTCAGGCTCTTTTAAAGGGGAAGTGTGTCACGGTGGTGATAGTGATCCGGTCCGTGGCCCTGGGCATCCAATGAAGATGATGGAAGTTCAAATGAGGGGAAAGATGGTAGGATAAATAATAGGAAAAAGGGAATCGTGACGCCACCCGTGGTCCTCGGCTAGGATAGCCGACGCTGCTATGCAAATCCACTGGGACAGTGTTAAAGCAACCAAAATAGTGATGCTCTCCACGGGCAGAACTGTGTCCCAGGGCAGTTGAGCTGGTGCTTGTGAGACGGTGATGGTGAATGCAGTGTATGGCAGGTGAGTTGTAAATGACACCAAGGACACAGTTGGGTGCAGTTTCAAGGTCTTTACTCACAGTTCTTGCATGCAGTATCCCACTTGGTACTGTGTCCTCCGAGGGAGGGGTCCGGCAAACCCCCAGGTAGATCAGGAACACCTTTTCAAGACTCCTCTTTGTGTTCACCTTTCTAGGCCACGTCGACTCTCTCTCTGCGCTGACCTTGGACCTTGCCGGGTGACGTGGGTCAGGCCCCGGGGTCCTTTACTTCCACAGCTGCCTTTTGAGGAATGCTCGTGGATATGGCTGTCGCCCTACAGTCACTACAGCCTCCGGCTTACTAGTTGAGCCTTGTTCGGTATACTCCTCTAGACTTAGGGGCCGGCTCCCCCACTCTGGCCTGGTCCTTCCCTTCCGGGATACGGGCCACACGGTTGGCTTTCGTACTATCCGTGCCCCAAGGACCCCTTCCTTCTATTAGGAGCTTTCTTCCTTCTTAAAGGTGTCTCTTTGACTCCACTCCCTCCTGCCTATTTGCTGTCCTGCCACCGACTGACTGGATCTTCCAGAAAGATCCTTTACCTCAGGCTTAACTCCGCCCACTCACTCCTCTGATTGGCTGTTCTAAATCACTCCACTTCCTAAGCTCCTCCCCTTCTACCTGTCTTCCCCACTAACCCCCCAAAACCCTTTCCTAGCCAGTCTGGGATGAGGCCATCCTCCCGAAGGGTACACCCAGATGCCCTGACTAACTAGTGTGTGTTGGATGCAGTGTTAGGAGTCCTGGGTGGTGCTTCTTCCTTACCTGAGGGTGGGATACCACACCTCTGGATGAGGTGCAGTACCTCTGTGGCGACCGAACCCTCAGGGGCACCACATGTCTATCTACTGGATCCATGTCTCTCAATCTGTGGGTAATAATGCAGAGACTGGTCTTTTACCACAAAATACATGCATGCTGCCATAGTGAAAGGCTGCCCTTTCCATGTAGGAGATTTTGTAAGAACAGGCTAATTTGGGAGTGAAGCGTTTGTATAACATAAGTACGAAAAGCAGTAAAGTTTACATTTCCAACTCGTCAAGAGTTGGAAATGTGTTATGATAAAATAACCATTAATTGCCAGTTACTGCTATTTCATGATGATGACACATTTCCAGTTCTTGGTCATTTTTGTAAAAGTTTCAGACAACTCCTTTAAAGTCAGAGAATATAAAATCAATATAATGCTAAATCTGAGCACGTCCTCGTTTTCTTGGCATATCACAAGAGGTACATCTTATGTAGCAGTGTGATTTCATCATTCTCTTGTCACCTTCTGTCCTACCCTGGTCAGGAATAGAATGACTAAAATAGCAAGTGCTTGGCTTTATAGCTCAGAGGTAAGCCCAGCCTAGTCATCTCCACCCACAGAGGTAAGCCCAGCCTAGTCCTCTCCACCCACAGAGGTAAGCCCAGCCTAGTCCTCTCCACCCATAGAGGTAAGCCCAGCCTGGTCCTCTCCACCCATAGAGGTAAGCCCAGCCTGGTCCTCTCCACCCATAGAGGTAAGCCCAGCCTGGTCCTCTCCACCCATAGAGGTAAGCCCAGCCTGGTCCTCTCCACCCATAGAGGTAAGCCCAGCCTGGTCCTCTCCACCCATAGAGGTTGCCACTTCCTCACAAGGAACTCGGTTGGTAAACATTTACTATTAGTACATGCCTAATATCAGTCTTTCCTGCAGTGAGGAAATAGCAGAACATAGATTAACGGACTTTGTATCATTGCTGTGTGAGATTCTTCATCACATTTCAACATCTTTCATCTGAAGCAACAATGGAAAATGTTTGTTACACGTTATAAGAATAGTAAACCTAGAAATAAACGATAGAAGTGAATGCAAATGTGTTCCCTAACTTTGTCAGTCTGCAGGATTTTTTGCACGCTCTTTAGAATAAATAAAAATATTTATAAATCAAAATGCTCTTTAGAATAAATCAAAATATAAACATTGCAGATAGATGTGGGGGAGAACTCCTGATGCCGTACATATATACAAAGAGAGAGTTTATCTGAAGTTTGAGAAAAGAAAACAAACTAAATGATCTCCTGTGACACAAGTAGAAGAATACTATCTATCCATTTTTCTCATGATAATTGATAAGATCATAAGTTACTGAAAGGGAAACTGTTTCCTTACTATTATGCTACTTTCACACATTAGGTTTTCGCCGTCAGGCGCGTTCCGGCGTCGTGCAGGAGCGCCGGTTCCGGCAAATATTTTGTAAAACCTGATGTGACGGATCCGGTTTTCTGCCGGATCCGTCTTGCGCATGACAGCCAAAACCGGATCAGTCTCATCCAGTTCATTCGGTTTTCGACGGATTACGCCGGATCCGGTTTTTAAAAAGGCCCCTTGTGGCCGTCCGAACGGGATTGGCTACTGAAAAACTATATATAGCATGCTCCTACAGCCCTTCTTTGACAGGTTGTAGAGGAGAAAGTGCAGGTTGGAGAGAAGAGCAAGTGACTGGCGAAGATGGATGTTGTGATTGGAAATATTTTGAAGAATTTGGCGGATTTTACAGCACAGGTGAATCGTTTGAGGGTGATTGTTCTGGAGAAGGAGAGAGCGAGACAGCAGCGCATCAGGCATCGTAGACGATGTTTGTGGATCCACCCCATCACAGCCAAGAGAATGACGCGTGGGGTCTATTCTACACTCTGCATGGACCTTAGACGAAACCCGGATAAATTTTTTGGATATGTTCGGATGAAAATGGAGAATTTTGATTACTTGGTGGAGCCCATTGCACACCTCATAAGAAAATCGGACACCTATTGCCGCTTCTCTGTTTCACCCGCAGAGCGTCTGATGGTGACTTTAAGGTAAGCCACATTTATTGGATATGCTCGCATCAGAGCACACTTTCACTGCAATCTTGTTGGTGGTAGTTTGCATCTCCAAGTGTTAGAGCTGAGTTTTGGTATGTAATGCTGTGATTTTAAACTAATTGATTGTTTTTTAATTCCCCACAGATTTCTTGCAACTGGAGAATCCCTTTCATCACTGCATTTCCAGTACAGACTCGGGATTTCCACCATATCTGCAATAGTGAAGTACACATGCCGTGCACTGTGGGACTCCTTAGCTGAAGAGTTTTTACCAGAGCCCACAACAGAGGGGTGGAGTGAAATTTCAGAAAAGTTTCAACAGATATGCCAGTTTCCGAACCGCTTGGGCGCTGTGGACGGGAAACATATCCGCATTGTAAAGCCAGCCGATCGGGATCGGAATATTTCAATTACAAGAAATATTTTTCAATTGTCCTCATGGCCATCGCTGACGCGGAATACAAATTTATTGCTGTTGATATTGGGGCCTATGGCCGCTCCAATGACTCTCAAGTTTTCAAACTGTCTGCCATGGGGCGTACACTGTATGGAAACACCTTCCAGTTCCCACCACCTAGACCGCTGCCGCAAACATCTGGTCCACCTATGCCATTTGTCTGTGTAGGGGATGAAGCCTTCCAGCTGTCAGAACACCTTTTGAAACCGTACTCTAGCAGAGGATTGTCAAGAACAAAACGCATTTTTAATTACCGCCTCACAAGAGCAAAAAGAATGGTTGAATGTACCTTTGGTATTCTGACAGCCAAATGGCGGGTCCTATTGACTGCGATCAACCTCAAGACAGAAACTGTGGACGAGGTGATCAAAGCTTGCGTGGTACTCCACAATTTTGTTATCTGCAAGGAACCCATTTCCATTGAGGACACCTCTGAAGAAACCACCTTGCAAGATTACCAGAACATTACCACTAGAAGTTCTGTGACGGTTTTATTAATGAGGGACAATTTTGCATAATACTTTATGTCGCCTCAAAGCAGAATAGACTGGCAGGATGACAGAGTGTGAAAGATTTGTGCCCTTAACCAAACTTGTGTACCTTCTGTACCAACAGTATATACCGTTGCCAACCAAAGTTGGCTATCTTGTCATGGTCTTACTATTTTTACCTTTAGGCCACAGGTGTGTACCTGGTTGTGTTTTATGCAAAGTATTTCACCTTTTAACAAAAGTTGTGTACATTGTTAGGAAATCACCAACAATAAACACAACTTTTTTGGTGAAATACTTTGCTTCAAACACAACCAGGAACACAACTGTGGCAAAAAGGTAAAATTTATTTACCTTTTACCTACAGTTATATACCTGGATTTTAGAACCTTTTTACCTTTTAAATACCCTGTATTTAACCTTTTTTTTACCATATTTCGCCGCAGAAAGAAATGACAGACAATCAGTGTAAAACAATAATTAAACTTTTATTGAAATTTTTTTTTTTAGAATACTTTTTTGAAATTTAAAAACTTTTTTAATAAAACTTTTAAACCACAAAATTGTTCATTTATTTAAAAACACACATTCTTATAAATTGGTGTAGTGTGGGGTGGAAATACTGCTGGAGGGGCTGCGGGACACTTCGACACTTGGAGTGTGGAGAGAGGACTGGGATCGTGGTGGGGAAGGAGCAGTTAGAGGTGAAGGTGTGGAAAAAGCTACAGAATGGGTGGACATGTGGGAGGCAGAAGAGGTGGTGGGCGGTGGAGTGGAGGGTTGGGCAGGGACTGTAGGAGCAGATGATGTGGATGGAAAGTGGTATGGGGAAGGAGTTTGGTATGGGGAAGGAGTTTGGTACAGGGCAGGTTGCTGGAAGTGGGGAGATGTCTGGTAATGGGGAGGTTGCTGGTACTGGGGAGGTTGCTGGTACTGGGGAGGTGGCTGGTATGTAATAGGAGGGGGAGGATGGAAAGTGGCTGGAGGGGGTGCAGGTGGAGGAACTACTGGGGTGGGAGGAGGAGGTTGGGAGGTAACGTGCTGGAGAGCACCGTGGCATGAATGCATTACATGCATCTGCTGGGTAGGAGATAGTGTTGCCATGCGCTCCACAACAGACCTGAAAAAGGTGTGGTTTGGCGAAGATCTTGCTTCTGAATGCATGGTTTGCAGAAGTGTCTTCACCTCCAGAATGCTGGAGTTGATCTGCTGATAGCCTGCGGAGATTTGCTCTGACAAGACTTTTAGACAGTTCTGGAAAGATGCATTCAGATGCAAGAACTCTGGCGCATAAGTCTTTTCCTGACCCCTCTGCCGCTGCCGCCCAGTACCCGCAGGTGTACTAGAGGTGGCAGGGGCAGAAGGGTGGGGTAAAGGGAAAGCGATCTCCTCACCAGCAGCTTCATGTAATGTAGGCGGCCACGATGCTCCTGTGCTGGTGGATGGGACAGATGGGTCTAATGTGTGGGAAGGCTGGGAAGGTGCAGATGTACCGGGGCGGTCGAAGTGTCCCTCGGTGCCGGTCTCCTCAGGGATCGCCTCAGAAGGGTTCAACCGTGCAGGCTCCCGAGTGCTGCTCACCGTGCTGTGGAATAAAGAGAAAAAAAAAACAATTAAAATAGTGACATGGTATGGCCCTGGCTGAAAATTTTTTTTTACATCTAAACATTTTTTTTTTACATGTGGTGTGTAATATTTACCTTCTGGTGACCATTGTATCCCGGAGGAACGACAGGGCTCGTGCGTACTTGTACTTGCTCCTGCGTCCTCCAGATCCACTCGGGGCCCGCATCTCTTTATTGAACTCCTTCTTGAAACGATCCCTCACAGACCGCCACCACTTCACAATTCTGTCCCCTGAAACGAGAAAGGACAAAGTGGTTAGTATACAACATCAGTGTTTCCCAAACTCCAGTCCTCATGGTCCCCAGGGGTCATGTTTTCAGGATTTCCATAGTAAATAGAAATCCTGAACACATGATCCGTTGGGACCACGAGGACTGGAGTTCGGGAAACACTGGTTTACATCAAGCAACCGGTACTGTATATACTTACGCTCTTTAATCTGGGCCCGAGCATCAAGGTCCTCCCAGCGGTCCACAAGGAGCGAACAGATTTCCTCCCAGAGCCGTCAGGTAACTATCAGATCAGCATGGCGGCGGTCAGCCATATTCCATAGCGGCTCCCTTTCTCTGACGAGATCGATGAGGTGGTCCACATCTATTCCTCCATCCTCACCGTCAGAGTCGGGAGCACGCTCTGAAGGCTGTTAAAGTAAAAGAGAAAAATAGCAAAATTAGGCACCATACTTTAAGACATGAAATAAAAAGTGTACCAAAATTTAACTTAAATATTATACTTACACGCTGGTGACCGCCGCGTTGCTGTCGCCGACGACCCTGGGAGGCACTGCGAGGACCTCTTGGCCGAGCACCAGATTGGGAAGACTAGAGAAGAAAAGAAAAAAATGTATGTGTTTGGATGTTGGCATATTTGTTTGTTGTGTGATGTCTGCAGAACATTGTTTTCTATGTGTTGTGTGTAGTGTGATGTGTTTCTGCGATTGATGAAAAAAACTTACCAATTGTGAGCCCACTCCAGGTGTCTGTCCACCCCTTCCTTCTTCTTCTGGGAGCTCCTCTTCAGCTTGTGATTCCTGTTTTGAAATAAAAGCCAATGAATAGACATACACTCACTGGCCACTTTATTAGGTACACCTGTCCAACTGTGTGTTAAGACTTAATTTCTAATCAGCCAATCACATGGCGGCAACTCAGTGCATTTAGGCATGTAGACATGGTCAAGACAATCTCCTGCAGTTCAAACCGAGCATCAGTATGGGGAAGAAAGGTGATTTGAGTGCCTTTGAACGTGGCATGATTGTTGGTGCCAGAAGGGCTGGTCTGAGAATTTCAGAAACTGCTGATCTACTGGGATTTTCACGCACAACCATCTCTAGGGTTTACAGAGAATGGTCCGAAAAAGAAAAAAAATCCAGTGAGCGGCAGTTCTGTGGCCGGAAATGCCATGTTGATGCCAGAGGTCAGAGGAGAATGGGCAGACTGGTTCGAGCTGATAGAAAGGCAACAGTGTCTCAAATTGCCACCCGTTACAACCAAGGTAGGCAGAAGAGCATCTCAGAACGCACAGTGCGTCGAACTTTGAGGCAGATGGGCTACAGCAGCAGAAGACCACACGGTACCACTCCTCTCAGCTAAGAACAGGAAACTGAGGCTACAATTTGCACAAGCTCATCGAAATTGGACAGTAGAAGATTGGAAAAACGTTGCCTGGTCTGATGAGTCTCGATTTCTGCTGCGACATTCGGATGGTAGGGTCAGAATTTGGCGTAAACAACATGAAAGCATGGATCCATCCTGCCTTGTATCAACGGTTCAGGCTGGTGGTGGTGGTGTCATGGTGTGGGGAATTTTTTCTGGGCACTCTTTGGGCCCCTTGGTACCAATTGAGCATCGTTGCAACGCCACAGCCTACCTGAGTATTGTTGCTGACCATGTCCATCCCTTTATGACCACAATGTACCCAACATCTGATGGCTACTTTCAGCAGGATAATGCGCCATGTCATAAAGCTCGAATCATCTCAGATTGGTTTCTTGAACATGACAATGAGTTTACTGTACTCAAATGGCCTCCTCAGTCACCAGATCTCAATCCAATAGAGCATCTTTGGGATGTGGTGGAACGGGAGATTCGCATCAGGGATGTGCAGCCGACAAATCTGCGCCAACTGTGTGATGCCATCATGTCAATATGGTCCAAAATCTCTGAGGAATGCTTCCAGCACCTTGTTGAATCTCTGCCACGAAGAATTGAGGCAGTTCTGAAGGCAAAAGGGGGTCCAACCCCTTACTAGCATGGTGTACCTAATAAAGTGGCCAGTGAGTGTATATTACAGAGATGATGGATTTTGGAAATAAGAACTTACCGTCAAACGCTGACGATGCGAGGGAGGGCTCCCAGAAGAAGATGTGGTGTCCTACTACTGGCCAGACTCCATGCCTGTGGGTGGTGCTGCTGCTGCCAGTGCTGCCAGTGCTGCTGCTGCATCTCTTGGGCGGCTTTTGAATAAAGAGAAACAAAGGGCCAATGAATATCTTGATATTCCATGGCCCTAGTTTTGAGGAATGGGGGATTTGATAATTACCATCTCTCATCTGCTGGTGGACTCCCCTCCCGTTGTTCAGCATGTTCGCTTTGCTCCATTTGGGGTGGTGGTGGTGCTGATGGTGGTGCAGTAGTCTCCTGCCTTCTCCTGCGCCTGGTTCCTGTCTTGGGTGGCATGTTGGGTGTGGCTGAGGGTCCCACTGTCATGGTTTTATATATGTGTGCTGTGGGCAGAGCTACTGAGCATGCTCAGACCCAAAAAAACGGATCCGGCCATTGCGGCGCTCATAGACTTTCATTGTGTGAAAAAGCCGGACGCGCCGGATCCGGCGGGTCCGGCTTCTTCGCCGGAGACAAAAAACGCTACGGTTGCCGTTTTTTCCAGACGCCGGATTGTGACACATTGCCGGATCCGGCGAAAACCGGACGAAACGCATGGCCATCCGGCGCGATCCGGTGCAAATGCAAGTCAATGGGGGGGAAACCAGATCCGGCATTGCATTTCGTCGGATCCGGTTTTTGTCAAAAGAGCCGGATCGCGCCTGACGGCAAAAACCTGATGTGTGAAAGAGGCCTTAGTGTTACTTTCTTACATTAGATGTCACAAAAGGTATTGTTTCTTTAACTATATTTAAAATCTGTATTTGTGATGATTCACTGTATCTGTCTATTTCACAAAATAACCAACTGGCATTCATTGGGCCCCCTGTTGTGAACACTCTTGACCTGACTTCTGAGTTTGGGCTCCCTCTAGTGGTTGCTGCGGGTAGTGGAGCTGGTCAGGCTGACAGAGGTCAATCACCTGAAGATGATGAGTGGAAGTCAGGTGTTACAGACTGGGAAGATTTAAGTGAGCAAGCTTCTCTCAGTTGCTGCTGGTGATTTGGATTTCTTCCTGTGCATCTTGAAGTCTGCTTGTCCCCTGCTTGGTCCTGCATCGTTCAGATAAGTTATTTGTTTGCTGGAATCTTTTTGCATTTGATCCAGTTTTGCCTTTCTCTGCTTTCTGCTTTGCTGTGTGGGTTCGGCATTGTTCCCTGCTGGGACCGGTGCTACACCTCGTTCCATATGCCACAGCTTATGTCAGTCTGTTCAGTATTGCTAATCCTCTGTTGTATCAGTGTCTTTTGTTTTGCTTCCAGTTCACACCAAAATGCTGATCTAGTGGGGGAGAGGTTGTGTGGCCTCACTGTTTTTGCAGATCAGATGTGTTGGATTTTTTAGGGTTGTTTGCATGATTGCATACAGTATCTCTCCTATCCTGTGCTATCTAGACAGTTTGGGCCCCATAATTTACTTACTCTATTTTCTGCCTCATCTTTTCTCACCGGCAATATATGTTTGGGGGCTATCTAATCCTTTGGGGTTCTGCTCCGGGGCAGTTTAGCTTTCCCCTTTCTTGCTTTTGGCTTAGTTAACTCTTTGGCTGTGCCGAGGCGTCTAGGGCATCGTAGGTATGTCCCATAGCTAATGCTAGTTGTGTTGTTAGGTTTAGGGGTCTGCAATCCGTTAAGTTACCAACCTTTCTGGTTTTCTGGTTGCTAGCTTATTTCCCGGCTATCCTCCTCGGTGACCTAATCATAACAGCCCCCCAGAGGATAGTTTTCTAAGGGCCACTCTACATCCATACAGTCTATATGTATATTTATTTATTTTACTTATATAGCACCATTAATTCCGCAGCGCTTTGTAGATATTATCAGCACTGTCCCCAATGGTGCTCACAATCTAAAAATGTGGAATTTTTCTTATACTATGTGCCTAAAAACTAACAGGCAGGCAGTTGCTAACAAAGGCAAGTACCTGCCTGATGAACATGGAGCTGCCTCTGAGCGGTCATTGAGTGCCCTGCCGGCGATTTGGCTGCTCCATTTCAACAGAGCATCTCGCCTTCTTCTTCTTTCGACGGGATGTGACAGCTAGAGTTATGCTGATTGACAGCTGGCTTCCCATAGTTAGGCAGCAGGGAGCCGGTTGTCAGTCAACATCACGTCGGCAGTCACGCCCCATCCAGGAGTCTGCTGTCAATCAGCATCATGTTTGCAGTCATGCCCCATCCGGAAGTCGGCTGTCAGTCAGCATCACGTCGGCAATCATGCCCCATCCAGGAGTCGGCTGTCAGTCAGCATCACGTCATCACGTCGGCAGTCACGCTCCATCCAGGAGTCGGCTGTCAGTCAGCATCACGTCGGCAGTCACGCCCCATCCGGAAGTCGGCTGTCAGTCAACATCACGTCGGCAGTCACGCCCCATCCACAGAGCAGAGTGGAAAAGAAGCCGTGGGTCCATCTACGTGATGTCAACTACGGAAGCCAATTAATTGCAGGCAGGAGGGGTCTGTGACTACTCTGTGCCGGCAGAGATCAGCGCCCAGCACAACAAGCAGATCGTTAGCAATTACCCTACTGTTAGTACTTAGGTACATTGTAAGTCCCGGATAACCCCTTTAAAACTACTCTCCTAAAACGAGCTTTTGGAGAGTTTTTGATGTTGCAGATTTTCTGCACCATTTGTGCACCCACTAAGTAAATTCAGCAGGTCAGTGCTGTTTTGGCAGCACATATGAAGTAGGTGGTTTTAATATTGTGGCTGCCTGGTGTACTTTAATCTCTATAAAAAATAATGTTTGTGTCGTACAGAATAAGCACGGACAGAAAACTGAGTCTCGTTCTGTCGCTAGCAGCATGTTAATCAGCAAATATCGAGTAACAGATGGCTGACCAGGATGGATTCCTACATGTCTGATAGGAAAAGGATGAAACTATATATTTTTAATCATTTGAAATATGAATTAAATCCCAGATTGTTTCTCAAAAAGGCTTCTAGGACCAGAATGTTATTACTCTCAGTGACTACAGAAATGACAAGCATGTTGGTCATGTAATCTAGGGCATCATCAATCACAGCTATTAAGGGCTCGTGCACATGGCCGCATTTTTGGTCCAAGGGCGATCCGACAAAACAACAGATTGCACTCAGATCAACAATATGCTTATGGGGCCGTACACACATCCGATATTGTTACAGATCCGGTCCGGGGAAAAAAATAAATCACAGCATGCCTAAGTTTGATCCGATATTTAGATCGCACTCGACCATGGAAGTCAATGAGTGCGTGGAAAACATCGAACTGCACTCGGATGAACATTTGACTGGAGTCTGTTTTCCATGGACTGACACTATGGAGAAGATGGAGAACAAAAATTCTCCTTCTATGAGAATCAGATCAGACTCTGATCACAGTCTGATCAGCGTGTGATTTGCATAATTCACTCGGATGAGAGAATATATACTCTTCTCTGCACCTGTCAAGTGTGAACAATCTTCCAGCCTACGGCCACATTCACACGTCTGTGATTTTTCTGGTATGCCTAAAAAAAGCTCCAATTTTCTTAAGTGTTTTACCAATTGAGTTTCATCGGTGTTTCCGTTTTTACCATCAGTGTTTCATTTTCTGTTATGAAATAAAAAAATAAAGAACAAAAGAAAAAAAAAACCCAGCAATTCTGGAATTTCTATTTTTTTTCCTTACAGCTTTTACAGATTAAATAATTTTAGATTTTAATTGATGAGAATTTTGCTGAGGAATCAATACCATATATGTTTATTTATCTATTGGAAAAAAGGGGGGTGATTGAAGCTTTCATGATTTAACCTTTCTCTAGAAGTTGCAAAAAACTTCAGTATTGCAGTATATAGTGAAAATCACCATCTCCTATGAAGCTCAGCCACATGGGTGTACAAAGTAGTGACGGGGGATTTCAGTAACCTCTGGCTGCCATTGCCACTCATCAACACCCTCCAAGGAGGGTGATGGGCGCAGGAACAGATGCTCCACTGGTGCCGTGCTAATTAAAGGCCATTATGGGAGACTGACAGCTGCGGACATCTGGTAAGTATGCAGTGGACTCCTGAGCATTCTTCATACATCGACAACCCATGTACATGTACATGATACTTTGAGAAGTGAAAAAAATCGGGTTGCACTCGGATGACATCCGAGTGCAGTCTGATTGTAATGGACTGTCACATAGGAGAAGGTGGAGAAACGTTTTTTTCTCTCCGTGTACAAAAAAAAATGATGATGACACTCAGACCGAGCTCTGATCAAAAAAATTGGTCTGTTTTTCTCGTACGTGGAAAATACTGACGGTTGAATGAGGCGTAATGCCTACACCTGGGCTCACACGTGTACGGTCCTGTAGCAACAGTGGTAACGTTCAGACACACAGACACACATGTCTTATCGATGTTCGGCCAGTGAGTATAATGGGCTGTTTTTTCTAGTTCTGCAAATGAATGGCCCTCTGTAGCCTCTCTCATTTGCCCTCAGTCCCAGCACATGAAATCCACTGTTCTCAGGACACAGTCTCATTATTTATATATAAGCTCAGTGAGATGAGAAAAAGTTGGCACAGACTAGACTTCGATGAATGTGCCGAGAAACTCAGTACAAACCTCTCACGTTTCTTCGTACAAGTTGACTGATGAATAGTTCATTCCCACTAAGGGTACGTGCACACGCTGTGGATTCCGCTGCGTTTCCGCAGAGGTTTTGGCCGCTGCGGACCCGCAGCAGCTTTAGCTGCGGTGTACAGTACCATTCTTATGAATGGGAAATAAAAACCGCTGTGCCGACGCTGCAGAAAAATCCGCGCGGATTTGCTGCGGTTTTGAATCCGCAGAAAGAATTGCATGTCAATTCTTTCTGCGGAAACCGCTGCGGGTTCCTATCTCCACCATTGTGGAGATAGTGAATCCGCAGGACCAAACCGAAGGCAAAACCGCAGATAATCCGCAGGTCTTTGGACCTGCGGATTATCTGCGGTTTTTGCAAAATCCATGCGGATTAATCCGCAGCGGAATCCGCAGCGTGTGCACACAGCCTAAAGGGGCACTGTGCGAAAACAATGGCGCTTTTCAGGAGGAAATATTACTTTTTTTATACGTATTTTCAGCAATAAAATGTTAACTTGCTCCTGCACAGGATATTCTTTATACGTCAAGTCCACGTGTTTTATTGCTCTGTAGTTTACATAAAACAAAATTAGGAGACTGGAGTAATTTAGTGCGATGACATGGAGATGCCAGGAGAGACAAACTACAGGTCAGATCAAAGATCAACCATTTTTACTTAGTATTCGTGAATTTCTGATAGCGATTTTCATGGGTTTCCACAGTAAAAAAGATTCCTTATTTATTCTTAGAGAATCTGTCATCTTTCCTGATTGTAAATATTTACATTCTGCTTAGGGTCCCAATCCATTTGGTCATCTAGTCTGATGTGGGTGCCTAGTGTAAAAGGTTTGCACGGACTCCATCCAGCCGGGACGCAGGGGTGGAAGATTAAGGCTATCTTCAAACGCAGAGTTTTGCGGAGCTTTTTTTTCTGCAGAAAAGAAGCGGCTTTTTACAGTACCAGCAAAAAGCTTTGACATTTCATAAATCTCGTGCGCACGCTTGTTTTTTCTTTTCTGATTGAATTTGAGAACTTCAGCGTTTTTTCAAATCTGCAGCCTGTCAATACTTTCAGCATTTTTGCAGGTTTTTTTCTTTACCCATAGAAAGCAATGAGAAAATGCAAAAAAAAATCCAGCAAACAGGTGATTTTTTTTTTTTTAAATAAAACTGACTTTATTAAACATGTACTATAGACAAATCATCACACATATAGTCCGCACCCAAAAAAGCAGCAAAAAAACGCGCTTTTAATACAATGTGGTTACTGCCAAGAGAGCAGGTTATGGCTACGGGAAAAAAGAAATGCTGCAAAAACGGTGCATGTGGACATAGCCTTAGAGCCTGTGGGAGCCTGGAGCAGCAGTCACCACTGCATCTTGATGAGCTGTGTACAGGAAGCAGCTTGGATGCGAGGAATTTTATTTGTTGCGCCCCCTACACTTCAAAATAGCCTAAACATACTCTATCCCCCTACCCCTTCTCATAGACCCTCTCTAATTTCCCCACCTTTCATATCTCTAGCACTCTCCTTTTACCCAAAGAGTCCTGCCATTTTGTCTCCCCCCCCCCCCCATGTCCTATGGCTGAATCTCTGCTCACATACCCTCTTCTGCTCACATACCCTCTTCTGCCCACATACCCTCTTCTGCCCACATACCCTCTTCTGCTCACATACCCTCTTCTGCTCACATACCCTCTTCTGCCCACATACCCTCTTCTGCCCACATACCCTCTTCTGCCCACATACCCTCTTCTGCCCACATACCCTCTTCTGCCCACATACCCTCTTCTGCTCACATACCCTCTTCTGCTCACATACCCTCTTCTGCTCACATACCCTCTGCTGCCCAAATACGATCTTCTGCTCACATACCCTCTTCTGCTCACATACGCTCTTCTGCTCACATACGCTCTTCTGCCTATATACGCTCTTCTGCCCATATACGCTCTTCTGCCCATATACCCTCTTCTGCCCATATACGCTCTTCTGCCCACATACGCTCTTCTGCTCACATACGCTCTTCTGCCCATATACGCTCTTCTGCTCACATACGCTCTTCTGCCCATATACGCTCTTCTGCTCACATACGCTCTTCTGCCCATATACGCTCTTCTGCTCACATACGCTCTTCTGCCCACATACGCTCTTCTGCCCATATACGCTCTTCTGCCCATATACGCTCTTCTGCCCATATACGCTCTTCTGCTCACATACGCTCTTCTGCTCACATACGCTCTTCTGCTCACATATGCTCTTCTGCCCACATATGCTCTTCTGCCCACATACGCTCTTCTGCTCACATACGCTCTTCTGCTCACATACGCTCTTCTGCCCACATATGCTCTTCTGCCCACATACGCTCTTCTGCCCACATACGCTCTTCTGCCCATATACGCTCTTCTGCTCACATACGCTCTTCTGCTCACATATGCTCTTCTGCTCACATATGCTCTTCTGCTCACATATGCTCTTCTGCTCACATATGCTCTTCTGCCCATATACGCTCTTCTGCTCACATACGCTCTTCTGCTCACATACGCTCTTCTGCTCACATACGCTCTTCTGCTCACATATGCTCTTCTGCCCACATACGCTCTTCTGCTCACATACGCTCTTCTGCTCACATACGCTCTTCTGCCCACATATGCTCTTCTGCCCACATACCCTCTTCTGCCCACATACCCTCTTCTGCCCACATACCCTCTTCTGCCCACATACCCTCTTCTGCTCACATACCCTCTTCTGCTCACATACCCTCTTCTGCTCACATACCCTCTGCTGCCCAAATACGATCTTCTGCTCACATACCCTCTTCTGCTCACATACGCTCTTCTGCTCACATACGCTCTTCTGCCTATATACGCTCTTCTGCCCATATACGCTCTTCTGCCCATATACCCTCTTCTGCCCATATACGCTCTTCTGCCCACATACGCTCTTCTGCTCACATACGCTCTTCTGCCCATATACGCTCTTCTGCTCACATACGCTCTTCTGCCCATATACGCTCTTCTGCTCACATACGCTCTTCTGCCCATATACGCTCTTCTGCTCACATACGCTCTTCTGCCCACATACGCTCTTCTGCCCATATACGCTCTTCTGCCCATATACGCTCTTCTGCCCATATACGCTCTTCTGCTCACATACGCTCTTCTGCTCACATACGCTCTTCTGCTCACATATGCTCTTCTGCCCACATATGCTCTTCTGCCCACATACGCTCTTCTGCTCACATACGCTCTTCTGCTCACATACGCTCTTCTGCCCACATATGCTCTTCTGCCCACATACGCTCTTCTGCCCACATACGCTCTTCTGCCCATATACGCTCTTCTGCTCACATACGCTCTTCTGCTCACATATGCTCTTCTGCTCACATATGCTCTTCTGCTCACATATGCTCTTCTGCTCACATATGCTCTTCTGCCCATATACGCTCTTCTGCTCACATACGCTCTTCTGCTCACATACGCTCTTCTGCTCACATACGCTCTTCTGCTCACATATGCTCTTCTGCCCACATACGCTCTTCTGCTCACATACGCTCTTCTGCTCACATACGCTCTTCTGCCCACATATGCTCTTCTGCCCACATACGCTCTTCTGCTCACATACGCTCTTCTGCTCACATATGCTCTTCTGCTCACATACGCTCTTCTGCTCACATATGCTCTTCTGCCCATATACGCTCTTCTGCTCACATACGCTCTTCTGCTCACATACGCTCTTCTGCTCACATATGCTCTTCTGCCCACATACGCTCTTCTGCTCACATACGCTCTTCTGCTCACATATGCTCTTCTGCCCACATACGCTCTTCTGCTCACATACGCTCTTCTGCTCACATATGCTCTTCTGCCCATATACGCTCTTCTGCTCACATACGCTCTTCTGCTCACATACGCTCTTCTGCTCACATATGCTCTTCTGCCCACATACGCTCTTCTGCTCACATATGCTCTTCTGCCCATATACGCTCTTCTGCTCACATACGCTCTTCTGCTCACATACGCTCTTCTGCTCACATACGCTCTTCTGCTCACATATGCTCTTCTGCTCACATACGCTCTTCTGCTCACATACGCTCTTCTGCTCACATATGCTCTTCTGCTCACATACGCTCTTCTGCTCACATACGCTCTTCTGCTCACATACGCTCTTCTGCCCACATATGCTCTTCTGCCCACATACGCTCTTCTGCTCACATACGCTCTTCTGCTCACATATGCTCTTCTGCTCACATACGCTCTTCTGCTCACATATGCTCTTCTGCCCATATACGCTCTTCTGCTCACATACGCTCTTCTGCTCACATACGCTCTTCTGCTCACATACGCTCTTCTGCCCACATACGCTCTTCTGCTCACATATGCTCTTCTGCTCACATATGCTCTTCTGCCCACATACGCTCTTCTGCTCACATACGCTCTTCGGCCCATATACCCTCTTCTGCTCATATACCCTCTTCTGCCCTTATACGCTCTTCTGCTCATATACCCTCTTCTGCCCATATACCCTCTTCTGCTCATATACCCTCTTCTGCCCATATACACTCTTCTGCTCATATACCCTCTTCTGCCCATATATGCTCTTCTACTCACATCCGCTCTTCTGCCCATATACACTCTTCTGCCGTGCTCTTCCACAGACCCCCTGCCAGTTTTTATCCCTCTCAGTAGTAGATGGCTAATCAGCTGTGTAGAATAATGTCATCACATGTGTCTGCGTTGTTTAAAGGGCATCTCTCAGCCCAAACTGACACTGTCAATTAAGCACAAAGCATTGTAGGGGATATAGCCCTTTCAAAAATTGCACCTGTAGTTTTCTAATTGCTGCCTCTGTTTTGCAGACACTGAAATTCAATCATGCATATATTAATTAGGGTGCTTGGCGCCCCCTTGGAGTGGCTAAATAGCTCAGTGCACTATTTCACCCCCTGGTTTTGCATGCCCCTGCCTCCCTCAATAGTGATTGACAGCCCTGTCTGCTGAGATAACTCAAGCAAATCTAGTGCTGTCAATCAGGGAAGTGGGGTCATGCAAAACCAGTGAGTGAAATGGTGTATTGAGCTTCTTGGCTACACCAAGGGTGCACCGATCACCATAATTAGCATATATTATTTTTCGTGTTTTATTTTGCAGAATGAAGACAGAGATTAGAAAACTAAAGATGCAATATTTGTAGGGCTATATTCCCTTGAAATCCACATCTTGTCCGTGGCATCTATGTGTGTGGCATTATCAAAGTGGCCAGAACAGGAAAAAAAAAAAAAAGCCCGTCCTGGGTCGGTCTATATTGCAACCGGTAAAAAAAGTTCCAAGTTTCTGGTTGATAGCTTTTTATTGAGAAAAATAGAATTAATGCCAAGAACCAGTCATGTAAAGGACCCTACCAGGTTTATGTTGGGGTCTACATCAATTGTCCAGAAAAAAAATAGCTAAGTGTTATTTGTTCTGGTATAACAATGGAGTCTGAGACGGAGCCTTCTACCGTGAATCTGGCTGGAGACACACTGCATATATTCACACTGGGTCATTAACTCTTGGAATGTTATGAAACATTAACTTGCATGCCACTCCTATAGTTTTTTAGTGTTGTGCTCACTGCTGAAATCAATACATCAAAAGCAGTTAAAGAGTAATCATTTTTGTTTGTCTTTTTCATAAAGAGTACACGTGAAAATAAGAATCTTTATAATATATCTTATTAGAGAAATATGCTGCTTTCTCCTCCTGAACTGATCTATCTGAAAAATCTCAATTCATGGGTAAAATCTGTCTTCGGTGAACACAGACTTTCCCAGTCTGAAATAGGAGGGTAGCTGGTGCTCATAAGGTTCTACGGAGAGCTGTAACTGTTGTTTCAGGGGTCTTGCAGCAGAATGTCTGCCTCTAGCTCCTACCTGAATAGAATTTTAAAAGCACCAACTGTCATCTCCTATCTTAGTAGTGGAAAAATCTGTCTTCACTGAATACAGATTTTATCCATGATTTGAGAGTGAAATCTCAGTCCAGGAGGAGACAGAAGCAGATTTCTCTGATAAGATATATTACAAACTTGCTTATTTTCAAGTGTACTATTGATTTATGAAAGAACAATTAAAATGATGGTTACTCTGTGTTACTAATCAGCTTAATAAACAATTGCTCATGAGCTGGTTAACCACTTAAGGACTGAACCACTTAGTATGTTAATGACTGAGCCTCACTTTCCAATTCTGTCCAGTGTCACTTTATATGGTAATATCTCTGGAAAAAAAAATGAAAATTTTGAAATTTTCAAACTCCAAATTTTTATGCTCTTAAATCAGATAGTTATATTACAGAAAAAGTTCATAAATAATATTTTCCACACGTCTACTTTGCATTTGCATTATTTTATAAACATTTTTTTCTTTCAGGAAGTTAGAAGGGTTAAAAGTTTATCAGCAATTTCTCATTTTACTAACAAAATTTACAAAACCAATTTTTTAAGGACAGCATCACATTTGAAGTGATTTTGAGGGGCTTATTTGACAGAAAATACTCGAAAGTGTCACCATTCCAAAAACTGCACCCCTAAAAATGCTCAAAACCACATTCAAGAAGTTTATTAACCCTTTAGGTTCTTCAGACAAATTAAAGGAATGTGGAAAGAAAAATGTTACTTTTTTTCGCAAAAATGTTACTTTAGGCCTACATTTTTTTATTTTCAAAAGGGTAACAGGAGAAAATGCAATTGAAATTTGTTGTGAATTTTCTCCTGAGTATGTTGATACTCCATATGTGGGGGAAAACTACTGTTTGGGTGCACGGCAGGGCTCGGAAGGGAAGAAGCACTGTCTGACTTTTTGAAAGCAAAATCGGATGGAATTGAGAACGGGCGCCATGTAGAGTTTGGAGAGTCCCTGATGTGCCTAAAGAGTAGAAACCCCCACAAGTGACCACATTTTGGAAACTAGACCCCCAAGGAACTTATCTAGATGATTTGTGAGCACCTTGAACCCCCAGGTGCTTCACAGAATTTTATAACGTTGAGCCGTGAAAATAAAAGATCATAAATTTCCGACACAAATGTTGTTTTAGCCTCAAATTTTTCACTTTCACAAGGATAAAAGGAGAAATGTTGTGCAATACCCCATATGTGGTGGAAAACTACTGTTTGAGTACACAGCAGGTCCTGGAAGGGAAGGAGCGCTATTTGACCTTTGCAATACAAAACTATCTGGAATAAAAAGCGCAAGCCATGTCATTTTTACAGAGCCGCTGATGTGCCTAAACAGTGGAAACCGTCACAAGTGACCCCATTTTGAAACTACACCCCTCAAGGAACTTATCTAGAGATGTAATGACTCATGAGCAAATTAACAAATACATTTATCCCACAAAAATGTTAATTCAGCCTCAAATTTTTCATTTTCAAAAGGGTAACAGGGTAAAAGGGTAAAAGGGTAAAAATGGTCCATCAAATTTGTTGTGCAATTTGTCCTGAATAAGCCAATACTCTTTATGTGGTGGAAAACTACTGTTTGGGTGCACGGCAGGGCCTGGAAGGGAAGGAGCGCTATTTGACGTTTGCAGTTTAAAATTGTATGGAATAGATAGCGGACGCCATGTCGCATTTGCAGAGCCTCTGATGTGCCTAAGCTGTGAAATACCCGCCAGGTGCCCCTATTTTGGAAACTACACCCCTGAAGGAATTTATCTAGATGTGTGGTAAGCATCTTGAACTCACAGGTGCGTTGTGGAATTTTAAAACATTGGACCGTGGAAATTTTAAATTATGTTTTTTCCCCAGAAATGTTGTTTTAGCCCCAAATTTTTCATTTTCACAAGAGTAACAGGAGAAAATGGGCCCCATAGTTTGTTACGCAATGTCTCCTGAGTACGACAGTGCCCCATATGTGGTCAAAAACTACTTTTTAGGCACAGCAGAAAGCTCAGAATGGAAGAAGCCCCGTTTCAGAGTGCAGATTTGCCTGGAATGGTTTGCGGGTATTATGTCACATTGGTAGAGCCTCTGAGGTGTCAGGACAACAGTACCCCCAGAAGTGCACCCATTTTATAAACTTGTACACCTCTTGATGAAATCATCAAGGGTGCAGTGATCATATTGACACCACATGTGTTTCACAAAATTGTATAACATTGAGCGGTGAAGAAATCAAAATTACATTTTTACCACTATAGTGTTGTTTTAGCCCCAGATTATACATTTTGACAAGGAGAAATAGGTAAAAATGACCACATAATTTGTTACACAACTTCTTGTGAATGACAATACCCCATATGTCGCTGTACAGTACTGTTTGGCCACACAGATGGGAAGAATAGCTAATTGACTCTTTGAGAACAAATTTTTTGCAGAATAGTTTGTAGCCTCTATGTACAGAGACCCTAAATGCCAGAAGAGCAGAATCCCCCCTCAATTGACCTCAATTTGGAAATTACAGATGTAGTGAGGATTTTGACTCCATGGGTGTTTTCCAGAAATGAGCAGCAGTGGATGTTGCTAAGTGCAAATTGCAAATGTGTCATTGTAGTACCCAGTACATTGTAGTGTCCATACATTATAATGCCCAGTAAGTTGTAGTGCCTGTACATTGTGCCCAGCTCATACTTCTGGAGGCACAAACATTGTAAATTAAGTGGACTCTCCTGGCTACAGTAATGCCAAATATGTGGACCCTAACCGCGGATTAAGCACATAGTGGGGCTCAGGAGGAGGAGAACATTTGGATGATTTGAGAAAGCAGAATTAGCCGGATTTCTTTTGGTGGGAGCCACATCAGTTTCCAGATCCTTTGTGCTACCAATAATGTGGAAGCCCCCTATATTTCTGTTAACATATGACGGATGTTGTGAGTTCATTTTCCCCTCCTTCACTGAGGTCTGGTGAACTCCCTATTCTGGTAAAGGAAGGTAATGAGTCTGATTATCAGGCACCTGAGCCTATTGAGGATGACTGGCTGAGTGGAGTCACGGACTGGATATAAGGCTGCCAACGCCCTTCTGCCCTGCGGGTGATTTCTCTGTGGACTTCTAGGACACCAGTCTGATTCCTGCTCCTCTAAAGCTAAGTTTTCTGTTTTGCCTGTTAGCATTTTTGCTTTGTTTTTTGTTTTCCTTGCTTTTCTGTATTCTGCCATTCCCTGCTGGGGTGAGCTGAATCTCCTTTTGCCTGTAGCTCTGTCTTCAGAATATTCCTGAGTACTGACATAGCTTTTTGAAGCCTAGCGTCTTCAGGGCCTTTTTCACTGTCAGTCTGTTGGCTCTTATTTTCATAGGGTTTTTCACGGATTGCAGACAGCAGCCTTCCTGTCCTTTTCTATCTAGTTAGCTTGGGCCCCGTCTTTGTTCTGTCTATGTTTCTGTCTGTGTTGGTATTTTCATCTTGCTTCACCGTCATTATATGTTGGGGGCTGCCTATTGCTTTGGGGTCTGCTCTGGGGCAGTTTAGATTTCCCCTTTCTTTCTTTAGGCCTATTTAATTCTCCGGCTGTGATCGAGGGGTCTAGGGCATCGTAGGAACCCCCCACGGCTACTGCTAGTTGTGTTGATAGGTTCAGGGGTCTGCAATCCGATAGCTGCCAACTTCTCTGGTTTTCTGGACTTAGCTAGCATTTCTGTTTTTGCCTCCTACGGTGACTCAATCATAACAGACGGACCTGAGTGGGGGCTTGTTGATTGTGGGTTGAGTAGAAGCTTTTACTGGTGGCATTTTAGGGTACAGAATATTTTGGATCACATTTATACTGCGCTCTACCCTGATCACTTATGTGGCGCCCCTGAGGGTTCAGTCTCCACAGAGGTACTACACCTCCTCCTGAGGTGTGGTACCCCACCATCCAGGTGAGGTGGAGACACCTGACCACACTCCAACACCTGCACCCCACACCACAAAGTAGTGTAGCAAAGCACCTTCGGCGACTCCCTGCTTGGAACTCGAAACGTGCTGGGAGGTGGGTGGAGTTGAGTTTACATAAAAGAGCGGGAAGAGTTGAGTCAGCCAGTCAGTCAGTCTTTCATTCAGTCAGTGAGTAAGGATGTAGAAGGACAGAGAGTGAGACAGAGAAGATCCCTGGGAGAGGGATGGAAGAAGGAAGTGCTGCAGCAGGCCACAGTGATCTGGGTCTGCTGGCACAGGAAAGAGACAGAGAAAGTAAGCTTGATTCTCCATTGGGAAGAAGGAATAGAACAGAACGTAAGGAGAATAGGAGGACTAAGGATCAGGGTTGGAAGAGAGAACCCTTCCCAAGTTCACAGCGCAAGGCCGGGGTCCGGTCCCCGAAGTTGTATGGATACTAATGGTCCTGCAGCAGACACCGGAGGAATAGAAGTAGTGACCACTTTATTCCCACACCAGACTTGGGGGCACAACAGCAACGTGTGTGAGCCGGGACTAGGTAGAAGGAGTCCCCGAAGTAGGCTACAGCTGTCTGCCGTACAAGTAGAGTTCATAGGAACATCTGACAGGAGGAAATCCAGTGTAACTCAGTACTAGGAGTACTTCATTCAAAGGCGCTATAAGAGGAGACGTTCAGAAAAGGCACATATGTTGGCAGAGTGCTGGAAAGGAGTACTTCATCTTGCCTGGAAGTTGGCTGAGCTCCTGACCCGGAGGACACGGCACGGATGCGGGCACCTGTACCTGCAACAGACTGTGAGTAAAGCTTTGGAACTACATGCCCTGGTGTCCTCCACTTATTCCAGCGCCAACCCGCCCAGCACTGCTACATCCTTTGCACCCGACACTACACCATCTAAGTGTCACTTCACCTACTCTGCCCTGGGACTACAGCCGTGCCTGTGGAGGGCTATAACATCACTGCTGCACCACACCATCTGTCCCAGAGGATCTGTCTGCAGCGTCGGCTTACACCTTCATTGCCGAACACCACAGGTGGCGTCACGAATCACTTATAAACTTTCCCCTTTTTACAATGGGCGCCCAGGGCCACGGGCCGGGTACCAGCTTCCGTGATATCTCCCATTGAAGCTCATCGGGCCCGGTACCGAGTACCCCGCTGCCCTGGGAGGGCGACCCACTTACATTGGGGTTTCCATCTAAATCTACAAAATACATCATTCGGTTGAAACCCCAGAGGGATCCATTCACTAATGAGGCAGCAGGGTTACTCTGGACTCCATCTGGCTTCTGTTTGGTGGTATCCTGCTTTTCAGAGATGCACAAAACTGTGTCTGACTGCACTTTTATGAACAACTAAAAAGGCAGACACCACCGGAACATAGGCCAGAAGGCATCTACAGTGCCTCCATCTACCTCATTATAGGAAATCTCCGGTCTCGGATTCCATCTGAATCACGTATTTCAGAGATTTACATGGAAACCCCGATGTAAGCGCAGAGCGCAGGATAAATGTTCACCGAGCCTTACTGCAATCAACAAATTAACAGCATGTCAAGAATTGGTTTTATTTTTTACGCCTTTCCTCGTGCGGTATAAGTGATTAGGCGACTTTATTCTTCGGGTCAGTGCGATTACAGCGATACCTTATTTATATCGGGTTTTTATGTTTGGCAGCTGTCACACACTAAACGATGCCTTTTTTGCAAAATAAAGTTTTTACAACCTAATATTTTGAGAGCTATAATTTTTCCATATTTTTGCCGACACAGTCATGTTACTGCTTGTTTTTGGCGGGACGAGTTGACGTTTCTATTGGTACCATTTTCGGGCACATGACATTTTTTGATCGCTTTCTATTCTGATTTATGGGAGGCAGAGTGAACAAAAAACAGCAATTCAGGGGTTTTTTTAAGGACGTTCACTGTGTGGTAAAAATATTAAGACCGCTTTATTCTTCAGGTCAGTATGATTACAGCGATTCCTGATTTTTTAATATTTTGTACACAATAAACAATTTTATAGAAAAAATAATGTTTTTGCATCTCTGTATTCTGAGAGCTATAACTTTTTTATTTTTCCCCTGATGGAGCTGTATGGCAGCTTGCTTTTTGCGGAACAAGATGATGTTTTCAGCGATACCATTTTTATTTACATTGGTTTTTTATCGCATTTAATGCCACTATTTTTCCAGCGGTGTGATTAAAAAAAACATAGTTTTTAGCCACGTTTTTTACTTTTTCTTTCCAGTGTTCACTGAAGACACTAACTAGTGAGACAGTTTTATAGGTCGGATTGTTGCAGACGCGACAATACCAAATGTGTGAAATTTTTTGTTTTTACATCATGCATTGCAATGCATCAGAATTTCAATGCATGAGACCTGTGATATTACGCAGACAGATCGCCTGTTAGACCCTGCCTGTGGCTGGGTGTAACATGCCACCGTACCTGTCAAATCAGGAGTTCATTGTTTGACCTCCGGGTGCCATGAAAACCATCTGCTCCCCGTGATTTTGTCACGGGAGTGCTGATGGGCACCCTCCCTCAAAACCTTCCAAATGTTGTGATCGCTGTCGGTCGCGGAATCATGCTGTGATCGGTCAGGCAGTAACAGCTGTCAACACGGAACTATCACTGTGTGCTTACAGACAGTGACAGCTTAAATCCATGCCGTGCATAGCACATCATGATGCGGGAACTGACACCAGCTCATGATGCGTTATGTCCGTCATTAGTCGCAAAGAGGATAAAGAGAATCTGTCAGCAGGTTTTTCTATGGAATATGAGAGCAATATAATGTTGGGACAGAGAGCCTGATTCCAGCGATGTGTCACTTACTGGTCTGCTTGGTGTGGTTTTGATAGAATCCCTGTTTTCTCTGTTGTAGATGCAGCAGTGCTCAGAATGCTGAGCTGTTTATAACCCTGCCCACACCCCTGATTGACAGCTTCCTGTGTATACCTGTGTATTGTCAGTAAGCTGCCAATCAGTGGTGGAGCTGTGGTTACACAGATTAGCTGGACTGGCTTGCACGTGAGAACTAGTCCTCTAGTGATAATCTCCTGCTGATAAAACACTGATTGTATTGAATCTACAGCAAGCTGCTGAGCAAGTGGCACATCCCTGGAATCAGGGTCTCTGCCGCTATTTTATGATGCTCTCAGATTAAATAGCAAACACCTGCTGACAGATTCCCTTTAATGGAATCTATTACACCAAATGGGGCATTAAAAATAATGCTGTTGATGTCACCAGAGATTGTAAAGCCATAACCAGCAAGGTCATTTTAAAGGGAATCTGTCACCTATTTTTTTGTATATACAGTTGTGGCCAAAAGTATTGACACCCCTGCAATTCTGTCAGATAATACTCAGTGCAGAGGTGCGTGAAACCAGACACCACGATCTTCTGGCTCCTGTCTGTCGCATTAACCCCGTGACATTATACAGAGGAGCAATGTATGTACAGTTGTGGCCAAAAGTATTGACACCCCTGCAATTCTGTCAGATAATACTCAGTTTCTTCCTGAAAATGATTGCAATCACAAATTCTTTGGTATTATCTTCATTTAATTTGTCTTAAATGAAAAAACACAAAAAGAATTGTCCTAAAGCCAAATTGGATATAATTCCACATCAAACATAAAAAAAGAGGGTGGACAAAAGTATTGGCACTGTTCGAAAAATCATGTGATGCTTCTCTAATTTGTGTAATTAACAGCACCTGTAACTTACCTGTGGCACCTAACAGGTGTTGGCAATAAGTAAATCACACTTGCAGCCAGTTGACATGGATTAAAGTTGACTCAACCTCTGTCCTGTGTCCTTGTGTGTACCACATTGAGCATGGAGAAAAGAAAGAAGACCAAAGAACTGTCTGAGGACTTGAGAAACCAAATTGTGAGGAAGCATGAGCAATCTCAAGGCTACAAGTCCATCTCCAAAGACCTGAATGTTCCTGTGTCTACCGTGCGCAGTGTCATCAAGAAGTTTAAAGCCCATGGCACTGTGGCTAACCTCCCTAGATGTGGACGGAAAAGAAAAATTGACAAGAGATTTCAACGCAAGATTGTGCGAATGCTGGATAAAGAATCTCGACTAACATTCAAACAAGTTCAAGCTGCCCTGCAGTCCGAGGGTACAACAGTGTCAACCCGTACTATCCGTCGGCGTCTGAATGAAAAGGGACTGTATGGTAGGAGACCCAGGAAGACCCCACTTCTTACCCCGAGACATAAAAAAGCCAGGCTGGAGTTTGCCAAAACTTACCTGAAAAAGCCTAAAACGTTTTGGAAGAATGTTCTCTGGTCAGATGAGACAAAAGTAGAGCTTTTTGGGCAAAGGCATCAACATAGAGTTTACAGGAGAAAAAAAGAGGCATTCAAAGAAAAGAACACGGTCCCTACAGTCAAACATGGCGGCGGTTCCCTGATGTTTTAGGGTTGCTTTGCTGCCTCTGGCACTGGACTGCTTGACCGTGTGCATGGCATTATGAAGTCAGAAGACTACCAACAAATTTTGCAGCATAATGTAGGGCCCAGTGTGAAAAAGCTGGTTCTCCCTGAGAGGTCATGGGTCTTCCAGCAGGACAATGACCCAAAACACACTTCAAAAAGCACTAGAAAATGGTTTGAGAGAAAGCACTGGAGACTTCTAAGGTGGGCAGCAATGAGTCCAGACCTGAATCCCATAGAACACCTGTGGAGAGATCTAAAAATGGCAGTTTGGAGAAGGCACCCTTAAAATATCAGGGACCTGGAGCAGTTTGCCAAAGAAGAATGGTCTAAAATTCCAGCAGAGCATTGTAAGAAACTCATTGATGGTTACCGGAAGCGGTTGGTCGCAGTTATTTTGGCTAAAGGTTGTGCAACCAAGTATTAGGCTGAGGGTGCCAATACTTTTGTCTGGCCCATTTTTGGAGTTTTGTGTGAAATGATCAATGTTTTGCTTTTTGCTTCATTCTCTTTTGTGTTTTTTCATTTAAGACAAATTAAATGAAGATAATAATACCAAAGAATTTGTGTTTGCAATCATTTTCAGGAAGAAACTGAGTATTATCTGACAGAATTGCAGGGGTGTCAATACTTTGGGCCACAACTGTAAGATGAGGCCACCGCCATCAGGGGCTTATCTACAGCATTCTGTAATGCTGTAGATAAGCCCCCAATGTAACCTGAAAGAGAAGAAAAACGAGTTAGATTATACTGCAGTGTGCAGGCGCCGGGAAAGGTCAGAGAGGTTCGGCGCAGGCGCACTGCAGTACTCTGCTCTGCCCTCAACAGGGCAAGAATAGGACGTCATCACTAGAAGATGGGAGGCGCCAGACCCGTCCACGACACCCATCAGACCAGGACCGCATCGGACCATCCCCCGGTGAGTATAATCTAACTCGTTTTTCTTATCCTTCAGGTTACATCGGGGGCTTAAGGCCCCGTTACACACAATATTGTGAACAATATTGTTGCAAGTTTGATGACGTTGCAGCGATGTCGAAACAACATAGTTGTGTGTGACATGTAGCAACGATCAGCGATCAGTTGGCTGATCGTTAATCGTTGCCTAATGGTCTGGGCCATAAATCTATCGTTGGTCTCTCGCTGGGCAGCACACATCACTGCATGTGACAACGAGAGACCAACAATCAGTGAGCTCCCAGCGCCATACAACAGACACTGGGAGCGGGTATCCGGTAAACAGCTGGTAACTAAGAGCTGCGCAGCTCTTAGATACCCGCTGTTTACCCTGGATACCAGCTTGCTCGCTGGTCCTGATGGCTGGTGAGTCTATGTGACAGCTCACCAGCGATCAGCTAACTACGCCCCAGTGATCCTATCCACGTTGGATCATTGGTGGGATCGCTGGGACATTGAAGCATGTAACGGGGCCCTTATCTACAGCATTACAGATTGCTGTAGATAAGCCCCTGATGGTGGTGGCCGCATCTCATAGGGGAAAAATGAGGTGACAGATTCCCTTTCATCTTATGGAGAATCTCTACTTTTCACATCTGTGTTTATTCTATCTAAAGGCCCCTTTACATTTAGTGATGCACCAGCGATCCCGACCACGATACGACCCGGTCAGGATGGCTGGTGCAGCTCTAAATGGTCGCTAGTGAGCTGCCACACAGGCAGATCTCACAGCGATGCAGCAGCGACACAGCAGTCGTTACTTACCTTTCAGACGAGGCGATCCTGACGTCCTCCCGTCTTCGTCCACGCGTCGCTCGTCAGCGCCAGCAGGAAGCCCAGCAGCAAGCGCCCGACGAGAAATGGAGCTGCACGATCAGCGACAGACAGCGCGGGAGCTGGTCGGAGGTAAGTATCACACACAGCGATATCGCTGCTGCGTCACCAAATCGGTGATGCTTTAGGCTGCTTTCACACATCTGGTGTCGGGTGCGGCGGCGTGCGGCGAAAAGCCGTACCGCCGGATCAGGCCTGCAGCGGTGACACCGGATGCAGATGCGGCGCCTAATCCGGTTGGAAAGCATTTAAAGGAGCTACACCGGGGACGAGAGAGGCAGCGGTATGCGGGGGGGGGGGGGGGAGAGATACACGCGCGCTCGCCGGGCACTTGTGGGTTAAACCTCACAGTGTCCGCGCATGCGCTGTTGAAAGAGTCGTTCCGGTGCTGCAAAAAAACGTTACAGGCAACGCTTTTTGCTGACGCCGGACGGCGCAGGTTTTCCGCTTCCGGTTAAAAACGGAGGCGCCGCATGTCCATCCGGCACGATGCGGCGATCATTAAATTCTATGTGCCAAAACCGGATCCAATTCCGGATCCGGTTTTCACACTTTTCGCCGCATCGTGCCGGATTCAAAAAGCCGGATGTGTGAAAGCAGCCTTAGCGATATTGCTAGCGATATCGCTATGTGTAAAATCCCCTTAAGTGGTGATGACATGAAATACAATGAGATAACAAGTAAATTAGATTAAACCATATTTATTGAAACTTTTGTTCTCACGCAGCCATCAGCCATGGTGAATGATACAGCTGCAGTGGCAAATGTATCATAGCGGAAAAGTATCACACACCGGTATATTTAATTAGAAATGGACTCATTCACAATACTGTCCTGGAATGGTTAGATCAGCACCTGCTCCAGAGCATCGCACCGCGCAGGAAGGTCTGACCAGCAGGTAAGCACAAGCGGAGGTAAGCATTAAAAAAGTATAAAGTGCCTGGTTTAAAAAAAACATTTAAATAAAGTAATGTTAAAGGGTTAGTCCCAAAAAAGCAGTAGGGGATGGATAAAGGATAAGTTGCTGATAATTTGGGTCTGACCCACAGCGATTTCGATATTGGGGTTCTGGACACCACGAACAGGGCTCTACAGCGCCGATCCCTGGAGATCCCAATGCTCGGACCCCCAGTGATCAGCAAGTTATCCATCATGGTTATGGGACACCTTTTTAAAAAATAATAATAAATATGGACATATTGAAGCAGCAGAGACATTTCCCTTTTCAAGATTCTCATCAATGAGCCAGATTGGAGAACAGAAGAACATTTTCTTCTGGAAAGCTTGGCATGTCTGTGAGCACGGGGGAAAATATATATATATATATATATATATATATATATATATATACACTCACTGGCCACTTTATTAGGTACACCTGTCCAACTGTGTGTTAAGACTTAATTTCTAATCAGCCAATCACATGGCGGCAACTCAGTGCATTTAGGCATGTAGACATGGTCAAGACAATCTCCTGCAGTTCAAACCGAGCATCAGTATGGGGAAGAAAGGTGATTTGAGTGCCTTTGAACGTGGCATGATTGTTGGTGCCAGAAGGGCTGGTCTGAGTATTTCAGAAACTGCTGATCTACTGGGATTTTCACGCACAACCATCTCTAGGGTTTACAGAGAATGGTCCGAAAAAGAAAAAAAATCCAGTGAGCGGCAGTTCTGTGGCCGGAAATGCCTTGTTGATGCCAGAGGTCAGAGGAGAATGGGCAGACTGGTTCGAGCTGATAGAAAGGCAACAGTGACTCAAATTGCCACCCGTTACAACCAAGGTAGGCAGAAGAGCATCTCTGAACGCACAGTGCGTCGAACTTTGAGGCAGATGGGCTACAGCAGCAGAAGACCACACTGGGTACCACTCCTCTCAGCTAAGAACAGGCATCTGATGGCTACTTTCAGCAGGATAATGCGCCATGTCATAAAGCTCAAATCATCTCAGATTGGTTTCTTGAACATGACAATGAGTTCACTGTACTCAAATGGCCTCCTCAGTCACCAGATCTCAATCCAATAGAGCATCTTTGGGATGTGGTGGAACGGGAGATTCGCATCAGGGATGTGCAGCCGACAAATCTGCGCCAACTGTGTGATGCCATCATGTCAATATGGTCCAAAATCTCTGAGGAATGCTTCCAGCACCTTGTTGAATCTCTGCCACGAAGAATTGAGGCAGTTCTGAAGGCAAAAGGGGGTCCAACCCCTTACTAGCATGGTGTACCTAATAAAGTGGCCAGTGAGTGTGTATATATATATATATAGTGCGGTGAAATGAACATCTGTGTTTCCTTAGTGGTGCTAACATGAGCAGTGGACATGTGTCACACCATTTGCGCTTTCCAACATACCTGTTCTATGTCATGCTGATAAATCGGCAACCTGGTGGCGGGCGACCAATCACATCAGCTGCTAGCAGTATTCAAATGTGACGCCAATACCTCTAGCAGCTGATTGGTCGCCAGCCTTGGCGGCTGAGCCAATGAGTGGCGCGGGATTCAAATCCCCTGCCAAAGCTGTGCGGTATCGCTCATTGGCGGATCAGCCAATGAGCAGCATGGGATTCAAATCCCCCGCCCCACCGGCTGAGTCAATGAGCGGTGCCGCGCAGGATTTGAATCCCCTGTCAAAGCTGCGCAGCCAGGGGTGACTCAGCCAATGAGCGGTGCCATGCGCCTTGGTGGGGGATTTGAATCCAGCAGGTGGCTCAGCCCATGAGCGTGCGGCGGCTATGGCGGGGATTTGAATCCCGCACGGCACCGCTCATCGGCTCAGCCGGCGGGCGGCTTAGCCAATGAGTGGTGCACGTGCGGCTTGGCGGGGGATATGAATACCGGCTGCCATATCGGAATACCCATAACTTGGGTGTTACAATATGGCGGTCGGCGTACTTCCGGTCGCGGTGCATTGTGGAAGCGACACAAGCGCTGGAAGTGTGTGACAGTTTATTGGTAATTATATATTAGATATATAAATATAATCCCCCCATATATACTGTATATATGTTCTGCTATGTTACATTTGTCTGTTTTTTTTTAACCCCTTTCTGAAATATAAGATGTAATAAAACCTCCTATATCAGGTGCAGCTGGTGTGGGTGTAAGGCCGGGATCACACATGCGAAAAATACAGCCGAGCTTTGCATGTTAATACCCGGCACTACTGCCGGCACTGGGGAGCGGAGTGTGCGGCTCCATGTATTGCTATGCGGCCGCATTTTCTGATCCGGGTGCCAGGTAGTAATATGCGAGACTTGGCTGTATTCTTTGCATGTGTGATCCCGGCCGAAGACACTGACCCTGCTCCACCCCGGGGGTACTGGCTGTGTTATGCAGCTGGCAATTGCTGCAAAGTGCAGTGAGTTAGCGCCTATTGATGCCCACGACCTTCACGGCTGCGGTCTCAGGCTTCATAGTAGACTGCGATTTATGCCATTTACTGCATTAGTATAAATGATTGCACAGTTAGAAAAGTTTTCCACTACTAGGAAACCCCTTCTCATGCCCCACGCTTGACCCCGATAAATTAAAAAGCCCATACTCCTGTGCCGGCACCATTCCTGCGGGGTCGGGACTTGCAAACCCGGGATTCTCGTGTGTCTAAAAAAAAAAATGAATGAAAATTAAAATAAAAAAATGAAAATTAATAAAATAAGTTAGTAAAAAAAAAAATTAATAAAAAATTATTTTTTTTTTAAAAGGAGGGATTAAAATATTAAGAAAACAACATTTTGAATTTTTGTACAAAAAAAAGGTTAAAAAATAACCAAAACCATATTTCGTATTGCAGCGTCCGCAAAAATCCAGTTGATCTAAAATGTAATCCATAGTAAAAGGCACAATAGTATTTATTACAAGAAATCCAATAAAAAGTGACAAAGCATCCGATCATCTGCCTCCAAACGCTCCACAGGCATCAGACAGCTCGGGAAACAGGTTATTGATTGTGTACACATGGTTTATTTCATTTTTTGGTTAATTACATAAAAAAAAAAAAAAAAAAACCTCCAAAAATAAAACTACATTTCCTCTCTGCTCTTTTCTTAGCTCCAAAATGTGTAATGTCGCAGTGTTCGTCTTGTCGCACAGCTCCTGAGACGGCGCCGCTCCCTCAGGTGCCGGGATGTGGACACTGTGCGCCCGGGAGGGATGAGGAGGAGCGGGCGGGAAGGAAGCGGCATTTGTGGAATGAGGTTGTGGTGGACACGTCGCTGAGGTGACAGGAGCGCCATTACACAGGCAGACCCCGCGGGAGCAGGAGGAGACGGGCCGGGGGAGACGGGGGCCGCCGCACAGGGCGCGGGGAGGCGCTGGGAGGAGGAGGAGGGTGTAGCCGGCAGCAGGAGGAGGCTGAGCCCGGACACTTCTCACACGGCGGAATAAGGAAGCGCCGTCACCCCGGGGATCCCCCGACAAGTACCGGAGAGGCCGCCGACACTGCAGGTACGGGGGCAGAAAGTGGCGCCGAGGGCGGCGGAGGACCGGGGAAGTGCCAGAGGGTATCCACAGAGGAGAGGGAGGACGGGGGCAGGAGGGGGATAGTAGGTGAGGACAGGAGGACGGCAGCAGGTAGGGAGAAGAGGAGGAGGACGGCAGCAGGTAGGGAGAAGAGGAGGAGGACGGCAGCAGGTAGGGAGAAGAGGAGGACGGCAGCAGGTAGGGAGAAGAGGAGGACGGCAGCAGGTAGGGAGAAGAGGAGGAGGACGGCAGCAGGTAGGGAGAAGAGGAGGAGGACGGCAGCAGGTAGGGAGAAGAGGAGGAGGACGGCAGCAGGTAGGGAGAAGAGGAGGAGGACGGCAGCAGGTAGGGAGAAGAGGAGGAGGACGGCAGCAGGTGAGGACAGGAGGAGGAGGACGGCAGCAGGTAGGGAGAAGAGGAGGAGGACGGCAGCAGGTAGGGAGAAGAGGAGGAGGACGGCAGCAGGTAGGGAGAAGAGGAGGACAGCAGCAGGTAGGGAGAAGAGGAGGAGGAGGACGGCAGCAGGTAGGGAGAGGAGGAGGAGGACGGCAGCAGGTAGGGAGAGGAGGAGGAGGACGGCAGCAGGTAGGGAGAAGAGGAGGAGGACGGCAGCAGGTAGGGAGAAGAGGAGGAGGACGGCAGCAGGCAGGGAGAGCGGAGGAGGAGGACGGCAGCAGGCAGGGAGAGCGGAGGAGGAGGACGGCAGCAGGTAGGGAGAGCGGAGGAGGAGGACGGCAGCAGGTAGGGAGAGCGGAGGAGGAGGACGGCAGCAGGTAGGGAGAAGAGGAGGAGGACAGTGCAGGTAGGGAGAAGAGGAGGAGGATGGCAGCAGGTAGGGAGAAGAGGAGGAGGAGGAGGACGGCAGCAGGTAGGGAGAAGAGGACAGCAGCAGGTAGGGAGAAGAGGAGGAGGACGGCAGCAGGCAGGGAGAGCGGAGGAGGAGGACGGCAGCAGGTAGGGAGAAGAGGAGGAGGAAGATGGCAGCAGGTAGGGAGAAGAGGAGGAGGATGGGAGAAGAGGAGGAGGAGGAGGATGGCAGCAGGTAGGGAGAAGAGGAGGAGGACGGTAGCAGGTAGGGAGAAGAGGAGGAGGAAGATGGCAGCAGGTAGGGAGAAGAGGAGGAGGACGGCAGTAGGTAAGGAGAGCAGAACAGCAGGTAGTAAGAGGAGAGGATGAGGAGGGCAGCAGGTAGGGAGAGGAGAGGAGGATGGTAACGGTTAGCAATTTGTGAAAAGAAAGAGAAATGAGTTTTGCTGCCAACTCACAAGATACATTTTGGCCGCAATTAGTAAATGTTCCCATTCTGTACCTGTAGACTGCAGTGTGCTGACAGAGTGATCTGTTAGGTTGGAGCGTTACGCCATGTAGGCTGATAATAATGGTCAGTCATTTTTCCTGTGTTGTTTTGCTGATGTAGTATGGCTGGTTGATGGTCAGATCTAAGAAACCAGATGACTGGGGGAGTGTGGAGACGAGGTATCCGCAGATGTGGGGTGTTCGGTGGGTCTGGATGCATCGAGTTTTCCTTGATTTATAATTTTAGTAGTTCCGTCTCCTCTTCAGATCCGGCAGTTCTCACAAGTGTCTGTATGACCTCTGTGCCGTGTGAAGCGGCTCCAATGAACTGACTTGTCTTCCTGGATCTGGCTTCTCTCTGCCAAATGTGTACAGCCACATTTTCCACTCCGAGCATATAGTAAAGCAGATCCCCGGAGGGTCCGATCCCACGTACAGAAGCGATCGGACCTGGACAGGTGCCCTCATTAAGGACGCCTTGTTACAAAGCTGTTCCTATCACATTTTGTGCTTCACGGTCAGAGTATGAAACGTATATTATGTATAGGTCGTAGATCCCCGGACCTGAGCTCAGCACTCTCCTAGGCATGGATGAGGTGGTCGTGTTTGGGACACAATACGTTGATACCATCCAAGTGGGGTCTAGTTAGACCCAGCAGCATCATCATTGGGCAAGTCACCGCTAATTAATGGGATCAGTGGAAGTAGCGGCAGCATTGCTGCCCCCATTGCTTACACAGCTCTCATGTAAGGAGCGCTGCTCATAGAAGGATAAGGAGGGCACTCATTTTCTCTTGCACCCGTTACTTTAAAGTGCTGCAAAAGCACAGTGCACTAGAATAAAGCCCATTAATGAGTCATAAGTAGGCGTATCAGCAGTTATTAGGGTTAATAGTGCAATAACCACCTGCGGACTGTAAAGTAAATGCTGTAAAATAGCGCAGTAATCAGGCTGATGATCCTCAACGTCCTAAAAGTCAGAAGGAGAAATGTCTCATGTTCTCGTAACTTTGCTCCTCTACTCTTTTGTCCCTCGTCTGACTGCTCTGATGATATAACTAATGTGTGTTTAATATTGGATGCCCCATGTGGAAATTTCGGCATAAAGACGTCTGTGTTCCTTCTTCTTCCTGTTTTGAGTATTTCTTGTTCTTGACAAGGTTTCCATTGTTTTAACCGATTCCTGAGATTTTGTGTTTGGTGCTTTTTACGGCAGCCTGGAGGAAAGTGAACAAGTGCAGCAATTACCTAGAAAAATCTGGACCGCTCTGCCGCACCAAGACGAAGAACAAACCTTTCCTAGTGATATTCAATTGTAGGATTTTTTTTTTAATTTTTGGCAATTGACTTTTTTTTTTTTTTTTGCTTCTCATAGGGTTTTATTACATTTGCAAGTAATGTCATCCATGGGGGATTGATCTGGGAATCAAACTATCGGATTTTTTTATCCTACGTTCCAGATATATTCTAATATGGCATTTCAGGGATGCACCATGCAAACCTTTACTGCCCCGTTCATGACACCATAAAATATGTGAAGAAGGTCACATACAAGTCTCTGATTGTGTGAGAGCTGTCCGTCAGAGGGCTGTGAGATACAATGTAACCGTATCATCTCCGAATATATGAACAGTGTTTTAGCATAAGGAATAAGTCAAGAAATCTGAGACCAAATGTGTAAAGAGGCTGACTAGCCTGCATAGGAAAAAAGGTATTGTCTTTAGAAGGAAGTACTTAAATTCCTATGGTCAATGTCTAAAATTATTCCATAAAATAAGGAAAAGGATAGTGCTCGCCAATAAGAAAAAAAAGTTAAACTTTATTTTCTTCCCAAAAAAGTGCTAGTTAAAGGCTACTGATGTTTCGCACTGGTCTGTGCTTCTTCTGGCCCTAATCAGGCCAGAAGTGCAGACCAGTGCGAAACGACCGTAGCCTTTGTGGTCTCTGCATTGGAGCCTTTATCGCAGATATTGTCGTATGACGGGCACTGCCATGGAACCCAATAGTGACAGATCCAGATCTGCTCCTCTAACATAACAAAGCATCACATGTGAACTCAGCATTGGGGCTCCTTCAGCGTATAATCGTTACCTGTCTGAATGCAAAACGTGTAGTATACGGACAGCACACCGACCAATGCAAGTCAGAGCAGTCGTTCACATGGACGTTTTTACACACGGACTGATGGTCGGAGTGTAAAAAATTTCAGCAGACACTACTTTGAGTGGTATTTTAGATAAGACTCGTCCATTATAAGTCAATGGGTGTGCAAATAAACAGATCACATCACGTGTCGTCACCCTTCTGGGATGCTTTTTTCATGGATCCATTGCAATTATCAACAAAGCAATGTATTTGGCCTTTTATATGAAAATTGGCTGTCAAATGGATGTAAAAAAACAAACAGCCATACAGATGAAAAAATTTTTTTTATATATATTTGACAGCCAATTTTCATATATTTTCATATATTTTTGGCGGATTTTAACTGACACAAAAAACTGAAGTGTGAAAGAGGCCTAATGCATATGTATCCAAACGCAGTACGACTCCATGCCTGAACGGTACATGTGATCTATGTCTCCTGAGAGATCGGCACAGCCTTCTCTGGATCGGATGTGATCCGTCTCTGATAAGAAAAATCACGTCTCTGCTCTGGGCTGTAATAAGCTCAATGTGCATGAGGCTAAAGGCCACTATTGTAATAGTAGTTCTCACCAGAGGGGGCGCTGGAGGTTACACATGCAGAATGATTTTATTGTTCAGCTTTGGCCTAAAGCCTTTACTCCTAGATTAGCGTTTTAACCATTTGAGTGTCAGCATTGACTGATCTGCAGATCGACAGCTGACATTGAGCGATAATCATATTCCAGTAATCCAGCTGCTCTATTCTGGCCCGTGCAAAAAAAAAATATATATATTACCTTCTGAATCAAATATAAGGTGAGGGATGTGTAATCTGTTGGAGACGTACAAACTGAATTCCATGTACAGAAAGGTTTGCTTTGAGGGTAGCACATAAAAAATGTCAG
The DNA here is from genome assembly GCF_039654945.1 of Dendrobates tinctorius. Taxonomy (NCBI): domain Eukaryota; kingdom Metazoa; phylum Chordata; class Amphibia; order Anura; family Dendrobatidae; genus Dendrobates; species Dendrobates tinctorius. The sequence goes on along the minus strand of NW_027361826.1, from coordinate 19,555,265 downwards.
ACTAAGATGAACATTTAAAGGGACTTTCCACCGGTAATTTGGAAAACAGTGACCATATGGCCCAAATGTGCTATTTAAAAGAAAAAAAAAACAAAACACAAACCACCGCTACTCCATCCTGCTGACTGGTTCCCCGCAGATATCGCCTTCTCTTCTAGACCGGTCAATGATTGGTGCCATCCAAGCTAGAAGAGACCAGTGGGGGACCCGGCTAGCAGGATGAAGGAGCGGTGGGGGATCTATGGGTATGAGTATGTGCTATAGGTGCGGGATCTATGGGTATGAGTATGTGCTATAGGTGCGGGATCTATGGGTATGAGTATGTGCTATAGGTGCGGGATCTATGGGTATGAGTATGTGCTATAGGTGCGGGATCTATGGGTATGAGTATGTGCTATAGGTGCGGGATCTATGGGTATGAGTATGTGCTATAGGTGCGGGATCTATGGGTATGAGTATGTGCTATAGGTGCGGGATCTGTGGGTATGAGTATGTGCTATAGGTGCGGGATCTGTGGGTATGAGTATGTGCTATAGGTGCGGGATCTGTGGGTATGAGTATGTGCTATAGGTGCGGGATCTGTGGGTATGAGTATGTGCTATAGGTGCGGGATCTGTGGGTATGAGTATGTGCTATAGGTGCGGGATCTGTGGGTATGAGTATGTGTTATAGGTGCGGGATCTATGGGTATGAGTATGTGCTATAGGTGCGGGATCTATGGGTATGAGTATGTGATAATATATTATGTGTTTCATGGAACGCTCGGGCTATGTGCTTGTCAAAAGAAATGGGTGGAAGCGCTGCTGTGATTACGCTATTAACTCCTCGCTCTTTGTTTAGGCATTTGTCGGGAGCATTGTGTATTACCTTGGAAGCAGCATGTTGTAAAAAAAGGAATGTCTTCTGCCCTTGCCAAATAAAATTTGGCAGTTCAGTAGCAGCCGTTGTGTCCAAAGTAACGGTACAGACTTCTGGGTCATTTACAGGTGGCATTATTATGACACTCCATTTGCAGACACTTGTACGTGTTTCAGGTTGCATCAGTGCAAACCAGGAGATCTGATTTGGTTGGGTGAGAGACTTCAGACAGGGGCTCTAAAGGGTAAAGTTTCTCCTTGTGGAGAGTACCAAATCAGTGTAAGGAGACTTGTAGGCCATGCAATGCTCCTCTGGGAGCAGAAATCCAAAGAGTCAATATTGACCCTTTAGAGCAGGGGTGGGAAATCTTTTTTTTATGCCAAGGACTATTTGGATATTTATTACCATCCTTTAGGTACCGTACAAATTGTGCACTAATTCTGCCCACAAGGTACGTTCTGACGCGGACGCTGGTGTCAGGACGTAATCTTTCATTGCACTCTCCTCTGTGTTCAGTATTGAACAATACGTGCGCGTAGTGTACACAGCTTACACAGAGAAAGAAGAAATTAATAGGCTGGCAACCATCAAAATACAGCTGCCAACCCAAGCACTGTGGTCCATGGGATTCTGCCCGGAGGGGCTGGATAACAGGTCATCAAGTGCCATAAACAGCCCGCGGGCCTGAGATTCCCCACCTCTGCTTTAAAGGATCTTGCAGCATGACTTAGGATAAGGAGTCAATCTAAAAACTCCATTTTTCAGACAAGTGTTTCAGGGTGTTTGCCCCTCATCTGTGCAAAGTAGGAGATCTGATTTGGCTAGGTTAGAATCATTTCGTAATCTAATCTACTGTTAGATGGCAGCAATAATCTGGATTTTCTGTAGAAATACCAGATGTGATAGGGTTGGATAGTAAGTGTATTTTCTCTACAACTCCAGACGAAAGAACAGGTCTCCCGAACAGTGAATCCGGGAGTTGTTTCTGGTACAAATCAAAGAGTCAGTATCTGGGTGGATTGAATCACGAGGATAAGAGGGGTAGGAAAATACTATTCTTGTTCACATACAGTAGGAAAATAAGAGCGGGCCAGTCAATTTGTCAGGACTAATCTCCGCTCACAGCCCGTTAAGGAAATGGATGGAGGTCTCTCTCATTTACTTTTTATTGTTTTTGGATGGCTGCAAAAGGAACGGGAAGAATCGCTTTATGGAGGATTCATGTGCCGCTTATCTGATCTGTTTCTCACTGTGGCTTTAGTTCTGGTCATTATCTTATTTTAGCTTTATCCCTGGAGTAATGGAAATTTGCAGTCCGGGCACAGACTTCCTGACCGTTCTGTGGCTGGAGGGTGATTATCCGCTTATTATAAAGCATCGTGATGACCGATATGTCGTGTGCCATCATTTTCTTTCTTTTTTGTTTGCACCCACATCAGTTTTCTAAGGTTTAAAAAAGCAATGCTAATCCCCCCTAGTGTGATTATCATAACACAGACCCCTCGTTCTTCAGTAGACGATATGCTTGTAAGACATTGCCATGCATACAAATTCCTAGGGTGTGTTCAGACTGTGATATTGGTTTATGCTCCGATTCTGCTCCCATCATAAACACTAAGTGGGTCCATATGCCCATTCACGCCACAGATGGCAAAGGAACGTCTCGGGCATCCTTCGAAGGTGTAAACTGGGAAAATCCTTCAACTTATAGCTCCGACATGCACAGAAAGTGTGCGAGTACACGGTTAGATAGCGATCTGGAGAAAGTTTTGTTCCTGAAACGATCCATATTTAGCTGATCCTGTCATAGAGGAAAATTTATATTTCACATGTTCTTATTCATTTAAAGGTTCCAGATCTTGGGGCAGTTCTGTAACATGGGTTCTGTTATGTTTTGAATCCCCCATTGAGGGTCTCTTTGCTCCAGTCCCTTTAGGGCTCATTATATATGTGACAACATTTTTCATTTCCTTAGGCCTGTTTCACACTTCAGTTTTTTGTGTCAGTTAAAATCCGCCAAAAATGCGGAAAAGCGGATCCGTTCCTAACTGATGTGAACGGATGGCAGCGGATTCGTTTTTTGACGGATCCACCGAATGAAGAATTTTAAAGGAACTGCTGCCTGGGAAGGGGGGGGGGGGAGGAGAGAGAGAGAATACATTTTTTGTTGTTCTTCTCTGGCCGCCAGAAATGATTTCAGGGTTAAACTTACTCCTGACTTCATTCCTCCGGGCATGCGCTGTATAAAAATGCGGATCCTTCACCACAAAAAACGTTACATGGTCCGTCCAGGCATCTCGGCGGACGCAAAAAAATTGATGGATCCGCAAAAAAACGGATCCAACAGATGGCCATCCGTCAAGATCCGCCAGTAATGCAAGTCAATGGGGAAAAAAACGGATCCGCCTAAAAAAATGGCGTATCCGTTTTTTTGCAAAAACGGCGGATTTTGACTGATGGTCAAAAACGGAAGTATGAAACAGGCCTTAGGAAATCGAATGAAAAAGGAAGAATGAATCATAGGGACTCCGTGTACCTTATGAGCACTCTGTGCAAAGTTAAGCAGTAATGTGGGCGCGTGTATACTGTAAGTCCCTGGCCTGTAATCGTGTCTGGGTTTTGTAATTTCCTACAGTTTGGTGTTACTGTACTGTGGCATAATCGCACCGCTGTTCCTCAGCTCGCCAGAGGATCATTTCTTTAACCTTCCTTTTAAAAGTTTTATATTTTCATTTTGGCTTCTTTGCGATCAGTGACCTGGTTTTCCTGCTCACTTCCCTCTTCTGAAGTTTTGTTTGACTTTCAGTGAGCAAGCGGAGACTTGAAATTGTCTCCTGTCCTCCTTTCTTACCGCATGTAGCAAGCTGTGTTCTGGTTTAACCAGTTTGGCCTCCGTTCTTCACTTTGTTTATGGCAGTGGGTGTCATAGCTGAGATTCTGTTACAGTAGCACATAAGTCATGCAGACCTTCCAAGTGTTTATTATTATTTTTTTATTAATAAAAAGTCTATATTTTGAAAATATACCGTGTGCAAATACAGTGGGGCAAAAAAGTATTTAGTCAGTCAGCAATAGTGCAAGTTCCACCACTTAAAAAGATGAGAGGCGTCTGTAATTTACGTCATAGGTAGACCTCAACTATGGGAGACAAACTGAGAAAAAAAAATCCAGAAAATCACATTGTCTGTTTTTTTTTCATTTTATTTGCATATTATGGTGGAAAATAAGTATTTGGTCAGAAACAAAATTTCATCTCAATACTTTGTGATATATCCTTTGTTGGCAATGACAGAGGTCAAACGTTTTCTGTAAGTCTTCACAAGGTTGCCACACACTGTTGTTGGTATGTTGGCCCATTCCTCCATGCAGATCTCCTCTAGAGCAGTGATGTTTTTGGCTTTTCGCTTGGCAACACGGACTTTCAACTCCCTCCAAAGGTTTTCTATAGGGTTGAGATCTGGAGACTGGCTAGGCCACTCCAGGACCTTGAAATGCTTCTTACAAAGCCACTCCTTTGTTGCCCTGGAGGTGTGCTTTGGATCATTGTCATGTTGAAAGACCCAGCCATGTTTCATCTTCAATGCCCTTGCTGATGGAAGGAGGTTTGCACACAAAATCTCACGATACATGGCCCCATTCATTCTTTCATGTACCCGGATCAGTCGTCCTGGCCCCTTTGCAGAGAAACAGCCCCAAAGCATGATGTTTCCACCACCATGCTTTACAGTAGGTATGGTGTTTGATGGATGCAACTCAGTATTCTTTTTCCTCCAAACACGACAAGTTGTGTTTCTACCAAACAGTTCCAGTTTGGTTTCATCAGACCATAGGACATTCTCCCAAAACTCCTCTGGATCATCCAAATGCTCTCTAGCAAACTTCAGACGGGCCCGGACATGTACAGGCTTAAGCAGTGGGACACGTCTGGCACTGCAGGATCTGAGTCCATGGTGGCGTAGTGTGTTACTTATGGTAGGCCTTGTTACATTGGTCCCAGCTCTCTGCAGTTCATTCACTAGGTCCCCCCGCGTGGTTCTGGGATTTTTGCTCACCGTTCTTGTGATCATTCTGACCCCACGGGGTGGGATTTTGCGTGGAGCACCAGATTGAGGGAGATTATCAGTGGTCTTGTATGTCTTCCATTTTCTAATTATTGCTCCCACAGTTGATTTCTTCACTCCAAGCTGGTTGGCTATTGCAGATTCAGTCTTCCCAGCCTGGTGCAGGGCTACAATTTTGTTTCTGGTGTCCTTTGACAGCTCTTTGGTCTTCACCATAGTGGAGTTTGGAGTCAGACTGTTTGAGGGTGTGCACAGGTGTCTTTTTATACTGATAACAAGTTTAAACAGGTGCCATTACTACAGGTAATGAGTGGAGGAAAGAGGAGACTCTTAAAGAAGAAGTTACAGGTCTGTGAGAGCCAGAAATCTTGATTGCTTGTTTCTGACCAAATACTTATTTTCCACCATAATATGCAAATAAAATGAAAAAAAAAACAGACAATGTGATTTTCTGGATTTTTTTTTTCTCAGTTTGTCTCCCATAGTTGAGGTCTACCTATGATGTAAATTACAGACGCCTCTCATCTTTTTAAGTGGTGGAACTTGCACTATTGCTGACTGACTAAATACTTTTTTGCCCCACTGTATACAGCAATGGCATCAATATAGTGATGAGCAAAGTTTGGTCTTTGTGATTTGTCCTAACTTGAACTTTATAGTTTATCAATGAAAAAAGTTTTTTTTTGAGGATTAGATACATTAAATGACAAACTTTTTAAAATGCCCCCATTGTGCTGAATAAAGAAAGTAAAATAATAACAAAGCATACTAGCCCACTCGATCGGCTCCGCTCCGAAACCTGTCCCCCCCCCCCGCCCCCCCAGACATTTTGACGTTATTTTTGTCACATGAGCGCTGCAGCTTATCAGTGACCAGAGATGGGCTGCACCGCTCACGTGATATCGTGTGATTGCCAGTGGACACAGCACTTGGACTGGAGGAGCAGCGCCATTATGGAAGTTAAGTATGCGCTTTTTCTAAATTCACAGCTATATAAATAAGAGGCTTTTCTATCCAAAACGCAAAAGCATTAGGTTTTTTTTTTATTGTGCACATTTATTTAAATCTAAGGCTAAGTTTTAACCACTTTCCTTTGGTGCTGGATAACTTCACATTTTTGGACCATTGAATGCTTTTTGCTTTCATACAGCACACTAGGAGCATTCAAAAGTGATCATCCAGTGGTGGGATGTGTAAGTTGCAGGTACAGTGGCATGTAAAAGTTTGGGCACTCCTGGTCAAAATTGCTGTTATTGTGGATAGTTAAGCAAGTTGAACATGAAATGATCTCCAAAAGAGCTAAAGTTAAATATGACTTATATTTTGGGAAAAAAAATAATTTTTTTTTTTCATTATAAATATTACAAAAACTTTAAGTGGTCCAGTGCAAAAGTGTGGCACCCTTGGAGATTTGTGCGCTCAGATAACTTTGACCAAAGTTGCAGACCTTAATTAGCTTGTTAGGGTTATGGCTTGTTCACTATCTTTGTTAGGAAAGGCCAGGTGATGCAGATTTCCTAGCTTTATAAAAACCCAGCCTCCTCTAACCTTGTGCCAAAAAAAACAGCAGCCATGGGTTGTTCCAAGCAGCTGCCTAGCACTGTGAAAATGGTGAAGGCCACAAAGCAGTAGAAGGCTATAAGAAGATAGCAAAGTGTTTTCAAGTTGCCCTTTCCTCAGTTCAAAATGTAGTTAAGAAATGGAAGTTAACAGGAGCAGTGGAGGTCAAGATAAGGTCTGGAAGACCAAGCAAAATTTCAGTGAGAGCTGCTCGTAGGATTCCTAGAGAGGCAAATCAGAACCCCCCTGCTTGACTGCAAAAGACCGTAAGAAAGATTGAGCAGACTCTGGAGTTGTGGCCTTCATGGAAGAGTCATCAGAAGAAAATCTCTCCTGCATCCTCACCATAAAATTCAGCATCAGAAGTATGCAAAAGAACATCTAAACAAGCTTGATGCATTTTGGAGACCAATTCTGTGGACCGATAAGGTTAAACTAGAACTCTTTGGCCGCAATGACCAATGGTTTGTGTGGAGAAAAAAGGCACAGAATTTTAGGAAAAGAACATCTTGCCAGCCATTAAGCATAGGGGTGGATCAATCATGCTTTGGGGCTGTGTTTCAGTCAATGGCACGGGGAACATTTCACGTGTAGAGGGAAGAATGGATTCAATTAAATTTCATCAGATTCTTGATGCAAACATAACATCATCTGTAAAAAGGCTGAAGGTGAAAAGAGGATGGCTTCTACAAATGGATAATGATCCTAAACACACATCAAAATACACAATAGACTACCTCAATAGGCGCAAGCTGCAGGTTTTACAATGGCCATCACAGTCCCCTGATCTGAACATCATTGAAAATCTTTGGTAAGATCACAATATGGCAGTGCATGCAAGACTACCCAGGAATCTCACAGAACTGGAAGAATTTCCCAAGGAAGAATGGATGGAAATCTCTTGCACAAGAATTGAAAGACTTTGTCTGGCTACAAAAAGTATTTACAGGCTGTGATACTTGCAAGATGGTGCCCATTTTTCCTTTTTGTAACTTTTAAAAATGTAAAATTTATATATTTTTTTTTATTTGTTCTGCAAAGTACAAAGGAAATGTGTCATTTTTAACTTTAGGCCTTTTAGAGATCATGTAATTTTCAACAGAAAAAATTACGGGTACTCAAACTGACTACACAAGCCGATTATTTTTCTTTATTTTTTTAAGAAGTGAAATCTGAAAAAATAAATTGTGGAATAAAAACGCAACTTTGGCATCACCATAATCATACTAAGTTGAAAAATCGAGTTGCCAGGTAATTTTCACCACACAATGAATGCCATAAAACAATGATAAAATTGCCTTTTTTTTTTTCACAATTTCACCCCACTTGGAAATATTTTCTCCTTTTTTTTTTTTTTTTTTTTTTAGTATATTACGTGGTAAACTAAGTCATGCAGGAGCTGAGTGCTTCAGAACAGAGTTTTGAGTGAATGGTCAGGGTCTCAGGATGCCGGGACCCCGCTAATCTGTTTTTTTACCTACACAACGTGAATATAATAAGAAATCTGGAGGTAGATATAGAGAGCTTTTATATACTAAAAATATTATTAAATATATTTTAGTCCAGATGAGGCTGGTGTACTTCAGTTATAGACCCTCATTAATATGAGTGTATAATTGTTTGTACCTGCCTGATATGAAAATCTCCATCTTGACACAAAAAATGCTTATTTTTATATGAAGCAGTTTAACTTTTAAAAATTTGTGTAAAGTGTGCTTCCTATCATGTGCAGTGGGAGTTAATGCAATCTTCCGGTACAGTTGCATTCTGTGAATCCCTTCGACATAATGCTTTAATGTGATTAGTCAGTCATTTTAACAAGCTTTGCATAAATCAATAGTAGAGGTGAATATAAGAAACACTGTAATAGAAATTTTAAGAGAAATCTGCTTTTTTTTTCTCCATTTAGGAGCCATTTCTCCCTCTCCTACAACATCCTGAACTTTCCATCCACTATGAAAAACTGCTCTAAACTGCCTATTATTCTATATGGAGGTGGCAGCACAATAAGAGACAGACAGACACACAGATGGAGCTGCAATTGTTTAAGCTTACTTCCGATCTGGATTCACAGCCACAGGGCTCAGTACTGCTCTGTAATGTCTTCCATGCTGCTGCTTCTTCTGTGTGTGTGTGTGCTACAAAGGGCAGCTGGTATCCATGCACCAGCTCAGGGATCACAGAAAATTAGAGCGAGAGCAGAGGTGAAAAATGTAGGATACAAGTCATTTAACGGTCAGGAATTGTGTACACACAGCAGCTCATTTTGAACAGTTACCTGAAACGATGAGTATGCTTTAAAGTTAACTTTATTATCACTTTATTATAACTTTATTATGAGAAATGTAAGGCACGTGATCCGAGGTGGTGGAGGTCATGTGATGGGTTCAGCTGTGGCCGCGGTTAGTATTAAAGTACATATTTAAAAAAAACTTGACATGCGTATTGAAAAACTATAGATTGATTAATCAGTCTGGACAGACCATCTTAATCTACTGGGGCTCAATGAGGCACAATATGGTGATGCTTGAGCCTCAGAATCTCTTGATGCCCTCGCTAGTTAATAATTTCAGCATTTTTATATGGTCTCCTAATTCTAGTACAATAGGCATGTAAATATGTTGCCAATCGAGAGATTCATGCAGCCGAAGAAAAATCTGCGCAGCATATGATCACTTCTGACAAAAGTACATCCAGCCAAAAACTGGCAGGCGTCTCACCATGGGGCCCCTCGCAGTGCGAGAGGCACCGCTGTAATATCTATCCCGGTAAGCCCATAATAGGCAAAATACAATAATTAAATGCTATGGGGCTCGTTCAGACAAGCATACTGGACAGACAGACATGTGCTGTCAAAAGTTGGACAGCATACTGACCAGTGTTAGGGTACGTGCACACGCTGCGGATTGTAGTGCGGATTTGGCAGCGCGAATTTCGTAAAATCCGCAAGTAAATCTGCAGGTCAAAAGACCTGCGGATTGGCCTGCGGTTTTTCATCTCCTCAGTGGAGGAGATCGCAAACCGCAGCGGAATCCGCAGAAAGAATTGACAGTTCAATTCTTTCTGCGGTTTCAAAACCGCAGAAAAACCGCGTGGAAAAATCCGCACCGTCTGCACTGCGATTTTTTTTTTTTTTATTCCCATAGGGAATAACGATACTGTACACCGCAGCAAAAACTGCTGCGGCCTTACTCAGTAGGGTTGTACAGATTACATTTTTTTCCACACATACCAAGTGTCATTGTAAAAAAAAAAAATAAAAGAATAATCACAACATGTACTGTTCTCTGCTGAGCCTCCTACAGGACTGCCTATACAAGTCTATAGGTGCGTGAAAAAATGGATGCCATATGGAACATTCGTACTCCGTTTGATTTTTGCAGAATCTTTGCCGTGATTACCATTTGAAACTTGTGTGATCATGTACATTTTTAAAATGTTGATGTTTAAAATTGGATGTAAAGAAATGGACACACGAGGATAAAAATCAGGTGATATTTCATATGTTTGAGTTTCATCGGCCTAATACCAATTTACAAAGGTATATAGCAAAAATGTGCCCGGGAGAAGGTACCGTAACCAGGAAAAATGGACTTGTGGAAAAAGATTTAAAGGGAATCTGTCACTCTTTTTTTGGCCTTGCAGCTGCCGGCATAGACATCGGGGGCTTATCTACAGCATTCTGTAATGCTGTAGATAAGCCCCCGATGCAACCTGAAAGAGAAGAAAAACACGTTATATTATACTCACCGAGGTGGGCGGTCCGGTCCAATGGGTGTTGCCGTCCCGTTCGGCGCCTCCCTTCTTCATGCGAGGACGTCCTCTTCTCCCGTCCTGTAATGGCTCCGGCGCAAGCGCACTGCTCTGCACTGTTGAGGGCAGAGCAGAGTCCTGCAGTGCGCAGGCGTCGGGAGAGGTCTGGTGCCTGCGCACTGCAGAATTCTGCTCTGCCCTCAACAGGGCAGAGCAATGCGCCGGAGCCATTTCAGGAAGGGAGAAGAGGACGTCATCTCATGAAGAAGGCAGGCGCCGGACCGGACCGCAACACCCATCGGACCGGACCGCCCACCTCGGTGAGTATAATATAACGTGTTTTTCTTCTCTTTCAGGTTACATCGGGGGCTTATCTACAGCATTACAGAATGCTGTAGATATGCCCCCGATGTGTATGCCGGCAGCTAATAGGGCAAAAAAAGGGTGACAGATTCCCTTTAATCGCTGACGAAACAAAAAAAGAATCTCCTGGGGATTTATTAACCCCTTAGAGACCTAGCCTGTTTTCACCTTTCTGACCAGGCCAAGTTTTACAATTCTGACCACTGTCCTTTTATGAGGTAATAACTCTGCAACTCTTCCATGGATCCCGGTGATACCCCATATGTGGAGAAAATCTACTGTTTGGGTGCACGGCAGGACTTGGAAGGGAAGGAGCGCCATTTTACTTATGAATGTAAAATATGCTGGAATAATTAGTGGTTGCCATGTTGCGTTTGGAGATCCCCTGACGTGCCTAAACAGTGGAAATTCCCCACAAGTGACACAATTTTGGAAACTAGACCCATTTGGGAACTTATCTAGATGTGTAGTGAGCACCTTGAACCACCAGGTGCTTTATAGAAGTTTATAACGTAAGTCGTGAAAATAAAAAAAAATCAAATTTTTCCTGCAAAAGGAGAAAATGGACCCCAGAGTTTGTTGTAATTTCTCCTGAGTTCACCGATACCCCTTATGTGGTAGAAAGCTACTTTTGAGGCATAGTGCAAAGCTCAGAAGGGAATTAGCGCCATATTATGTTGTAGTGACCAGTACATTAGGCCCAGCCCGTGCTGCTGGAGACATGCACCTGGAAATTAGGTGGGCTCTCCTCACTACAAAAATTACCAAAACATGTGGGCGCTATATGTGGTTTAGGCACACTGGGGCTCATTTGGATTTGGGAGTGGAGAATTTGCTAAAAAATTTTTGGCAAGTGAGGAGAGAGTTCACATTTCCAGAGCCTTTGTAACCACCAGTAACGTGGAAGCCCCTATATTTCCGTTAACAGATGACAGATCTGAGTAGGGACTTGCTTTTTTTGTGAGTTGAGTGGAAGCTTTTATTGGGAACATTTTACATAACGTTTGGGATCACATTTATCCGCTGTTTTACGTTGAGCAGTCACTTTGAGGTTTGCATCAAAATCTCTTGATTGACGTGACAGATGAAACCACCAAAGGATCCATTCAGGTATCTGGCGTCTGTTCTGCGGTTTCCTTTTTTTTCAGAAGTGCACAAAACTGTGTCGACGGCACTTTTATGCAATCCTAAAAAGATGGACACCGCCAGATAGATCACAGGTCCTATGGCGCCCAAAGTGATTCCATCTGCCTCATTATAGGGAATTTTATGCTAGGTGTTCTGTCTGAATCATGTATTTCAGAGATTTGCACAGAAACCCTGGTGTAAGCGCTCAGCGCGGAGCGCAGGATAAATGTGCGTCAAGCCTTACTGCGATCTTTGGGAGGCAGAATGAAAAAAATCAACACCAGGTGAAGAATTGGTTTTACTTAGTTTTTTTAAGCCGTTCCTCATGCAGTCTAAGTGATTAGGCGCCTTTATTCTTCGGATCAGTGCGATTACTATGATATCAGGGTTTCATGTTTGGGTGCTGTCAAACGCTATATGACGCTTTTTATTGCGAATACTACTTTTTGCATTACGATATTTTGACAGGTATAATGTTTTCATATTTCGGCCGACAGTCATGTTAGGCTTTTTTTTTTTTTGTGGGACGAGCAGACGTTGTTATTGGTACTGTTTTCGGGCACATGACATTTTTTTGATCGCTTTCTATTCCGATTTTTGAAAGACTGAGCAAAAGCCAGCAATTCAGGAATTGTGTGTTTTTTCTTTTTTTTTTTGTTTTTATACCGTTCCGCATGTTGGTAAAATTGATAAGGCAGCTTTATTTTTTTGGTCAGTGCGATGACAGCGATACCTCATTTATATCTTTTTTTAATGTTTTGGCGCTTTTACACAATAAAAACTATTTTATAGAAAAAATATTTTTGCATCGCATTATTCTGAGAGCTAAAGCTTTATTTTTCTGTTGATGAAGCTGTATGGCGGTTTTTTGTGGCACAAGATGACGTTTTCAGCGGTACCATTTTTATTTACATCTGTCTTTTTGATTGCCTTTTATTGCACTTTTTGTTTGGCGGTATGAAAGCATTGTTTTTTGCCTCGTTTTTTATTTTTTACGGTGTTCACTGAAGGGGTTAACTAGTGGGACGGTTTTATAGAGCGGGTCGTTATGGATGCGGCGATACCAAATATGTGTACGTTTATTTTTTTATTTACATGTATTCATTGGTAAAATATTTATTTTTATTTTTTTTCTTTAGGGAGTTTTTCAAAAAAATATTTTTACACATAATTTTTTTTAACTTTATTGCATTGTCTCAGTATGGGACATTACTATATAGTGTCAGATCGCTGATCTGACTCTTAGCACTGCTGAGTATCAGATCAGCAGTCTGACAGGCAGTGAAGGAGGCATGACGGCGCCCGCTCTCAGCAGCCACTGACAAGCCGCCTCCCTGCAGGACCCGGAAGGACCCCATGGCCATCTTGGTGCCGGGGGTCGCCATGGATCGCGCAGGGATGCTTATCTATGTCGCTGTCACTACTGACAGCTGCATCGGGGGTTAAATGCCCACGATCGGTGCTAGCACTGATCATAGGCATTGCTGCAGGGTGTCAGCTGTCACATACAGCTGACACCCGCACCCGATCACCCCGGTGCTCAGCGTGAGGCTGCGGTGATCGTGCCGCCATACTAGTACTGCTCTGGTCAGAAATGCAGTTCCCGCAGAGCAGTGCTAGTACTGCGAAGGTCGTGAGCAGGTTAAAGGGAATCTGTCAGTGGGATCAACCTTCCTAAGCTTCATAGGAACCTGAATAAAATGATGTTTTGACATTTTGTGACCTGATGTCATTCCAGAGAAATCAATGTTTTTCTTAATATGTTAAATGAGCTGTTAAGATCTAGGGGCTGAACATGGATCTAACTAAAAATCTGCCTCCTGAGATTATTTTGCATGAAAGTGGGGCATTATCAGTGTGAGGCATTTAGATCTGCAGAGCAGGCTGTCAGCCATTATATGTCTCACACTGGTAATGTCTCCTTTAATTTAAAATAAGCTCTGGAGGCAGATTCTTGGGGAGATCTATTTCTCACCTATAGATCTTAACAGCTCATTTACATATTAAGAAAATGTGGATTTCTCTGGAACCACACATCAGATTGCAGATATCAGGGTATCATGTTATTCAGCTTCCTATAACCTACATGCCCATATAGACGGCTTAGGAAGGTTGATCCCACTGATGGATTCCCTTTAAAACTATCCACTGTCATTATACTGTTAATTGTTGCAGGATTTTGATGGCAACCCAGTGTAAGGTTGTGTGCCCACGTAAGTGTTTTTGAAGCGTTTGTCCCGGTCAAAACGCTTAAAAAATGCATAGAAGCATCGCATTCATTTTAAATGAATTCCGCACTTTTTGTGCACATTGATGCGTTTCTTTCCGCACAAAAAACGCTTAGTGGTAAAAAACGCAGCATGCTCATTAATTTTGCGGAAAAGTCTGCGTTTTTAGCTATTTTCTATGAGTCAGAAGACACACGGAAAAAAAAAATGCATCAAAAACATGCGTTTTTTCCACAAAAAAAGTGCGAAAAACGCGCAGAAATAAAATGCGTGTTTTCTGGGAAGAAGTCCGGTTTTGAAGCAGAAATTTTCTGCATGCGTGGACACATAGCCTAAGTGTTCAGATGTCAGTGTTGGGTAACATGCACAATGTCTGGGATTCTTGGTGAAGTGTGGCATTTCTTGCTATGCAGATGTGATGACACATTGTGTTCATATGTCTCCGCATCCCATGCTGTCTCAGGAGGGGCCTGTTCATTCATTAGAGCAGTGGTTTTCAACCAGTGTTCCGCGGCACACTAGTGTGCCGCGACACATGGTCGGGTGTGCCGCGTGTCCGCATGGCTAATTTACATGTGATGCAAATTAGCCATGTGGAGGCAAGCAGGGCGGCGGGTCGGAGAGGCAGCAGTCCCGTGTTCCTGTGTCGCTTCCTCCCTGACACAGCAGTCAGCGGCGCGGCTGGATGACATCATCATTCAGCCCCGCGGCTGCTGTGCCAGTGAGAGGAAGCTGCCGGTGAGGAGAGGTGAGGGGGGGGTGTGTGTGTGTGTGTTTGTGTGCGTGTGTAGGTGAGTTGATGGATGTGATGAGAAGCAATGATGGGAGTCATGGAGAAGGCGGTGATGGGGAGAGGGCAATGGAGAAGGCGGTGATGGGGGTGATAAGAAGGCGGTGGTGGGGAGAGGGCAATGATGGGGTTGTCGAAAGGGCAATAATGGGGTGGTGGGGAGAAGGAAATGATGGAGGTAGTGGAATGGGCAATTTCTACATGAAGGGGATTATGATGGGGCATATTACTACAAGAAGGTGATAATGATGGGGCATATTACTAAAAGAAGGGGATAATGTTGGGGCATATTACTAAAAGAAAGGGATAATTATGTGGCTCATATACTGCAATATAAAGGGGTACAATGAGAAATACTATGGCCATGAGGCTGGAGTACAAGCGCCAGCTCATATACTATATATATATATATGGTATATGCTGATAATTATGTGGCTCATATACGTGGGACTGTATGTATGACTTTACATGGGACTGTATATATATATATATATATATATATATATATATGGGAATACTGAGTGAGTAAAAATACATTTAGAATCTATATTATTAACTATATGTATAATATGTACTGTTTTAGTGTCATTTTGTGCCATTTTGGTTGGTGGTGTGCCCCGGGATTTTTTACGTATAAAAAGTGTGCCGCGGCTCAAAAAAGGTTGAAAATCACTGCATTAGAGGGTGCATGCATCACGTTAAAGGGAACTTGTCATCCCCCCCCTCCAGGCATTTTTAAGTAAAAGCCACCTTGTGCAACACTAATGCTGCATTCTGTCAAGGTGACTCTTTTATTTAGCGTCCCTTCCACCCCCCGAAATAATAGTTTTTAAAATTGGTCAGACATACCTGAAGTTTGACCGGGGGGCAGGTCTTTCCCCCCCGGACACAGACGCCTCACATAACGTCAGTCATGTCCTGCTTTTGAATTTGGTGCCGCCTCCTCAGCGTTCAGTTCTTTTTCTCGTGCCTGCACTGTAATCTTCTGACATCATCACTGGTCCTGCTGCACCACTGCCCTGCTCAGCTTCGCCCCTACTGGTCACATGGTGCTGACGTCATCATGTCCTGCTGCACCGCTACCCTGCTCAGCTCCTCCCCTACTGGTCACATGGTGCTGACGTCATCACACGTCCTACTGCACCACTGCTCTGCTTAGCACCACCCCTCCTGGTCACATGACACTGACATCACAGGTCCTGCTGCACCACTGCTCTACTGAGCTCCGCCCCTACTGGTAACATGGTGCTGACGTCATCACAGGTCCTGCTGCACCACTGCTCTGCTGAGCTCTGCCCCTCCTGGTCACATGGTGTCACATCATGTGATGTCATAGGACGGGCAGCGCTAACTGCACATGCCCAAGAAAGAATACTATAGCGCAGGCGTGAGAAAAAGAAATGAACGCTGAGGAGGCGGCGCCAAATTCAAAAGCAGGACATGACTGACAGATGTGAGGCATCTGTGTCCGGGAGGAAAGACCTGCCCCCCGGTCAAACTTCAGGTATGTCTGACCAATTTTAAAAACGATTATTTCGGCGGTGGAAGGGACGCTAAATAAAAGAGCCACCTTGACAGAATGCAGCATTAGTGCTGCACAAGGTGGCTCTTTTACTTAAAACCGCCTGTGGGGGGGGGGGGGGGGTGACAGGTTCCCTTTAAGCTGGGCTCACATATTCGAGTAAAGTCCATTATGTATGGAGCTGGCCACGGGATTCCTGACCCAAGCTCTCCAGCTTCATATGTATTGACATATGTGTCCGGTCGGGAAGCTTGTGCCCATGTCTGTTCGGTTCATGAATGTCAGATGTATTAAGCCAGTATAAGGAATATATAGTGGAAAAGAAGATTATTCCCACTTGTAATCCTCCGCCCCAAAGAGGTTCCCAAACTTCCCACTTTGGGTGCGGTTGTCATAGAGAAAGCCTTTTGTGATCCACTTTGATTTTGCCTCCAGAATCAGGGATGTTAGCATGTATGAATAAAGGGGTAGCAAAAAAGTTTTCTTTTTTTATACATAACTTACGGTATTTGTAGAAAAGTAGTTTTTATAAGTTTATGGAAAACAAAAAATAGTAATAGGATAATAAATGAGCCCATTTACCTATTGAGTGCTCGCTGACTCATCACAATCTGGCCAGTTCACCGCCGGCATGTAGAGAAATCTGTGCTGAAGCCGACCCTATAATGAATTAGTAATATTTCTTTACAATATCCTTTATAGATATTTGTGCAGTTGTCCGTAGTTCTCAAATATAAGGCTTATGTGCTGTGATTAGAAGATGGCGAGTATCATGTGGAGGCCATGACCATAACCACACTGCTCTTACATTTCCCTCCTTGTGTTTTACTCTCTCAGCTACATTCATGAATCGGTTATTTATTACAACTCTCCTTTTTTTCAAGTGCTTGGACTTTGAATTCTTAAGGCTCCTGGAAGGGTTTTTTTTTTTTTTGCATAAACTTTTTATTTTAACATATGAGAGCAATATCTAGTGATAAATCCTGTCCTGCAAGAAAAGGCTGCATACAGTGTAGATGAAAAGATTTGATAGGGTTGTAGGAAAGAGAGGAAAATGTATCCAGGGTCGTGGCTGACGTAATAGAGGGATATACAGTATTTATTGGCTATTTGTATTATAAATGCGTAGCACTTTTACAGCAAAATGTTTTATGGTGTCACAGTATCGTTTCTATACTGTAGCAGCTCATGGGACGTTCTCATGTGATACACGTATACTGCAGATTTTATGTTTCAAAAAAAAATCAGAAACCTAGTAAAGGGGTTGTCTCATCTTCGTAAATGGGTGAAATTGCAAAGTTGCATGTAAAAACAAGCAGTTTTGCAATCTTGCCCCGCTTAAAAATCCCTCCGTTGTTGATCCCTGAGAGGACTTTTTTTTAAATTAGTTTTGCTTGTTGTCTAGATTACTGGCCACCTCTTCAGTCTATAAGAAGTGACTGCCTAAGCAAGGAGCGCAGCACTTACAAGCTGGTTGCTATAGAGCTTGAAAGCACTGCTTTGAAGCTGGCTGGATCTGGCCAATTTCGGTGACCCTGTTCACATCCAATGCTTCTGAGGCAAAGCTGTCTCTGCTTGCAGTATTAGGGAGCACACAGACTGGGCCAGGGCTCAGTTATGCTGCTTTGAACTGTCACTTTTCAAGAGTGCACTGCCCCCCTGGTAAATTACAAGACGACTGGCTAGGGAGCAGTGTCATAGTCTATTACTATATTTACAGCTGCACTGTGATATCTTTATTGTTAGAGCACTACTCTGGCTAGGATCTATCTATACTATACGAGGATCATCATAGCATACTTGGACTGATTTGCACAATATATACTGTAAGTTATGGTATTATATAGATACGTAGACTAGACCAATCACACCTGGCCAACGCACTAGAACCTGTATGCTATTTTTTCAATTAACTTTGCTTTAATTTCTGCATTTTTGAACATTCTGCATGTATGGTCATTTTGAGCATTCTATATGCACACTCATTTTTTGAGCATTCTAAATGCAAGGTAATTTT
The DNA here is from genome assembly GCF_039654945.1 of Dendrobates tinctorius. Taxonomy (NCBI): domain Eukaryota; kingdom Metazoa; phylum Chordata; class Amphibia; order Anura; family Dendrobatidae; genus Dendrobates; species Dendrobates tinctorius. Next base: position 19,536,985 of record NW_027361826.1, on the reverse strand, counting down.
TTTGAGCATTCTCTATGTACAGTCATTTTTTTTATCATTCAGTATGCATACTCATTTTTTGAGCATTCTCTATGCAAGATCATTTTTTGAGTATTCTACTGTATATGGACGCTTTTTTTAGCATTCTAGATGTAGTATCTTTTTTTATCATTCTATATGTACGGTCATTTTTTGATCATTCTTGATGTAGGATTTTTTTTTAGCATTCTATATGCATGGTTATTTTTTGAGCATTCTATATGTACAGTCATTTTTTTAAGCATTCTATGGTAATTTTTTGAGCATTCTGTATGTAGTGTAATTTTTTTAGTATTCTACATGCAAAGTCATTATATTTTAGCATTCTATATGTACAGTCAGAAAACACATTAACTGCATACAGTATATAGTCATTACCTGGCAGCAGCTTCCCCTCCTCCATCCTTTATCATGCTTTATACTTTCTATTTTTCATTTAGCTTTACCTTTTAACATGACATGCGCCTCCTTCAGCTTTTTGTTGCATATCCACTACTGATCTGTATATCTTGCAATAAAATTTTGTATTTATTTTTATACACTAATATGACCCACATCTCAGTTTTCTTTTCTCTTTCGTCTTCATTTACCCAAGGTCCCTTTTCTTCATGTTCATTGTCCAATACATATATGTACATATTTAAGATATATGCAATGATGCATTTAACATAAACTTTATATATAATTATCATATGTACATACACATATATTTTTTGCCTTTGATATTTTTTGGTACTTAAAGACAACTGTATTGTTTGTTTTTTTCACTTTGGGTTTTTTCAGGTTCCTCCTATAAGCCTATAGAGGAAAAATCCACACAATTCAACAGCGTCTTTCAACGCACAGAGTTCTTGAGTTTTTATGAAATCGAACACACTTTGCTTGGACTGTTAAACGCAGCAGATTTTATGCACAAACTAAAACGGCAGTGAACATTTTCACAATGTGTGACTATGGTCTTGGTTTCATTTTATACTCTGTGGGCTTTAGTTTCGAAAGTTGAATATCTTTTTTTTTTTTTTTCTTTTTTGTGACTCAGCAGGAAGTTTTGGTTTTGCTGTGTTTTTATAGGTTACTCTGTCCGTCATCATAGATAATACAGGGACACGCTAAGCTGCTGACTGACAGTGACCTCACGGTTTCTCTTAGTCATGTGAAACACTTTCCCATCTCGTCCACATTGTCATAGACTCGGTCACATGGACCTGTGAAACCATTTACTATAGAGCTTCCGGCTTTGTGTCCAAGTATATCCTTGGAGGACAATCCAGGAAGGAAAATCTCAGCTAATTGCCTTCAATTTGGATGTGGAGGAAACTCTGCTGATTGCCGTGCACGCTCCCGAAACTGTCAACAGATTCTAATCTATTATGTGACTGCTGAAATGTTTGTGTTCAAGAGATATTCCCAAATTATACATTTATGATCATGGCACATATTCTTATCATCAGGGGAATCTGTGAGAACGTAGTGTGGTTTCTGCAGCTAAATCCTTTTCAGGCACTTGATTACACTTCAAAGTTGCTTCTGTTCTGGAAAGTAAATTGTCCCATTGTGATCCGTGGGTCCTAGTAAAGACACGTCCTCGCACATCAGACTGTCACGTCCTACTGAATTAAGTTACTTCTTGATATCATATATTATATTCTGTTTTTGATCATTTGTCTTCTTCAAGGATCCAATCACAATGATACCCAAGAAAAGGGACATTTCACAACCTGTAGCTATTAGGACCCTATTAATTTGAAAGAGAAGGAAAGAAAATCCCACTGATGCTTCACTGAGGCAATGTCTTCAAAAATAATTGCATTTGTGCCAACTTTTTTCCCAATATTTTAAAGTCGATGTGTGTCCAAATTTTTCAGCACCACCTGCATACAGGGTTATGTAGATCTCTTGGACCTGATAAGGTTACTGTACTTTCTTTGAAAGCCCATATGAAAATGGTTGGTTAGATTAGGCCGCTTCTTAGCTTTGACCTACCGTACTGTGCTTTCTGAAGATATTTTTGTACACGTTAGACGGTGCTTCGCCAACTTTTCCTAATGAAGCTTCACTAGACAAAGAACGTAATACGTAGGGCCTAACAGTTTTTGGTCAAAGGCCATGCCAAAATTAAGTTCTTACAGCTCAATCTCAAGCCATGGCGACTTGATGGATGAAAGCTATATAGCAAGATCAATCTTGTGCAAGCCTACATAGGTCCACCAGGATCTTCTGTCGTTATCTTAATTTTATGAAACTATCGGGTTGCTGGTGTTCCTCTTCACCTTGTTATTATGTATCTTGAATTCTGCATACTACAAAAAATTACCAAAAAACTAGTAAATTATGTTGCTGCTAAGCCAGAGATTGCTGCAGTCATATAAAGGACTGGCCAAGTGATCACTTCTGTCAAAACAGTTTCCCTCTCTGGCCTCCCCAAGAACCAGTTTGAGAAGCTCTGCTTCAGACTGCTTGTGCTTGGTGGTCTATCTGCAAAAGTAGCCTACGCCTCTTATTTTCTACTTTGTAAATAGTTAAGAAGTCATAATTTTTTTGTTAATACTGTAGTCATCGTTATTTTACTTGGAGCTGTTGGATCTCATAGTAACCATCAAAATCTTTTCTGTGATCACGTAACCAGGAATAATATTTACTTATTGAGCATGCAACCTATACCTATAAAGTAAAGTGATCCTAAGAAGGTGGTGTCAGGAACACCGCACTGAGCTTGCTCACTGAGCCAGTGCGCGTGTCCTGAGTAAAGCGAACTGTGCTCAAAGATACCTGTGGAGCGGGCAGCAGCCGAGTAGGTGTGTACTTCAGAACAGCAGGACCTGAAGCACCTGACTGCTGGGGGCATGGCCTAAACTCCAGAGAGCTAGGAGCTGCAAGAGAACTCCTAGCAGGGTAACTGTGAGACAAAGTTACCAAGGGGCATAGACAGGGAGGATAGTCAGGATGTAACCAATGAGTCATGCACAGAGATAGCTGCAAGGTACAAGAGGGGCGAGCAGAGAGTAGTCAGATAACAGGCAACGAGTCATACACAGAGAGGGTAGCGCAGTACAGAATCAACTGGCAAACTCACAACGGGGAACAGGACCGGGTCAGAACCATATAAAAAAGCTATAACAACGAACAGGCACACGGAGGTCACCACACTCGGCCAAAGACAAAAGAATAACTGACAAGGATTGGAGCTTCCCAGGGGTTTAAGAAGCTCTCACAGAATCAAAAAGAGGCCACAATCATTAACCCGAGGTGTGCAGGTCAAAACCTGCACTGAGCTCCAGACATTAACCCCTGACGTGCAGCTCAAAAACCTGCACTGGGATCATGACAGTACCCCCCTCTCAACGGGGGGCCTCTGGACCCCCAGGCTTCCCTGGGTACTTGGCATGGAAAGCCTGAACCAGGCGATCTGCATGTACAGAGCGAGCAGGGACCCGTGAGCGCTCCTCTGGTCCATATCCCTTCCAGTGGACCAGATACTGCAAAGAGCGGCACACCCGCCGAGAGTCGACAATATGTCCGACCTCATAGTCCAATTGACCCTCCACCAGCACTGGAGGAACAACAGGCTCGGAGTCCTCTTTGACAGAACCTACGGATTTCAACAGAGATTTATGGAACACATTGGATATTTTTAAGGAGGCGGGGAGACGCAACCTATATGCCACTGGGTTGACTATCTCCATGATCTCGTACGGACCAATGAACTTTGGTCCCAACTTAGCTGATGGTACCTTTGAGTTGATGTTACGTGTAGAAATCAAACTTTCTCTCCCACCTGAAACATGTCTCCTGAGGCTCTCTTTTTGTCAGCAAAATATTTGTACCTCCCCTGGGCCCGAGAGATATTACGCTGGACTTCAGCCCAGAGGTTTTTTAACCGTTGAGCGGACCCCTCAACCCCTGGACAACCGGAATCCACCCGTGAAAACGCCCCAAAATGCGAATTAAACCCATAGTTAATCAGGAATGGGGACATGTTGGTGGACTGACTCACCCGGTTGTTAAAAGCGAATTCCACCAACGGTAACGCATCACACCAATCCTCCTTTCTGGCAGAGGTCAGACACCTGAGAATTTGTTCCAGGGATTGATTGGTGCGTTCTGTCTGACCATTACTCCCCGGGTGATATGCCGACGAGAAGGAGAGCGAGATGCCCAATTTCATACAGAACGCCCTCCAAAATTTGGCCACAAACTGCACACCTCTGTCAGACACCACATTCAGGGGTACCCCATGCAATCGGACCACTTGCTGCACAAACAACCTTGACAATGTTTCTGCTGAGGGTAATGCTGCCAAGGGAATGAAATGGGCCTGTTTAGAAAACCTATCCACCACCACCCAGATCTCGGTATTGCCCCTGGAAGGTGGAAGGCCGGTAATAAAATCCATGGAAAGATGAGTCCATTGCCTATCAGGAACCAATAAAGGTATGAGTTTCCCAGCCGGCCGGTTCTGCGAGCCTTTGGAACGGGCACACACACCACAAGCAGAAACAAATTTCTTGACATCGGACCTTAGTGAAGGCCACCAAAAACCCATGGCTACTGCCTCTCTAGTGGCCGTGATACCTGGATGAGCACTCAGCCTAGACTCCTGAAACTCCTGCAGAAGTCTAGGCCGCAATAAATCTGGAACAAACAATTTATCAACCTGCCTGGTTGCCGGAGCTAGGGCCTGAGCCCTTAGAATTTCTTGTTCCAACTCAGATTAGACCCCCACCACTACCACCCCTGGGGGAAGAATGGAGGATGGCTGCTCGGGGGGAGACACCGGGTCAAAACTTCTGGACAGGGCATCCGCGTTAAAATTTTTGGACCTCGGTCGAAAAGTAATGGAGAACTGAAATCGTGAAAAAAAAAAAAAAAAAAGTGACCAATGGGCTTGTCTAGGAGTAAGCCTCTTAGCAGATTCAAGGTATGCCAAATTTTTGTGATCCGTGACAACCGTGATAGGGTGAGCCACCCCTTCCAAAAAGTGCCTCCATTCCTCAAATGCCAGCTTGACTGCAAGAAGTTCTCTATTGCCTACATCATAGTTTCTCTCAGCTGAAGAGAACTTCTTGGAGAAGAAGGCACAGGGTCTGAGATTGGTAAGGGTGGCCGGACCCTGGGACAGCAGTGCCCCCACCCCTACTTCAGAAGCATCCACCTCCACAATGAATGGTTTGGACGGGTCTGGTTGGACCAACACCGAGGCGGACATGAAACATTTCTTAATAGCTGAGAAGGACTCCTTAGCGAGTACAGACCAATTTTTTACATCAGCGCCCTTCCAGGTAAGATCCGTGAGTGGTTTAACCACTTGTGAGAAACCTTTAATGAATCTCCGATAATAGTTCGCAAATCCTAAGAAGCGCTGGAGCCCCTTGAGATCTCGAGGCGGCACCCAGTCAGCGATCGCCAGCACCTTCTTAGAATCCATACGAAACCCCTCACAGGACACAACCCCAAAAAAGACAGTTCCTGTACAAAAAACGAACATTTTTCCAATTTAGCGAACAATTGGTTCTCCCTGAGTCTCTGGAGAACTGTCTGTAGATGTTGCAAGTGAGATTGGCTGTCCGGGGAATAGACCAAAATGTCATCCAAATAAATAATAACAAAACGGCCTATCAGGTCAGAAAACACCACATTGATGAAATTCTGGAAAATAGCGGGCGAATTAGTTAACCCAAACGGCATTACCAGGTTTTCAAAGAGTCCTTCTGATGTGAGGAACGCAGTTTTCCACTCGTCCCCTTCCCGAACACTTATCAGATTATAGGCCCCCCGGAGATCTAACTTGGAGAACCATTGGGCCCCAGCTAACTGGTTACATAAGTCTGGGATGAGGGGAAGCGGGTAAGTGTTCCTAACCGTTATCTTGTTCAGTTCCCGAAAGTCGAGGCACGGCCGCAAACCACCATCTTTCTTCTTCACAAAGAAGAATCCTGCTGCCACAGGTGACACAGAAGGCCTGATATGCCCTTTGCGGAGACTCTCAGCTATGTACTCCTTCATGGCTTGGCGCTCAGGCCCAGACAAATTGAACAATCGAGCCTTAGGTTACTTGGCTCCGGGTACTAAATCAATGGCACAATCAGGGTCTATGTGGTGGCAGCGCCTCAGCCTCACTTTCGGAAAAAACGTCTTCAAAATCCTTCAGGTACTCCGGAATACCTTCCAGACCGACACGACGACACAGATATGGATTTAACAACGTTAACAAGGTGTCCCAGGTTACCACATTTATCCTTGCATCCCCATTGAGTGATCTCCCCTGTAACCCAATCAATGGTAGGATTATGGCGTTGAATCCAAGGCATCCCCAGTACCAGTCCTGCAGGCAAGTTATCTAGCACAAGACAACTTAGTTTTAACACATGAGTGGAACCCACTTTTAGAGAAAAAAGTTCAGACCTGCAACAGATACCGTCCTGGGTAAGAGGGGACGAGTCAATCACAGAGAGGGTAGTGCAGTACAGAATCAACAAGCAAACTCACAACGGGGAACAGAACCGGGTCAGAACCATATAAACAAGCTATAACAACGACCAGGCACACTCGGCCAAAGGCAAAAGTATAACTGACAAGGATTGGAGCTTCCCAGGGGTTTAAGAAGCTCTCCCAGAACCAAAAAGAGGCCACAATCATTAACCCGAGGTGTGCAGGTCAAAACCTGCACTGAGGTCCAGACATTAACCCCTGACGTGCAGTTCAAAAACCTGCACTGGGATCATGACAGGTGGAGCACGCAAAACCTCCTAGAAATGTTTGCGCTGAAACCCATTTGCAGAGGGACTAATGGTTGCAAATTCTTTCTCAATTTTATGCAATTCTTATTTGCCGCCACAAGAAATGTTTAGTGCAGGTGATTGCTGATAAGAGAGAGTCGGGGGTGTTTACAGGCTATTAAATACAAGGAGTCATTATTTCTCTTCCTTATGGGTGTTTACTCATTGTACTCAATATAAGACATGAGCTCTCAAATCTTTGTGTCTTATTAGGTTACTAGGCTCAGACTTCTTCTGGCGATGGGTCCACCTTAAGTGACAACCTAAAGGTCTTTAATTAGAGCAGCAGCGCACATGCTTCACCGCCGCTGCATTAAAACTAGTCATGTTTATGGGAGTGAAGATGAAATCACGACTTGGGGTCTAATGATTAGCACCCGGCGCTATTTTTTTTTTCTTTTTAATAAGTGTAATTTTTAGATTTTTACAGTTTGGTCATCCATGAAACACAGTCTGAGTACAGATCATGATGCCCGGACTGGCCGTCGAGTTCTCTCACCTGATCGTGGTAGGCCTCATATATTCTTATTCAGTGTTTACTGCGTTGGTCAAAAAAGTTTTATGTAGCCCCTTTTTTGTGTTTGTTACCTTCTATCTTTTCTAGTTCCTTTATGTAAAAAAGACAAGAGTATTATGGGAGCGATACATTTATTAGCAAAGTAGAATAGTCTTTCTGTTACCCAATAGAGGTATAATTTATATAACGCTTATGTATATTTTGACATGGCACAAATCTATGGAAATACCTCTATCTCTCACTATTTGCTGTCTGTGAGTGGATTTCCAATTTGCATTCACTCCATGAAAACCTGCAGAGACCTAATAATCTACCTAGAGCGCTAACTATCTAGGTAATCCTCCGCGAGCGAATCTGTTGGGAATACTGATTTGATTCATTTGATCTATTCTACCCAAATGCATAAATGTAACAAGTGTAATGAAAACCTAATGGACGGTCAATGGTAGAACACTGTATCCTTGGGTAATGGGCATAAAAAAGGTTTTCCCATAAAGGAAAATCAAGATTTCTTGGGTGTTTTCATAAACTCCATAGAATTGAATGTAGTGGGACGCACAATGCCACTTCTACATGTATTTTCTTCTTGGATGTAGATTATGGGCTATATTGTAAAGGTGAATATTTAAGTCACTTTTCTCATCGTTTTGAGATTTTTTTGGTTTGGTAACGACCTTTTATCGTGATTATGTTTAAGTTGCCAGAAAATAAAGAAAAATCTTTTTTTCTTTATGTTTTGGCTAAACAGACAATGGAACTTTAGGGCCGGAATTTGCTGAACGCTTTGGAACGGATTGTTTATATCTGAGTCAGGGGAAAGATATTTCATGCACCGCGGGAATTTTTATTTGCTTGGTCTTGTTAGTAGTATTATTACATAAATGTTTTTGAGACTAACCCTTCAGTTGTCACTTTCAGTTCAGCATTTTCTTTTTGAGAGTGCGTAGAACGACAATTTGTCATTTCTGTATATATTTAATATAAATCTTCATTGTTTCTATTCTGTAAGTGTAGGATCAGGCCTACAGAACTCAGTTATGGTTAGTTTATGGCACTTTGTATTTTAGCTAAAGTGCAACTTTTTTTTATCCGTGCAAAAGATGTCTAATGCTAGGTTGTCATTTTCAGACATTCCCAAAAACCGTCACATTTTTGTGCCTGTCTGAAAAAGACTCTGGTCCCGATTCATCATTGCCTAAAGTTGCGTTGTTTGTGTATTTTTTTCTGTATACTTTTGCACTTTTTTTGTTTGCACCCAATTAATTTTTTTATTTATGCCTTTTTAATTCTGTTTTATACATGGTCGCCTGTGTATTTTTATTTTTGGATTGTTTTTCACTTTGAGAGTGAAATTTAGTGATTCCAAATGTTTTTGCCTGATTCATCAAATGCGACTTTTTAAAAAGTTGTCAAATTTTGCACAACAGCTCTCCAGCTTCCCCTACCCCTCCCCTTCTGTATTTTTGAGTACACTGAAATGTTCACACATTTTTTTTTTGCAGATTTTGATGCCATTGTGCCACTGTTGGTGCCAGAAGTCACAAAAAAACAGTTCAAGGTAGAAAGAAATCCTGTTTTTGACTTTATGCCAAATTCATGAACCGCATGTGTCATTTTGACAAATTTGGCGCTCAAACCGACAACTACCGTAATGTCACAAAAAAGGAAAGGGACGGTCTCAGAATCTTGTTTTTCGAGGAGATTGGAACCCTAACAAAGAGCTCCTCAAAAAGCAGTGTATATGTGTGAACCTAGCCTAATTTTCAGGCTGCAATCTTCATTCCTTTATTCATTTTCAGACTCCCAATTTATTCTTTCTTCTTATCTTTTCATCAGTTTTTGAGTACGTCCAGTTTTAGATAATGTTCATCAAGACTTGCATATAAAACACCCTGTCCTTTGATTACATGATCTTACTTACAGCTCCGTCCAGAGGACTAAATTGAGTTTAATGCAATCTTTTTGGACTGGAGCTGTACGAAATGTGTCCATGTAGCCCAAGCCAATAGGTCAATCTTCTAGGGCATCCTCATGATTTTCCTATTAGTTCTGAATTGTATATACAGTTGTGCTCAAAAGTTTACATACCCCGACAGAATTTTTGCTTTCTTGACCTTTTTTCAGAGAATATGAATGATAACACCAAAACTTTTTCTCCACTCATAGTGGTTGGGTGAAACCATTTATTGTCAAACTACAGTGTTTTTTCTTTTTAAATGATAATGACAACCAAATACATCCAAATGACTCTGATCAAAAGTTTACATACCCCATTCCTTAAAGGGAATCTGTCACCGGAAGTTGGCGGCCTATGTAAATGGCCTGTGTCCGGTCCGATGGACGGTGTTTCTTCTTTCTCCACCCCATCTGTGGCCCCCCGTCCGTGATCTTTGCTTGTATTAGAGACGTTCAACTCCATAATTTGCGCGTGCGCAAAGCAATCTTGCTTCGCGCACACGCAGTATGCTTTGCCCAACTGCAGGCAAAGCCGAAAATCATTACTGCGCATGCGATGGTACACTATGTCCCGGAACACAGTGAAATACTTCCGGGACATAGTGTACCGGCGCATGCGCAGTAATGATTTTCGGCTTTGCCCACAGTTGGGCAAAGCATCCTGCTCGTACGCGAAGCAAGATTGGTTTGTGCACGCGAGAACTATGGAGTTGAACGTCTATAATACCGGCAAAGATCGTGGACGGGGCCGGGGGCCACTGATGGGGTGGAGAAAGAAGAAGAAACAGTGCCCATCGGACCGGACACAGGCCATTTACATACAGTACAGACCAAAAGTTTGGACACACCTTCTCATTCAAAGAGTTTTCTTTATTTTCATGACTATGAAAATTGTAGATTCACTCTGAAGGCATCAAAACTATGAATTAACACATGTGTAATTATATAATTAACAAAAAAGTGTGAAACAACTGAAAATATGTCTTATATTCTAGGTTCTTCAACGTAGCCACCTTTTGCTTTGATTACTGATTTGCACACTCTTGGCATTCTCTTGATGAGCTTCAAGGAGGTAGTCACCGGAAATGGTCTTCCAACAGTCTTGAAGGAGTTCCCAGAGATGCTTAGCACTTGCTGGCCCTTTTGCCTTCCCTCTGCAGTCCAGCTCACCCCAAACCATCTCGATTGGGTTCAGGTCTGGTAACTGTGGAGGCCAGGTCATCTGGCGTAGCACCCCTTCACTCTCCTTCTTGGTCAAATAGCCCTTACACAGCCTGGAGGTGTGTTTGGGGTCATTGTCCTGTTGAAAAATAAATGATGGTCCAACTAAACGCAAACCGGATGGAATAGCATGCCGCTGCAAGATGCTGTGGTAGTCATGCTGGTTCAGTATGCCTTCAATTTTGAATAAATCCCCAAAAGTGTCACTAGCAAAGCACCCCCACACCATCACACCTCCTCCTCCATGCTTCCCGGTGGGAACCAGGTAAGTAGAGTCCATCCGTTCACCTTTTCTGTGTCGCACAAAGACACGGTGGTTGGAACCAAAGATCTCAAATGTGGACTCATCAGACCAAAGCACAGATTTCCACTGGTCTAATGTCCATTCCTTGTGTTCTTTAGCCCAAAGAAGTCTCTTCTGCTTGTTGCCTGTCCTTAGCAGTGGTTTCCTAGTAGCGATTTTACCATGAAGGCCTGCTGCACAAAGTCTCCTCTTAACAGTTGTTGTAGAAATGTGTCTGCTGCTAGAACTCTGTGTGGCATTGACCTGGTCTCTAATCTGAGCTGCTGTTAACCTGCGATTTCTGAGGCTGGTGACTCGGATGAACTTATCCTCCGCAACAGAGGTGACTCTTGGTCTTCCTTTCCTGGGGTGGTCCTCATGTGAGCCAGTTTCTTTGTAGCGCTTGATGGTTTTTGCCACTGCACTTGGGGACACTTTCAAAGTTATCCCAATTTTTCGGACTGACTGACCCTTAATTTCTTAAAGTAATGATGGCCACTCGTTTTTCTTTACTTAGAATTTGTATTATGGCAAGAAAAAATCAGCTAACAGTCTATTCAGTAGGACTATCAGCTGTGTGTCCACCAGACTTCTGCACAACACAACTGATGGTCCCAACCCCATTTATAAGGCAAGAAATGCCACTTATTAAACCTGACAGGGCACACTTGTGAAGTGAAAAACATTTCCGGTGACTACCTCTTGAAGCTCATCAAGAGAATGCCAAGAGTGTGCAAAGCAGAAATCAAAGCAAAAGGTGGCTACTTTGAAAAACCTAGAATATAAGACATACAGTATTTTCAGTTGTTTCACACTTTTTTGTTAATTATATAATTCCACATGTGTTAATTCATAGTTTTGATGCCTTCAGAGTGAATCTACGATTTTCAGAGTCATGAAAATAAAGAAAACTCTTTGAATGAGAAGGTGTGCCCAAACTTTTGGTCTGTACTGTAGGTCGCCAACTTCCGGTGACAGATTCCCTTTAATGCTGTGTATTGCCCCCTCTAACGTCAATGACAGCTTGCAGTCTTTTATGGTAGTTGTGGATGAGGGTCTTTATTTTCTCAGAAGGTAAAGCTGCCCACTCTTCTTGGCTAAAAAACCTCCATTTCCTGGATATTCCTCGGCTGTCTAACATGAACTGCACACTTGAGATCTCCCCAGAGTGGCTCAGTGATATTGAGGTCAGGAGACTGAGATGGCCACTCCAGAACCTTCAGTTTGGTCTGCTGTAGCCAATGACAGGTCGACTTGGCCTTGTGTTTTGGATCGTTGTCATGTTGGAACGTTCAAGTACGTCCCATCCGCAGCTTCCTGGCTGATTGCAAAGTTGCCTCCAGTATTTGCTGATAACGTGCTGCATTGACCTTTCCTTCAACTTTGACCAAGTTTCCTGTGCCTTTGTAGCTTACACATCACATCAGCAATCCACCTCTGTGCTTTACAGTAGGAATAATGTTCCTTTCATTATAGGCCTTTTTGACCTCTCTCCAAATGTAATGTTTATGATTGTGGCCAAAAAATTCAATTTTGGTCTCATCACTCAAAATTACCTTGTTCCAATAGTTTTGAGGCTTTTCCCTGTGTTGTTTTGCATATTGTAGACAATATACTTTGTGGGATTTGCGCAGTAATGGCTTTCTTCTGGCGATTCCACCATGCAGCCCATTTTTCTGTGTCTCCTTACTGTGCATCTTGAAACAACCACACCAATAGTTTTCAGAGAGTCCAATATTTCAGCTGATGTTATTTGTGGGTTTTTCTTTGCATCCAGAACAATTTTCCTGACAGTTGTGGACAAAATTTTTGTTGGTCTACCTGACTGTGGTTTTGTTTTTACAGAGCCCCTGATTTTCCATTTGTTAATCACAGTTTGAACACTGCTGATTGGCATTATCAATTCTTTGGATATCTTTATCTTTTTGTATCCCTTTCCTGTTTTATACAGTACAACTACCTTTTCCCGCAGATCCATTGACAATTCTTTTGCTTTCCCCATGACTTTCAATCCAGAAACATCAGTGGCTGGATGAAGGATGCAAGAGTCGTGTCTGCATCCCAGAAACTCACTCAGCTGTTATGCACACACACTGATTACAAGCAAACAGGTCACAGGTGAGGATGTCACCTTTAGTAGCCAGTCAAACCCATTTGTGTCAACTTCTGTGCATGTTATCAGGCTAAAATCACCAGAGTATGTAAACATTTGATCAGGGTGATTTGGATGTCTTGGGTTGTCATGATTTAAAAAGAGAAAACACACTAGTTTGACACTAAATGGCTTCACCCAACCACTAACCATGAGTGGAGAAAAAGTTTTGCTGTTTTCATTCATATTCTCTGAAAAAAGGCCAAGAAAGCAAAAATTCTGCCAGGGTTTGTAAACTTTTCAGCACAACTGTACATTCCATAATTTTATTGGCTGGTTATATTAGTGGGTAGTAAATAACAGTAAACATGTTCTTTGTTTTTCATTAGGATGTTTCACACAATGCTAATGGTCGACAATCAGGGTAGTAAAGAAAATTGCTCTTAAAAAGCATCAGCTAGCTGTCATGTACACATTATGAGGTGTCTGTTGTAAAGATGCGTAACATAACAGTGCACAGTAATTGTAAGAACTGCTTCGTGCGCTGGTGACGTCCAGAACCAAAGCAAACCCAGGATGAGTTGCCTCAGAATAGCAGGGTTATAGATCCTTTCTGTGTACATTACGGGCAAAGGAAGACAAACCTTTCTATGGAGCACCTCAGGGTGAAGGAGTGAGAAAAGTTGAGTCACCAATTACCATTATTTGGAAGCGATGAAGTCCCCTCATCTATTGGATAAGAGTCTCTTGAGTCTACTGGTCATGTCTAATTACTGATCAAATTTGTTAAGGATACTTTGACTGGACTACAGAAAAACAAAGGCTGTGTAGAAAGAGAAAAAGCTGATAGCTCAGTATAAAACATTGATGACAACATCCCATAAGGGCAAATTCTGTGTTCTCTGTATGCAGCAAGGTAGGGCAGGTAGAAAGGAGCCAAACTGCTTTACTTACTTGCACCATGGACTAGATGTTAGTGTGTAACTTGCCTGTTCTGGCTCAAGTGCTGAGCTGCTGTTACCCTTTCCTGCTACCATCACAGTTGATTCACAATTCAGTCCCAGCTCTGCTGTCACTGGCATCTGCTACAGTTTCTACAAAGTGTATCTCGAGACACAAAGCTATCTCTGCCTAGCCACATACTTGGCTCTGCTTTAGCTGCATACCTGGCTCTGCTATTCCAAGGTGCTGTCTCCACTCCTAGCTTGGCTATTGTTCCAAGATACCAATCTTCACACTTGGCTCTGCTCTATAAAGATACCAGACTACTTTTCCAGCTCCACTGTTTCTTGCTGTCTCTGAAAATCTTTGTTACCTAACTGCAGGTTTTTTGGACCGGGGAGCGAGATTAAGGCACAGGTTTTTTTTCTTTATTTTTTTAAAACAAATTGCAGGCAGGGGACAGAGATTTTCCAGTTTTAAAAAATCCCTTTTAAGACTGCTGTGAATTTTTAATCTAATCCAGTAGATACATTTTGCCATTTGGAATGTGACAGAACAATCCTTTTCTTTAGTCCCCGGATGAGCCACCTGCATACCGCTCGTAGTGCCCTGCGGATATTTCTGAAGACATTTTCAACAAATAAGCATTGTGTCCCCTGAGGCAGGAAACATTTCTGCTCATTTAATGAATAAAAAGTTGCCTCGCTGTCTGACAACGCTGTGTGGCTTGAAAGAGTCAATAGTGAATGCACATACGCCAGAAATTGCAAAACGGGGTACTCACTGGTGTTCATGCTCTGCACTGGTGTTGCTCCGTTCCTCTGTAGAGGCCAGTGAATGAAAATAAGGCTAGTTTAACTGCAGGGAGCGTCCTCCCGTTTGCATGAAGAAAAACCCCCTGGATAGCGCGCCACAGTGAGCAGCAGGCAGCCTCGGCCGATGGCGCTGCCGTACAGTAGCGTGGGGGGCGTGTAGTGAAGCGGTGACGTCACCGGTCCGCAAATGACGGACGTGTGCAGGGGCCAATCCCGACGCGTTTCAGGGGAACCGTACCTCTTTCTCAAGGTATGGACACTGCGCTGCCGCTGTCTCCTTTTAACTCCCCGCATTCGCCATGCTAATTCAGCAAACACAGTGGACATGTGTGCGATCTTGTTGCTGGGAGGAAGAACCCTGATCAAATGATATAATGTAAACTGCATGCTAATGTGGACCTTTCACATATTTGGATGAAAAAATTAATATAGCTATAAAATGCAAAACTTGGTTAAGGTTATATTAAAATCTAAGGTTAAAAAACAATGAACAAGTCCCCCTCAGAAATAAATGAATGTAGAAAATGTAAAAATGCTTACTATAATAAAAATAAATTATTTAAAAACAATAATATCCATAATAACTGTTACTTCATATACATAGAGATAAATTAGATGAAAATAGATAAAGATGGATAAAAAGGCAGATATATGATCTACGTTAGAATACATTACAAGGCATACAGTTCAATTTCAGGAGTCCCTTTGGCACCAAGCTGTCTAACATGAAAACCCATTTGGACTCTATTCTGGACATACTTTTTATGTAATCCCCACCCCTGGGATTTCTTTGAACTTTTTGTCACACCATTACACTGAAAGACATGGCAAGTCTTGTGGGGGGACTTCATTTTTTGGCATCCAAAAAGTTCAAAGAAATCCCAGGGGTGGGGATTACATAAAAAGTATGTCCAGAATCGAGTAAGCATTTTTACATTTTCTACATTCATTTATTTCTGAGGGGGCCTTGTTCATTGTTTTTTAACCTTAGATTTTAATATAACCTTAATAAAGTTTTGCATTTTATAGATATATTTGTGTCTTTTGTTTGGCAGAGAGCACACTGTATCTGCTTGTTTTGCCAGCGGCTTTCAACTTGGCTGTGTGTTCATTCAGCGCCGGTGTGACATTTTTCATTCATTTCTGCTCATTTCTTATGAGACTGATGATTTATCACTCGTTCCGGATAATTTCCTTATACTGGGCACTAATACATGGCGGGTTAAGTTTCATCAGTGGCCAACTAA
The DNA here is from genome assembly GCF_039654945.1 of Dendrobates tinctorius. NCBI lineage: Eukaryota > Metazoa > Chordata > Amphibia > Anura > Dendrobatidae > Dendrobates > Dendrobates tinctorius. The sequence continues at coordinate 19,521,118 of NW_027361826.1, read as the reverse complement.
CTGCGAGAAGAGTAAAGGAGGTGCATCGCCAGGGCTCCATATAAAAGCAAAATGGCCTGGGACTGTTCGGCTTCAAAAGTGAAAAATGTGGATGCAAAATGTTGTGGGTTTTTACTTTTTGGAAAGGGAATGAGCAGAGTTCTGTTGTCTGTGTCTTGTCTGTTCTCTTCCCATCTTTTTGCGATTTATGCGGAGGGCTACACCGCGGCATAAATTGGGAAACACTCACCGGGGATATCACCATCTGTTTAGGGTATGGTGAACGTTAGGGTGGATCTTGACCTTTTTCCTTCAGATGAGATTAGTGTTATCAGGACAATGATAAGAGAGTTGTGGAAATCCTGACACATTAATTAATGCTAACCTGTCACATAATATCATGTGCTAACGTGTCACATTCACGCAGGTCAGATCATTTGCTGGGATCTGCAACATTCTTGCTGTTTGATATGAAAAATGTTCAGAAAGTCAGTTTACCATGTTCAAGGTTAAGTGTCACGTGGCTCCATTGTAGATAATCTACGAACAAAGTCAATATCTACACTTCGCTGTATTTGTATTTGGATGTATTTGGTCTGTGTTCGGACGAACAGATGTAAAATTGTGCGTTTTTCATCCATAAAAAATATAAAGACATTTCATCTGTATATCTCCAAATCCCATGGAGGAAAAAAGTTTTTTTACGCCCATGTGATATGTGCATAGCATCTGATTTTAGACTTCATGAAAGGAGTTATTTAGGACTTTTTGCAATGTGGCTAACAACTTAACAGCAGGTAGTTTTAACCCCTTAACGACCGCCGATACGCCTTTTAACGGCGGTAATTAAGGGTACTTAAACCACAGCGCCGCTAATTCACGGCGCTGTGGAGTAAGTAAATAGCGCCCCCCAGTGTCGGATTTTCTCCAGGGTCTCGGCTGCAGGGGGTAGCTGAGACCCCAGAGAACATGAATCGGGTCGGTTTTTACCGACCCCCGCTTTTGCGATCGCCGTTATTAACCCTATAACGGCGACCGCAAAAAAAAAGCCGCGATTTTGCATTTAATTTCTCTTTCCTCTGATGTGATCGCACATCAGAGGAGAGAGAAATAAGGTCCCCGATCCCCCCCCCCTGTACCGCCCGGTGGTCCTCTCTCCCTTCCCTGTGGTCCTGGGAATCTGCAGGCTCCGGCTGGCAGATTCCATTCAGTCATTTTGGTCACTATGATAAACTATCATAGTGATCAAATTAAAAAAAAATAGTAAATAGCCCCCCCGTTTAACACCCCCTTAGATAGGCAAGCATAATGAAAGAAATTTTTTTTTTTTTTTTTTTTTTTTTTTTTTCATTTTTCCATTAGGGCTAGGGCTAGAATTAGGGTTAGGGCTAGAATTAGGGTTAGGGTTGGAATTGGGGTTAGGGCTAGGGTTAGAATTGGGGTTAGGGCGAATTAGGATTAGGGATTAGGGTTAGAATTAGGATTAGGGATTAGGGTTAGCGTTGGGATTAGGGTTAGGGGTGTGTTGGGGTTAGGGTTGGAGCAAGAATTGAGTGGTTTCCAATATTTACCAACTTTGGGGGTCTAATTTCTCCTGTTACCCTTGGGAAAATAAAAAAATTGGGGGCTAAAAAAAAAAAAATCGCTTTTGTGGGGAAAAAAAAGACTTTATTTTCACGGCTCTGCGTTATAAACTTCTGTGAAGCACTTGGGGGTTCAAAGTGCTCACCACACATCTAGATCAGCTCCTTGGGGGGTCTAGTTTCCAAAATGGTGTCACTTGTGGGGGGGTTTATACTGTTTAGGCACATCAGGGGCTCTGCAAACACAACATGACGCCCACAGAACATTCCATCAAAGTCTGCATTCCAAAATGGCCCTCCTTCCCTTCCGAGCTCTCCCATGCGCCCAAACCGTGGTCCCCCCCCCCCCCCCCCCACATATGGGGTATCAGCGTACTCAGGACAAATTGCACAACAACTTTTGTGGTCCAATTTCTCCTGTTACCCTTAGGAAAATAAAAAATAGCGGGCTAAAAAAATCATTTTTGAGGGAAAAAAAGTGATTTCTTATTTTCACTGCTCTGCGTTATAAACTTCTGTGAAGCACTTGGGGGTTCAAAGTGCTCACCACACATCTAAATAAGTTCCTTCAGGGGTCTAGTTTCCAAAATGGTGTCACTTGTGGGGTTTTTTCACTGTTTAGGCACATCAGGTGCTCTCCAAAAGCGACATGGCGTCCAATCTCAATTCCAGCCAATTCTGCATTGAAAAAGTCAAACGGTACTCCTTCCCTTCTGAGCTCTGCCGTGCGCCCAAACAGTGGTTTACCCCCACATATGGGGTATCAGCGTACTCAGGACAAATCTCACAACAACTGTGGGGGTATGATTTCTCCTGTTACCCTTGTAAAAATAAAAATTTTGGGGCGAAAAAAAAGGATTTTTTATTTTGACGGCTCTACGTTATAAACTTCTGTGAAGCACTTGAAGGTTCAAAGTGGTCACCACACATCTAGATAAGTTTCTTAAGGGGTCTAGTTTCCAAAATTGAGTCACTTGTTGGGCGTTTCCACTGTTTAGGAACTGTTTAGGAACATTAGGGGCTCTCCGAACGTAACATGGCATCCGATCTCAATTGTAACCAATTCTGCGTTGAAAAAGTCAAACGGCACTCCTTCGCTTGTGAGCTCTGCCGTGCGCAGAAAAAGTGGTTTACCCCCACATATGGGGTATTGGCGTATTCAGGAGAAATTGCACAACAAATTTTGTGGTTTATTTTCTCTTTTACCACTTGTAAAAATAAAAAAAATTGGTTCTGAAGTAAATTTTTTGCAAAAAAAAGTTAAATGTTAATTTTTTCCTTCCACATTGCTTTAGTTCCTGTGAAGCACGTAAAGGGTTAATAAACTTCTTGAATGTAGTTTTGAGCACCTTGAGGGGTCTAGTTTTTAGAATGGTGTCACTTTTGGGTATTTTCTGTCATGTACACCCCTCAAAATGACTTTAAATATGATATGGTCCCTAAAAAAAAAATGGTTTTGTAAATGTTGTCGTAAAAATGAGAAATCGTTTGTCAACTTTTAACCCTTATAACTTCCTAACTAAAAACAAATTTGTTTCCAAAATGGTGCTGATGTAAAGTAAACATGTGGGAAATGTTACTTAAGTTTTTTGTGTGCTATATCTCTGTGATTTAAGGGCATAAAAATTCAAAGTTGGAAAATTGCAAAATTTTCAAAATTTTCGCCATATTTCCATTTTTTTCATAAATAAACACAAGACATATCGAAGAAATTTTACCACTAACATGAAGTACAATATGTCACGAAAAAACAGTCTCAGAATCAGCGGGATCTGTTAAAGCGTTCCAGACTTATAACCTCATAAAGTAACAGTGGTCAGAATTGTAAAAATTGGCCCGGTCATTTAGCTGTAAAATGGCTCTGTCACTAAGGGGTTAAACTACCTGCCGGTTCTGCTCTACGATGATCTGTTCTGGCTCTGACCTCTCCGGCCGGCAAATCTTTTGCTTCTGGTGACGTCAAGTTGACAGAGCAGTTCCTTCTCTTTCTCTCTGCTCTGTATATGGGGCGTCACTGCTGACGTCATGCTGATTGACAGCTAGCTCCCCGCTGACTAATTGAGGGGAGCGAGCGGTCAGTCAGCATAACGTAAGCAATGGCGCCCCAAAGAAATAGAGTGGAACAGGAAGGGTTGCTCTGTTGATGTAGAAACCAGAGAATAAGTCACCCGAGCTGGGAGAGATTGTCCCACGTCAGAGCAGGCGTAAGGTTTTATTAATTGTGTGTGTGTGTGTGTGTGTGTGTGTGTGTGTATGTATCTATAATAATAAATGCGCTAAGCAGCTTCCGGGTTGTAACAACTTCCGTCCAGTTGTAACTGGTGACGTCACAGCACACCTCTTGCCATGTTAACCCTCAACACACCACTCCTCCTCAACACACACTCCTCTCACCGAAATCCCGCGATACTCAAGATGGCGTCGCCGCAAGAACATGTCGCCGGCGTGGACAACGTCTGGATCCAGGATGGCGCCGGCGGAAGATGATGTCGGGGATCGTGGAGCAGCAGCAATGACGGCGTGAGTATGAGAGACTGAGTGAGAGAAAGGGTCGTATGTGGAGTGAAAGAGTGAGTGGACGTGAGTGGAGATGGTGAAAGGTGAGGAGTGTGTGTTGAGGGTTAATATGGCAAGAGGTGTGTCACTATCCTCCCGATGTGATAGCATCGGGCCTTAATCTAGTGTGTGTGTGTATGTATGTATATATATATATATATATATATATATATATATATATATATATATATATATATATATATATTAATTTTTTATTTTTTTTTTTTTGCTCCATCACAAAAAAAAACAAACGAAAACCCGAAGTCCTGGATAACCCCTTTAATTAAAAAAAAGCTAGGTAAAATACAGTATCCCATGTTAAAGGGGTTATCCAATTTTGGAAACCGAATGTATTTTGGCTGCAGTTAGTTAAAAAAAACAAAACAGAAACACACATTCTGCTTTACTCACAATCCACAGGTAAGTCTCCGCCGCTGTTTCATGTGTCTGACATCAAGTCAACCTGACTGAGCTCTACCTGACCGCTCTGCCCGAATTGACATCATGAGCCACAGGGCTGTGGAGTCGGAGTCGGTATAAAATGGACCGACTCCTAAAATATATAATAAATTGGGTACAGTAGTTCAATGCAGAATGTGCTGAATATTTTTTCATAGGAATTTGGGAAAGTTATGAAATGTCCTATAAATGGCTGTTCTATTCCTGATCTAAGGCTACATTCACACACAGCGTTTTTCCTGCGTTTTTTGAGGATACGTTTTTCAGTTGCAAAAGCAGATCAGCTTTTTAAAAAATCGCATCACCTGAAAGGTTTTTGAGCTCATAGATAATGTTTTCAATAGCAAAAGCAGATTATAAATCTGCTCTATATATCCATTTATCCATATCTGTCTATCCATATCATATCTGTACCAAAAAGAATGAAAGCTGGATAGCACACAGACTAACACTCCTTTTTTTTTTTTTAGCACCAGTCAGGTACACCTCATAGCTGCCCAAAAGGACGCCCAGGACAGGCATTGCTCGTCTTCAGTAACATCAACATCAACTGATAGCTGGAATAAATAGACTGCATTTACCACCACATCTTCTTAAGGTGCAGGCTTTATTTTCAAGTGTAGGGGTGTGAAGTATGAGGTTCTGCAGCAGCTGAGGTGTGCAGTATGAAATTCTGCGGAACAGTATGAGATTCTGCCCCCCCCCCCCCCCCCCCAGGTTTGACCCTGGCTACGCCCATAGTGTGAATGTAGCCTGAGGATCTAGGCTTTATCTTAGCCGAGATAAGTCATAGAGTGTGTGTGTGTGTGTGTGTGTGTGTGTATGTGTGTATATATATATATATATATATATATATATATTATATACACACACACACAGTACAGACCAAAAGTTTGGACACACCTTCTCAATCAAAGCGTTTTCTTTATTTTCATGACTATGAAAATTGTAGATTCACTCTGAAGGCATCAAAACTATGAATTAACACGTGGAATTATATAATTTGCAAAAAAGTGTGAAACAACTGAAAATACTGTATGTCTTATATTCTAGGTTCTTCAAAGTCGCCACCTTTTGCTTTGATTTCTGCTTTGCACACTCTTGGCATTCTCTTGATGAGCTTCAAGAGGTAGTCACCGGAAATGGTTTTCACTTCACAGGTGTGCCCTGTCAGGTTTAATAAGTGGGATTTCTTGCCTTTTAAATGGGGTTGGGACCATCAGTTGTGTTGTGCAGAAGTCTGGTGGATACACAGCTGATAGTCCTACTGAATAGACTGTTAGAATTTGTATTATGGCAAGAAAAAAGCAGCTGAGTAAAGAAAAACGAGTGGCCATCATTACTTTAAGAAATGAAGGTTAGTCAGTCCGAAAAATTGGGAAAACTTTGAAAGTGTCCCCAAGTGCATTGGCAAAAACCATCAAGCGCTACAAAGAAACTGTCTCACATGAGGACCGCCCCAGGAAAGGAAGACCAAGAGTCACCTCTGCTGCGGAGGATAAGTTCATCCTAGTCACCAGCCTCAGAAATCGCAGGTTAACAGCAGCTCAGAATAGAGACCAGGTCAATGCCACACAGAGTTGTAGCAGCAGACACATCTCTACAACAACTTTTAAGAGGAGACTTTGTGCAGCAGGCCTTCATGGTAAAATAGCTGCTAGGAAACCACTGCTAAGGACAGGCAACAAGCAGAAGAGACTTGTTTGGGCTAGAGAACACAAGGAATGGACATTAGACCAGTGGAAATCTGTGCTTTGGTCTGATGAGTCCAAATTTGAGATCTTTGGTTCCAACCACCATGTCTTTGTGCAACGCAGAAAAGGTGAATGGATGGACTCTACATGCCTGGTTCCCACCGTGAAGCATGGAGGAGGAGGTGTGATGGTGTGGGGGTGCTTTGCTGGTGACACTGTTGGGGTATTTATTCAAAATTGAAGGCATACTGAACCAGCATGGCTACCACACCATCTTGCAGCGGCATGCTATTCCATCCGGTTTGTGTTTAGTTGGACCATCATTTATTTTTCAACAGGACTATGGCCTCAAACACACCTCCAGGCTGTGTAAGGGCTATTTGACCAAGAAGGAGAGTGAAGGGGTGCTACGCCAGATGACCTGGCCTCCACAGTCACCAGACCTGAACCCAATCAGGATGGTTTGGGGTGAGCTGGACCGCAGAGTGAAGGCAAAAGGGCCAACAAGTGCTAAGCATCTCTGGGAACTCCTTCAAGACTGTTGGAAGACCATTTCTGGTGACTACCACTTGAAGCTCATCAAGAGAATGCCAAGAGTGTGCAAAGCCGTAATCAAATCAAAAGGTGGCTACTTTGAAGAATCTAGAATATAAGACATATTTTCAGTTGTTTCACACTTTAATTATATAATTCCACATGTGTTAATTCATAGTTTTGTTGCCTTCAGAGTGAATCTACAATTTTCATAGTCATGAAAATAAAGAAAACTCTTTGAATGAGAAGGTGTGTCCAAACTTTGGTCTGTACCGTATACATGTACATGTATACAGTGTATTACAGGTTGTTGTGTTCTAAAGTTGTATTCCAATAAATAGATATTATGTTCTATCTAAATATCTTGATTATTGGATCATAGAAATGATTAAATGTCTGATGTTCACATTGTACTACAATACATTTTTCACCTAAATATAAGCAATATATGTGGGAGTCGGAGTCGGTGTAAGGGAAATTGAGGAGTCGGAGTCGCAGGTTTGGCTTACCGACTCCACAGCCCTGAAGAGCCACGCGAGGTGCAGAGCGGTCACATTGACAGCGCTGCCAACACAAGAAGAAACTGGGAGCAACAGTGGAGACTTGGCTTTTGTCCGGGGGGGGGGGGGGGGGGGTGTGAGTGAAGCACAGGTTGTTTCGTTAGTTTTTCTTAAACTGAACCTAAGAGTAAGACATTTTCTGGAAACCAATTTAGTAATTGTAGGGGACCCAGTAAAAATGGATGCCATACGGATAGTATATGGGTGACATTCATTTTTCAGTTTAATTGAACTCGGTGGGTGCGTAACAAAAAAAAAAAAAAAAATCAAAGTAGTGCAGCTGCGTTTCGTTTTACATGTGGCTTATTGGAGAACTACTGCACTGCCTTGCTTTGCACAGTGTGCAGTCAGTATGCTATACCTTTTGCATACTGGCAGTAAAAAGATGTAAACTGCGACTGACTGAATGAGACCTCAGTGAAAAAATCTAATTAATATTCCGTTCAGATGCGGATTAATCTCATGCTTCTTGAGATGGAAAGTGCAGTATATTTATTGTAATTGGGTCTGACCTCTTTTGCTGTCTCGTGACTTATTTATTAATATTTTCCACCTTTTTTACATGGAAAATTGGCTGAAAAAAAAAAAACAGGTAGAGCCGGACATTGTTCTGTATCATGCACTGTAGTTCCCAACAGCTGTGTGCTCACATTGTAGAGTAGGCTCTACATGCGTCATGTGAACACAGCCTCACATCATCCACCGGAGGCCAATAAAGTGTCCAGCCTTATACTGCAATGGGCACTATGTTGTAACATTGTGATCAATGGGCAACCTATGCTAGTGTATGGCTAAGCCGTGGCATACGTCTAAGGCTTTTATTGGAGGGGTACGTCAGTTTATAGACTTGAAGTATATGTCCGGAGGATGGCCGAACTTACTCTAGATCAGGCGTCTCAAACTCGCGGCCTGCGGGCCAACTGCGGCCCTCGGGACAATAGTTTGCGGCCCTCACCTCATGTGCCTCCGGGACAATGGTTTGCGGCCCTCACCTTGTCCGGAATCACACATGCTAGAAACATGGCCGAGTCTCGCATGTAAAATCCCAGTCACACGTAGTACCGCTCATTAAGGTCATGAATATGGATGCCACTCCACTCTCATAGGCGTGGCGCCCATATTCATGAGCTTAATGAGCGGTACCATGTGACGTGTGACAGCGCGCTCATACAGGAAGATGTCGGCGCTGGACCATCGGAGCTGCAGCAGGAGGAGGTGAGTATGATGATGGCTAGACAGTGATAGCAGCCTGCTGTCAGCAGGCAAGGCGTATGAGTCACACTCACAACACATGCAGCAGGAGCAGCCGAGCAGGGACCGGACCGCGCCACAGACTCAGGTGCGCCGGGTTCAGAATAAGTGGTGGGGCAGTGCGGTTTATTGCTCTCGGAGGCGGGACATCAGCCGGCCTTATTGCGAACTTGCGCCATTACCCCAGGGTCAGAAGCGGAGGCGGCCGCGGAAATTGCTGCTCGGCGGGACAGAAAAAAAAGCGGAAGAGACGCATGGGCTAACACTGTAACAGTGACACCAAGTGGAATTATCTATTACACAGCCCCAAACATGTCTTTTTCAAAGCCTCCAATGAAGAGAAAGGTTGGTGATGAGCACAGACAATTTCAGGAAAAGTGGGAAGTGCAATATTTCTTTGAGCACAGGGGCATCCCGACAAGTCTTATGTGCACAGAGAGAGTTGCAGTGCACAAAGAATACAACTTGATGCGTCATTACATAACTAGTCATGCTGAGGAGTATGCAAAACACCAGGGAGATGAAAGAGCCAACCAGGCTGCTAATCTTAAAAGCTATCTACTGAGACAACAAGATTTCTTTAACCCCTTCCTGACATGAGACGTACTATCCCGTCCACGGTACCCGGGCCCGTATGACCGGGGACGGGATAGTACGTCTACCGCGATCAGCGGCGCCCACGTGGTGAGCGCCGCTGATCGCGGCCGGGTGTCAGCTGATTATCACAGCTGACACCCGGCACAATGTGTCAGGGGCGGTCACGGACCGCCCCCGACACATTAACCCCTTGCACACCGCGATCAAACGCGATCGCGGTGTACCGGGAGTTAAAGGGAAGCATCGGCAGGGAGGGGGCTCCCTCCGTGCTTCCCTGAGCCCCCCACGGCAGCGCAATGTGCAGCGCTGCTGCGGGGGACTCCTATCCTCCAGGCCCCCGAATCCAAGATGGCGACGGGGGCCTTCGGGGGCCTGGGGAAGCTGGCTTCCTCAGTGCCTGCAAAGCGCAGGCATGAGGAAGCCTTGTGCACTGCCTGTGACAGATTGCTGATCTGTCACAGTGATCTGTGATGTGACAGATCAGCGATCTGTCACAGGACAGTGATGTCCCACCTGGGACTATGTAATAAAGTAAAAAAAAATGTAAAAAAAAGTGTAAAAATAAATTAAAAAAAATCGCCAAATAAATTAGTAAAAAAAAAAAAAAAATATTCCCCAATAAATTCATTTTTTTAAAATAATAAAAAAAAAAAACAATAAATGTACACATATTAGGTATCGCCGCGTCCGTAACGACCTGCCCTATAAAACTGTCCCATTAGTTAACCCCTTTAGCGAACCCCTTAAAAAATAAAAATAAAAAACGAAGCAAAAAATAATGATTTATTATCATACCGCCAAACAAAAAGTGCAATAACGCGAGATCAAAAAGACGCATATAAATATCCATGGTACCGCTGAAAACGTCATCTTGTCCCGCAAAAAACAAGCCGCCACACAGCATCATCAGCAAAAAAATAAAAAAGTTATAACTCGCAGAATAAAGCGATGCAAAAATAATTATTTTTTATATAAAATAGTTTTCATTGCATAAAACCGACAAAAACATAAAAAAACGACCTAAATGAGGTATCGCTGTAACCGTACTGACCCGAAGAATAAAAGCGCTTTATCAATTTTACCGCACGCGGAACGGTGTAAACGCACCCCCCCCAAAAGAAATTCATGAAACGCTGGTTTTTGTTCATTCTGCGTCCCAAAAATCGGAATAAAAAGCGATCAAAAAATTTCACGTGCCCGAAAATGGTACCAATAAAAACGTCAACTCGTCCCGCAAAAAATAAGACCTCACATGACTCGGTGGGTCAAAATACGGAAAAATTATAGCTCTCAATATGTGGTGATGCAAAAACTATTTTTACAATAAAAAGCGTCTTTTAGCGTGCGACAGCCGCCAAACATAAAAACCGCCATAAATAGTAAATCAAACCCCCCGTTATCACCCCCTTAGTTAGGGAAAAATAATAAAATAAAAAAAATGTATTTATTTCCATTTTTCCATTAGGGTTAGGGCTAGGGTTAGGGCTAGGGGTGTGTTGGGGTAGGGTTAGGTTAGGGTTAGGGCTAGGGTTAGGGTTAGGGCTAGGGTTAGGGCTAGGGCTAGGGCTAGGGCTAGGGTTAGGGCTAGGGTTAGGGCTAGGGTTAGGGCTAGGGCTAGGGCTAGGGTTAGGGGCATGTTGGGGTTCGGGTTGGAGTTAGAATTGGGGGTTTCCACTGTTTGGGCACATCAGGGGCTCTCCAAATGCAACATGGCGTCTGATCTCAATTCCAGCCAATTCTGAGTTGAAAAAGTCAAATGGTGCTCCTTCCCTTCCAAGCTCTGCTATGCGCCCAAACAGTGTTTTACCCCCTCATGTAGGGTATCAGCCTACTCAGGACAAATTGCAAAACAATTTTTGGGGTCCAATTTCTCCTGTTACCCTTAGGAAAATAAAAAATTGGGGGCAAAAATATCATTTTTGTGGAAAAAAAATGATTTTTTTATTTTCACGTCCGAGTGTTATAAACTTCTGTGAAGCACTTGGGGGTTCAAAGTGCTCACCACACATCTAGATAAGTTCCGTGGGGGGTCTAGTGTCCAAAATGGGGTCACTTGTGGGGAGTTTCAATAGTTTAGGTACATCAGGGGCTCTCCAAACGCACATGACAACCGCAGACCATTCCATCAAAGTCTGCGTTCCAAAACGTCTCTGCTTCCCTTCCGAGCCCCGACGTGTGTCCATACAGTAGTTTTCTCCCACATATGGGGTGTCAGCGTACTCAGGACAAATTGGACAACAACTTTTGGGGTCCAATTTCTCCTGGTACCCTTGGGAAAATAAAAAAAATGGTGACTAAAAGATCATGTTTGTGGAAAAAATACGAATTTTTTATTTTCACGCCCGGGCGTTGTAAACTTCTGTGAAGCACTGGGGGGGTCAAAGTGCTCACCACACATCTAGATAAGTTCCTTGGGGGGTCTAGTTTACAAAATGGTGTCATTTGTGGGGGGTTTCCACTGTTTAGGTACATTAGGGGCTCTCCAAAGGCAACATGACACCCGCAGACCATTCCATCAAAGTCTGCATTCCAAAACGTCACTACTTCCCTTCCGAGCCCTGACGTGTGCCCATACAGTAGTTTTCTCCCACATATGGGGTAGCAGCGTACTCAGGACAAATTGGAAAACAACTTTTGGGGTCCAATTTCTCCTGGTACCCTTGGGAAAATAAAAAAATGGTGACTAAAAGATCATGTTTGTGGAAAAAATACGAATTTTTTATTTTCACGCCCGGGCGTTGTAAACTTCTGTGAAGCACTGGGGGGGTCAAAGTGCTCACCACACATCTAGATAAGTTCCTTGGGGGGTCTAGTTTACAAAATGGTGTCATTTGTGGGGGGTTTCCACTGTTTAGGTACATTAGGGGCTCTCCAAAGGCAATATCACACCCGCAGACCATTCCATCAAAGTCTGCATTCCAAAACGTCACTACTTCCCTTCCGAGCCCCGACGTGTGCCCATACAGTAGTTTTCTCCCACATATGGGGTATCAGCATACTCAGGACAAATTGGACAACAACTTTTGGGGTCCAATTTCTCCTGGTACCCTTGGGAAAATAAAAAAATGGTGACTAAAAGATCATGTTTGTGGAAAAAATACGAATTTTTTATTTTCACGCCCGGGCGTTGTAAACTTCTGTGAAGCACTGGGGGGGTCAAAGTGCTCACCACACATCTAGATAAGTTCCTTAGGGGGTCTAGTTTCCAAAATGGTGTCATTTGTGGGGGGTTCCACTGTTTTGGTACATCAGGAGTTTTCCAAACGCGACATGGTGTCCGATCTCAATTCCAGCCAAAAACGTCAAATGGCGCTGCTTCCCTTCCGAGCTCTGCCATGCCCCCAAATAGTGGTTTACCCCCACATGTGGGGTATCAGCGTACTCAGGACAAATTGCACAATAACTTTTAGGGTCCTGTTACCCTTGGAAAAATAAGAATTGAGGGTGAAAAGATCATTTTTGTGGAAAAAATATGATTTTTTAATTGTATGGCTTTATGTTATAAACTTCTGTGAAGCCCATGGGGGTTCAAAGTTCTCACCACACATCTAGATAAGTTCCTTAGGGTGTCTAGTTTCCAAAATGGTGTCATTTGTGGGGGGTTTCCACTGTTTTGGTACATCAGGGGTTTTCCAAACGCGACATGGTGTCCGATCTCAATTCCAGCCAAAAACGTCAAATGGCGCTGCTTCCCTTCCGAGCTCTGCCATGCGCCCAAATAGTGGTTTACCCCCACATGTGGGGTATCAGCGTACTCAGGACAAATTGCACAATAACTTTTAGGGTCCTGTTACCCTTGGAAAAATAAGAATTGAGGGTGAAAAGATCATTTTTGTTTAAAAAATATGATTTTTTAATTGTATGGCTTTATGTTATAAACTTCTGTGAAGCCCATGGGGGTTCAAAGTTCTCACCACACATCTAGATAAGTTCCTTAGGGGGTCTAGTTTCCAAAATGGTGTCATTTGTGGGGGGTTTCCACTGTTTTGGTACATCAGGGGTTTTCCAAACGCGACATGGTGTCCGATCTCAATTCCAGCCAAAAACGTCAAATGGCGCTGCTTCCCTTCCGAGCTCTGCCATGCGCCCAAATAGTGGTTTACCCCCACATGTGGGGTATCAGCGTACTCAGGACAAATTGCACAATAACTTTTAGGGTCCTGTTACCCTTGGGAAAATAAAAATTGGGGTGAAAAGATCATTTTTGTGGAAAAAATATGATTTTTTAATTGTACCGCTGTACGTTATAAACTTCTGTAAAGCCCTTGTGGGTTCAAAGTTCTCACCACATATCTAGATAAGTTCCTTGGGGGGTCTAGTTTCCAAAATGGGGTCACTTGTAGGGGGTTTCCACTGTTTAGGTACATCAGGGACTCTCCAAACGTGACATGGCGTCCAATCTGAATTCCAGCCAATTTTGCATTGAAAAAGTCAAACGGCGCTCCTTCCATTCTGAGCTCTGCCATGCGCCGAAACAGTCGTTCCCCCCCACATATCAGGTATCTGCGTACTCAGGACAAATTGCACAATAACTTTTGCAGTTCAATTTCTCCTGTTACCCTTGGTAAAATAAAAAAAATTTAACCTGAAGTATTTTTTTTATGAAAAAAAGTTAGATGTTCATTTTTTTTTAAATATTCAAAAAAATTCCTGTGACGCACCTAAAGGGTTAATAAACTTCTTGAATGTGGTTTTGAGCACCTTAAGGGGTGCAGTTTTTAGAATGGTGTCACTTTTGTGTATTTTCTATCATATAGACCCCTCAAAGTGGCTTCAAATGTGATGTGGTCCTAAAAATAAAATGGTGTTGTAAAAATGAGAAATCGCTGGTCAACTTTTAACCCTTATAACTTCCTAACAAAAAAAAATTTTGGTTCCAAAATTGTGCTGATGTAAAGTAAACATGTGGGAAATGTTAGTTATCAAGTTTTTTGTGTGCCTTATCTCTGTGATTTAAGGGCATAAAAATTCAAAGTTGGAAAATTGCGAAATTTTCAAAATTTTCGCCAAATTTCCGTTTTTCTCACAAATAAACGCAAGTTATTTGAATGAAATTTTACCACTAACATGAAGTACAATATGTCACGAGAAAACAATGTCAGAATCACCGGGATCCATGGAAGCGTTCGAGAGTTATGACCTCATAAAGGTACAGTGGTCAGAATTGTAAAAATTGGCCCGGTCATGAACGTGCAAACCACCCTTGGGGGTGAAGGGGTTAAGAAAGCAACCAAAGAGAATGCTGCAGCAGTCGAAGCTTGTGGAAAACCTGATGCGGCCCAGCCTCATCCAGACTCTACCTCCAGCAGCCCCTGGGTAAATTGAGTTTGAGACCCCTGCTCTAGATAAACCCATCTTCTCCTGGGATTGCGCTCTTCTACTCTTTGAGCAGTCCTCTATTTCCCTCCGTTGCCTTACAATCATTATTCTGCTGAGCCGCGATGTGAACTGCTGAGATTCCAGGTATCTTTACATTTCCATCATGCGATTCTACAGGTTACAATCGATCTTCTGACGTTGTGCGCTAAGCCTAAGATATAAATAATTGGATCTGTCCCCATTACACCATAGTGGCGCCAAACCCAGAAAGCAAATATTGACTATCGCTCACCATCTGGGATGGGAAAAGATTAAAAAAAAAGTGACAAAACCGCGTGACAAGGAATATAGTTCAGCAGCCATCAGAGGCCGAGAATCCAGAAGACGCAGGGGGTCAAGGACAGTCTGAGACTGTAAGATGTCTTCTCACATCACAGAGCGGCCAGCCGTGCCCAGTGTCCGGCAATGGTCACAAGCAGACATCTTGCAAACTGGAACAAATAGATGCACAAAATATATTAGGAAGTTGCCAAACTTTATGTTTGTAGTTATATTTTATTTTCTGAAGCTGGCACACTATTTAAAGGGGAAGCAAATGGCCTAACTTTGCATTATAATATGCTTTTTTTTTGTTTTTGTTTTTATTCTGTGAGAATATTTCTGTTTTTGCACTTCCTCCTCCACAAAATCACACACAACAAATTCCTGTGTGATGTAACAATACCACCGCACTAGTTTACTAATAGGCAAACTTATAATTATATGTCTACTGCCCCCTGCTGGGGAAATCCTATATCCAGACACAACGGAGCTTCGTCAGCAAAGGGCATTATACACCCATTTAAAGTCACATACTTGCAAAGGAAAAGTCAGCTGCTCTGTTGTAATGGCTTATCTTAAGGCTGTGTGCCCACATTGCGTTTTTGTAAGCGTTTTTGAAGCCTTTGTGCCGGATCAGACGCTTCAGAAACGCTTAAAAGAAGCATCCCATTCATTTTAATGCATTTTGGCGTTTTTTTTCCGCATAGGAAACGCTTAGCGGCTAAAAACGCAGCATGCTCATTATTTTCCACTTCAGTTCGCGTTTTTAGCTGTTTCCTATGAGTCCAGAAGATGCGTGGAAAAAAACACATCAAAAACGCGTGGTTTTTAAGCAAAAAACACGTGGGAAAAAAAGCGTGTTTTCTGGGAAGAAGTCCGGTTTTCTATCAGTTTTAAAACGCTAATGTGGGCACATAGCCTAAAGGAGTAGTCACAGCTTTGGACTCCTGCAGTCACTCTATGTGAATCCTCACAACGGCCACATTCAGACTAGACGGGTCTGGCCTCCTTCAATTCACTCATATTGAGTGATTCTGCACACGCCTAGTTGGCACTTGACCGCATTAATGCTTATTGCAAACTTGTGGTAATGCGCCGCCAACTCCTGGCACTTGCAAAACTTTAACCTCAAGACTGGACAACCCCTTTACCGTCGATTTGGATATTTCCTGTGTTTTTTCCTTACTTTGTTACAACTGTGACTGTTCTCATTCTTTAGGCTACATTCTCATGATGAGTTTTTCATGTTGCAGATTTTCTGCAGCATCTCTGCTCCTATTGGGTACATTAAGTTACTTGTGCTTTTTTTAATGCGTTTTTTTACATATATTTTTATTGCACTTAAAGTTGCGATTTTTGTTTTCTCTTTGGTATGTCATGTTTTAAATAAAACTGCATTGTTTTGGGAACTTTCTGTTTCTGAACTTTGATAAAACTTGATTTAAATACGCCTTTGGAGTGGCCTAGTCACCCCTAACCTTAATCCAATTGAGATGCTGTGACATGACCTTAAAAAGGCGGTTCATGTTTGGAAACCCTCCTATGTGGCTGAATTGCAGCAATTCTGCCAAAATTCCTCCAAAGGGTATGTGCACACGGAGTTTTTTGGTGGTGCGGATTTTGTAGTAAAATCCGCAGATAAATCACGCTTCGGATTTGCCTGCGGTTTCACACCTCATAATGGATGGTGTGAAACCGCAGCATTTCTGCACAAAAGAATTGACATGCTGCGGATTGTAAATCGCAGCAAAACCGCGCGGAAAAATCCGCAGCATGTGCACAGCATTTTCCAGTTTACCATTGAAAACAATGGTACTGTACAACACACCTAAATCTGCTGCGGATCCGCAGCTGCAGAAACGCTGCGGATCCGCAGCAGAATCCGCACCGTGTGCACATACCCAAAGACTCACTGCCAGTTATCGCAAACGCGTGATAGCAGTTGTTGCTGCTAAGCGTGGCCCAACCAGTTATTAGGTTTAGGGAGAAATCACTCTTAAGTGTGACAAGCATGCAAAGGAATAAAAAATCAGCGCTGCGCACCGCTTAGAGACCCGATGTTTACTTCAGTTACCAGCTGCAGCTCGCTGATCCCAGGACGATCAGCGATACCCGGCAGGGGGGCGGTCGCTGAGAAGTGTCACACACAGCGATCTCCCTGGCGAGATCGCTATGTATGACGAGGGCTTTAGGTTGTCTATTGTTAAAAAAAAAAAAAAAAAAAAATTATCTGCCTTTGCAAATGGACCCTAAGTGATGCCCCAATTATATTTTTTAAATTTCTTGTGTATTTCCTAATTTTAGGGCCCCAGTAGCAAACTGGCTTGTTTCCTAGGGCCCCCAAAGAAGATGTCCTCAAAGAGCAGTCTAAGGCTGTGTGCACACGTTCAGTATTTGCAGAAAAATTTTCTGCTGCAAATACTGGAGTGTTGGTAGGAAAAACGCTGCGTAAAATCTGCATGATTTTGATGTGGGTCTTTTTTTTTCCATTTTAATGGTTGAAATACGCTGAAATAATTGATATTTACTGCAGGTTTAGGAAAAAAAAACTCTTTGAAGGTTCAAATCTTAACACTGAAATAGCACAAAAAGAGGACTTAAAAATCCTCCAATAATACAAGAAAACAGCAAAAAAAAAAAAAAAAGCAGAGATGCTTACCCATCCAGGCCTCCAGACAAATGCACTATCAGGATGCAGTGGACCCATATAATTAAGATGGCAACACAGGTGCAAGAATACCGATGAGACAGCCGCTCACAGCCTACCAATACATGGAGGGGGCGGTTGCCTGGTATATTAAAGCACAATAAAAAACTTGCATGCGGTGCTGTTCACACTATGGCCATGCACAGCATCCAGGTTAACAGCCTAGTAGTGACACCTTTCTATTAGATCAGGCGGGCTGCCCAGCGCTATCAAAATGCATGCCATGTGAACAGACACCGCAGTTTACAAGACCAAATGGGCCCAACTGCACCCTGGATAAAAAGTGAATCATAGAATCGTAGAGTTGGAAGGGACCTCCTGGGCCATCTGGTCCAACCCCCTGCTCAAAGCAGGATTCGCTAAATCATCCCAGTCAGATGTCTGTCCTGCCTCTGTTTGAAGACTTCCATTGAAAAGTGCATAAAAGACGTAAAAAATGTGAGGTATTAGCTGATATTTTGGCCAAAATATGTGAGCCCGTAACCTGCGCCAAAGGTCCCCACGTTTACGGGTCCTTAACACTAAATCCTAATACTGAAATAGCAGAAAAAGAGGACTTAAAAATCCTCCAATAATACAAGAAAACAGCAAAAAAACAGAGAGGTTTACCCATCCAGGCCTCCAGACACATGCACTATCAGGATGCAGTGGACCCATATAATTAAGATGGGACACAGGTGCAAGAATACCTACGATAGTGCATTTGTCTGAAGGTTCAAATCTGCAAGGAAAAAAATAATCATCGTATGCAGGAGATTTCAGAAATCTCAATCACTTTGCTGGTGCTGTAAAACACTGCTTTTTTTTCCAGTGCACAAAAAACGCATGGGGGGACTCAATGTGTGAACAAATCATACGAGTGGAGATGGAAAACATTTTGTTTTATGTCCATTGCAGTAGTTTGCAAACTTAGCCAAATCAGATCTCATACTTTGCACTGATGAGGGGCAATATCCTGAAACACCATGTCTGTAAATTGAGATTCTGATTTGGCTAATATATCAAGTCATATTGCAAGGCTCGTTAAAGGGTCGATATTGAGGTGTAGGATTGCTACTTCCAATATGTGGTGCTAGAGTTCAAGTCCTCTTCCTCTCTGAAGACAATTTACGTAGAGAAATACTTTAAAAGCCACCGGTGACTGAGCTGCACAAGAGACTAGTCTGATGGGTCCCCAGTGGCTTCTCTCCACCTGCTGCCAGTGATGTCTCTCCATATACATGCATGCAGGGAAGAGGACCTATCAGTCACTGTCAGCGGGCGGAGAGAAACCACTGAGGACCTGCGTGTCTGACTAGTTCCTGTATGGCAGTGTCAAACATACGTTCTCAAGATCATACAGCCTGATCCATGCTGCTCGCAGATCATATATCAGCTGTTGGGTTTCTCTTTTAAAGAGAAAAATAAAGAGCATTTTGATTTTGCACAAAGTTCATCAACTGCATGCGCCATTTTAAAAAATTTGGTGCAAAAAAACCACGTCAACAAATGCCACAAGACAAACCCGCAAATGGTAAATCAGATCATTAGGTTTGTGTCTTGATCACCAAATGTTTTTTATGCTTTTATTTGTGCAGTTTTCACTATTGCCCCTAGTAAAGTGAATCTACAGGAGGGCGGTAGAGGACTGCAGCATGCCCAATGTGATGCCCTACCGGGGGGTAGATTTGGTGTAGCGCATTACAGCTCGCTCTCGGAATGACAGATGTGTATCGGCCCCGTGATGTGACCAGGTTTGGGTGCTGGGGTTGTGGATGCTTCCGTGGCTTCTACTCTTCTGGTTATGTAGCTGTAATATAAACGGTGTGGATTTTATTCGGGGGGGGGGGGTTAACTAACGCAGGCACTCATCTATCCATTAGGAATCTGTCCAGAGTAAACCTGATGCACCCCTGGTCTCAGGAGACAGAATGTTTTGCCAAAAAATGTGTGAAATGGAACATCTCCCTGTCTGCAAAAAGGGGGAAATAATCAGAAAGTGGCCACTTCAGCCAAAGCTATAGACGTCTGTGCAGCTGTCCTACAGAACCAACACCGACCTTCACTGGATTGTCTGTCTTCTTCTGTAGGGTGCACCATGGCTCCATTCCTGCGGATTGCCTTTAATTCATTTGAACTGGGACCTATGCCAGGACAGTCTGAACAATGCCAGCCATTCTGTGCCGTGAAGGTGAAGGAATCCCTCCCTACAGGTAAGAGGAGAACAGACTTGTTGCTCACAAGTTAACCCCTTCCATTTCAGACTGTCTTATTTTCGATGCCAGACTTCTTGTGGGTTCCCAGGACTTTTTTTTTTCTTCCTTTTGTTCCCAAAGCTTTGTGTCATGCTAGGCACTGATTTATCAGCCCTATCTTGGCAGCTGTTGCAAGGTATTAGGGCTGATGCAGAGACTCTCTTACCCCATAAGGAGCAGTAATCCAGGGACGGATGATATTAGATGCCTAATAAACTCCATGTATCACATATATACCAATATAAACGTATGTAAAGAAAGGATGCATGCAAGAATATGCAAACCCATACGCATTACATGGTCACCCGGTTCTGCCAAAATAAGAAAAAAATCGCCCATTATGCTTCTGTTTTGTTGAAAGTCCCTACTACACCGGTGTCAGGCTAAATTTTGACATCTTGCAATTTATGGACTGCCAGTGGGTCTCCTAGCCCAAGCTCAACAGCCTCATATATTCTCAGTTTTCCCCTTTTTTGCTTGGCATGTTTATCTTTTTTTTTTCCATGGTGGCTCTTCACGCAATAATTTTTGTTTCCATTGTAAAGATTTCTATGCACCAGTTAGCCATCACTTTCAAACCCCTGCCTAATATTAGGCAAGTCACCCTCATGATTCCCAAACAACTCTGACCCATTGAAACATGGACTCTACAAGACCTGTGAAGGTGTATGGCACCTAGACATTAGCAGTCAGATATGATGTCATTAGAAAATGAAGATTCTGTTTAAATCAGGTTTTAATGTTAAATACTTTAGACATTTTGTTACAAGGATTTTTTTTCATATCACAATCTGTATTAAACATTTTTTTTTTTTTTAAACTGCTGGATTCACACTGCGTTATGGCCGCCGTTAGACGGACTGCGTTACATATCGTGGTGTAACGCAGTCCGTTAATGCTGCCATTAACCCCTATTATCGGGCGCATCGCTAACGCATGCTATAATCAGCATGCACTAGCGATGTGCCGTCATTCTGAGACAGAGCCTTGGACGCGGGCTGCAGTGTCTGAGGCTCCGTCACCGCTAGCGCAGATGAATCATCTGCGCTAGCGGTATAGCATAACGCGATCACGTTATGCTATAGCGTTAACGCAGCGCGTCAACGCTATGCGTTGAACGGGCTGCCTTAACGCAGTATGAACCTGTGGAGATGCATTGATTCAGACACAATCTTTTGCATTGAAGCATCTAAAGAGCAGGTACAATTTTTTTTTTTTTTGGCAGCTGTGACATCGCCTGTCGTAATTAGCGGATCCTTTATCAGAGGTGTATAGAGTCATTGAAATCCTGTCTGTAATGATAATGAGAATGCTGAAATGTAACAGGAATTAGGAGCTTAAAATGTGTGAAAAATACAAAAAATTTTTGTTTAAATACAGATTGTGATAATGAAATACAGTTGGCAAATATGTTTAAAAATACCGGAACACAAAAGCCTGATTTAAACAATGGGTTATTTTCCGAAGTTATCTCCAACCAGGGATTAATCCGCACAGCAAGAAAATGCATGCATTGTGCACATGCCTGTGTGAACTGCCGCCTGAGAGTGCGTGCAGTGTGAGAAGTTCTCCATAGACCGGGGTGCCACTCCAAAGCAATAGGCACAACAACTTCACCAAAAAAGATGACAGTCATGTCCACTCCGGCTCCCATACTCCCAATGCCGATGTTTTAAACAAATAGAATAAAGAAGATTTTAACGGATGAGTGCCATCTGTATTTCTTTTTTGGTGACGTTTTTCCGAAGTTATGTTCCCTTTTAAGTCCTGTAAGTTGCCAGGCAAGGTCACCATGGATCAGACTTGAATTTCAAGCAAATCCCACGGATGCTTAATCAAAATTGAAATCCTTGTATTGTTGAAGCCAAGTTGTCACCTGACACTTATTCCTGAAACAACGTTGGCAGTGCCACAGGGTGTATTATTCTGCAAAACGAGGACACTGCCATTAAGCAATAATGGTGCGGTAACATCCACGTAAATTGTAGAACATGAGATGTTTTTCCAGTACAACATTGACCAGGCAATCACACTTCTATTTCCAGCTTGCTTTCTGGTGCCATCTCTTTCCAAGGTAAATGACACAACGGCCATCCACATGCTGCTCCACATCTCCACAGTCTACCTCTGATGATCATGTGCCCACTCTTCGAGGTGCAGATGAATTAACATAATGGTGTTTGTTTCCTTTATCAAATTAGCTGATTTATTATTTAGTTCTAAAAAGTAAAAAAAAAAAAAAGAGAAAAGTTTTAAAAGTGCTAAAACGAAGACGTTTTCATGTTAGAATCAAAGACTTCACCTTCTGTACTTGACAGAATTCAGTATGGGCTCTTACACTAAGTAGACAAGTATATGGGAAGCTGCTGTTCAGTGACTTATGAACAGGGCTGTGGAGTCGGTAAGCCAAACCTCTGACTCCGACTCCTCAATTTCTATGACACCGACTCAGACTCCGACACCGATTCCACCAAAATGGCCTCCGACTCCATGACTCTGACTCCGCATCCCTATCAGAGCAGTGGAGTCGGTAAACCAAACCTCCGACGACTCAATTTCCATGACACCAACTCCACCAAAATGGACTCCGACTCCACAGCCCTGTTTCTGAATTATTATTTTTATTTTTTTTATCACAGCCAGCAATGCATTTTTTTTATCATACCCAGGGGTGTTAGTCGTCGCTCTCCATTGCAATTCAAGGAGACATAACTTTTGTTATTTTACACCTTCTATCTGTCTCTGCTCCAGTTTTCCAAATAGTAATTTCTGCTTCGTATCCCGTATGTTGCAGAGAAAGGAAAGACCCTTATCCAGAAGAAGCCCACCATGTATCCAGACTGGAAGTCTACATTTGATGCACACATCTTCGAAGGCCGGGTGGTTCAGATCGTACTTATGAAGGCAGCTGAAGACCCCCTCTCTGAAGCCACAGTTGGGGTGTCTGTGCTTGCTGAGCGCTGCAAGAAAGGAAATGGAAAATCAGAGTTCTGGGTATGTAAAAAAGTAAAACAGCGGAGTAATGACCTGGTTACATTAGTAGGATTTCTCCGGTCTTTTAGTCTGTGATGTTTTTTTTGCTCTGAGCGTTTTGTCTTTTTGCAGTTGGACCTGCAGCCCCAGGGCAAAGTGCTGATGTCCGTGCAGTATTTCCTTGAGGACACAGGTTTGTCATCCTAAGGACACTTGTATAAGTGCATGCAGTGGGTGATTCGGAGCAGAGCGTCCATGTGTGATGTGCTGCGCTCTCATTTCTGTCTCCTACGTGCGAGCGTTCTCTTGGCAAACAATCTGGCACCTCGCATGTGGCTTAGCTATCAGTGTGAAGTGGATGGAGGACATCGCATGGTCTGTAGTAACTCTCTCATAGCTGGACTGGAGCTTTGCAGGATGAATACGCTCCTTTCTCATGTTATATCATTTCTTTGCACCATACATCATACACAGCAGTTCAGACAGACTGAAACCTCCCATCATTGGAACAGGCAAGTGGATAGATAAGGGGTAATTTCTGTATACAGTTTATATACAGGAAGAAGGGCAAGAAAAAAGAGGTATGCAAAACCAGTGATCAGTTTATATACAGGTTATTTTGTTTTTTTAAAAGATTTCCCAGGTTTGTGATGAAGGTCGCTCTTATGTGACTGCATACTTTTGAATCCTGATAGTGTGCTTACTGCACGCTGTCAGGATTCTCTGGTGGCGAGAGCAGGCGGTCACATGCTGACTAGACGTGCTCGGCCGAGCTCAGTTCATTTGTATTTAGTAAGGCCGAGCACATCTAGTCTGCATATGGCTGAAAGTATTCACATCACATTCTTGTGGTCTCAAGACCACCCGCTTTCACTGCCGAATCTAGACAACATGTGATGCCTTCAGAGTGATTTCAGACTCTCAGTCCAAGACTGGGCATCCCCTTTAAGTCTAGGGATGTATAGAAAGGCATAAGATAAATGGACAGTATGAAGGATTCTGTTATACTACTTACAGATCCATGTGCTAACACATATTCCTAGGAGGCAGGGCAGCCGTCAGGAATGGCATTTCTATCCCCGGAGGCACTAGCATTAGTATATGTCGTTGGTAGTAAATACAGGAGATAAATGTAGAGCCAGTGCATCTTTACTTCTGTATTTCCTTTTTGCGTTTCCCTTAGTGCTCGCTCTTCTCCCTCCCTTTCAAAGTGTTGCCTCCTCCCTCATACACATCCCAGCTGCACAGAGCAGGTCCTCAGTCCGTGTCCTGTCAATGCTGATTCCAGTCCTAGGATAGCTCTGCTGCCGTACAGGGCACCATGTCTGTCCGGCGGAGGGGTCAGTGCGCTGCTTGCTTGCAAGTTACCGTCGTTCAGCACACTCTGCATGCCTGACAGTGAGGGAATGACTGCGGTTTGCGTGCGTGTATGTTCATGTTTGTGGTGTCTTTTCCATCATTATCTTTTCCAGTTGATCATTTATATAGTTTGTTGCTTCTGACTTTTGCTTTTATTTCTCCACTGTTTTGAGCATTTTTTTGGTATTTGGCTACAGCACAGCTGCATGTAAACGCTAGTAGTAATTGTAGTAGTCTTTTGCCTTTTAAAGGTGTAAGGCTGAGCACAGCTGAGCAGCGCTGTATCCGTAACTCGGGATCTACTCATTGCATTCATTATTCTCTCCTGACAGATTGCAAACAGTCTGTGCGCGAAGCTGAAGGTCTCCAAACCATCAACAGGCGGCGGGGAGCCATCAAACAGGCCAAAATACACTACATTAAGAGCCATGAATTCATTGCCACCTTTTTTGGCCAGGCAACATTCTGCTCCGTCTGTAGGGAGTTTGTGTGGTAAGGAAACCTCTCCTCCGTTACTAGCGGCATCCGAATGTATGACCGATAATATGGCCGTCTGCCACCTCTCATCACTCGTCTCTTCTTCTTCCAGGGGCTTGAACAAGCAAGGATACAAATGCAGACGTAAGTTGCTAAACTATCCTACTATTTATTTCTACAGCTCTCTGTATATCCTGAGCACGCTCTACAGTGCTGTGCAGGATAAGGAAACTGATATTTTTCAGTGAGCAGCATTATACTAGTGAGATGGTCCTTAGTGGATGATCAGATTCTGCCATATTTGGAATGAATCTTCAATTTCTGAACACTGGATTCATTTTTGGACTTAGAGTATGGAGTTTGGGTCTCAAGCTCCATTTCTGGCCATTTTATTTAGCCACTTCAATGCTGCAGGATAAAGGCTTTGTATACTTTGCTGATTATTAAAGTATTCACCTCCAACATGCAAAGTGAATTGGTCAGATTATTTACATCACACAATTGGTCTCTCCGTAGGCTTAGCTAAATGTCCTTACTTTCAGCACTAGGGTTGCTTAGTAGCACTTTAGATAAGGGTTGGATGTCTCCTTCCTAGAGAGCGCTTATATCTAACCATCCTGAGAATCTTGCCATTTTCAGTCTGCGTTGCCTATTCTCCATATATAGGTCTCTTCTCTATTATTACCTTTCTCCATATCAAGGAACAACTTAATTTCATGTTCTGCTGCAATTTTCCCTCTTCCTTTCCATGTTCTTTCTTCGTCTCTGTCCTCCTTCTCGGTGATGCAGTCATTGAGAGCTTATAACTAGATGTCTCTTGAGATGGATAAAAACTTTTTCTTCCTCACAGAGTGCAATGCTGCCATACATAAAAAATGCATTGAAAAGATCATTGGCAGGTGTACGGGCACCGCGGCCAACAGCCGGGACACCATGGTGAGTGAGCGTCTCCACTAAACTAATGCACTTACATTGCATTATTATCATACATGGATGGATATATATAATATGCAGCTTAGCAGTATCCAGATAATTGTATATACGCCTCATTTGTCTATAGGGTATTTTATCACATTTACTCTCAAGTGGGAATTTTCTGATTCACTTTCTCCACTTTTCCCCTCTGTTTTTAAAGGATTTATACAGGACTTTTTTTTATCCTCATAGTAAAAAAAACCCAAAACAGGCTACCTACCTGCATGTTGTGCTGTGCCGGCACAGAGTGGTCACAGACTGCTCCTACTGGTGATTCAGCAACTTGCACTGGCACTGCATAGACAGAGCAGCAGATTCTCTTCCCCTTAGCTCTGTTCACTGCTGACATCATGCTGATTCACAGCCAGCTTCCCACTGCCTAGCTGCGGAGATCCAACTGTCAGTCAGCATGCCATTGTCAGTCGCTCCTTCAACAGAACAGTCCGGAAGAAGAAAAACTGCTCTATTGATGACGAGCAGCTGGATCGCTGACAGGAGGGGTCAGTGACCGGCCTTGTGCCAACGCCGTGTAGAACAGGCAGGTAGATGGCAACTACTCGTATGTAAGGATGCTTTCACACTGCCTTCTGGCACCTTTTTGTTTGTCACGTTAGGGCCCATCATTTTCAGGCGTGTATGCCTAC
The DNA here is from genome assembly GCF_039654945.1 of Dendrobates tinctorius. NCBI lineage: Eukaryota > Metazoa > Chordata > Amphibia > Anura > Dendrobatidae > Dendrobates > Dendrobates tinctorius. Next base: position 19,494,896 of record NW_027361826.1, on the reverse strand, counting down.
TGGAGGCGGACATAGAGGTGTAGTAGAATGCATCTGAATGTCCACCTCCAGTATACGCCCAAAAATGATGCGCGACAGAGTGCACGTTCTCTCTGTCGGCACCATTGTAGTTTATGGCGAATACGTCCAAAACCCGTTTGGAGGGGGGGGAGCAGTGGTCGCATGTAAGCCCCAACTGGACCAACGTATGGGTGCCAGAAGGCAGTGTGAAAGCAACCTCAGTTTTTAGGCACATGTTAAAAATAGAAAAAGAAAAAAGGTCTGGATAAACCCTTTTTAAGGATTTTTGTATGCAGCATTCTGGTAAATTACACCTTTATCTAAATGAGCCAATAACCAGTTTGGCTGAGCGAGCAGTCATTTAAATAATTGGCCTTTCCATAACCGTTTTATTAAGAAATCAATAGTCCGGATTCTTCTTCGAAATGTCAAACCAATATTTCTATCTGTTCTTCAGATTACAGAATTATCGGCTTATTAGATGCAGATCAGGAGGAAACGTGTGACTATATACATGAACAGGATGAGATACACGTACAAATGTGTGAAAGTGATACGAGAACTGATTCTACTGCCCCCAGTTATCACTTTTAACACTTTGTGCTTTTAATATTTTTAAGACGTTAGGGAATTAAAGAAGCATGAGACTCCAATTGTGTTGTGTCCCCATCAGCATTTTAGCCATTCTCTCACAAAGGCTCAGTCACCGCTGTCCGTTGGCCTTTTTGGGGCATAGAGATTTCACTACAAGGGTTCTTCTCACGCTAGGACCCCTCCTCTGTTAACCAGACTGGTGAGCTGCTGTAAAGAGAAGCTTGTGGTCTGGAGGACTTGGTGCGACCACATATTGCACAGGTCTGCCGCTTCCCCCTGGCAGCAGCAGTTCATTGCTTAAAGACTTATTGCAAGGACCCATGTGATTAGCAGCTCCTCTCTTGGAAAAGTGGTAATCCCTTAAAATAGTTGTCTGAGGCCTATGGCTATGTGGCCTTTCCAGAAATGTGAGCCATGTGCACAGTTTATATAAAGGTGAAAAACATACATAGACATTGATATATGTGTCCATGTAAGCAACAAGCAGGAATTCTGCACAAAACCAAACACCACCCCTCCTTTGTCACGATGCCCAAGCTCTACATTTTGCCACCTTTTTATGACTTAGTTTTAAAGGGAATTTGTGACATCAGAAAATGACTTGCCATTTAAATTGGGTTTTTATTTTATATGTATTTTTTTAATTTGGCAGTACATTTTTCATATTTCAATCTATATATAAAAACAATAAAAATCTTGCAATTTTCACACAGACAGACCACATAGGCTATTTTACACTTGTACTTCCTGTTCTTTACAAATGATTTCTCAGACGTCTCACTGTCACCAGAGGCAGGACACCTCTATACACAACTAATAACACAAGACCACCGTTTACAACAGGTGATATCACAGATTAACTGCTCCTCCTGCTTTTACAGTGACCTTTGCACACGCTCATTAGACACGTCAATACAAAATATAGGGTTGAGATCTGAATATTGTGGCTATGTACATGTGTTGTTTCCTAAAACAGGAAGTTAGAGTCTAAAAAAAAGCCCCAGTTGCCATTGGGAAAATTGCATGATTTTTCTCTTTTTCTTTTGTAATGTAATATTTATTAGAATTTGGATTATTTTTTAATTGACTGGTGTTTTCTGTGTTTTTAGTTCCAAAGGGAAAGGTTTAACATAGATATGCCTCACCGGTTCAAAGTGTACAATTATAAGAGCCCTACCTTCTGCGATCACTGCGGCAGCCTGCTATGGGGATTGGTGAAACAAGGGTTAAAATGTGATGGTGAGTATACAGACCCCTAGTTCCTCTAATGTCTTACCTCAAGCTTCTGCTGCAGTAAGACCAGGTCAGATACATGAAGATATTCACATGAGAACCTGCACAACTTCTGTAAAGACTTTACCAAGGAAACGGCAATGGCCCCGAAATTGTGAATGTTTAATTCCCATGATTTGTTCTCATTAGTAGCTCCCATATGAGTCGTGTATTAAAGGGATTGCGCTACAAATAACATAAGGTGTGACTACTGGCAGATTGGGACCTACACCCTTGTGACTAGAGGTCCTAGTTCTCTTCATTCACTGCTTATGAGAGCAGTGGTCTTCCGATGAATAGTTAAACCCCCAACCATCATATGGTTGTCATATATTCTGAGGATGGATGATACATGTTGGTTAGTATATGGTTATGATTAGTATATTACATATATATATATATATATATATATATATATATATATATATATATATATATACACTAGCTGAAGAGCCCGGCGCTGCCTGGGCATAGTAACTAACTACGGTTAGTTACAGTATAACAAATTATAATGATTTATTTATATATATATATATATATATATATATATATATATATATATATATATAATATGCGTGTGTGTGTGTATATATATATATATATATATATATATATATATATATATATATATATATATATATATATTTGTATGCATATATATATATAGTTGAGTGTAGAGCCCTGCCCACTCCACATAGCCACATTCACTATAATATCCCTCATCATCCCGTCAGCCAGAGCCACCGGGCTACTACCCCTAATATCCCACATCATCCCGTCAGCCAGAGCCACCGGACTACTACCCCTAATATTCCACATCATCCCATCAAAGCCACCGGACTACTACCTCTAATATCCCACATCATCCCGTCACAGCCGCTGCACTACTACCACTAATATCCCACATCATCCCGTCAGAGACACCTGACTACTACCCCTAATATCCCACATCATCCCGTCAGCCATAGCCACCGGACTACTACCCCTAATATCCCACATCATCCTGTCGGCCAGAGCCACCGGACTACTACCCCTAATATCCCACACAGGGCTGCCACTAGGAATTTCGGGGCCCCATACTGGCAACATTTTCAGGGCCCCCTTTAGACCCCGCCCTGGCTCCACCCCAGCCCCGCCTCCACCCCTCAAACTGTACACAGTCTCACTGCCCTCTCTTGGAAAAACTCCACTTCTCACCAATCACATATTAACAGTTCCAATCACCAGATCACACATATAGCCGGGCAGCTTTTGTTTTGGCCAAAAGATTTTATAAGCCGCTATCACAACACTGTAGACACTTTTGGCCGAGCTCTACTCTACGCTAACCTATTAAATATTTGTTAAAATATGCAATACAATTTAGGTACTGTATTATTTTTATTTTTCAATTTTTAAAATGACCAATAATATCACATAGTGACCGAATAATATCACATACAAGGAACAAATACCACCGCACCATGGCCAGACCACATATCACCACCACAAAGTGACCAAATAATAGCACATACAAGGGACAAATACCGCAACACCATGTCCAGACCACATATTAGCACCACATAGTGACTGAATGCCACAATACTGATCAGTAATAAAAAACACAATACTATCACCATAAGTTCCATTATACACAGGAGATCTGTACTTAGTATGCAGTGTCTGTGTACAGGTAATAGAGTGATCAATGACATTATACACAGGAGCTCTGTATATAATGTACATATAATACAGTGATCACTGGTGACATTACACTGTGTGCAGCATTATAGGGCAAATGAGTATTTTGATCACATCATCCTTTTCATACATGTTGTCCTACTCCAAGCTGTATAGGCTTGAAAGTCAACTGCCAGTTATGTAAATCAGGTGATTTGCATCTCTGTAATGAGGAGGGGTGTGGTCTAATGACATCAACACTCTATATAAGGTGGGCTTAATTATTAGACAACTTCCTTTCCTTTGGCAAAATGGGTCAGAAGAGAGATTTGATGGACTCTGAAAAGTCAAAAATTGTGAGATGTCTTGCAGAGGGATGCAGCAGTCTTGAAATCGCCAAACTTTTGAAGCGTGATCACCGAACAATCAAGCGTTTCATGGCAAATATCCAACAGGGTCGCAAGAAGCGTGTTGATAAAAAAGGCGCAAAATAACTGCCCATGAATTGAGGAAAATCAAGCGTGAAGCTGCCAAGATGCCATTTGCCACCAGTTTTGCCATATTTCAGAGCTGCAACGTTACTGGAGTATCAAAAAAGCACAAGGTGTGCCATACTCAGGGACATGGCCAAGCTAAGGAAGGCTGAAAAACGTCCACCTTTCAACAAGAAACATAAGATAAAACGTCAAGACTGGGCCAAGAAATATCTTAAGACTGATTTTTCTAAGATTTTATGGACTGATGAAATGAGAGTGACTCTTGATGGGCCAGATGGATGGGCCCGAGGCTGGATCAGTAAAGGGCAGAGAGCTCCACTCCGACTCAGACGCCAGCAAGGTGGAGGTGGGGTCCTGGTATGGGCTGGTATCTTCAAGGATGAACTTGTGGGACCTTTTCGGGTTGAGGATGGAGTGAAGCTCAACTCCCAGACCTAGTGCCAGTTTCTGGAGAACACCTTCTTCAAGCAGTGGTACAGGAAGAAGTCGGTATCGTTCAAGAAAAACATGATTTTCATGCAGGACAATGCTCCATCACATGCATCCAAATACTCCACAGTGTGGCTGGCCAGTAAAGGTCTAAAAGAAGAAAAAATGACATCACCTGATCTGAACCCCATAGAGAACCTGTGGTCCCTCATAAAATGTGAGATCTACAGGGAGGGAAAACAGTACACCTCTCAGAACAGTGTCTGGGAGGCTATGGTGGCTGCGGCACGCAATGTTGATCGTAAACAGATCAAGCAACTGGCAGAATCTATGGATGGAAGGCTTTTGAGTGTCATCGTAAAGAAAGGTGGCTATATTGGTCACTGATTTTTTAGTTTTTGTTTTTGAATGTCAGAAATGTTTCTAAATTTTGTGTTTTATGTTGGTTTACCCGGTGAAAATAAACACGTGAGATGGGTATATATTTGGGTTTTATTAAGTTGCCTAATAAATCTGCACAGTAATAGTTACCTGCACAAACAAATATCCTCCTAAGATAGCCAAATCTAAAAAAAAGCCACTCCAACTTCCAAAAATATTAAGCTTTGATATTTGAGTCTTTTGGGTTGATTGAGAACATAGTTGTTGTTCAATAATAAAAAGAATCTTCTCAAATACAAATTGCCTAATAATTCTGCACACAGTGTATACACAGGACCTCTGTATATAGTATACAGTGTATAGTGTCAGTGTATAGGTAACACACTAACTCACCAGTGATGTCTCTAGGTGAAGTCCTTCATCCTTGCTTTTCATCTTTCATCCAGCACAGATCGCCATCACTTCTTCCAGCCAGGACTCGTCTCTGCAGGAAATAACACAGTTATCTAGAGCTCCGCTTGCAGAACACATTACTTATTTTTTTCCCAACTTCTACATTACATCACATGAAGAAAAAAAGGCAACATAGTGTCACTCTACACAGTAACAGGACCTTCCCCCATTTAAAACAGTATACTCAAAAAATAAAATAAATACATGACTGCAGTAATAATATCCCTTAATTATCTCCTATGGTAATGATATTCCCCATCCTAGCCCCCCGTGTGTCTCATTCCTGGCTTCAGCCATATGTTCTCCCATCCCGCCCTCATGAGTATCCATTGTGCCCCATATGATCTCCCCATCTGTCTCCATCGTATCCATCCTGCCCCATGATTCTGCACCATGTGTCTCCCATCCTGCCCCCTCCTGTGTCTCACATTCTGCCCCCTCCTGTGTCTCACTGTCACATTCTGCCCCGTGCCTCACATTCTGCCACCTCTTGTGTCTCACATTCTGCCCAGTGTCCATTCTGCCCCCTCCTGTGTCTCACAGTCACATTCTGCCCCATCATGTCTTGCATTCTGCCCCCATCATGTCTTGCATTCTGCCCCCATCATGTCTTGCATTCTGCCCCCATCATGTCTTGCATTCTGCCCCCATCATGTCTTGCATTCTGCCCCCATCATGTCTTGCATTCTGCCCCCATAATGTCTTGCATTCTGCCCCCATCATGTCTTGCATTCTGCCCCCATCATATCTTGCATTCTGTCCCCATCATGGCCCGCATTCTGCCCCCATCATGGCCGGCATTCTGCCCCCATCATGGCCGGCATTCTGCCCCCATCATGGCCGGCATTCTGCCCCCATCATGGCCAGCATTCTTCCCCCATCATGGCCAGCATTCTGCCCCCATCATGGCCAGCATTCTGCCCCCATCATGGCCAGCATTCTGCCCCCGTGTCTCACAGTGTGCCACCATCATGTCTCGCATTCTGCCCCCATATCTGCCGTCTGCCTTCTGCCCCCATCATGTCCAGCATTCTGCCCCCGGCCCCCTGGGTCGCCGCATTCAATTTAAAAAAAGTTCTTACCTGGCCGCGCTCCAGCGGCGACGCTCGCGCTCCATCCACGCTGCTGAAGCGCGCACTCGCCGGCGACTGACAATGTCGTCAGACGCCGGCAACGTGTGCGCTGCGGTTGACGTCAGCTGCCAGCCTCCGATTGGCTGGCAGCTGTTAACTATTGATGTGCGGGCCGACGGGCCCGCATGTCAATAGCGTTCAGCTGCCGCAGCGCAGAGCCACTAAGGGCCCGATTTAGCGTGCTGGTAGGGGCCCGGTAAGCAGATGAGACGGGGCCCGATGCGGCCCCCTCTGCCCACTGGGCCCCATATGCCAGTCAGGGCAGTAATCCCCTGATGGCGGCCCTGATCCCACATCATCCCATCAGCCAGAGCCACCGGACTACTACCCCTAATATCCCACATCATCCCGTCAGCCTGGGGTCAGAACCTGAGAGCTGAGTTGAATGGTCCTAACTTCCATACCGGAGAGGCCTGGCGTCAGAACTAGAGCGCTGAGTGGATTTGCCCTGACTTCCATACCAATTATCCCTTTAATAGAAGCCTGGGGTGAGAATCAGAGCGCTGAGGGATTTACCCTGACTTTCATACCGGGATCCCTTTAAGAGGAGCTTGGGGTCAGAACCAGAACGCTGAGTGGAATTGCCCTAACTTTCATACCAGGGATCCCTTTAAGAGAGGCCTGGGTCAGTACCAAAGCGCAGAGTGGATTTTCCCTCACTTCCGTACCGGGGATCCTTTTAAGAGGGTATTTGGGTCAGAACCAGAGCACTTAGTGGAATTGCCCTAACTTCCATAGCAATGATCCCTTTAAGAGAGGCCTGGGGTCAAAACCAAAGCACTGAATGGATTTGCCCTGACTTCCATAACAATGATCCCTTTAATAGAAGCCTGGGGTCAGAATCAGAGCGCTGAGGGATTTGCCATAACTTTAAGAGGGAAGATGTGTCTACGGGATGGAGGATGTGTGATGGGAATATGGGCACGGGAGGGGGGATTCATTTCTGTCATGTGCTCTCTGTTCCTTTCTGGGGGGCAGACAATGGCTGGGAGCTTATGTTCCCGGGGATTCTAAATTTCTCCCACCCGGTCAGTGTCTGCTGAGGTGTTGTCGAGTGGGAAAACTGTTGCTCATAGCAGCCAATCACAGCTCAGCTTCTTTTAAACAGCTCAGGTGAAATGAAAGATTCTTTGTGATTGGTTGGTGATACACACACATTCAATTATATATATATATATATATATATATATATATATATATATATATATATATATATATATATATATATATATATATTAGTGTGTAATTTTTTTTATTTCACAGAAGCATATGTATGGGCCCTATGTGCTGCATCTTGTATCTGTGCAGCTTGATATCTCTGTTGTAGACTTGCCCTCTTGTCCTCAATTGCCTTTTGCCATTGTATTGTGCCAAGACAAGAGGTGATGCGTGATGTTATTAGCGCTGTACTGTGGCCGAGTGCTAAAGAAATACAGTATAGCTCAGGCACATTCAAGGGGACACTAAATCATTAACTCCAATGACTCTGATCACTTGTTTTAATTTCCCTTTTCCCCTATAGTTTTATAAAGGTACCTTCCTTCCCCACCCTCCACACACAATGGGCAGTTTTTTTTTTAATCTAAAAAAAAAAAAGTCTCAAATTTTGTGTTAATTTTTAAAAATAGATTTTTTTAGCAGTTGTATTTTTATTTGCCTATTGCATAGCTCCAAATCAACTGGATAAATAGCAAAGCTAACATTCTAGCTGTCACTAGAGGGAGCTGACGTGCCTAATGTGTACCGTGGTACTATACAGTATGCTCTGAAGCTCCCTCTAGTGGTGGTTGCTGCCAGTCAAAATGTTATGTTTTAATTTTGTATATCCCGGAGATTTGGAGCTCAGGAAAAAAATGTCTCGGCATCCAGAATAAAAATATATTAATGTGCATGTTCATTTGAATTTGAAAATTGCTTTATAATTAAAAGTGGACATTTACTTTAAGAAGGCGCTGTCAAAATATATATATTTTCAACCAATGTTAAATTACTATTAAGCCCTTACGTATTATATGAGGTTTCTTGCACTGAGAGTGTCCTACCACAGAGGGGAAGACAGGCCGCCAGAAGCACTGAATTCTCTCATGATATTTAGACCGCACACAATGTATAATATGTCTGTCTCTTCCATTCTGTAGAGTGCGCTATGAACGTCCATCACAAGTGTCAGACTAAAGTGGCTAATTTGTGTGGCATCAACCAGAAACTTCTAGCAGAAGCTCTGACCCAAGTCAGCGTGGTAAGAAATGAGCTGGAACATGTGCAGGGAGCAACCCGGTTGATCCTTGGGTTGTGTGATCTGACTAATCCGTTTAATTGTATTAGGTATATCGGCTATTAGAGGGCACATGCTTATATTGCATTCCTGATGACAGTGTTAAAGGGGTAGTCTGGGCAAAAGGTGTTTTATACCTGGGGGTAGGGTTCTCTAAAGATAAAAAAAATAACTCCCATCTGCCTGACATCACCCACCTGGTCTCGGCACTGGAAGCCATGGCCATTCCATCCAACCAGTCACAGGATCATATCTGCCTGCTATTGGTTACAACGGTCAAGTGACTTGAATTGCAAGGTTTAAGTCATCTGACCATTGCAGCCTATCACAGACTTTAGTGGTCCTGTGACTGGTTGAACGGTCCTTGGAGCAGACAGCGGAGGTAATGATCACTATTTGCAACCCCTTTAAGGTCATGTGCAGGACTATTTTTTTTTTTTTCTCTCTCCTTTTTCTCTTTCTGTCCTTTTTTCTTTCTCTTCCTGTTTCATTCGTGCTCTTTCTTTTTCTTGCTCTCTCTTTTTCTCTTGTTCTTTATTTTCTTTTGTTCTCTTTTTCTCTAGTTTTCTCTTGCTTTCTCCTTTCTCTTCCTCACTCTTTTTTTTTTTTTTTTCCTTTCTTGCTCTCTCTTTTTTTTCTCTTGCTCGCACTCGCTCTTTTTCTTTTGCTCTCATGCTCTTTTCCTCTTGCTCTTTCTCTAGGTCGCTATAAATGTAATGTGTTTTTTTTTTTTTTTGTTTTGTTTTTTTAAATAGAAAAACAGGAAATCTGATTCCGGCCTAGAAAACATTGCCATATACCAGGGCGTAATTCCAAAAGGCCCAGGTGCTGCCGGACCCGGACTGGATACAACAGGTAAGTACAAACCATGGAAAAGGAAAGTTCTTCATATTTAAATTAAGTGAAATCTTAATAATGTGCACGAAAAAAGAAATATGGTTTTCATTTTTTGGGTCAGCAGACAACCAGTATGACCGGCTCTGGGAGGGGAGCAGTCCACGGCCAACTGTCAGGGTCTCCAGCCTCATAAACCGAGTCACCGTAGATAAATTTGTTTTTCACAAGGTCCTTGGGAAGGGCAGCTTCGGCAAGGTAATGGTTTGTGGCGTTTAGCAGTATTTCCGTCTTCTGCAGTGTGCACCACTGACTCTTCTGGCTCTGCCGCTCTTTAGGTGCTGTTAGCCGAGCTGAAGGGCAAGAACGAGTTCTTTGCAATAAAGGCCCTGAAGAAAGACGTAGTTCTGATCGATGATGATGTGGAATGTACTATGGTGGAGAAACGCGTGCTCGCTTTGGCCTGGGAAAATCCCTTTCTCACACACATTTACTGCAGCTTCCAGACGAAGGTAATGATCAGGATCATAAGCGAGGGTCTGCAGGCCCGCGCGCTGTGTACATGGGATCCTGCTTGGAAATAAGTGTTGCATTTGACCCTACAACTCTAGTGTACTCTCTAGGCCCAATTGACATTATCTGGGAAATTGGTGGCAACCAATCACTGAATTGATGAGCAGTTTTCTAGTGGTGTAAATTAGACCTCTGTTGGTAGGAAAGAAAACTGTGTCACATGTGCCAAATGTTGGATGTAGCTACCCTGTAAGTCTAACCCCCTTGTCCAACGTCCACTATACATGTATATATGTGCTATACAGCCATTGCCTGCCTCTGACAAAACCCCCCGATGTCTGTTGATCGGCAGCAGCATTTATGTGATACGCCGGTTCCCAGAGGGCCGATTGGATTGCTATGGCCGCCAGGGTTTTGCAAAAGGCACCCAGTGCCGCCATCTTTGTACTCTGTTGTGAGATTGAAAATTAAACCTATTTGGTATTGCCAAATCTGCAAAAGTCTGATCTATCAAAATATAAAGTAATCTAACTCGAGATGATAAAAAGAAAAATGAATGAACACTTCCAATTTTTTTTTTCTTAGTTGGCCCTCCTCCCCCAAAAATGTAATAAAGCGATCAAAACATGGCATCTTCCCCTAAAATTTTACCAATAAAAATGTCGGCTCACCCCTGAAAAAAAGCCCTCACAGAGCTGCATTGATGTAAAAATAAAAAGCCTTAGCGGTCTTTAAAAACGTTTTTTTTGTTCTTTAACCGCTAAAATATATATATAAAAAAAATATATATAGGTATAGTATTATTGTAATTGTACTGATCTGATGCATCGCATTGTCAGGTAGTTTTTACCGCACACTGAACATTGTCAAAACAAAGCCTAAAAACTCTGGCGGAATTGCTTCTTGGTTTTTTTTTTTAAATCATTTCTTCACACTTGGATTTTTTTTCTGTTTTTTTGTTTTTCAGTAAATGATGTAGTTAAATGAGTAGAATCATTCAAAACTACCAGTTGTCCTGCAAAAAAAAAAAAAAAGTCCTCCTATGGGGAAAAAAAAACAGGTGGAAAAAAAACAGGTGCAAAAATAAAATATGGTCGAAACGGGAAAGGGGTTAATGAGCATTGCATCATGGACAGGAGAGTGAGCCAAGCTATACACTATCGCTAGTATTGTAAAGGGACCCTACAGAGGCACTACCTCCAATACAGGACACTAGTGACACCGTTACTTACCTCCCGGGAGAGATCATTGTCATTCGGACTCGTACAGAAGATACTGAAAGCACCTAAGGGTTTTGCAACAAATATTTTTGAGTGTAATTTTTCCACGACTTGGATCTTATTCTACAATTCCCCTAATATTTGTTTTTCTTTATTATGTCTCCAATAGGAACATCTGTTCTTTGTGATGGAGTTTCTGAACGGAGGAGATCTGATGTTTCACATACAAGACAAGGGTCGGTTTGATCTTTTCAGGGCTACGTGAGTATATTTCATACATTGCGTCAGTCATTAAAGAAGGGGGCAGCATTAAGTGTACAGCACAGTCACAGTTCTCTAACCCCACGTCTGTGCCTAGGGATCTGGACTCTGCAGCCTGATACTTCCAGAGAACAAGTTGCCGTAAATTCCCATTTGTGGCTGTAGAGTTAGAGGGTGCTTCAAAAGTGAGGGTCATCAAATTGGGGCACTCATCAACACAACTGAGAGCTTCAGGAAACTGCCCAGTATACATTGCTTAGTCATTCTTAACCCCTTTCCTACATTAGACGTACTATTCCGTCCATGTGACCTGGGACCTAAGTCCCAAGGACGGAATAGTACGTCCAGCGCGATTAGCGGCGCTCACGGGGGGAGCGCTGCTGATCGCGGCCTGGTATCAGCTGATTATCACAGCTGACACTCAGCACTATCTGTCAGGGGCAGTCACAGACCGCCCCCGGCACGTTAACCCCTGGCACACTGCGATCAAACATGAGGGGCATAGGACAGAAGCACGCAGGGAAGGGGGCTCCCTCTGTGCTTCCCTGCGACCCCCGGAGCAGTGCAATGTGCTGCGTCGCTCCGAGGGTCTCCTCTCTGCAGGCCTCCGGATCCAATATGGCCACGGGGGCTTTCTGGGGCCTGCAGAGATGCGGCTTCCACAGTGCCTGCTGAGAGCAGGCACGGAGGAAGCCTGCAGCAGCGCCTGTCAGATCGCTGACCTGTCACAGCACTGTGTGAAGTGTCATGACTCCTTATAGTGACGTCCCCACCTGGGACAATATAATAAAGTAAAAAAAAAAAAAACAAGTGGAAAAATAATTTCTAAAAAATCCCCAAATAAATTTAAAAAAAAAAAAATTCCCCAATAAATTTTTTTTTGTAAATAAGAAAAAAAAAAAATTGTAAAAGTACACACATTTAGTATCTTATCGCCGCGTCCAAAACGACCCGCCCTATAAAACTGTCCCACTAGTTAACCCCTTTAGTTAACCCCTTCATAAAAAAAAAAAATGCAAAAAACAATGCTTTATTATCATACCACTGAACAAAAAGTGCAATAACGCGCGATCAAAAAGACGAAAACTGCTGAAAACGTCATCTTGTCCCGCAAAAAATGAGCTACGACACGGCATCATCAGCGAAAAAATAAAAAAGTTATAGCTCGCAGAACAAAGTGATGCAAAAATAATTTATTTTTTATATAAAATTGTTTTCATTGCATAAAAGCACCAAAACATAAAAAAAAGATATAAAGGAGGTATCGCTGTAACCGTACTAACCCGAAGAATAGAACCGCTTTATCAATTTTAACGCACGCGGAACGGTGTAAACGCACCCCCCCAAAAGAAATTCATGAAATGCTGGTTTTTGTTTATTCTGCGTCCCAAAAATCGGAATAAAAAGCGATCAAAAAATGTCACGTGCCCGAAAATGGTACCAATAAAAACGTCAACTCGTCCCGCAAAAAATAAGACCTCACATGACTCGGTGGGTCAAAATATGGAAAAATTATAGCTCTCAAAATGTGGTGATGCAAAAAGTATTTTTACAATAAAAAGCGTCTTTTAGCGTATGACAGCTGCCAAATATAAAAACCCGCCATAAATAGTAAATCAAACCCCCCATTATCACCCCCTTAGTTAGGGAAAAATAATAAAATTAAAAAAAAGTATTTATTTCCATTTTCCCATTAGTCGTAGGGTTAGGGCTAGGGTAAGGCTGTGTGCACACGATGCGGATTCTGCTGCGGATTTTTCCGCGCAGATTTGGCTAAATCCGCAGTTAAATCCACAGGTCAAATGACCTGCTTTTTACCTGCGGATTTAGTGCGGATTAGTCTGCGGTTTTCCCCTGCGTTTTGACACCTGGTAGTGGAGGAGGTGTCAAACCGCTGCGGATTCCGCACAAAGATGTGACATGCTGCGGATCTAAAACCGCAGCAAATCCGCGTGGAAAAATCCACAGCATGTGCACTACGTTTTTCATTTGCCATTGAATATAAAGATACTATACAACGCAGCAGAAACTGCTGCGGATCCGCAGGGCCAAATCCGCTGCAGATCCGCAGCAGAATCCGCAACGTGTGCACACATCCTTAGCGTTAGGGTTAGGGGTGTGTTGGGGTTAGGGTTGAAGTTAGAATTGGGGGGTTTCCTCTGTTTGGGCACATCAGGGGCCCTCCAAACGCAACATGGCGTCTGATCTCAATTCCAGCCAATTCTGCGTTCAAAAAGTCAAACGGTGCTCCTTCCCTTCCAAGCTCTGCCACGCGCCCAAACAGTGGTTCCCCCCTACATATCAGGTATCAGCCTACTCAGGACAAATTGCACAACAAATTTTGGGGTCCAGTTTCTCCTGTTACCCTTGGGAAAATAAAAAAATTGGGGGTAAAAAATGATTTTTTCCACAAACATGATCTTTTGGTCCCCAATTTTTTTATTTTACAAAGGGTAACAGGAGAAATTGGACCTCAAAAGTTGTTGTCCAATTTGTCCTGAGTACTCTGATACCCCATATGTGGGAGAAAACTAATGTATGGGCACACGTCGGGGCTCGGAAGGGAAGTAGTGACATTTTGGAATGCAGACTTTGATGGAATGGTCTGCGGGTGTCATGTTACCTTTGGAGAGCCCCTGATGTGCCTAAACTGTGGAAACCATCCACAAGTGACCCCATTTTGGAAGCTAGACACCCCAAGGAACTTATCTAGATGTGTGGTGAGCACTTTGAACTCCCAAGTGCTTCACAGAAGTTTATAACGTAGAATCATACATATAAAAATTCATTTTTTCCACAAAAAATATTTTTTATTTTCACGCCTAGGCGTTATAAACTTCTGTCAAGCACTTGGGGGTTCAAAGTGCTCATCACACATCTAGATAAGTTCCTTGGGGGCTCTAGTTTCCAAAATGATGTCACTTGTAGGGGCTTTCCACTGTGTTTGCACATCAGGTGCTTTCCAAACGCGACATGGTGTCCGATCTCAATTCCATCCAAAAAAGTCAATTGGCGCTGCTTCCTTTCTGAGCTCTGCCATGCGCCCAAATAGTTGTTTACCCCTACATATGGGATATCAGCGTACTCAGGACAAATTGCACAATAACTTTTGGGTTCCTTCCTGTTACCCTTGGGAAAATAAAAATTGGGGGTGAAAAGATCATTTTTCTGGAAAAAATATTTTTAATTGTACCGCTGTACGTTATAAACTTCTGTGAAGCCCTTGGGGGTTCAAAGTTCTCACCACATATCTAGATAAATTACTTGGGGGGTCTAGTTTCCAAAATAGGGTCACTTGTGGGGGGTTTCCACTGTTTAGGCACATCAGGGGCTCTCCAAACGTGACATGGCGTCCGATCTGAATTTGAGACAATTTTGCAGTGAAAAAGTCAAACGGCGCTCCTTCCCTTCTGAGCTCTGCCATGCGCCGAAACAGTGGTTCCCCCCACATATCATGTATCAGCGTACTCGGGACAAATTGCACAATAACTTTTGCAGTCCAATTTCTCCTGTTACCCTTGGTAAAATAAAAAAATTGGACCTGAAGTATTTTTTTTGTGAAAAAAAAGTTAAATGTTCATTTTTTTTTTTAAAACATTCAAAAAATTCCTGTGAAGCACCTGAAGGGTTAATAAACTTCTTGAATGTGGTTTTGAGCACCTTTAGGGGTGCAGTTTTTAGAATGGTGTCACTTTTGGGTATTTTCTATCATATAGACCCTTCAAAGTGACTTCAGATGTGATGTGGTCCATAAAAATAAAATGATGTTGTAAAAATGAGAAATCGATGGTCAACTTTTAACCCTTATAACTTCCTAACAGAAAAAAATTTTGGTTCCCAAATTGTGCTGATGTAAAGTAAACATGTGGGAAATGTTATTTAATAAGTTTTTTGTGTGCCATATCTCTGTGATTTAAGGGCATAAAAATTCAAATTTGGAAAATTGCAAAATTTTCGCCAAATTTCCGTTTTTTTTTTTTATAAATAAACGCAAGTTATATCAATGAAGTTTTACCACTAACATGAAGTACAATATGTCACGAGAAAAACAATGTCAGAATCACCGGGATCCATGGAAGTGTTCCAGAGTTATTACCTCATAAAGGGACAGTGGTCAGAATTGTAAAAATTGCCCTGGTCATGAACGTGCAAACCATCCTTGGGAGTAAAGGGGTTAAAGGGGCTGTCCAAGGAATAAAATTATCGCCTGTACACAGGATGGGTGATAACTTACTTGATCAGTGGGGGTCCGGCTGCTGGGACTCACAATGATCATCAGAATGGGGATTTTGCTTTTAATCTAAGGGCCCCGTCACACATAGCGATGTCGCTAGCGAGATCGCTGCTGAGTCACAAGTTTTGTGACACAACAGCGATCTCACCAGCGAGATCGCTGTGTGTGACAGCGATCAGCGACCGCCCCCCTGCCGGTATCGCTGTAGGAAACCGCTGGACATTTCTTTTGTCGCTGGTCTCCCGCTGGCCAGCATGCATCGCTGCGTGTGACAGGCGGGAGACCAGCGATCTGCTGGTAACTAACGTACACATCGGGTACTCAAGGGATGCACGTCCCTTGGATACCCGATGTGTACGTTAGTTACCAGCTCCCTGCATCAGCGCGCTGGTAACTAACGAACACAGCGACGACGCCCGCTCGGCATCGCTGTGCTGATCGCTGGTGAAGCTGTCTGTGTGACAGCTTCCCAGCGATCCTGACACGTTGATATCGTGGTCGGGATCGCTGGTGAGTCGCTATGTGTGACTCCAGCGTAAGATAGGACTCTTTTATCCCCATTATAAAGTGGTGCGGCAGGTTAGACGCTCCATTCTTCCCCAGTGGGGCTGCTAATCACTGCCTCTAGTCTTATTCCGGCCGCCCCATAGAGAATGAATGGAGCAGCGGTTGGGCATTTGATTTGCTGCCCCATTCTGTAGCAAGGATAAAAGTGTCCCCTTAGGAATAAAAACTCCCTGTTCTGCTGATCGGTGTGAGTCCCAGTGGTCGGTAACTTATCACCTATAACTTTATTTTAGTGGATAACCCCTTAAACCTCCCCCTATACATAAGACAGCTATCTCTTCCGATTCCCCCATTAATAGTGCGGTATGGCTTGAGAAAAGTGCGCCTGTGTTCTTATTAGAGACAGGCCCCCAGACTTATCTGGTAATGGCTTTTCTCACCAATAAATAAAAGGATTAGCCATTGTAAATTCGACTGCCGGATCCCTCCAACCGTGGGTTCAGCTCATTCCACGGTATGGGGGGCTTTTATGCTCCTATTAATTCCCCTGGAAACTGACACTGCATGATATAAATGTGTGAAGATCCTTGCTTCATCTGTCACCTAATTTGAGACTCGCATGATGTAGGGGCAGAGACCCTTATTACACCCATGTGTCACTTACTGGGATACTTGCTGTAGTTTTGATACTTTGCTGTTGATAAACCAGTGATTGTATCATTAGAGAACGAGTAGACCTGCTGCCACGTTGACCTCCGTATTAAATTGGTGCATTCACCCTCTACAGTTTCATGAAGTCCATCGCTGGGTGGCTGTCGTGAGACATTTTATTTCACAGTGCTTAAATATATAAAATAAATTAGATAATCTATGTCTGTGGCTAAGTAGATGAATAAATGTCTAATACCATGCCACTTCTTATTCCTGCAGGTTCTATGGAGCCGAAATAATATGTGGATTACAGTTCCTTCACTCCAAGGGCATTATTTATAGGTATGGGCGACCAATTTTTCTTTATCGCCTTATTGGGGGACGCAGAATACCATGGGGTGTATGCTGCTGCTGCTAGGAGGCTGACACTATGCAAAAACAAGAAAATAAGCTCCTCCCCGGCAGTATACACCCACCGACAGGCACCAAGTACCTCAGTTTGTGCTTAGTGTCTGTAGGAGGCGGACCGGGATCTCCCCAGATCCGCAGTTATTAATCCAATTTTTCCTTTCAGGGTTTAGTTTGAACTTTTTAATCCTTTCTTCTTTTGTCTTTTAGGTTTTTTTTTTCCGTTGGGAAACAGGGTATACTTATCACCCTGATTTCCTATATCATGCGGCTGAGCGAGCAGTGTGGTGTCACCCACATCGCAACTCTCAGTACCGCAGGCAGGACTTTTCCCTATCACCTTCCGGTGATAAGGGTTGTGGACAGGTGGCTGGTCCTTGCCGAATCCCCCTCCTCACCCCTCTCTCGGGACAGGGCTGAGAGGAAGACGGCGATCGCAGGTGGTTCAAGCCGTCTTCTGCAGGATGCGGGTACAGAGGACTCCCTTCCCCCCAGCGGCCTGCCATTTCCCCGTGGGCCCCTGTGGTCATCCTCTTCAGGGACGTCAGGTAAGTGCCTGTACGTTCCCTCCGGCCCCGCATAGTCTTCAATGCATGGGAGAAGTTGGACCTTGGGATTACATGTCCACAGTTTTTGAATCTCCCGCCCTTTCTGCCTGCCGCGCGCTCACACAGCTGTTTGCGTCCCTTCCCTCCCCCTTTTCTAGTCAGGGAGACTCTGGGGATTCCTTCACTCACCGCAGCAGCGTCGCAAGCAGGGGACCGCTGTCATATTGCTTCCTGAGCGCGGTATGTCGGGGTAGGCATGGGGCTGCGGCGCCGTCACTTTTACTTTCACTTTCCCCTCAGCGAGGGGAATTTCTCTGCTCCCTCCTCCCTTCCTGAGCGCGCTCTTTTCAGCGCGCCTTTTCTAGCCCATCACAGGGCTTCTTTCTCTTTGAGATGCCAGCCTCCCCTTTCTGCCATGCCCTCTCCGTCGCCGTTACCCAATCACGGCGCAGCCGCTAAGCTCCGCCCCCTTATTCCAGCACAAGGATTTCCTGGGTTTTCACTACCTTCCTGCGCTGCTTGGGGGACACTTCGGCGTTTCTTCTGCTGCTCGCACAGAATCTCGGTAGGCTCGGCTCTGGGACAGGGATTAGCTCTCCTCGGCAGTCATTCCCTAATTTCTGCGGCCATTCAGTGCAGTTCACTTATGCCCAACCCTTCAGGGGATCTCTGCTTCAGGCCCACCGCTAACTATTACGCCTGTGCGCGCTGTAAAAAGAAGTGGGCGTCGGGTCAGTCGTCCCCATTCTGCCCCCCCTGCAGTCCTTCCATTATGTCAGCATCTCAGGAACGCACAGAGTCCCGGGCGGAGGGCGCTCTTCCCTCCTCTCTCCCCCCGGAGTGGGCCGTTACAATGTCACAGTCTGTTTCTGACTTGACAAAAGTATCACAGTCGCTGGTCCAGGTCTTAGAACGATTACCTCAGCTATCCTCAGCCACCTCTGCACCGACCACCTCTCGGGGTGAGTCATCCGCACCTGACCGCGACCTTCAGAGAGACAGACAGGAAAGGACTTCTAGGAAGCGGGCTCTGTCTACTTTGTCTTCGAGCTCGCAGGGCCCTTCCGCTCCCAGGCCTCCGTCTCCTTCCTCGGATGACAGCCTTCAGTCAGGCGATGATTCTCATTCGGAAGCTAGCTCAGAGGGGAACAGCGTTTCTAAAACGCGGGACATGGTCGATAGTCTTATTGCAGCTATCTTCCAAACACTAAAACTTAAACAGGATGAGGCTCCAACTTAGGAAAGCTCGGTTCTCCTTAGACGAGCCAGACCTCCGTCCCGAACCTTTCCCAATCACAACGATTTCGATACTACCTTATCCAAACACTGGGAGCGCCCTGAGCAACGTTTCTCAGGCCGCAAGTATTTGGACGTTCTGTACCCCTTTGACGCAGATCTGCTCTCAAAGTGGTCCAAGGCTCCAGAGGTAGATCCTCCAGTATCCCAGATAGCCTCTAAAACGGTGCTCTCTCTGCCAGACGGGGCATCGCTCAAAGATCCTACTGACAGGCAGATTGAATCTTTGGCTAGGTCTATCTTTGAGGCATCTGGCGCCTCTCTCTGCCCTATTTTCGCATCCGCCTGGGTGGCGAAGGTCATTTCCGCTTGGGCAAAAATTCTTCGCAGAGGCATCTTAGCTTCAGCTCCTCGAGACGAATTGGCAGATCTTGCAGATCAGATTAACCAGGCGGGTAAATACCTTTTGGCCGCCTCCTTGGACGCGGCCGGCTGCGTAGCAAGAGCTAACAGCAACATAGTAGCTGTACGCCGAGTCCTTTGGCTAAAGTCATGGAATGCGGACACTACTTCAAAAAAGTCGCTTACCAATCTGCCATTCCATGGCTCTAGGCTCTTTGGAGCAAAGCTGGATCAGATAATTTCCGATGCCACTGGAGGTAAAAGTACTTCGCTTCCCCAGTCTCGACCAAAACGTCCCTTCAACAAAAGGGGGTTTCGACCATTCAGGCCCTTTCGTCCCTTCTCTGCCACGGAGAGAGCCACTCAACAGGATCGGCCGCCTGCCACCAGGGAGCGGGATCAGAGGAAACCTTCCTACAAACCCGCTCCTCGCTGGAGATCTAGAGGACAATATTCCAGATCTGCAGGAGCCAATTCCGGCAGATTTTCGTCTAAGTGACGGGTCACCCCCACCTGGAATTTCTTCCAGGGTGGGCGGCAGACTTTCCTTTTTCGCAGATGCTTGGCTGTCCGTTGTAGACGATGCTTGGGTCAGAGAACTCGTCGCATCCGGTTACAAAATTGAATTTGCTTCACTCCCGAACAGACGGTTTTTCCGGTCTTGGCCTCCGCGTCAGCGGGCCCAGGTTCCGGGTTTTCTGCAGGCCATTTCCTCCCTTCTTTCCGCCGGAGTCATTGTTCCCGTTCCCTCAGACGAACGTTTTTCCGGGTTCTACTCCAATCTCTTTGTAGTCCCGAAGAAAGACGGCTCTCTTCGTCCTATTCTGGACCTCAAATTGCTCAATCGCCACGTGAAGATTCTTCATTTCAGGATGGAGTCTCTTCGGTCGGTGATTGCTTCCATGGAGCCCGGGGAATTTCTCTGCTCGGTGGACATTCGGGATGCCTATCTGCACATTCCAATATGTGTGCAACATCAGAAGTATCTTCGATTTGCATTTCAGGGAGACCACTTTCAGTTCACAGCTCTCCCTTTCGGCCTAGCTTCAGCGCCCCGGGTTTTCACGAAGGTGATGGCGACCGTCATGGCCATCCTTCGCTCCAGAGGGATCCTCATCATCCCTTATCTAGACGATCTTTTGATCAAGGGTTCGTCTCGCCAGGACTGTCTCCGGAGCCTCCAGATAACCCTGGACACTCTCAGCCGCCTAGGTTGGCTGGTCAACAAGGAGAAGTCCATTCTGATCCCCACCCAGCGTCTGACCTTTCTGGGTATGGAAATCGACACGGAGCTAGCCCGTGTTTTTCTTCCAAAGGAAAAATTTTCAACTCTGTCCAAGGGCATCAGAACTCTCAAGAGGCCTGCTCCCATTCCCATTCGGTTCTGCATGAAGGTCCTGGGGAAGATGGTGGCCTCCATGGAAGCAGTGCCCTTTGCGCAGTTTCACCTTCGCCCCCTTCAGCTGTTTCTGCTTTCAGCCTGGGACAAGACCACGAGGTCCTTGGACTGTCCTATTCGGCTTCCTCTCAGAGTGAGGCAGTCTCTCACTTGGTGGCTACGGCCAGCGCCAGTTCTCCAAGGGAGGTCCTTCCTTCCGCCTCAGTGGCGAATCATTACCACCGATGCGAGCCTTCTGGGATGGGGAGCCGTGTTCCATCAGAAAGCGGCCCAAGGCCGCTGGAAGCCACAGGAGTCTCTCCTTCCAATCAATCTTTTGGAGATCAGGGCAATTTTCCTGACCCTTCTTCACTGGCAGCCCCTCCTCTCCGGCAAGCCGGTCCGTATTCAGTCGGACAACGCCACGGCCGTGGCGTACATAAACCATCAGGGGGGCACGCGCAGCAAACAAGTAATGTCAGAAGTGGCCAAGATACTACGCTGGGCAGAACGTTACGTTCCGACAATCTCCGCCGTCCATATTCCAGGGGTGGAAAATTGGGCAGCCGACTTTCTGAGTCGCCAGGGCCTAGCGTCCGGCGAATGGTCCCTGCACCCCGCGGTTTTCTCTCAGATATGCGACCGTTGGGGCACCCCGGATGTCGATCTCATGGCATCTCGGATGAACCACAAGGTGCCGCAGTTCGTAGCCAGGTCCAGGGACCCTCTAGCCGTCGCATGCGACGCACTGGTGACTCCGTGGTCCCAGTTTCAACTTCCGTATCTGTTCCCGCCTCTGGCATTGATCCCTCGGGTGGTCAAAAAGATAAAATCGGAAGGCGTACCAGTGATTCTAGTCGCTCCAGATTGGCCAAGACGGCCTTGGTACGCGGAACTGGTCAACATGCTCGCGGACGTTCCCTGGAGGCTTCCGGACCGTCCAGACCTTCTCTCGCAAGGCCCCCTTTACCACGAGAATTCTCAGTCTCTGAATTTGACGGCATGGCCATTGAGACCGCAATTCTGAAGGAATCAGGTTTGTCCAGTCAGGTTATTCAAACTATGATCAGAGCCAGGAAACCAGCCTCTTCCCGCATTTATTATAGGTACTGGAAGGCTTTTTTCCGTTGGTGCGATGATAAAAGAGTCTTCCCGATGTCTTTTTCTATCCCGTCTATCCTGGGGTTTCTTCAGGCTGGGTTAGACGCGGGTCTGTCCCTCAGTACGCTCAAGGGCCAGGTTTCCGCTCTCTCTATCCTCTTCCAAAGAGAGCTAGCTTCTCTACCACAGGTCAAGACCTTTCTACAAGGGGTTTCCCACGTGACTCCTCCTCATCGTTCGCCAATAGACCCGTGGGATCTCAACCTCGTCCTTAGCGCGCTCCAGAAGGCGCCGTTCGAGCCTCTCCAAGACATTCCTTTGTCCCTTCTCTCTTGGAAGGTCACCTTTTTGATCGCCATTTCATCCATCAGAAGAGTTTCTGAATTGGCGGCCTTGTCATGTCGTTCTCCTTACCCCATTCTCCATCAGGACAAAGCCGTCCTCAGGCCCGTTCCTTCTTTTCTTCCAAAGGTAGTTTCCGCTTTCCATATCAATGAGGATATCGTCCTTCCTTCTTTTTGTCCGGCTCCATCTCATCCTCTTGAGAAGTCTCTCCACAAACTGGACGTAGTTAGAGCCCTGCGTGTCTATCTTGCCAGGACCTCTTCCTTTCATCTGTCCGATTCCTTGCTGATCATTTCTGAAGGTCGCCAGAAGGGCCTTCCGGCTTCCAAATCCACGATCGCTCGCTGGATTCGTTCTACCATTCTGGAAGCGTATCGTCTTCAGGAAAAGTGGCCCCCTCCGGGAGTAAGAGCTCATTCCACCCGGGCTGTGGCGGCTTCGTGGGCTGCTCGTCACCAGGCCTCGGCCATGCAAATTTGCAAGGCTGCAACCTGGTCATCTTTGCACACCTTCACGAGGTTCTACAGGGTTCATACCCAGGCTTCGTCTGATGCTGTGGTTGGTAGGAAGGTTCTGCAGGCGGCGGTGGCTCACCGGCCGACCTGAGCCTTTCGGTTGCTTTCGTTCCTTTTTGCTGTTCCCACCCTTGGGACTGCTTTGGGATGTCCCATGGTATTCTGTGTCCCCCAATAAGGCGATAAAGAAAGATGGATTTTTGGTTCTTACCGTAAAATCTCTTTCTTGGAGCCTTCATTGGGGGACACAGCACCCTCCCTGTTTAAGTTGTACCGTGTTGGGTCATAGAGTCCTTTGTTGGGTTGGTACATATGTTCGAGTTTTTCTCGTTGCTTCTCCTACTGCTTTTTCACCAACTGAGGTGCTTGGTGCCTGTCGGTGGGTGTATACTGCCGGGGAGGAGCTAATTTTCTTGTTTTTGCATAGTGTCAGCCTCCTAGCAGCAGCAGCATACACCCCATGGTATTCTGTGTCCCCCAATGAAGGCTCCAAGAAAGAGATTTTACGGTAAGAACCAAAAATCCATCTTTTTTTCTCATAGGCAGAAATCAAAAACAGACGCCTGAATGTGCCTTAAAGTGAATTTGTCAGTAGACTGAACCCTCGTAAGCCGTCTATATGGGCATGTAGGTCATAGGGAGCTGAATAAAATACCTTGATATCTGCAATCCAATGTCTTATTCCTAAGAAATCCATGTTTTTCTGATATGTAAATGAGCTGTTCCAGGTTATGGGTCAGACATATATCTCCGAGAATCTTCCCCCAGAGCTCAATTTACATGAAAGGGGAATTACCAGTGTGATGTATGATGTCCGCTCTCTGCTCTCCTGATGTCACTGCAGAGCTGTGTGTGGTTATACCTGACACATCTGCAGGATCCTCTCAGCTTCCATCTTACAGTCAGACAGGGTTGTAATACAGCAGAGCTGTGAGAGCTGCGGCAAATGTGTTTGTGAGGAGACAAAGTTCAGTTGTACTGTTCTGTTGTAGTTACATGTCTGACACTGGTAATGGCCCCTTTCATTTTTAATAATCTTTGGAGGCTGATTCAGAGCGAGATCTATGTCCAGCCCATAGATCTTAACAGCTCATTTACATAAGAAAAATGTGGATTTCTCTGGAATAAGACATTGGATTGCAGATCTTAGAGGAAAGCTGTTAACTAATTCTGGGGCACCATGAATTGGTGTCTGCCTGCCTTATAGCAGCCGTGTATGCTTTGAAAGGTCATCCGGGGACTATACAAATTTATAGACTAGTCCAAGGGGCCGGATACCAACGTCATCACCCTGCTGCGATCCCTATATTTGATAGGCTTGTGTTAATAAGGAGACACCTGTCAGTTATGGGGAGCAGGGCAGGCAAAAGCCATCAAAGACTTACCTTGGACAAGTCGTCTGATTAATGCTGCCTGTGTTTAGGGCAGCATGAATTACTTGATATAGTTTTTTTTTTTTAATATGTTATAACGTCACAAAACAGTTTTGACTGTAATTATTGCTGGGGGGATGCAGGCATCTTTGAAGTCTAAACGCTAAGGCTTTGTTCACATTACACTAAAGCCTTATATCAGGCAGGTTTCCCAATGTATACCTCCGATATTACAAAAGGGTTTCCATAATGGGTAAAAATAAAAGTATAATGCATGGTATGCAGGATTTAGTGTTTTTTGCAAGATGTATTTGTACAGTCAGCTACACTTTTCTAAAAAGTGATGTATTGGCCCAGCAGATGGCAAGGGGGACACTTTTGGCATCTCATGGGTGATTAAACCCCTATGGATGTTTTCTTTTTCTTTCCCGTATATGAAATGTAATGTGAACAGAGTGTAAGTGACACAGCAGTTGGTTGGCTGCAGCAGTGGTTCCTAATGTGTAAAACCGCCTCATTTCCTACCATTATCAATATTCATTTTAGGATCCCTGCAACATTTATTTGCTTATTTTTTTTAATAAATAGGGATCTGAAGTTGGACAACGTAATGCTGGACAGGGATGGTCACATCAAGATTGCAGATTTTGGAATGTGCAAAGAAAATGTGTTTGGTGATAATAAAGCCAGCACGTTCTGCGGGACCCCAGATTACATCGCTCCAGAGGTGAGATCGCTGACGGTGATTGTTGTACTCAGTGTATACAGTATGATGAACACTCTCACCTCCAGCGTTGTAACCCTACAGATTCTGCAGGGGCACAAGTACACGTTTTCTGTAGACTGGTGGTCATTTGGCGTCCTGCTGTACGAGATGTTGATAGGACAGTCGCCCTTCCATGGCGATGATGAAGATGAGCTGTTTGAGTCAATTCGAGTAGACACTCCACACTATCCACGCTGGATCACCAAAGAATCCAAAGACCTCCTAGAAAAGGTAAAGATGTCTCTCATTACTTCCAGCTACATTGGGGGACATCATCTGTTTAGCCCCCAGCCATGTAATTGCTCATTGTGGCTTGTTTTTCTGCCTAAGCTGTTTGATAGAGACCCCACAAGAAGACTTGGCGTGACCGGGAACATCAAACTACATCCATTCTTCAAGACCATCAACTGGACTGCTTTAGAAAAAAAAGAAGTGGAACCGCCTTTCAAGCCTAAAGTGGTAAGTGCTTCAGTTCTTTCAGGGTCCCTACACCTTTATATGTCGGGGGTCTTATATAAATAATATGTTCTGATGTAGCAAAAATGTTCCACCACTAATGTCACCATAGACACCTATCATCTATCAGACTCTGCCCTCCAGTGGGGTCTGGTTGTTGCCTTCAGATATTAATGGCAGATTTGTGCCGTATTCAGATTGTTATTTTCTACACATTCCTAATGCTATTAACAGGTATATATTTATTCCAGAATTTACACCATTTTTTTCTTATTAATAATTCTGTTTATAACTCTCTCCCTGTAAACCATGCACAGCTGTCTTTCCAAATCTTACAAATCTTTAAATAATTTTAAGGCACATTTTATGCCAAAGACTGGCGCTCACAGTTTGTGTATGTAGTTAATGAAGGGTTGTCTGTGCATTGAGTTATTGCATGTTTTTTTTTTTATTGCACACTTCTCTCTCCGACCTCCAAAGCCGAGCACTGGAAGAGGCGAACAGAATTTGCAAAGGTGTAATCTAGTTGTAGGACTCTCCACCATGTCTCAGGCATGTGATCAGCTGCAGGAGTGAAAATGTACAATTGGAGAACAACTTTACATTCAGCACCGAACTACAAGTGAACTACAAGAGGCTTCAAGTAGGACATTCTGAGACGGAAGTGGCCACTGGGCTTAGAATGTCATAGAGTCATTTGCAGGTTGCAACAGAGATAGAGAGAGAGACTGGAAGAGTTACAGAAAGGCAGAGAAGTGGACATACTTTGGCCATATGCCACACTGATGACCTCTTCATTGTGAACAATGCCCTTTGGAACCGGATGATGAATCCCACACAACTCTAGGCACATGTAAGGGAGGCCAGAGGCTCCCAAGTGTCACATCAGACCATTCAAAACTGTTTACATCAATGGGGTCTGCATGCTAGATGACCTGCAAGGGTACCTGACCCCACTACCAGGCACAGGCGTAATCTTGCATGGGCCAGAGAGGATCTACGCTGGGCGAGGGACCAGTAGGCCTCAGTGCTCTTCACTGATGAAAGTCTGTTCACGCTGAGCAGAATTGATGGCCGCCAACGAAGTTGGAGACGTCAAAGAGAGTGCTATGGCTTAGCCACTGTTGTCACTAGATGAGTCTTTGGTGGTGGTGTTACAGTGTGGGCAGGTGTCTAGTCAATACAGGACGGCCATACACTTTGTCACAAACCCCTATTACTTTAACAACATCATTAATCCAGTCATTGAGAATCTGCACAAAGACAGGCCTAATTCCATCTTAATGGATGACAATGCTCCAGGTCATCAAGGTCATATCATTAGGGAACGGCTGCTGGAGACAGGGGAACCTCAAATGGAGTGGCCTGCACTGTCTCCAGACCTGAATCCCATAGAAAACCTATGGGACCAGCTGAGTCGCCTTGTAGAGGCTTGTAACTCTGTACACCAAAACCTCAATGACCTGAGGGCCACACTTCTAGAAGAGTGGGCTGCCATACCTCAGGAGACCATAACTTTACTTGTGAGGAGCAGGAGACATCGTGGTCAGCTGTAATTGATGCTCAAGGCCACATCACACATTATTGAGACGGTGACATTTTTGGGGATATACCCACCACTGCTGTTGGTTTTTGATTCAATAAATTGTTTGAGATGAGGAAATCCACATTGCTGCTTCTACTTAAATGCCCGACTTTAATAATAAAAAAAAATCACTATAGCATGAACTTCTTATGTTTTCCATAAATTTCACAGGAAAGCCACCCAAATATCCATGTGAGTAGTGTGTGTGTGTGTGTGTATTTATACACTCATTTTCTTTAACAATTTCATTTTTTTCTCCCAGACAATTATTACAATTACACATATTTTATTATACACATATTTGCTTTCTTTGTGTGTATTCAAACAACACAAAAAAAAAAAATTAGACAGAATTTCACACACATCCCAAAAAATGGTCTGGACAAAGTTGTTGGCATCTTTCCAAAATTGTGGGGAAACAACTTTATTTCTTGTATGTGATGCTAGTTCAAACTTGCCTGTGGCAAGTAACAGGTATGGGCAATATGAAAATTACACCTGAAACCAGATAAAAAGGGCAGAAGTTGAAGTCTTTGCATTGTGTGTCTGTGTGTGCCACACCAATCATGGAGTACAGAAAGAGGAGAAGAGAACTGTTTGAGGACTTGAGAACCAAAATTGTTGAAAATATCAACAATCTCAAGTTTACAAGTCCATCTCCAGAAATCTTGATGCTCCTTTGCCCACGGTATGCAACATAATCACGTTTACAACCCATGGCACTTTAGCTAATCTCCCTGGATGTGGACGGCAGTGAAAAATTGATGAAAGGTTGCAACGCAGAATAGATCGGATGGTGGATAAACAGCCCCAATCAAGCTCCAAAGAAATTCAAGTTTCCTGCAGGCTC
Source organism: Dendrobates tinctorius (assembly GCF_039654945.1). Classification (NCBI taxonomy): domain Eukaryota; kingdom Metazoa; phylum Chordata; class Amphibia; order Anura; family Dendrobatidae; genus Dendrobates; species Dendrobates tinctorius. The sequence goes on along the minus strand of NW_027361826.1, from coordinate 19,467,020 downwards.
AGGGTGCATCAGCGTCAGTGCGAACTCTCCATCAACATTTGAATGAAATGCTATGGCATAAAATGCAGGAGGACCCAACTGCTGACACAAAAACATAAAAAGCTAGACAGCAGTTTGCCAAAATGTTCATGAGTAAGGTAAAATCCTTCTGGGAAAGTGTCTTCTGGACAGATGAGACCATGTTACAGCTTTTTGGTAAATTACATCATTGTACTGTTTACCGAAAATGGAATGAGGCCTACAAAGAAAATTACACAGTGCCTACAGTCAACTATGTCTTGGGGTTGTTTTTCTTCCTCTGGCACTGGGTGCCTTAACTGTGTGCAAGACATCATGAAATCTGAAGATTACAAAAGGATATTGGGGTGCATTGTAGTGCCCAGTGTCAGAAAGCTGGGTTTGCACCCTAAGTCATTGTTTTTCCAGCAGGACAATGACCCAAAACATACTTGAAGAAGCCCCCAGAAATGGATGGAAACAAAGCACCGGAGAGTTCTGAAGTGTCACCAATGCGTCCAGATCTAAATCCCATTGAACACCTGTGGCGAGATCTTAAAATTGCTGTTGGGAGAAGGCGCCTTCACATATGAGAGACCTGGAGCAGTTTGCAAAGGAACTGTGGTCCAAAATTCCATTTGAGGGTTGTAATAAGCTTGTGGATGGTTATAGGATGCGATTGATTGCAGTTATGTATTCCAAAGTTGAGGGTGCCATCAGTTTTGTCCAACCCATTTTTGGGGTTTTGTGTGAAATGATATCCAATCTGCATTTTTATTCTCTTTTTTTTGTGTTGTTTCAATGCACACAAAGGAAATAAACATGTGTATAACAAAACATGAGTGATTGCAATAATTTTCTGGGAAAAATACTTCATTTTCTGGAACAATTTCAAGGGTGCAAATCCTTTCTACCACAACTGTTTATATTCATGCAGAAGAGCATTCTGTTTATGTAAGCAGCAGAGATGTGTGTATATATGTAGCAGCGCTGTGTGTGTATGAAGCAGAGATGTGTGTATCTACTGTGTATGTATGTAGCAGAGCTGTGTGTGTATGCAGCAGACCTGTGTGTGTATCTATTGTATACACAGTAGTGTTGTGTTTGTGTGCACTACTGAGCTGTTTATGTAAATAGTGTGAATACTGCAGAGCAGTGTACGTTAAATGCTCATACTATATAGAAACACTAAAAGAAGCTTACTGTAAGCTATGACCTCCCTATCCTACCTTAGAGAACAAACATTAGTGGTATTAACCACGCCACCTCCTTCCACCACCAGGTAATTTTCATCCGTAGTAAATATTGATTTTTCCCCTATTTTCTGATTATCTATACCCGGGGTGTGTGTATTAGTAAGGTGAGTTTTGTAGTTCAAAAAAATATGGTATTTGTCTCGACTGCTCTTCACAGTAGTATTCGGCCTCAGGAAGTTACATTACATGGTGAAAGAACATCCAAAAGTTTTCTCTGGGCGCTGTCTCTTCTAGTTACGCCCTTAGACTTACTAGTACAGTCCGTGTCAGGTGCAGCTTCATAGAGCAGGTAGATGGTGCAATTTTTTTTTTTTTCACCAGACTTGCGCTTTTGTGCAATAAAACATAGGCTCACCTTGTTCCGTGCATAGACTACCGCGCACACGGACAGCACATATAGACCAAAAATACACCTGTCTGAATTAAGCCTTAAAATGTAAATTATGAATTGCCTTTTTTTCGGTGAAACTTTCCTTTATAATTGAAACTTTTTTTTTTCTTTTATCTTTGTATAGAAATCTCCCAATGATCACAGCAACTTTGACCGGGAGTTCCTTAGTGAGAAACCACGACTGTCCTTCAGTGATAAAAATCTCATTGATTCAATGGATCAAGCGGCATTTCACGGATTCTCATTCATCAACCCCAAGATGGACCGAATGCTGGACAAATGACCATAGCTCTTCATTCCTTTTTTTTACCTCTGAACTGTAGTTATAGGTTTTACACTAAAGGGAACAACATCCAGAGTCGCATCAGTGTGAATACCGGTCTGTAGAATAGACCGACCATCGCCGAGCTCCTTTATAATATTATTTTTCCTAATACACAGATCACTCCAGCTCCAAATATGGTTTATTAGAAGCGTAAATATGTCCGTTCATGCCTTCTGGGGACTGTACTTGAATGTAGTTTGTATGTTCAAAAAATATAAATATTGGATATATATATGAATCTTGCTGTATATACTGCTACGGGGGGGGGGGGGGTAAACGTAGTGTAGATGGGCAGAAGGGTTAGGGCAATAAGTGACTTGGATTAAAATATTTTTTACAGTCCACTCCAGCTTTGTTCATAAAAAATAAATGGTTATCCGCCTTACCAGTGTAAGTGGTCATGTTTTACATCATCTTGTTATCAAGTCACAGCTTTGTCATCAACAGGTGATGTATAATGTCCGTCACCCCCAAAATGCATTTTAAATGGCTCATGCAGTGTTGTAGGAAACTTGGCCCTTATAACACCATACTACTAGCACTGTACCTGCTATAGTACCTTGGAAAATAACATTTAAATCATACAGCATGTAAATGAGGAGCCTTTGGTGCACCCTTGGCGTGGCCTAGTTTGGTGCACCGGTTTGCCTTCTCATTTGCATATTGTGCTCTTCCTCCACTTCTGATTGACAGTCCTAGCTTTCCAGAGTGATCACGGTCTGAATGCTGGCAGTGTGCACAGCTGGATACATACGCCTTGGTCAAGTGCATTTTCCTCCCAGTCTTCTAACGCTGCCCGCTACACCAATACACCCGGAAGTGCAGCGAGCGGCATCGGAGGAAGGGAGGCGAACTCGTGAAAATGCACACACGCAGCCAGTATTCAGACATTGTTCGCTCTGAGAAGTGAGCACTGTCAATCAAAAGCAGGAGACGGGCCCCACTATGCAACTAAGAAGGCGTAACGGTGTGCCCAACTTTAGTCCACCACAAGGGTGCATGGAAGACACCTCATTTTACATATTATCTTCTCGGGCACTGTACCAGTAACAGGTTCAGTGCTCATATGGTTGTTATAGGGACCAAGTCCCCTACAACCCTGTATTGGCCATTTAAAATGCATTTTGGGGTTGACGAACTCCCTTTAAGGCCTTTTTAGTCTAGATTTTGCTCAACATTTTTGTGCAGTGCTCCTAGTGGAACCACAGTCGGGTTCTGCTTTGCACCATCTAATGATACTAGTACTATAATTGTGTGATAGCTGCACATTGTACAGTCGTGGCCAAAAGTTTTGAGACTGATACAAATTTTGGTTTGCACAGCTTGTTGCTTCATTGTTTTTAGATCTTTTACGCAGATGTTTCTTTGGTCACTGTGGTACAATTATCAGCATTTCATCCTTTTTAAACTTTTATTGACAAGTACATGTATGTCTCGACTCAATATTTCCAAGGTTGACCCTTATGTTTCCAGACTTTTCGCCCTGGCAGCTGGATTTCGGCTTCTGGGCCAAATCCTGACCGATGACAAACTCCAAGCACTGATTAGACAAGAATGGGTTGTCACAATTTCTTTGGTTTAGTTTTTACACCTGGTTTTTGACGATTGAGCGGAGGTTATCAATGGCATTGAGAGTTGAGACGTTTCCCAAGATTTTAATGTTTTGTTCACCGAGCCACTTAGTGCTCCCTTCTGCCTTGTGTCATGATCTCCATCATGCTGGAAAAAGCATTGTTAGTTACCAAATTCCTTCTGGACTGTGGGAGAAGTTGCTCTTGAAGAATGTTTAGATCCCATTCTTTATCCAAGGCAGGGTTCTTTTGACATAATTATGAGTGAGCCAACTCCATGGATGAGAAGTGCCCACACGAGTGGTCTCAGGAGGCTTTACTGTTGGAATCGCACAGGACTGACACATGGTAGCTCTCACTGTTTCTTCAATCGTTCTTCCAGATGTCCCAAATAGAGATGATCGGATCATTTAAAATTAGAATTTATGAGGTTGGGCTAATCTGTCCTAAAAATTTGATTTGCAGCGAATTTGATCAAAGCCAATCTCATTTAATGTAACTAGCTGAAAGGACATTCTGAGCGTTTGTCGTGGTGTGAGGAGGACATGTGTCATTTGATTACAAATACTGACTACAGTATTTGGAAATGTATGAGAGTCTCCCTGTCCCCAGACTGCCGAGCTCCAACTTGTCAACACTAGCTCAAAATTGTCCTAAAATGGCAGCTGACTTCCCCTGCCTATAGTCTTTTATACAAGGTCTGATTAAAATCCAATAGGCCACGCAACATCATGTGATGTCATAGGCGCAGGACTTTTTTGGTGAAGCCCACGCAGCTGCTCAAAAGGTCATTCATCCACTCTGATACTTTAGCAGTGTATGAAATGGCACCAGGCATTTCATTTTTACATTTCGTGTTCCTCATAAATCAAATCGCAAAGTGTTTGAATTCATGGGGACCTTTGCAGGTCCCCATGAACCTGATGATATCGTTGAGATATTAATCAGACTTGTCATTCGGCGGCTCTCTCATAGAGAACACTCGTTGGACTGAGCGCTCCTGTGTATGAGAGAGTCGGCTGAGATTGTTGTCAGCTGAAGTGTTGTTCGGCCAAGACATCTCATGGCCAGGTTTGAGCAACCAGTCTGCTCTTATAATTCAATTAGCATAGCAGAATATCAGCTGCCTTGTCCTGGATAACACTTTCTCCTGAGCTAGTGAGAAGATAATTGAAATGATTAACCCCTTAATGTCCATTGACGGGCATAGCCCGTCATGGCAGGATGTAAGTTCCCGCACCATGATGGGCTATACCCGTCATGCATTTAATCTGTCACTGCGTGTAAACACCCAGTGACAGTTCCGTGCTGACAACTGTCATAGACATCTGACAGGCACGGCAAGAGGTGCCGGGACCCATGCCGTTGGGCCCCGCACCCAGAACGCTGCGATCGGTCAGTCAATCTGACCAATCACAGCATGATTTTGCAGGAGCTCAGCGCTGCAGTGGCTGAGCTTCCTGCACTAACAGGAGCGGCATCCGCGCCGCCCCTGGCTGTTAATCCCCTGACTGCTGTGATCGGGCGCGATTGTAGCGTTCAGGGGGAGGCAGAGGATCGGCGTCCCTGCAATCTAATTGCAGGGCCCAGTCTGTGCCATGACCCGGGGTTGTCATGACAACCCTCAGGTCATCCAGCTACGGAAAGCCTCTGAGACCATGCTCACAGCCTGGTGTCAGCAGCTTTCAGCATAGGGTATAATACATTGCAATGCTGGAGCACTGCAATGTATTATACCTGCAAATCAAAGTGAATAAGTGAAAGTCCCATAAAGGGACAAGGTTAAAAAAAAAAAAATTAAAAAAAATTCCCCTAAAAATACATACACATTTCTCCTACACCTCATTGGGGGACACCGAGACAGTGGGTGTTATGCTGCTGCCACTAGGAGGACACTAAGCAAATCAGAAAAAAAGTTAACTCCTCCCGTGCGGTATACACCCCGCAGCTGGATGAGATATCTCCAGTTCATGCTTAGTGTCTGTAGGAGGCACTTGGGTCTGGTTTCAGACCCCACCGTTTTTATTTTATTTTTGAATTTTCTGTAAATTTTAATTTTTTAATTAACGGAGTGAAGGGGGCGACGGTTCCTTTCTACAGCCTGCTCTCTCCCGAACCAACAACAGGCAAGCACGCAGAGTATACCTCCCCGTACACTTTCCTGCGACGAATGGGGCTGATTCCTCGGACGATGGTTCCCTTATGGTTGGTACTCCACGGATACGAGGGCAAGCGCAACAGGACGCAGCATAGGAGTGCATGGAGAAGGACTTGAGCAGTGCTTTTTCGGATGCCCTGAATCAGCCCCAGAGCTCTCCATCCCCCTACCACAGGGTGGATCGATTGAGCATACCCTTTAAAGACCTCCTCCAGCTCTGGCACATCGCCCGGAGGATGATACAAGAAGACCCTGGACAGCGACGACCTGCCTGAGCACAGGAGTGGAGGTATAGGGTCGGGTCCTGCCCCCTGGGAGAAGTGCTCCATCGCACCCCCCCCCCGCTCTCGGGAAGGTCAAAAATTTAGTCCCCGGCTTTTCCGGCCTGCTAGGCTGCAATCTGAATGGCGCCGCCCTCTCTCTGGCGCCTGCCGAGGGTAGGCCAAAAATTTAGTCCCCGGCTTTTCCGGCCTACTAGGATTAATTAATTAAATTAATTAGCGACCCCCGCGCTAACATCGCCGCCTCTCATTACTTACGAGACGAGCAATTCTATTCTCGGGGGCCATGTCTTCAGCTGCTGTTAACCCTTTCATGAGCGCTATGCCTGCTCTGGACAGCCGGATACCGGGTGACACCACAAGGCCACCATTTTTTTCCTCCCGGGGGGTGCCCAGCACAGGACCGGGTACGTTGCATTTGCCCTCAGATTAAAGCTTAACCCCTTCACGGCACATTCCCTGCAGCTGCAGACACTGCCGTTAACCCTTTCAGGAGCGCTATGCCTCAATCTAAGGAGGCTAAACGGGCTGTTAAAAAGCACACTGCGTTTCTTACCGTGTGTACTACTTGCAAGTCTGCCTTACCCAGTGCAAAGACTAATCCGTTATGCACGGACTGCAACCCGCACTGCGCCCTGACCTGCTGTCCAATGTCCCTCGCCGCCGCTGCTGACGGGCCTCCTGCGTTTAGTAACCCTGAGTGGGCTGCGTCCCTGTCACGGTCGGTGGAGTCTGACCCAGGCAGAAAGCATCCTTACCTCCCGAGGAGGGCTCTGGCGTCGGCCGGGAACTGTCCTCCAGCAGGGGCCATACTCGTCCAAGGGACGGTCAGCGCCTCAGCATCGGCGACTCCTGTCTCTTGCTCGCCCTCTTCACAGCAAGCACGGATCTGAATTCGAATCTGAAAAGTCAGCCCCTCAGAATCCCCCAACTCATCAACAGTCGCTTGATTCTCTTATAGAATCAGTCAACAGGATTCTGAGGTTGGATGAGGAAAATATTCCCGCTCCAGCACATCCTAGCTCATTTAAGAAAACTAGCGGGTGCGCACGTTATTTATCTGCCATCCAGAAACATAGGGATCGGCCACATGAGCGGTTCACAGGGCAAAAGTCCACTCAGGCTAAATACCCTTTCATCCAGACCTAATGTACGATTGGTTACAGTCCCCTCTGGTGGACCCTCCTGTATTGCGTCGTGCTTCTAAAACGCGCCTATCTATTTCTGAGGGTTCCTCAGTCAGAAACCCCTCCGATTGTCAAATTGACTACCTTGCCCGTTCAGTTTTTGAAGCTTCAGGAGCAACGTTTTTTCCATCTTTAGTTGCAATTTGGGTCACTAAGGAACGGCCGCTTGGGCAGAAGTTCTGATTACTTCCTTCCAAGACACCAGCCTTCCTCCAGAGGAAACCACTGTCGCCAGGCAGATAGTTCACGCAGCTGACTTTGTAGTGGACGCTTCTTTTGATGCCGCCAATTGCGCAGCTCAAACTGCCACTAATGCGATCTCCATTAGAAGAGCCCTATGGCTCCGCGGCTGGCGGGCGGATGCCACACCTAAAAGATCGTTGTCTTCTCTCCTCTTTCAAACGGGTCGTTGTTTTGGAGAGAAACTAGACCAACTCATTTCTGATACTACCGGGGGGAAAAAGTAAATTCCTTCCTCAACATTAGGGGCTGTTCGGCCGTTTCGCAATCAACAGCCGACGAGTTTTCGATCTTCTCGCAACATTTCCGTTTGGTCCTCCTCTACCTTCTCTTCCGGATCAGGTCGGTCCCCGTGTGGAGACAGAGGCTCCCAGGTCTCATACAGACCTAACCGCTCTTGGAAACCCAGGCCTAGGGCTTCTGGATCTAGGGGGACCAGATCTCAGATCTAGCCAATAACAAGTGGGTCAGGGAGCTGGTGTCCTCCGGATACAAGATAGAATTTTCTTCTCCTCCTCCAACTCTGTTTTTCCTTCCCTCTCCCCCCCCAAGAAAAAGATAAGAGCTTTCCTTCGGGCTGTTCAGGCTCTGCTAAGGGGCGGAGTCATCATTCTGGTCCCTCATCACGAAAGGTTCAGAGGATTATATTCAAACCATTTTGTGTTTCCAAAAAAGGACAGGACGATGTGACCCATTCTGGATCTCAAACTGTGAAATCAGTTTGTCAGGGTACGGTGATTCCGAATGGAATCTCTCCGATCAGTTGTCACTTCCATGGAAAAAGGAGAGTTCCTAGCATCCATCGACATCAAGGACGCTTACCTTCACATTCCGATCTGCCCGTCCCACCAGCAGTTCCTGTGTTTTGCAATTCACAAGGAACACTGCCAGTTCGTTGTCTTGCCCTTCGGACTCGCCACCGCCCCCAGGGTCTTTACCAAGGTCATGACGGCTGTCATGGCCATTCTCCACTCTTGGGGAGTGGTGGTGTTACCGTATCCGGATGACCTGCTCATCAAGGGTCCGTCCCTTCCAGCCTGCGCGGAATCCATGGATAACAATAAATACACTTTCTCACCTGGGGTGGAAGATAAACTTTGAAAAGTCTTTCCCAAAACCGGCTCAGCAGATTTCCCTTTTAGGGATGATCTTGGACACTTCCCGCGGGTTGGTTATTCTCCCTCCAGGAGAGACCCAAGCCTTACAACAGGCAGCGCAACTGTTTTCTCACTCCATTCATTTCGGCATGAGAGTTCTAGGAAAGTTGGTGTCAGCGATGGAAGCAGTTCCATTTACACAGTTCTACCTCTGTCCCTTACAACACGCGTTGCTGTTAGCTTAGGACAAGTACCCGTTCTCCCTGGACCCTTGGATCCCTCTGTCCCTGTGGGTCAGGCAATCCTTCAGGTGGTGGACACTGAGGTCCTCCCTGAATCAAGGAAGGTCTTTTCTCCCAGTAAAATGGTTGGTAGTAACCACCGACACGTCTCCTCGGCTGGGGAGCGGTCTTTCGTTGCCACACGGCACAGGGTCATTGGTCAACCTGAGAGTCAGTCTCCCCCATCAACAATTTGGAGATGCAAGCGATCAGATTTGCTCTACGGAGTTTTCATCGTCTCCTCGCAGGTCTCATCAGGATCCAATCCGACAATGCCACGGCTGTAGCGTATATCAACCGCCAGGGAGGTACCCGGAGCAGGATGGCCGTGCACGAAGCGAGTCACATCCTCCATTGGGCCGAGCGTTGAAATTGGACGGCAGATTTTCTCAGTCGCCAAGGAATTGCCTCGGGGAAGTGGTCTCTTCATCAAGGAAGTCTTTCAACAGATTTGTCATCGTTGGGGGACTCCGGATGTGGATCTCATGGCCTCAAGACTAAACAACAAGGTTCCTCGGTTCATTGCCCGATCGCGTGATCCATGCACCATCGGAGCGGACGCCCTAGTTCTGCCATGGCACCGGTTACAGCTCCCGCACATCTTCCCTCCTCTTCTCTTGTTTCCAAGGGTCATTAAGAAGATCAGAGCGGAGGGAGTACCAGTGATCCTTGTCGCGCCAGATTGGCTGCGCCGAGCATGGTATGCAGAACTAATACAACTAGTTGCCGACGTCCCCTGGCGACTTCCAGATTGCATGGATCTACACTCGCAGAGCCCGATTTACCACCAGAACTCCGGGGCCCTGTCTTTGACGGCATAGCCGTTGAATCCTGGATTTTAGCACAGGCTGGGTTCTCTCATGATGTGATTTCCACCATGATTAGTGCTAGGAAGCCTGTGTCCATGTGCATCTATCACCACACCTGGACATCCTTCTTTTCGTGGTGCAAGGATCATGGTCGATCACCTCTGGTATTTTTTTCCATTCCGGCCATATTGGAATTCCTTCAATCTGGTTTAAAATCAGGCCCCGTCCTTAGCTCGCTCAAGGGCCAAATTTCGCCCTTGTCAATGCTTTTCCGATGCAAAATTACCACCAAACTTCAGGTCAAGACGTTCATTCAGAGTTTTCCATGTGGCGCCTCCTTATAGAAGGCCATTGGAATCATGGGACCTTCACATGGTTCTCAGGGCCTTACAGGACGCTCCTTTCGAACCACCGCAGGACGTGTCACTGTCCGTCCTCTCTTGGAAGGTGGTTTTTCTAGTGGCAATTACGTCAATCAGACGAGTTTTAGAATTGGCAGCTCTGTCCTGCCGTTCTCTGTTCCTGAATTTTTCATCAGGAAAAAGGTAGTTCTCAGGACGTCCCCGTCCTTCCTGCCCAATTTCGTCTCCTTTTTCCATCTCAACGAGGAAATTGTTTTACCTTTCCTTTTGTCTGACGCCAGTCAATCGCATTGAGAAGGCCCTCCACACTCAGGATGTGGTTAGGGCGCTGAGACGGTACATCTCGCGGACGGCTCCCTTCCACAAGTCAGATGCCCTGTTCATGCTTCCAGAGGGGCATAGGAAGGGTCTAGCCGTGTCAAAGCAACGCTAGCCAGGTGGATTCCCCTGGCGATTCAGTAGTCCTACTGTATCAGGAACGCGCCTGTCCCAGTGGGGATTAATCGTGTAAAGTATAGCGTGGCACTACTACAGGGTGCACAAGTAGGTTACCCAGACCCAAGTGAATAATAAAGTAACTTTGGCACTCAACTGAATGATCCTTTTTGAAAATAAGTTTTTATTGTGGCAGTCACAAAGGACGTTTCGGCCTACAATTGGCCTTCGTCAGTCTGCCGCCTGCTGCAGATAATGAAGTTAAAAGTGGAGAATTATATAAGATCCTATTACAAGGCAGTGATTTTGGAGGTTACTGCAATGACCAACTGTCTATAACACGTGTAGTGCTCTGGTGAATCCGGGAGAAATTGGAACAGGCAATGGAGCTTAAGTCTCTAGGGGCTTTATGCCTGTAAGAGTTTGTGCCTGGTGGGTATGGGTTAATATCTGTTGATACTTGAACCAATTAATGTTAGAGAAAAATAAATTTCGGTCCGGGGCTAGCAGCGGATACTGCGTCCAGGTCCATACGCCCAGGCACTACACCTGCACGTGTTCATGTAACCTGATCTACTGATACAAGACTGTTAAAGCGCCTCAGGCATTAACTTCTTAGGACTATAAGAAATTTATTTTTCTCTAACATTAATTGGTTCAAGTATCAACAGATATTAACCCATACCCACCAGGCACAAACTCTTACAGGCATAAATCCCCTAGAGACTTAAGCTCCATTGCCTGTTCCAATTTCTCCCAGATTCACCAGAGCACTACACGTGTTATAGACAGTTGGTCATTGCAGTAACCTCCAAAATCACTGCCTTGTAACAGGATCTTATATAATTCTCCACTTTTAACTTCATTATCTGCAGCAGTCGGCAGACTGACGAAGGCCAATTGTAGGCCGAAACGTCCTTTGTGACTGCCACAATAAAAACTTATTTTCAAAAAGGATCATTCAGTTGAGTGCCAAGTTACTTTATTATCCACTGGGGATTAAGACACACTCTATGTGGTCAGTGGGCGCCTCTTCGGCCATTCGGCACCAGGCCTCGGCAGAACAGGTCTGCAAGGCTGCGACTTGGTCCAGTCTGCATACTTTTTACAAAATATTACCAATTTCATTCTCAGGCCTGTCCGCAAGGCTGCAACTTGATCCAGCCTGCATACCTTTACAAACATTGCCTAGTTCATTCTCAGGCCTCTGCAAATGCAGCCTGCAATCGGCAGTACCTCACTGTTGACTCAGTGGTACATGAGGTATTAGCAGATGTATGCTCCCCACCCAGGGACTGCTTTAGGACATCCCACTATCTCTGTCCCCCCCAATGAGGCGTAGGAGAAATAGGGATTTCTGTGTACTCACCGTAAAATCCTTTTCTCCGAGCCAATCATTGGGGGACACAGCACCCACCCTGTTTAGCCTATTGGCTCACTGTAGCATTCTTAGGCTTTGACTTAGTTATGGTTATTATTGACTGTTTATGCTCCTATTGCTTTCTTCACCAAACTGGAGAAATCTCAGCCAGCGAGAGGGTGTATACTGCAGGGGAGGAGTTATCTTTTTTTCTGGTTTACTTAGTGTCCTCCTAGTGGCCAGCAGCACAACAACCCAGTTTTAGCATTTAGTGAACCTATCAAAAAAAGCCAAACAAAAAACAACTGTGGGATTGCACTTTGTTTTTTTTTTGCAATTTCACAGCACTTGGAATTTTTTTCCCGTTTTCGAGTACACGACATGGTAAAACCAATGGTTTAGTTCAAAAGTACAACTTGTCCCGCATAAAATAAAGCCCTCACATGGCCATATTGATGGAAAAATAAAAAACTTATGGCTCTGGATAGCAGGGGAGCAAAAAAACAACAAAAAAATCGAAAAAATCTCCGGTCATTAAGAGGTTAAGCAGGTCGTTTTGTGACTATGTTGAAATTTAGTGGAAATGGGATTTTTGGGATTAATTTTCATGGCAAGGAATGACTTTACAATTCATCTGATTTTATTTTCTGAATTATCTATAGTTATTGCAAATTGCAACTATCACAAATTTTGTTTCACAAAATTTGCTGCTTCATTTGTCATCTGATGGATTTCTTGTACGATCTTCCTGCAGCTGACCACACATACACCGATCGTCACACATTGCATTAGTGAGCTGTGTAGCAGCACTGCACGTTTGCTGGGAATTGTTGTGGATTTGTAATAAGGCGGATAACCATTCATTTTCTAACAGGTGATGTTAAGATATAGAAAAAAAAAATGGTATATCTTTTTTTTTCCCCCCTACAGTTGTGCTCGGTCAGTCTGTAGTAAGATGCCAGGGACTTGGCATTAGCGACACGCACCAGGAAACTTTGAGACATGTAGCTCGTCCAGGATTCCCTACGGATGTTTCAGAAGTGGCACATGTGTGATGGGCTGGTTTGGAATCACTAGTTCCTTTATAAATGTTATACCTGTACAATAGGTGTTGTTATAGCAGATTTTGTCTTCTATGATTTTTATGCAGTTTTTTTTTTTTTTTAGTAATTATATAATAGAGTTGAAGCACCAACAGAAAGCCTTGTTTTTTTTTTCACCAGTGTCTAGGTTCTTTTTTGGAATGATGATACAACCTCCAACTTGTCAAACTTCAAAGTGGTGCAAAGACAAAAGACTACAAATAATTGCAATAGCAAATGAAAAAGTCAGCACTGGCCCTTCTTTAAATGAGAATTACAAAGGGCTGAATTTTCTTCAAAGTTGGATTGTTGACAAAGTGCAATAGTGCTCGCAGGGTGGCATCAGGGGCAGCGATATCAACTGGAGACATGACCGATAACGAAAGTTTCGCCCTGAATTTGGTCTTCTACTGGTCCATGTTCGGGTTTGAATATCAGAAAGTTCATGCGTTTCAGAGTTCTTCAATGCAATAAGTGAAATTAATCTATTATAGAGTCATTACAGATTGATCTATTTCATGTGTTTATTTCTGTTAATGCTGATGATTATGGCTTGCCGCCAATGAAAACCCAAAAGTCATTATCACAATAAACTAGCATACATAAGAAAAACACCTGCAAAGTCTTACTAAGGGTGTGTGCACACGCTGCGGATTTTGCTGTGGATCCGCAGCGTTTCTGGCCCTGTGGGTCCGCAGCAGAATCTGCTGCGTTGTATGGTACCATTTTACTCTATGTAAAATGGAAACCGCTGTGCACATGCTGCGGAATTTTCCGCGCGGTTTTGCTGTGGTTTCAAATCTGCAGAAAGAAATTACGTCACTTTTCTGCGGATTCCGCTGCAGTTTACCATCTCCATTGTAGAGGTGATAAACTGCAGGTCTTTTGACCTGAAATTTACCTGCGGATTTTACAAAATCAGCAGGGAGAAATCCGCAGCACCTAAAAACTACGTGTGCACATACCCTAAGTGTTTATAAAGGTCCCTTAGTCTGTTTCAGTAGCTCCACAATCATGGGGAAGACTGCTGACTTGACAGATGTCCAGAAGGCAGTCATTGACACACTCCACAAGGAGGGTAAGGCCTGTTTTACACATCCGTTTTTTGACGTCCGTCAAAATCCACCGTTTTAGAAAAAAAAACGGATCCACCATTTTTTTTTTTGCGGATCCGTTGTTTTCTCCATAGACTTGCATTAGTGGCTAAAGCGGATCCGTCCAAAAAATGGATCCAGTAGCATCCGTTTGTGGCAAAACGGATCTGCTTTTTCACACTTTGGCGGACGTCAAAAAACGGATGTGTGAAACAGGCCTAAGTCACAAAAGGTCATTGCTAAAGAAGCTGGCTGTTCACAGAGTGCTGTATCCAAGAATATTAGTGGAAAGGTGAGTGGAAGCAAAAAGTGTGGTAGAAAAAGGTGCACAAGCAACCGGGATAACCACAGCTTTGCAAGTGTCACATTCCTTGTGTCAAGCCACTCATGACCAAGACAATGCCAGAAGCGTCTTACCTGGGCCAAGGAGAAAAAGAACTGGACTGTTGCTCTGTGGTCCAAGATGGTGATTTCAGATGATAGTAAATTTTGCATTTCATTTGGAAATCAAGGTCCCAGAGTCTGGAGGAAGAGTGGAGAGGCCACAATCCAAGCTGCTTGAGGTCTAGTGTGAAGTTTCCACAATCGGTGATGGTTTGGGGAGACATGTCATCTGCTGGTGAAGATCCACTGTGTTTTATCAAGACCAAAGTTAGTGCAGCCGTCTACCAGGAAACTTTAGAGCACTTCATGCTTCCCTCTGCCGACAAGCTTTTTGGAGATGGAAATTTCATTCTCCAGCAGGACTTGACACCTGTCACACTGTCAAAAGTATCAATACCTGATTTACAAGCAACAGTATCACTGTGCTTGATTGGCAGCAAACTCGCCTGACCTTAACCCCATAGAGAATCTATAGGGCATTGTCAAGAGGAAGATGAGAGACAAAGCAACCTGGGCTTCCATAACACCTCAGCAGTGCCAAAGGCTGATCGCCTCCATGCCATGACGCATTGATGCAGTAATTGATGCAAAGGAGCCCCGACCAAGTACTGAGTGCATTTACTGAACATACATTTAAGTAGGCCAACATTTCAGATTTTCAAATCATTTTTCAAGCTGGTATAAAGTGTTCTAATTTACTGAGATAATGACTTTTGGGTTTTCAGTGGCTGTAAGGCATAATCATTAGAGCTGAGCGAAACGGGTCGAAAAATTTCAAAAGTCGCCGACTTTTGGCAAAGTCGGGTTTCATGAAACGAAACCCGACCCTAAGATGACGTCGGCCACGAGGTCGGCGACTTACGCGCCAAAGTCGCGTTTCAAAAGTTTGTTTTGCGCTCTTTTTCAGCCAATCAGGATCCACAGACACTGTGGGCAACGTAATGACATAGGCAGGGGTCACCACCATCTTTCAGAAGGGCATGCAAGTGATTGGCGTCACAGGGGTTATAAAAGGGCGTGCACGCCGACCGCCATCTTACTTCTGCCGATCTTAGCATAGGGAGAGGTTGCTGCTGCTGATTCTGTAGGGAGAGCGTTAGGCAGGGAAGAAGAAAAAAAAACTGCTTCTGCTGCTAGCGATTTTGCCTGTACAACACACCAGTCACTGTGTGTGCAGTGCAAGGGGAGGCTATATTGTGGTGGATCAGCGGTGTTGGTTGTTAGGCTGCCTTCTAAGGCTTCCTGACAGCTGCATTGCTGTTTACCCACTGCTCTGCAAACTGCTTTTTTAAAAGCAATCCCAATTTTTTTTTTTGTCCTGCTGAGGTACTGAGCGTGCATTTTTTCACACCATACAGCGGTGTACGCTCCTCACACAGTACCGTGTAACGGCTGTTATCACAGCCACAGTGAAGCTATCTGTGTGTCACTCTGTGAGAATAAGTCGAGGACATGTTCCGTTCTTACAGACCTGCACCTACTAGTTTTGTCTAGCTTTCAAACAGTTAAATATATTTGCTGTTTGATCACATTCAAAACTATAGAGAGACAGTGTGTGTCAGTCCGTATACTTAAAAAACACGGAGCTTGACAATTTTACGTACACCGGACAGCCGTGTACGTGCACGCTCCTCTCAGTACCGTGTAACGGCTGTTATCACGGCCACAGTGAAGCTATCTGTGTGTCACTGTGGAAGGATAAGTGGAGGACTTGTTCCGTTCTTACAGACCTACACTCTAGGGAGATTCCTATTCTGCCCAATTCTACATACACCTTGTAGTTTGTGATACACTAGCCAATTTCTGCCTGGGACATAGCGCTCTGATATTCAGTGGGCCTCACACAATCCAAAAGTGTCCAGTGTCCACTAGTGTGTGCAGAAATTCAAAATCTCCCTTATCCTGTAGTCACTTTTTTCACACCTGTGCCATCGAGCCTGTGACATAGCGCTGTGATATTCAGTGGGCCTCACACAATCTATAAGTGTCCAGTGTCCACAAGTGTGTGCAGAAATTCAAAATCTCTGTGATCCTGTAGTCACTTTTTTCACACCTGTGCCATCGAGCCTGTGACATAGCGCTGTGATATTCAGTGGGCCTCACACAATCCATAAGTGTCCAGTGTCCACAAGTGTGTGCAGAAATTCAAAATCTCTGTGATCCTGTAGTCACTTTTTTCACACCTGTGCCATCGAGCTTGTGACATAGTGCTGTGATATTCAGTGGGCCTCACACAATCCATAAGTGTCCAGTGTCCACAAGTGTGTGCAGAAATTCAAAATCTCTGTGATCCTGTAGTCACTTTTTTCACACCTGTGCCATCGAGCCTGTGACATAGCGCTCTGATATTCAGTGGGCCTCACACAATCCATAAGTGTCCAGTGTCCACAAGTGTGTGCAGAAATTCAAAATCTCCCTTATCCTGTAGTCACTTTTTTCACACCTGTGCCATCGAGCCTGTGACATAGCGCTGTGATATTCAGTGGGCCTCACACAATCCAAAAGTGTCCAGTGTCCACTAGTGTGTGCAGAAATTCAAAATCTCCCTTATCCTGTAGTCACTTTTTTCACACCTGTGCCATCGAGCCTGTGACATAGCGCTGTGATATTCAGTGGGCCTCACACAATCCATAAGTGTTCAGTGTCCACAAGTGTGTGCAGAAATTCAAAATCTCCCCTGTCCTATAGACACCTTGTACCTTGTTTTACATTACTATATAGTTTGTTGGATTTTGTCTACATTTCTACAAAAAATGAGGAAGGCTGGTGGAAGAGGCCGTGGAATTGGGCGGGGGTTGGCAGCTGGTAATGATGGTGTTGGTGGTGGATCTGATGGTAGTGGCAAGAGCAAAATAGGACCGAATGCAGGAGGTGTTGAGCCTGCGTCATCGAAGGCTTAGTTTTCTAGGAGTTGGCAAACCGCTTTTAAAGCCAGAGCATCAGGAAAAAGTTTTGTCTTACATTGCTGACTCAGCCTCCAGCTCTATCGCCTCCTCTTCTGAAGTTGTAAAAAGTAAAAGCACTGAGTCATCATTGGAGGCTCATGTTCATGAACCATACCTTTCCTTGTGTCCTTCACCCCATCCAAGATTGAAGGATGACGCAGGCCATACTACTGATTACTCCATGGAGCTGTTTTCACATACCATGCCTGGATTATCAAGTGAAATGGTGAATTACCCAGGCCAAGATGAATCTGACATGGAGTGCACTGATGCACAGCCGCTGATAGATGATTCTGCTGGTACATTCACTCAGAGCACTACACTGTCCTCACAGTGTACAGAGCCAGATTCTGACCCTGATGAGACTCAGGTGCCCCTTCCCGCACACTATACCACCATACACGGTGACACAGAGGAAGGTGCACATGACATTGAAGAGGAGGTGATGGATGACCCAGTTGTTGACCCAGATTGGCATCCATTGGGGGAAGAGGGTGCTGCTTCCAATAGCTCAGATGAGGAGCATCCACAGCAGACATCGACATCGCAACAGCTGTTATCTGGCAGGCCCGGAGCACTCCAAAGACAGGTTCCAAAAATCAAAAGAGTTGCTGGACAGCTTGTCCAGAGGGTCAAAAGATCACAGCGTGCTAGGCCGCAAAATGTCTGCCAAAGTAGGAAGAGTGCAGTGTGGCACTTTTTTGAACAAAATCCTCATGATCAGGCCAAGGTTATCTGTAAGAAGTGCGCAAAGACCTTTAGCCGAGGGAAAACTCTGAAAAATTTGAATACCAGTTGCATGCTTAGACATTTAACCACCTTGCACTTGCAAGCGTGGACACAACACCAAACCTCAAGTGCCACATGTGCAACTGATCACAAAGAAGGTAGTCAGCAACGCTACATTGTTTCCCCCACTGTAAGCCCACCGGTTAGCACAGCAGCAAATGTTGAGGTGTCGTTGCAAGGCCACAGCAGTCAGGGAATCCCACTGTTATAGCAACGAAATACTGAATCTAGGCCATCAGAAAGAACACCAACTCCATCACCATCATCAACCCTCTCTCAGTCCGCCCTGTCCACCGCTACTTCCACCATATGCAGCTCTCAAGTCCAGCTCACCCTCCCAGACACTATGAGTAGGTCAAGAAAGTACTCAGTCTCTCATCCGCGTACACTGGGTTTGAACGCCCACATTGCCAAACTAATCTCGTTTGAGATTATGCCCTATCGGTTGGTGGAAAGCGCAGCTTTCCGCGAACTCATGGCCTATGCAGTACCACGCTATGACCTACCCAGTCGCCACATCTCTCGCAAAGCCATCCCAGCCCTCCACCATCATGTGAAAGACCGCATTGTCCATGCACTCAAGCAGTCAGTGAGTGGAAAGGTGCACCTCACAACTGATGCATGGTCCAGTCGGCATAGCCAGGGCCGTTACGTGTCCATCACTACGCACTGGGTTAATGTGGTGGATGCAGGGTCCACAGGGGACAGCGGTGGTGGGACAGTGCTGCCTAGCCCACGGTATAGGAAACAGTTGGCTGTAGGCGTTCGACCCTCCTCCTCCAGAAGCGAAAGCTCGTCCACAGAGCGCAGTCATACGAGCACTCCATCTGCAGCTGCCACTGTTGCACACGAGGTGTCCC
Organism: Dendrobates tinctorius; assembly: GCF_039654945.1. Taxonomy (NCBI): domain Eukaryota; kingdom Metazoa; phylum Chordata; class Amphibia; order Anura; family Dendrobatidae; genus Dendrobates; species Dendrobates tinctorius. The sequence goes on along the minus strand of NW_027361826.1, from coordinate 19,448,116 downwards.
CCTATCGAGCAGCTAGTGGAAAGCGTCAGCAGGCTGTGTTGCAGATGATGTGTTTGGGCGACAGACACACCGCCCAGGTGCTGACCGAGTACTTGAAGCGACAAACTGAGTCATGGCTGGGCAGTGTACATCTTGAGGCAGGCAAGGTAGTTAGTGATAACGGCCGTAATTTTGTGGCAGCCATAGCCCTTTCAAAACTCAGCCACATACCTTGCTTGGCTCACACCTTGAACCTGGTGGTGCAGTGCTTCCTCAAAAATTATCCGGAGTTAACAGCCCTGCTCCAGAAGGTGCGAAGACTGTGCGCGCACATCCGCCGGTCGCCTGTACACTCCGTTCGTATGCAGAAGCTGCAGCGATTGCTCCACCTTCCCAACCACCGCCTCATTATCGACATTTCAACAAGGTGGAACTCCACCCTGCACATGGTGGAGCGGCTGTGCGAGCAGAGGCAGGCCATAATGCATTTGTGGGAGGATACACGGCCAGGCACTTTGAGAGCAGACATGGAGTTGACAGGTGTGCAGTGGTCGAAGCTGAAAGACCTCTGTAAAGTCCTTCAGTGTTTTGAGGAATGCACACGGCTGGTAAGCGCAGACGACGCCATCCTAAGCATGAGCATCCCACTTATGCGTCTGCTCATGCAAACTTTGACGCACCTTAAGGAGCAGGCGTCTGCAGCCAATGTTGACGAGGAGGGAATCCTTGATGACATTCAGCCATTGTCTGCTCAGGGACCTCTCCTGGACGAGGTGGAGGAAGAAGAGGAGGAGGATGATGGGGATGATTACTTAGGGGAGGAGGATGCATCTCGTGGGGCAAGTGAAAATGTTGGCGTGGCAAGGTCTGGTACAGGGTTTGTGCGTGACTGGAGGGATGTGGATTTGCCAGAAAGTGCTCCTCCAACCAGCACTCGCAGTGCATCATTGACACCGGGAACATTGGCCCACATGTCAGATTATGCCTTGCAGATCCTAAAAAGGGCCCCCCGCATTGCCAAAATGATGAACGATGACGACTACTGGTTGGCCAGCATCCTGGATCCACGCTATAAAGGCAAATTACAAAACATCATGCCACAGGAGAACCTTGACCTAGTATTGGCTAATAAACAAGCAACTCTGGTAAATTGGTTGCTTGAGGCATTCCCAGCACACAGCAGCAGTGATGGTTCTCACACGAGCCGTACGGGCCGGGGGCAGCTTGGCAGAGGTGTTCATGGTGCACACAGCAGAAGTGGCGTTGGAGACAGGGGTTTCATGACAATGTTGTGGACTGATTTTTCAAGTACCGCTCACACAACTGGTAATACTGCATCGATGGAAAGTGACAGGAGACAGCAGTTGTCAACTATGGTTACAAACTACTTTTCCTCCCATATCGATGTTCTCCCACACAGGTCATTCCCCTTTGACTATTGGGCCGCTAAACTGGACACCTGGCCTGAATTGGCACAATATGCCTTACAGGAGCTCGCTTGCCCAGCTGCAAGTGTGCTATCGGAGAGTCTTCAGTGCAGCTGGATCAATCCTGACAGAAAAAAGGACTCGTCTGTCAACCCAAAATGTGGATGATCTAACCTTCATTAAAATGAACCATACATGGGTTTCCAAGGATTTTGTCCCACCTTCCCCTGATGACATAGGGTGACAGAAAAATTGCTTGCTTTGGTCCACCTCTTCCTGGGACTTGACCTATTTCGCCTTTTGCATCAGCTGAATGTCCAACATCAACATATGCCACTTTCTAAAACTCCCTAACTGTGCTGCCTCCCCCCTCATGGCCGGGGTCACCACCTAGCGCACGACACAGTGCGAGTGCCATTGCCCTGGACAGGTGGGTAGGCCGACTCTTGGGCGTGGGCACTGGCACAGGGTCCCTCATAGTGCAATCAAGTGTCTCTGACGGTGGTGGTGCACACCCGCCGTCAGACACACCGCCGTACTATGAGGGGCCCAGTGCAAGTACCGACGCCCACGAGTGGGCCCCCCTTGCTTGGGCAGGGCCCCACCATTTGCAATCTTTACCTCTCCCTGCTCCTCCGCTGTGTAGTCTGGGCCGTCAAATCCATACTGTGCCTGACACCGTCTGAGCCTGCCTCCTGATGTATAGACATATATTTTGAATGTGTACGCTATCCATACATGTTATCCGGTGATACGGTACCCTTTCTCACCTTTGTGCAATCACTTGCAAGCCATACTGGGCCTAACACCGTCTGAGCCTGCCTCCTGATGTATAGACATATATTTTGAATGTGCACGCTATCCATACATGTTATCCGGGGATACGGTACCCTTTCTCACCTTTGTGCAATCACGTGCAATCCATACTGGCCCTAACACCGTCTGAGCCTGCCTCCTGATGTATAGACATATATTTTGAATGTGTACGCTATCCATACATGTTATCCGGGGATACGGTACCCTTTCTAACCTTTGTGCAATCACGTGCAATCCATACTGGGCCTAACACCGTCTGAGCCTGCCTCCTGATGTATAGACATATATTTTGAATGTGTACGCTATCCATACATGTTATCCGGGGATACGGTACCCTTTCTCACCTTTGTGCAATCACGTGCAATCCATACTGGGCCTGACACCGTCTGAGCCTGCCTCCTGATGTATAGACATATATTTTGAATGTGTACGCTATCCATACATGTTATCCGTGGATACGGTACCCTTTCTAACCTTTGTGCAATCACGTGCAATCCATACTGGGCCTAACACCGTCTGAGCCTGCCTCCTGATGTATAGACATATATTTTGAATGTGTACGCTATCCATACATGTTATCCGGGGATACGGTACCCTTTCTCACCTTTGTGCAATCACGTGCAATCCATACTGGGCCTGACACCGTCTGAGCCTGCCTCCTGATGTATAGACATATATTTTGAATGTGTACGCTATCCATACATGTTATCCGGGGATACGGTACCCTTTCTCACCTTTGTGCAATCACGTGCAATCCATACTGGGCCTGACACCGTCTGAGCCTGCCTCCTGATGTATAGACATATATTTGCTGTTAAGCAAGCTACAGCACCTGTGGTTTGCACACGTTAAGTTTTTCATTTTTTCAGGAATGACGGTTAGGCCTAATTCCGGAACTGCGGTTGACCTGCACTTACTGGGAAAGCATCGTTCACGGGTAATAATTGTAATCAGTGATCCCCATCACTAACGTTGTTCAGCGGGTTATCTGCACCTGTAAGCGACAAACACTGGCGTTTTCAGTGTAGCGCACATGCAGCCACGGACATGTAAGGGCATGACACACCAGTTATTGGCCAATCTCATGTGCCAGAGCCTCACCTGTCCCTCTAGTAAGCCGGACTCGGACCGCGGGGCATGACGGAGTCTCGTTCGTTAACGGAATTAAGCTTGCAATGTGTGCATCTTTTCTGTAGCTGGCATGGTTGAGGTTTCCTAGGTGGAGTCGAATTTAACCGTAGGCTCCACTCCTGGTGGTGCCCTTCTGGACATTCCTTTAAGGTTCAGCTTTGCAACCCTACTGCCCACGTAAAACAAACACTTTGCCTTCATGAACGCTGTTTGGAGGGTCATGACTCGTGGGAATAACGCCGCCCAATCAGTTAACCTGCTAGAGAGATCCTTCGTTGCTCCCAAGCATGACATCACACTCCCTAGGAGGAAGGTAATTCCACTGTGGCGACCGTACTCCTGGGGGCGACACAAGTGCTCTGATGCCCAGCCACTGCTCGATGAATCTGCTGGTACATTGACCCAGACCACTACATTCCCCTCGCACGCTACACGGCCTGAATCTGACACTGATGAAACTCAGGTTACCCTTCCCATATACAGTTCCATCTTACACGGTGACAAAGAGGAAGCTGCAGATGAAAGTGCAGGTTCGCCGCACCCGCCATCAGACACACCACCGTACTATCAGGGGCCCTGTGCCAGTGCCGTCGCCAATGAGTGGGCCCCCCCTGCTTGCTCAGGATCACAGCACTTGCAAGGTTGAAATACTGTGCAGTGAGATGGAAGATGGGGACGACGAGGAGTCCAGGGATTCCCTAGCGAGGAGACTTATTTGATTGTTTTCAATGTTGGGACAGCAATTTTTGGGGAGCACTATACTCTGGAGAATGATAGATGGGGCCCACCATACACTGGAACATTCCAAAGGTGGACATCAGACACTGGAGCAGCATTTACAGGGCCCATTATACACTAGAGCATTAGAAATGGGGCCCATTATGTTTGGAGCATTATTTGGGCCCATAAGACAGTGGAGCTTCATCCATGGGGACCAAAATATACTGTAGCATTATGTGGAGCTCATCATATACTGTATGGAACATTATATGGGACCAATGATTCTGTATGGAGAAATAGATGGGCCTCGTCATGAGATGTAAAAAGTGAAGTATTTTTCATTGTACTATACCGCTATTTCTCTGCCGTATCGGAGCATGATGAGTTGTGGTATGTGTTAAAGGGGCGCTCTTTCGCCCAGGGCACATGAAAACCTGCAGCCAGCCCCCCCCCCCCACAAATTTAGCCAAATAACCCCCATTTTTCAGTGCGTAACTTGTATTATGAAGTTAATTAAGGTTGACAAGCTTAAGTAAGAAGAATTGATGCTTTTGGCATTCAAATGGGCACTGTAGGTGTGTTTCCTGTCCTCCTCTCACTGCCGACTTTTATTCCCCATAGACTTACATTGGGTTTCGTGTTTCGGGACGACCCCGACTTTTCCCTATAATCGGCCGATCTTGCTCGACCCGACTTTTGGAAAAGTCGGGTTTCACGAAACGAAACGCGACCCTAAAAAACCAAAAGTCGCTCAACTCTAATAATCATCATTACCAGAAATAAACACGTGTAATAGATCACTCTGTGTGTAACGACACTATATATGTTTCACTTTTCATATTGAAGAACTGAAATCAATTAACTTTTTGATGATATTCTCATTTTTGTGAGAACCACCTGTATAAGACTGTGTGCACACGCTGCGGAATCTGCTGCGGATTGATCTGCACGGATTTGATAAATCCGCAGGTCAAAAGACCTGCGGTTTATCTGCGGTTATACCATCTCCACAATGGAGGAGATGGAATCCACAGAAAGAATTGACATGTTAATTCTTTCTGCAGTTTAGAAACCACGGAAAATTACGCAGCGTCTGCACTGCAGTTTCCATTTCCCATAGGGAATAATGGTACTGTACACCGCAGCAGAATCGGCAGCGTGTGCACACACCCTAAGTGTATTCTTCATGACTGGCAGGAGCAGCGGCCGCTCTGTATGATCATGGTCCCGGCGCTCCGCTCTAACCTGTAACACCATTTCATTATCCTATCACCATTAATGTCACCAATAACACACGGAGCCATCACAGTTAAAGCTGGATTGTATTTAACAGATCTAAGCAGCATTGGAATTACATTTACACAGAGCAGATCGTGCAGGATCCGCCGGGACAACCCCAAAGATTTACAGAGTTCTGCACAGTGACTAGAGAATCCCTTACACATGTAACACCTCCTTTCAGATGAAATCACACACATCTAGTCATCTGTTTTACATAGATCCAGCAGCAATCAATTATCTTAAGTGGACCAAAAAAAAAAAGCCAGTTGCAATTTTTTATGACACTGAAGTTTATGGGTGACGGATTTGATGCACAGACATCTGTTTTTCTTCCATTTTTTTTTTTGCTCACTGGATCAGTTTCAAACAGACGACCATGTGGATGTGGCCTTATGGTTAACATATGGGTAGATGACATTATAGCTGATTGTTCCACACAGTACAAACATCTTTGCATCGCTCCCATACTGTTACAGGACAATTTGGCAGCCATTTTTTAGGAGTGGAGGACACTGAGGCACAAGGTAAAAATTGGTTAAGATGACAAATGGCAGCCACCGCTCTATGTAGGGGATAACATATACAGTATATTCTGCACACAGGGGGTAGTCATCACCAAAATACTAGTGTATCTGAAATAATGCGCATGCTACATCGGTATAGTCTTTATATAAAGCTTACACAAATTATATATCTGCCATCACATCCAAAAAACAGCATAATGTAGAGGGATGACGATTCCAGTGATGTGTCACTTACTGGGCTGCTTGCTGTAGCTGTGATCCAAATCACTAGATAACTAGTAAACTTAGGGCCATGCAGTCCAACCACAACTCCACCGATTTTATACTGCATAGGCAGAAAGTGCCAGTGGATGGGGTTATACAGGGCTCAGCATTCAGAAAACGGCTAGATCTGCAGCAGAAAAAACAGATTTTAATCAAAACTGCAGAAAGCAGCCCAGTAAGTGACATCGCTGAAATCCGTGTTGCTGCTCCCAGATGGGGGTAACAGAAACCAGCTCTCAGATTTCACTGTATTCTAATCAGAGTGGCTGATAATTCTTTGTGCAGCCCTCGTAAAAACTTTCCTGTATAATAGGCCTTATAGGCTACCTTTTACAGGAACTGTGTCGGGAATAAAAGTATGATTTTATATCAATCAATATAAATTTTATTTTTTCAATTCTGATATATTAGAAAAAAAATAAAAGGTTTGGAAAAGTTATAAAAATAATAATTACCTTTTAAACTAAAAAACCCAATAGTAATGCTAACTAGCTTTATAATTGCTGCAAAGGTGGGCAGTAACTGCTGGAGTCACGTCTCCCCTTATGGACGATTAGCAAAGGGGGAGGATAATGTTTGGAATCACAGTGTAGAGCCATTTTTTTGGGTGATGGCACGTGGTCAAAGTGTGTGTACGGGCGCCCTTACCTATTTGACTCGTAACCAAGCTTTGCTTTTGATAAGCCACAAAGCTCAGTGTAAACCCACTTTCTGCACTCAGGCATCCCAGTATTATAAAGTGTTGTCGGCAGGACACGATGGGGCAGATTTACTAAGCTACAGGTGCCAGCATTCAGGTTTAATTCGCACCGCATTAAGAAGTCGCAAGATGATGACGCAGGCGCTATGCATTTTAGAGACACTTATCAAGAGGTTGTGGCCTATGACAGAGTGTCATAGGAAGAGGGGTGTAGTCCTAAATTCATATTCTCTTAGGCCATGTGCACACGGTGCAGATTCTGCTGCGGATCCGCAGCATTTCTGGCCCTGCGGGTCCGCAGCAGTTTCTGCTGTGTTGTACAGTACCATTGTTTTCAATGGTAAAACCAAAAACGCAGTGCACATGCTGCGGATTTTTCCGGGCGGATTTGCTGTGGGTTCAAATCTGCAGCATGTCAATTCTTTGTGCAGAATCCACAGCGGTTTCACACCTTCTCCATTGTAGGACCTGAGAATTTACCTGCGGATTTTTCCAAATCCGTGCGGAAAAATCCGCAGGACCTAACACTACATGTGCACATGGCCTTAAAGGGAATCAGTTACCAGGTTTCTGTCCTGTAATCTGAGTGCAGCCTAATGTAATCAGCAGGAGAATATAATTACAGGACAACTTGGCACAGGAAGGGTAGTCCAACCCCATCGTCAGCACTGATTAGCAGCTGTCTGTGTACACTGTATAGTGACAGAGAGCTGCCGATCAGTGGTCTGGGCGGGATTACACAGCTCCACTAGATCCGCAGCAGAGAAAACTGACTCTCACAACTGCAGCACCCAGTACACTAAGTGACACATCGCTGGAATCAGGATCTTTCTCCCTACATCAAGCTGCTATTTCCAGCAGACTCATCTCCAGGATACACGTTGATGCTGTGGACTCTGATCCTGCAGTTGCCCTATTACCATTTCTACATCCCCCCTATTTCATCTTTGCTTAATAGTTAGGTAAAAATTAAAAAAGGACAGCAAGGAGGAAGCATGACTGCAGGCTCTGACCACACTGCGTGTTTGTAGTCTTACCATGGAGACAGGAAGTCCTGCATTGGTGAGGTCATAACTAAGTATTCTAAACTTTATTTTTTGTTTGCACAGAAGCAATAGAGCAAACAGCTGCAGGTGTGAATATAGCCAATAAATATATATATTTTTACATTTTAAAACATAACAAATGTTTAAGTATAGATCTTCTGTTAGTGCTTTAATAATGTATGTACAATGCAATATTTTATATTACATCCTCTTTCCTGTATATATGGATTTAGGACAAACTATTTGGGGAAGATTCATCAAAGCTTTTACATCAGATTCACACTCGTTTGGATCAGCGCTGCTAAAATAGGGGACGCTGGGGAAGATCCAGGGAATGGCCATTTGTCCAGTGCAAAAATTGCCGGCGTTTCGTATGGCAGAAATGTTAGTCCAGTCCCTGACTGAAGTAGCACTTCTGGCACGGCGCATGTGCTAGATTCATCACGTGGCGTGCACCAGCATAGCGTGAGTGTGCGCGACGCCAATGCTGATGAAATCGGCCCCACTGCGTTTATGTTCCACTTTGTGCTAAAAAAAAAAAAATTATATAAAAAAGATAAATCCCTGCCTTCATCCCGCCTTTATGCAAAGACGGAGGTAAATCATCATAGAGAGATCAGTACTGTACATATTGCACATTGCTCGCAAGCCCCAGTGCCCCGACCCAGCGGCTGTAACGCTAAGCCATCTTATTTTACAAGAAAAATCATAAAAATGTAAAAAAGATAAAAGATGCGATCACAGAAGGAGGAGAACCCAGATTAAAAAAAAACAAACAAACATTTGCACACGAATCATCTGCATCAGTGCACAACCGCATGGACGGAGACTGCGACCGGTTCTGGGGTGAAATAACCATGTATGTTGAGCAGAACCCTGCAATAATGCCCTCTATAGGCAGATACCCTGCGCTTTATGAGCAATGATCTGCAGTTTCCAGTAATGCAATAAAAAAAAAAGCCAGATCCATGCTGCTTATTAAAATACTTCTCCATATGTAGGGCTTTACAGTTAAAGTAGAAGGACGTCATGTCTCCTGGCAGAGGGGCTCTCCCAACGTGAATTAGAAAAAGTTAAGGAATTCTTACCAAACCACATGATAATCCTAAGCAACCCTGCTCCTATGGAAAGCGTATGACACATTGGGACACTTGCCAGGCCAATTAAAGCTAACTGGTCACAATAACCACAATGTTCTACTCGAAGATATCTAACTATTTAACAGTAAGTTGTGTCCATCCAAACTGCCCACTGCATGAGGTCCATGTTCCCTACTTTTTTTTTTTTTTTTTTTATTTGCACACTTTGCAGTAACTTGTTCGTTCCATTGAATGCAGCAAAATCAATATTCCGGTAAATGCCACTCAATGCTTTGTACAGCTTTGATTTCATTGATATCTCATTAAAAGTTTGCCCTCTGGTGGCTAAATCCCAGTACTGCACTAGTGGTCGAACATGCACAGGTTGCTTGTGCTTTCAGTGTGTAACCTGAATGTGGTAAGGAGGCATAGCTGCCCTGATTACAAAAAGGGGGAAAATGCATTGAAATGGCAAAAAATAAAAAAAAATAAAGTCTGAAATCATCAGTACGTTCCCAACATAAAAGGAGTGTTAAAACTCAATATATAGATTACAGTATTTGTTACATTTAAAACCATTTACACCAGCCAAACACTAAAGAAGAAGAAGTCTGCAGCTGCAGTTCCACTGGTGAAAAGAGACCACGATTCTAGGTGCTAAATGTCCGTCTTAACCCCATCAGTGGCCTTGGAAGATACTGCATGAAGGCGGCTACAGGGTCACCCCTCCGGCTAAAGATGATTGGGCACAGTCTGCAGAGCGGCTTCACTGGAGCGATCGACATCAACATTCTGGAAGAGAGGGAACATTACTGACGTGAGAACATAGTTCACAGGATGCAAAAGGAGAATCGTTCTGGAAGAGGAGTCACGAAAAGGCATTAAATCGCCCCACTCCCCATACACTCATCAGCTATCGGTAGAGCCACCTACAAACAGGCGCCATCATTACGGGGCAGGCTCTGCTCACCTCTGCATCGGGGGGCGAGGGTAAGGCACATCCGATGCATGCCGCAATGGGTGCACAATCTGCAAATATTGTCCCATCCTCTCCTCCAGATGCAGGAACGTACCGAGGACTCTGGCACATTGCAACCTCCGCTCTCTGATGCTGCACACAATGCCGGTACCATGGGGCTAATAGAAGCGGACTACTCTGGTGCCCACGGAGGCACAGCTCCTGGCACTCCCTCTCAGATGCCATTCCCAGCGCCCCTTATGCAGGTGCTCCCCAGATTACTCATGCATTACAGGACTGGCCAGCGGCGGCTGAAGGACACATGCCGGACAACTCCTGCGCCCACTCGCCAGCACATGGACACTGCTTCCAACCACGTGTGACAGGTGATCCCCTACTGTAAGGGATCCTTAACCAGTCCGGTGCTGGGGCGCCTTCTGTAAAGATGCCAAGACGGCATGAAGCCACACTGGTGACCCAGCCGGGCTGGTGAGCAACGTCACAAGACATCAGCCCGCTCTCGGACCAGCGTTACGCTATGCGGCAGTGTCCTGTTCTGTGGGTGCACAAATAGGATCCCGTCCCAGAGATAAAGAGACCCAAATTCTGCACTTCAGACAGACGCAGCGGGGACGGGTGATGTAAGGAGCAATCTAGAATGGTAATAAATAGACCTTTATCATTACACAGATTGCAATGTGGGGACTGCAAGGAGCGCCGTGCGCTTGTGTGATGCTGCGGCGTCCACTGCTAGCAAAATGCAGGAGAGCGCACCTATCAGAAGTGCCGAATTAATGAGGTTTTTTTTTTATTCTCAGACAGGATCGGTTGGAGAAAACAATAAATCGCTGCCTGCCTGAGTTTGATCTGATATTTGGATCCCACTCGGCCAGTCAAAGAGTCCATGGGAAAAATAAATCGGAGACTGCACTCAGATGACATCTGAGTGCAGTCAGATATCCACACACTTACAGAATTTAGACATTTTTTTTCTCCACATCAGAAAATCTGATTGAAGTGTGATTAGCATAATCGCCAAGATTCTCTGGGATGAGGAATCGGCTTGTGTGCCCATGGCCAGCATCTGGTGACCAATACTATACTTCTGTGCAGACTGTCTCACACAAGCATTGTTTCTGGCAGGGTTATCCCACCCCCGGGCAGTGCTACCCCATCTATACCATACATAGAGAGCACATGTACCGCAGACGGTCAGCAGCCAGAACACAGGGACGTCGGAGCAGGAGGTCAGTGCGATTTCACAAGTATTGGCAGGTAATTAGAAGATGTTAATTAGCTGCAGATTTGATTTTGAGATTAATTAGGACACCCCACACCTACAGTCACTTGGCCGTAGGGGTCTTCACGTTACATAATTTGACTTCAAATTAAAATAGAAGTGAGCGAAATTAATCATGGATTTGGGATTAATTAAAAAAGCAGTAATAAAAATGAGAAAAGGCACCATTGCTGGGTCCACGGTGGTCGGGCACAGTTATCAGGGCAGCCTCAGATGGCCGGGATATATCTACGTTCTAAGGAGCAGAATATCACAAAGTCATGAGGCACAGGTCTAAAGAAATGGTTTTTAAGATTATATATTCTGGAAACAAAATGGGAAAGTAGTTAGAAATTACAATTATATGGAGTCCTGATTCATTACTACTGGAACAAAAAAAAAAAAAAAAGCTTTCAGCACCCATGATCATCAGGGCATTACCCCACTATCTGGGCTTTGCTTCAGCAGTATTTGTACTTTGTGCTCAGTGCGGCACCCTCCCACAACGCCGGCGCTCAGTGCGGCACACTCCCACAACGCCGGCGCTCAGTGCGGCACCCGCCCACAACGCCGGCGCTCAGTGCGGCACCCGCCCACAACGCCGGCGCTCAGTGCGGCACCCGCCCACAACGCCGGCGCTCAGTGCGGCACCCGCCCACAACGCCGGCGCTCAGTGCGGCACACTCCCACAACGCCGCACTTCCATATTTTTTTTGGACATGTCCATTACTAGGCAGACATTCAGCGAGTGGCTTACCTCGGGTTTATCTCTGTGAGTGTTTACGGCTTCTACATTTAGACTGATCGCTTCCACTTTACAACCTATAGAGGACAAAAATCAGCAAATGTAAAAAGTCACATATAGCTATATAGTACACTCTTAAACCCCTTAACGACCAGCGGTATTTTTGGTTTTGCATTTTCACTTTTTGCTCCCCTTCTTCCCAGAGCCATAACTTTTTTATTTTTTGATCAAAATGGGCATGTGAGGGCTTATATTTTGCGGGACGAGCTGTACTTTTGAAAAACACCATTGGTTTTACCATGTCGTGTACTCAAAAACAGGGAAAAAAATCCAAATGCGGTGAAATTGCAAAAAAGTGCAATCCCACACTTTTTTAGCACATTCACTAAATGCTAAAACTGACCTGCCACTATGATTCTCCAGGTCATTACGAGTTCATAGACACCAAACATGTTTAGGTTATTTTTTATCTAAGTGGTGAAAAAAAATTCCCATCTGTCAAAAAAAAAAAAAAAATTGCTCCATTTTCTGATACCCGTAGCGTCTCCATTTTTCATGATCAGGGGCCGGGTGAGGGCTTATTTTTTGCATGCCAAGCTGACATTTTTAACGATACCATTTTGGTGCAGTTACGATCTTTTGATTGCCCGTTTTTGCATTTTAATACAATGTTGTGGTGACAAAAAAAAAAAAAAAAAATCGTAATTCCGGTGTTTTGCCTTTTCTTTTAGCGATCAGGTTAATCATTTTTTATCGATAGATCGGGCGATTCTGAACGTGACGATACCACATATGTGTACGTTTTATTTTTTATTATGGTTTTATTTTGAATGGGGCGAAAGAAGGGTGATTTGAACTTTTATATTTTTTTTAACCCCTTAGTGACGGAGCCAGATTTTTTAAATCTGACCAGTGTCACTATGTGGTGATCACTCCGGAACGCTTCAACAAATCCTAGTGATTTGGAGATTGTTTTTTCATGACACATTGTACTTTATGATAACGGTAAATTTAGGTCGATATGATTTGTGTTTATTTATTAAAAAAAAAAAATCAGAAGTTTGAGGAAAATGTTAAAAAAATTAGCAATGTTCAAACTTTGAATGATTATCCCTTTAATCCAGATTGTCATACCACACAAAAACATTCATAAATTACATTTACAAAATGGTTCTGATGTAAAGCAGACATGTGGGAAAATGTTCTTTTATTTTCGTAGCATTTTAGGAGGTTTAAAAATGTAGCAGTAGTTTTTCACTTTTTCAAGGAAATTTACAAAATGTAATTTTTTTTAGGGACTTATCCATGTTTGGAGTGACTTTGGGGGTGCTATATATTGGGAAACCCCCAAAAGTTATAACATTTTAAAAACAGCACCCCCTGACATATTGAAAACTGAAGTTAGGTAGTTTATTAACCCTTCAGGTAATTTTCAAGAATAATGCAAAGTGACATAACAGGACTGAAAATGTGTATTTTTACCTCCTAAATGCCTCTAACTTCTGAACAGGTTACAACAGCCGTCAGACTAAAGCCCCCGTCACACACAGCGATCTCACTAGCGAGATTGCTGCCGAGTCACAAGTTTTGTGACGCAACAGCGATCTCACCAGCGAGATCGCTTTGTGTGACAGCCATCAGCGACCGGCCCCCCTGCCGGGTATCACTGATCGTTCTCTGGAAACCTCTGGACATTTTTGGGGGTCACTGGTCTCGCGCTGGTCAGAACGCATCACTGCATGTGACAGGCGGGAGACCAGCGACCAGGAGCTGGTAACTAAGGTACACATCGGGTTTCTAAGGAGGTGCGCTGCGCCTAGAAACCTGCAGTGTATCTTAGTTACCAGCGCGCTGATGCAGGGAGCTGGTAACCAAGGTACACATCGGGTTTCTAAGTGCTGCACGCCCCTTAAAAACCCAATGTGTACCTTGGTTACCAGCTCCCTGCATCTGCGCGCTGGTAACTAAGATACACTGCGGGTAACTAAGCGACATGCGTCGCTTGTTACCCGTGTGTCGCTGGTCCTGATCGCTCGAGAAGCTGCCTGTTTGACAGCTCACCAGCGATCACATAGCGACTCGCCAGCGATCCTGACAAGGTGATATCGTTGTCGGGATCGCTGGTGAGTCACTATGTGTGACGGGGCCCTAAGGTCGCTATTTGGTTGTGAATTGCCATGGCCCTCGAAGGAAGGGCATTTATTAAGCAGATTTCACACTTCCGACATGCTTGGTCCCAGTATCAACCACAATCTATAAACCAGTCGTTGGGTCTCCAGACCAGAACTGAACCGCCCGATTGCCGGTCTGGACATCGTGGTCAGTAATCAGACTGTGAATGTCTGACTTGTGAAACCTGCCAAAGAGATGCACATAAAGGGACGAAAACAAGAGCAAGAAACTGGAAGACATAGCTGTCTTAAGGATGACATTCATCCACTTTCCTGGATGAACGGCCTTTGACATTCCCTTCTAGGACCAAATACTGCTGATGACCTAAGCTCACATGATTTCTCCATAGTCTCTAGTTCCTCCATGCAGCTTATTAGGAAAAAATCAGTGATCTGAATCATCAAAAATATAAAATAGAATACAGCAGCCTCTGTAAGGGATAAGAAGTGTGCAAACATTGAATATATGAAATGTAAACTGCATTACTGATAGAGATATATATTAAATTACAGTATTTAGTGCATAAATTGGCCAATTCATGAGAGCCCACCAGCCATGTCAAGGCGTAGCTTTCTTTGATGGAACCCTAAAGCTAATATTTATCAAACTTGTCTCTCCCGGGCTACAATTAATGCTGGATTTATAGCCCAGGGTAACAAGACCAGGTAAGATCCAGCATTAATTAAAAAGAGCTTTAGGCTGATGGGAGAAGGAACGCTCCATCAGAAAAGGAGGCAGTCACAGCCTCCAATAGTAAACTACAAAAACTGTCCGCACTTTCTTTATTCTGTTCAGAGGTACTAGTCGTTTCTTTTTGTTTTCCTGGCAGACATGAATTTATGAGCCAAGTACGTTCAATTTTACAAGTATATTCTATATCCCAGTAACGCAGTTCAGCTTCCATATATTCCAGGTTTGCAGACATCTTAGCGCTTACAGAGGCTGCTGTATTCTCTGCTTTGTATATTATGCAGTCACGGCAGCTGGCACCTGTTCACACTTGCTTTATTCTGTTTGGAGGTGCTGGTCAGTTTTTTTTTTCCTGGATGATCAAAAAGTCTAGAAATACTCAAGAAACTGGTGTCTTACCGTAAGCTACGGGCGTCAGCTTCAGGACAGTGTGAAGGGGGCACTTGAGGTAAGGCAGCTGATCTGGAAAAGTAATTTCACATCCAGTAATGTTATATACATCAAAATCCCTAGAAAGAAAACATTGGATTTTGACAAACTTAATATACCGTACATACTCGTGTATAAGCCAAATGTACCACCAAAATAATGTCTCCGTTACAGCGCAGCCACTGTGGTGGTCTTTGCAGGACCAGAAGTGACCATGTCCCACACTTTTGGTCTGATGGAGACTTTCGTGGTATGGCTGGTTTCCTTCTTCTCTAAGCATGATGGCTTAATTACTAATTATATATATGGTTGGTCGACATTCAGAATAAATATCTGCTAGGCGTCCGGTCCTCACCTGCAGTCTTGTCCAAGAAGTAGGCCAGTAGACAGCGCATGACGGCTTGGTGGCAGATCACCAGCACGTTCTCCTGCCGCTCCAGCTCCATGATGACCGGTTCCAGCCGTTGCACCAAGTCCTCATAGGACTGAAAAGCAGATAACTCTGTTATACACTATAATGCAGGCACATGGCATCGCCGGGAGAGTAACTGGACGCAGACAAAATTATAACACTTTAAAGGGAATCTGTTTGTCCCCACCCAATCTAAGAGCAGCATGATGTAGGGGCAGATGTGTAGGAATGTGTCACTCACTGGGCTGCTTGCTGTAGTTTTGATAAAATCAGTCTCATCAGTAAGAGATCATCACTACAGGACTAGTAACCTGCCGCCATGTAGTCCTCCACAGTCATAATCTCTGTATAATCCCGCCCCCAAACTGGCAGATTTCTGCCTATGCACAGAAACCAGCCAATCAGTAGTGTGGGCGGGGTTATACAGCGCTCAACATTCAGAGCACTGCTAGATAAAACAGTGATTTTTATCAAAAATCTAGTGAACAGTCAAGTAAGTGATACACATCTCTAGCATCAGGGTCTCTGGCCCTATATCATGATGTTCTCAGATGTGGCAGCAAAAAACTGGTGACAGATTCTTGTTAAGATGTTCAAGAGCCATGATATCCTGAACAAAAAGGACAAAAATGTAAAAAGTAATCCCCTTCTTACTCTTCGGGCTCGTTCAGACTAGCTTACTGTAAGAATATGTAACATCAGAGTTAAAAATCAGACAAGAGACCACTGTTATTTAATAGGGCCGTGCAGATGACTTTCAAAATGGGCCAAGAGAGCGAAGAGAAAATGAAACATTGCAGCAGGCACTTTTCTCTGTATATTGGACGAGACTCACCCATTTAAGTGTTAGTGCGCAAAATAAAAACGCAAGTTTCATCCGTATTGTAGTCCTTACCATAGAAAACCATTTGATTACCGTATGCACATGTTACACTGCTGTATAACTACAGATGTCACATAGATGGAACACGGATGAAAATCAGCCAAGTTGTTTGGATGCAATTCAGACGATTTGCCATGTGCTCATCTGAGCCCGGCTTTACCCCCAGATTTTCCACAGCTCAATTTGCTAATTTTTCAACTATATTCTGAACTGTTACCAGCTAGCCATTAAAAGGTGCACGCATCAGTCTCCCAGCAGGCGCCGGCCATCGTACAGCCATTAGTCAGCTCAGTAGGGCAGCTAATGCCTGGTAAGAAAACAACCAGCAGCTGTCACTGCGTCCTAATCAACCCACACAGGTCTTCCATCCAAAGACACTTAAGAAAAAAGGCTTCCTCTGCAATTCTGTACTATGAAGGGCATAAATAGAAGCAAAACAAAGACTCCAACTGACCACATCATGGCTTATAAAGTCTGGGGTTACCATTTGGATGGTTTAAACCCGTCCCCAAGATCCTATCCCAATATGTAGCCGGTGTAATAATAATATTAGCGAATACCTCCATTTAGAAATGTAGTATAGTTTGTCTGATTCACCATGTCTTTTTCCGCATGTGCAAGCATTGCAGGACATTCGCTACGACCACTGATACAGTGACACTTAGCTTTTTGCAGGTGGTCATAACCAAGGATAGCTAAGGTCCTGCAATGCCTACACATGAAAGACCTAGCAAATCAGAAAAACTATACTACATTTCTAATTGGAGATATTTGCGAATATTACACCTACCACATAATGGGATAGGATCTTGGAACGGCCCATTAAACAGAAGTAGAACTTTTAAAATTCTCTGGGACGACACCAATAAGATATAGATAGGCATTTCCAAACCATCAGAGCCTTCATCATTGCCATACCTTTCCTACAAGTCACACAAATGGTGTTCTTTCATCGGACACTAATGGCTTATCCACAGATGGGGTCTGAAATGATTGCGCGTTGGGGGGGGGGGCTTACGAACAGTGTCTGGCTGTATGTTGTATGAGGCATACTTAATAAATGCAAATATACTAATGATGAGAGTCTCCTAGAATATGGCATCCCGGTTATTAGAGACCACCACATTCTCACTATGAACTAGTTCCAGATGTTTAACCCCTTCAGACCTACTAACCTCTCCTTTTGGATAACGGTATCTGTATTTATCTTGGTCTCGCAGGGCAAACTCCAGAGGATAGGATTCCTGAATTTCTTCGTAACGCATCTCTTCACACACCCCCTAGGAGAAATACAACAGGTCAAATAGAGCCACAAGTCCATGGCACGTGAAGCCCTTAACTTCTGATGTTTGTTTATGTCATAGGTGGCTAAGGAATGTGTAGAGTTGGCTCGGGAGTTGAGCCTGCACCTTAAAGGGAACCTGTCACCAGATTTGACCGATATAAGAGAGCCACCGTCTTTCAGGGCTTACCTCAACATTCTATAGTGCTGTACATAAGCTCCCGAACCGACCTGAAAGATAAGAAAAATAAGTTATTATACTCACCCGGGGGGGCGGTCTGGTCCAATGGGCGTCGCAGGTCCGGCGTCTCCCATCTTCTTCTTGCGATGCCACCCTCCTGTTGCTTCACAGGCTCCCTGGCACCGCGCTCCTGTGCAGGGGCACCTATCTGCCCTGTTGAGGGCAGAGCAAATCCCTGCAGTGCGCAGGTGCTGGGCCTCTATGACCTTTCCTGGCGCGTGTGCACTGCAGTACTTTGCTCTGCCGTCAACAGGGTAGATAAGTACGCCTGCGCAGGAGTGCGATGCCGGGGAGTCATGAAGCAACAGGAGGGCGGCATTGCAAGAAGATGGGAGGCGCCAGACCCAGACCTGCGACACCCATCGGGCCGGACCTTCCTGCAGGTGAGTATAACAAAACTTATTTTTCTTATCTTTCAGGTTGGATCGGGGATTGCTCTACACAGGGCTGTGGAGTCGGTAAGCCAAACCTGCGACTCAGACTCCTCAATTTCCCTTACACCGACTCCGACTCCCACACATATTGCTTATATTTAAGTGAAAAATTTATTGTAGTACAATGTGAACCTCAGACATTTAATCATTTTTATGATCCAATAATCAAGATATTTAGATAGAACAGAATATATATTGGTGTACTACCCGGTTTTCATTCTTTTTGGTACAGATACGATATGGATAGACAGATATGGATAAATGGATAGATAGAGCAGATTTCTAATCTGCTTTTGCTATTGAAAACATTATCTATGAGCTCAAAAACCTTTCAGGTGATGCAGTTTTTTAAAAAGATGATCAGCTTTTGCAGCTGAAAAACGTATCCTCAAAAAACACAGGAAAAACGCTGTGTGTGAATGTAGCCTTAGATCAGGAATAGAACAGCCATTTATAGGACATTTCATAACTTTCCCAAACTCCTATGAAAAAATATTCAGCACATCCTGCATTGAATTACTGTACCCAATTTATTATATATTTTTGGAGTCGGAGTCGGTCCATTTTATACCGACTCCAACTCCACCAAAATGAGCACCGACTCCGACTCCACAGCCCTGGCTCTACAACATCATTCAAAACAACTCATCCTGCAAAAAAAAATAAATGCCCTCATACGGGTATGGCAACAGAAGAAAAAAAAATTGGAACATGAGGAAGGGGGTGGGGGGGAGAAGCACAATAAAAAAAAAAAAAAAATCCTGGGCCCTTAAGGGGTTAAATGTGGTATTTCAGCAGTAATAATCGGGATAATTATCATACACTGCTATATTCCTTGTATTGTATACTCTTTCCTTTGCCCAAAACAGAATCATCTTCCTGCAAAGGAAGAAAGTTAACCATTTCATTGGGGCGATATCCTTCCTTCCCTCTACGGAATGCTTTGAACTGGGGGGCATGCACAGTGCGGAGATATGACCCATGATACTTTCGGGATAAATGAAGGATCTCTGTGTTGAACCTCACTTCGCTGTCTTGTTGTTTTTTTTAATAATGAAGGGCAAGAACCTTTGAGACAACTGGAGGTTTTTCCATTTTGGAGAAGATCCTGGTTTGGCTTTATATCGTACATCATGTGACAAGGTTATTAAAGGGCCAATATGGACTTCTAGAGGCGTTTTCTCCAATAGGTGGCGCTAGGTACCCAGTTATCCTTCTCTTTGAAGAGGCTATTTACTTGGACTCATGAGGGTATTGCACTGGTACTATGGACATCAATTAGTATACAATTTGTGGCTACAGCTCACCCTCTGCAATATATGGGATGTTCAGTCTGGTTCCCAGGCAATCAACTCCGCTTTGCATGGATAAGGCATGTGAGGTATCAAGTAACTTATT
Source organism: Dendrobates tinctorius (assembly GCF_039654945.1). NCBI lineage: Eukaryota > Metazoa > Chordata > Amphibia > Anura > Dendrobatidae > Dendrobates > Dendrobates tinctorius. The sequence continues at coordinate 19,428,226 of NW_027361826.1, read as the reverse complement.
TCAAACAGATGAAAAAAAAAAGTCAATCCAGCATAAAGATAAAAAAAAAAATCTTTATTTTGAACTCCAGTAAAATAGTGGGCATAGAAACACAGCTGCAGCTTTTCAAGTCTGGCTGGCTTTTAATCGATAGGACTCCGCAAGACTTGAAACGCGACAGTTTGTAACATGGGAATAGAAAACGGCTGAGTTGCAAATCTAGCTGAGTCTTAGCAATTAAGAGACAGCCAGATGGAAACGCGACAGTTTTCTATGCCATTGCTACAATTTTAATCCCTTTCCTACATTAGACGTACTATTCCGTCCATGTGACCTGGGACCTAAGTCCCAAGGACGGAACAGTACGTCTAGCGCGATCAGCTGTGCTCACGGGGGGGGGGGGAGCGCAGCTGATCACAGCTGACACCCGGGCACTGTGTCAGGGGCGGTCACGGACCGCCCCCGACACGTTAACCCCTGGCACACTGCGATCAAACACGATCGCAGTGTACCGGGGGTTTAGGGAAGCATCGGGAGGGAGGGGGCTCCTGCGGGGTTCTCCTTCCCTGCAGGTCCCCGAATCCAAAATGGCGGCGAGGGCCTGCAGGGAGGCGGCTTCCTCATGCCTGCAAAGCGCCGGCATGAGGAAGCCTGCAGCACCGCCTGTGACAGATCGCTGATCTGTCACAGTGATCTATGATGTGACAGATCAGCGATCTGTCACATGACAGTTATGTCCCCCCTGGGACATTGTAATAAAGTTAAAAAAGTGTAAAAATAATTTCTAAAAAAAAAAAAAATTCCCAAATAAAATAAAACAAACATATAAAAGTACACATTTGGTATCGCCGCGTCCGTAACGACCTGCCCTATAAAACTGTCTCACTAGTTAACCCCTTTAAAAATAAAAAACGAAGCAAAAAATAAAGCTTTATCATCATACCGCCGAACAAAAAGTGCAATAACGCACGATCAAAGAGACGCATATAAATAACCATGGTACCGCTGAAAACATCATCTTGTCCTGCAAAAAATGAGCCACCACACAGCATCATCAGCGAAAAAATTAAAAAGTTATAGTTCGCAGAATAAAGCGATGCAAAAATAATAATTTTTTATCTAAAATGGTTTTCATTGCATAAAAGCGCCAAAACATAAAAAAAAACGACATAAATGAGATATCGCTGTAACCGTACTGACCCAAAGAATAAAACCACTTTATCAATTTTACCGCACACGGAACGGTGTAAACGCACTCCCCCAAAAGAAATTCATGAAACGCTGGTTTTTGTTCATTCTACGTCACAAAAATCAGAATAAAAAGCGATCAAAAAATGTCATGTGCCCGAAAATGGTACCAATGAAAACGTCAACTTGTCCCACAAAAAATAAGACCTCACATGACTCGGTGGGTCAAAATACGGAAAAATTATAGCTCTCAATATGTGGTGATGCAAAAACTATTTTTACAATAAAAAGCGTCTTTTAGCATATGACAGCTGCCAAACATAAAAACCGCCATAAATAGTAAATCAAACCCCCCGTTATCACCCCCTTAGTTAGGGAAAAAAAAAAAAAAAAATGTATTTATTTCCATTTTCCCATTAGGGTCAGGGCTAGGGTTGGAGTTAGAATTGGGGGGGTTTCCACTGTTTTGGTACATCAGGGGCTTTCCAAACGCGACATGACGTCCGATCTCAATTCCAGCCAAAAAAGTCAATTGGCGCTGCTTTCCTTCCGAGCTCTGCCATGCGCCCAAACAGTGGCTCCCCCCCCCCCCCCACATTTCAGGTATCAGCGTACTCAGGACAAATTGCACAATAACTTTTGCAGTCCAATTTCTCCTGTTACCCTTGGTAAAATAAAAAAATTGAACCTGAAGTAATTTTTTGTGAAACAAAGTTAAATGTTCATTTTTTTTTTTTAAACACTCGAAAAATTCCTGTGAAGCACTTGAAGGGTTAATAAACTTCTTGAATGTGGTTTTGAGCACCTTAAGGGGTGCAGTTTTTAGAATGGTGTCACTTTTGGGTATTTTATATGATATAGACCCATCAAAGTGACTTCAAATGTGATGTGGTCCGTAAAAATAAAATGGTGTTGTAAAAATGAGAAATTGCTGGTCAACATTTAACCCTTATAACTTCCTAACAAAAAAAAATTTTGGTTCCCAAATTGTGCTGATGTAAACATGTGGGAAATGTTACTTAAGTTTTTTGTGTGCCGTATCTCTGATTTAAGAACATAAAAATTCAGAGTTGGAAAATTTCAAAATTTTCGCCAAATTTCCATTTTTTCCACAAATAAACGCAAGTTATATGAATTAAATTTTACCACTAACATGAAGTACAATACGTCACGAGAAAACAATGTCAGAATCACCGGGATCCGTTGAAGCGTTCCTGAGTTATGACCTCATAAAGGGACAGTGGTCAGAATTGTAAAAATTGGCTCTGGCGTTAACGTGCAAATCACCCACCCTTGGTAGTAAAGGGGTTAATGACGCTCACAATAAAGATTTGTTTTTAACTTTTAATTTGCTGTGCTGGATTGAAAAACCTCCATCACCATGGCCATCAAGGCAATGTCTGTACAAAGTTTTCAGACATGGATTTTGGAGCGAATCCACATCAAAACACCTGGCCTAAAGTCGGCACCCTCAATGCTATAGCCAGACGGTGCCCTCACGTATGCCATGTGAGTGATGCCCAGCGATGGGACACTTACAGCATCGATCTCATTCAGGGTCTTCCACTGCTCGTACGGGACGTCCAGGGCTTCTGCTGTCTGAATCGTCCTCTTCATCTGACTCGTCCACACTTTCAGATCATGGATGTTTTGTTCATGGATGTATTCTGCCAAGCACTTGGCAAACTAGGATTAAATAGTAAAAGTGTAAAATCAGAGTAGCATCTTTATGTAAAGTTGGCAGGTACGTCATATTACATACATAGCGCTCCCAAAAGAACATTTTCGGGTTCAGCTTAGCTGTCAGTAGGGACGAGTTACCACCTAGAGGCCATTGCCCAGACTTGGAGTTTTAAGGGCAGAGCAGTTTTGCAAGTGATGTGTGAATAAAACCAAAATATGATTGGATGATAAAAAATGCTTTGTGGTAACCTGATAACTCAAACCTAACAGGTAAAAGCATTAGCACCTGCCGCCCTACCCTTCCTTTATCGGCTACAGATTGTCCTGTGACTTATTAGTCATCCAAAAGAATTCTACATCATGTGCCAGCAACTTGTACGGAGAGAGAATGGCGGCACAGGAAAGGCGACCCCCAAGCCGCAGACCACCGTACATATGGCAACTGAGAGTATGTCTTTAATTAGTAAGAAAATGTATGAAATCAGAGGCGTCCATACAACTCTAGGGGAGTAGAGGGGAAATGGAAATCCCTTTAAGAGCAATTATTACTTTTTATAGGCAGCAGGATGGGAAAGAGTTGAATAGGTGAGGAGGGGTATAGAACTGTAACGACTCAAACGAGCAGGTGCTACAAACTCTGCAGGCAAGTCCTGGCTGGAGAAGTTGTCACATAGGTCTGGGCTAGATGGAAAAGACAAGAAAAGTGAACGACTCCACCAGAAAGGACGTCAGCTGTAAGTCACCATCTATAACTGTACTACAATCTTATATGATCAAACAGGACAGGTATCTAGTACTATATGGTGGTAATATCCGGCTTGGTCATTATATAGTGTTGTTTAAGACAACCAAACCCACTAAAATTAAGGAGATGCGCCTCAATAGTTGTACTCGGCTACCTTGAGCTGTAAGGCCGCACAGACCTCTCTTGTTGGCACCTGTACTAGATTGTGGGGACTAGTTATCACTCTGCTATTTTCATGAAGCCATATCTAAAATTTTTCATTAGGCTCCAATAGCCAAACTGTACATTTGTAGGATTGTGTTAATGCAAAAAAAAAAAAAATAAGTAAATAGGGCAGCTCAGAGACTCATTAAAAAGGGAATATGTCTGCATCATCTTTTTCAGGGCAAGTTCCACCTTGAGCAATACCGCAATGAAGAAATGTTCCCAAGCACAGTGTTACAACAGACGGAGGATGTTACGGCAGATTAGTCGTCCGGTTGCACAGCCACGCAATCTGCCCTCATGTAATGCAGGCAGTTTCATCACTGCTCAATTAGCCAACATATAAATGCTGGTAGACAAGGGGATAACACAATCGCTTCATCCTCTACAGCATGTACCATGCTTATTACAGACACATGTTCCTCTTTCATCATGGTGGAAAGTTCTGAAGCATCAAATCAAATCTCTACACAACATTATTAAGCCAGAGTGTTTATATTATGGGGTTGGCCCCCTAGGAGGACAATATATTTAACTGCATGACCATTTCATTTTTACAGTTTTACAGCGCACTCAACTTCTAAAAAAGTCTGCTCATCTATTAGCTGTGAGGCGCTGTCGGACCCCCGGCAATTGGGAGGTTCTACCCTAGCCTATAGACAGGGAACAACTTCCAAACTGGGTACAATCCTTTACGATCAAGCACAACATCAGCACACACCGAAAAGGAGAAAGTACGGTAATTGGTAAAGAGCTATGCCCATCTCCATAAAAAGCGAAAAATTGTACAGCAGGTGCGCGGCCGCTCGGAATAGCGATGATACGCGGTAATTAAAATCAGACATACAGCTCCGGTCTGGAGCCAAAGAGGGATTTTGGGTTCTTACCGTAAAATCTCTTTCTTGGAGCCTTCATTGGGGGACACAGATGACCATGGGTGTATGCTGCTGCTGCTAGGAGGCTGACACTATGCAAAACAAGAAACTTAGCTCCTCCCCGGCAGTATACACCCACCGACAGGCACCAAGCACCTCAGTTGGTGAAAAAAGCAGTAGGAGAAGCAACCAAAACCATAAACATATGTACCAACTCAACAAGGGACTCTCAGACCCAACACGGTACTAATTAAACAGGGCGGGTGCTGTGTCCCCCAATGAAGGCTCCAAGAAAGAGATTTTACGGTAAGAACCCAAAATCCCTCTTTCTTTATCGCCTTATTGGGGGACACAGATGACCATGGGACGTTCCAAAGCAGTCCCGAGGGTGGGAACAGCAATAAAGGAACGAAATAAGGAAGGGCTTAGGTCAGTCGATGCGCCACCGCCGCCTGCAGCACATTCCTACCAAGAGCTGCATCAGACGAGGCCTGGGTATGAACCCTGTAGAACCTCGCGAAGGTGTGCAAAGATGACCAGGTCGCGGCTCTGCAAAGTTGTAAGGCCGAAGCCTGGTGTCGCACAGCCCAAGAAGCCCCTACAGCTCGGGTGGAGTGGGCTTTCACCCCCGGAGGAGGCCGTTTCTCCTGAAGACGATAGGCTTCCAGGATGGTAGACCGAATCCAACGAGCAATTGTGGACTTGGAGGCCGGAAGACCTTTCCGGCGACCCTCAGAAATGACCAACAAGGAATCAGATTGGCGAAAGGAAGCGGTCCTGGCAAGGTAAACACGCAAGGCTCTCACTACATCCAGTTTGTGGAGCGACTTTTCCAGAGGATGAGCAGGAGCAGGACAAAATGATGGAAGGACGATATCTTCGTTAATGTGAAAGGGGGATACCACTTTCGGAAGGAAAGAAGGAACTGGCCTGAGAACAACCTTATCTTGGTGGAGGATAAGGTAAGGAGAACGACAGGATAAGGCCGCCAGCTCAGAAACTCTCCTGATGGAAGTAATGGCGATCAGAAAAGTCACCTTCCATGAAAGAAAAGACAGAGGGATGTCCTGAATCGGCTCGAACGGCGCCTTCTGGAGAGCGCCAAGAACAAGATTGAGATCCCATGGATCTATCGGAGAACGATGAGGAGCCACATGGGTGACTCCTTGGAGAAAGGTCTTCACTTGCGGTAAGGAAGCCAGATCCGTCTGGAAGAGGATTGCTAGGGCAGATACCTGGCCTTTGAGAGTACTGAGGGATAGGCCCGCATCCAAGCCGGATTGGAGGAAACCAAGAATGGAAGGAATTGAGAATGATAGTGGAAAAACATAGTTTTTATCACACCAGCGAAAAAAAGGCCTTCCAGTACCTATGGTAAATGCGGGAAGAAGCAGGCTTCCGAGCCTTAATCAAGGTCTGAATGACCCGGTTGGAAAACCCCGATTCCTTCAGAATCGCGGCCTCAACGGCCATGCCGTTAAACTGAGAGATTGAGAACTCTGGTGGTAAAGGGGGCCTTGCGAGAGAAGATCTGGACGGTCTGGAAGCCTCCAGGGGACGTCCGTGAGCATGTTCACCAGCTCCGCGTACCAAGGTCGTCTCGGCCAGTCTGGAGCCACTAAGATGACCGGGATGCCCTCTGACTTTATCTTTTTGACCACTCTTGGGATTAGGGCAAGCGGAGGGAACAGGTAAGGTAGGTGGAACTGGGACCACGGGATTACTAGGGCGTCGTAACCGACGGCTAATGGATCCCTGGACCTGGCTACAAAGTGAGGAACCTTGTTGTTCATCCGAGAGGCCATGAGATCGACGTCCGGGGTGCCCCAGCGCTGGCATATCTGACTGAAGACTGTGGGATGAAGGGACCATTCTCCTGACGCTAGCCCTTGGCGACTCAAGAAGTCGGCTGCCCAGTTTTCCACCCCTGGAATGTGAACGTCGGGCACGTGACGCTCTGCCCAACGAAGTATCCTTGCCACTTCCGACATCACCTGCCTGCTGCGAGTACCGCCCTGGTGGTTTATGTACGCCACGGCCGTGGCGTTGTCTGACTGAATGCGGACCGGCTTGCCTACTAGAAGATGCTGCCAACGAAGGAGAGCGAGGAAGATTGCCCTGATCTCCAGAAGGTTGATGGGCAGAAGAGTCTCCTGGGCGTTCCAACGCCCTTGGGCCGTTCTCTGACAGTAGACCGCCCCCCATCCTAGGAGACTGGCATCGGTGGTGATGACCTGCCACTGAGGCGGGAGAAAGGATCTTCCGCGGAGAAATGACGTCGACAACGTCCACCAAGTTAGCGATTGTTTGACTCTGAGCGGAAGAATAGGGCGATCCAGAGAAAACGAGGTCTTGTCCCAGACTGACAGGAGGAACAGCTGGAGAGGGCGAGAGTGGAATTGTGCAAATGGCACTGCTTCCATAGAGGCCACCATCCTCCCCAGGACTCTCATGCAGGAACGAAGGGACATGACCCTCGAGCGCCGAAGGGACTGTATCCCTTTGCGAAGGGTTGAAAACTTGTCCCTCGGTAAGAACACTCGGGCCAGATTCGTATCGAACTCCATGCCCAAAAAGGTCAGTCGCTGGGTAGGGCACAGAGTGGACTTGTCCTTGTTGACTATCCATCCCAGGCGTCCGAGGGCATCCAAGGTTATGTGAAGGCTGTGAAGACAGTCTGGTCGGGACGAGCCCTTGATCAGAAGATCGTCCAGGTAAGGGATGATAAGGATCCCTCTGGATCGAAGGATGGCCATGACTGTTGCCATCACCTTCGTGAAGACACGAGGGGCGGAGGCTAGGCCGAAGGGAAGGGCCGCGAACTGATAATGGTTGTTCTGAATCGCAAAGCGGAGGTATCTCTGATGCTGGCGAGAAATGGGGATGTGGAGGTAGGCATCCTGTATATCCACCGAGCAGAGAAACTCTCCGGGCTCCATTGAGGCTATTACCGAACGCAGAGACTCCATCTTGAAATGGCGGATCTTCACGTGGCGATTGAGCCGTTTGAGGTCCAAAATTGGGCGAAGTGAGCCGTCCTTTTTTGGGACTACAAAGAGATTCGAGTAGAACCCTAAAAACCGCTCGTTTGTAGGAACGGGAACGATGACCCCGGCGGAAAGGAGAGAGGAGACGGCCTGAAGGAACCCTGGAACCTGTGATCGCTGTTTTGGGGATCGGGACAGACAGAAACGACTGTTTGGGAGGGAAGAAAACTCGATTTTGTATCCGGACGTGATGATTTCCCTGACCCAAGCGTCCTCGACAACGGATAGCCACGCGTCCTTGAAAAAGGAAAGTCTGCCTCCCACCCTGGAAAGCTTTCCAGGTGGGGGTGACCCGTCACTTAGATGAAAACCTTCCGGATCGAGCACCTGAGGACCTGGAAGGCTGACCCCTGGATCTCCAGCGAGGGGCTGGCTTATACGATGGCTTTCTCCGGTCATTGGAAGCAGTGTTACGGTCCTGCTGGGATGAACCGTCTGTGGGAGAGAAGGGGCGAAAGGACCTAAAAGGCCGAGAAGCCCTCTTGTTAAAGAACCTCTTAGGACGGGACTGAGGAAGGGAAGTGCTCTTTCCACCCGTGGCATCTGAGATTAACTGATCCAGCTTGGCGCCAAAGAGCCTAGTGCCGTGAAATGCCAGGTTGCTGAGTGACTTCTTTGAGGTAGTATCCGCATTCCAAGACTTCAACCAAAGAATGCGGCGTATTGCCACAATGTTGCTGTTAGCTCTAGCAACGCACCCTGCCGCGTCCAAGGAGGCGGCCAGAAGGTACTTGCCTGCGTGATTAATTTGGTCTGCTAAATCTGCCAGCTCGTCTTGAGGAGCTGCCGCTGAAACGCCCCTGCGCAGAATTTTTGCCCAAGCCGAAATGGCTTTCGCCACCCAAGCGGAAGCGAAGATAGGGCATAGGGATGCACCGGATGCCTCAAAGATAGACTTAGCCAACGACTCTATTTGCCTGTCTGATGGGTCCTTGAGAGAAGCTCCGTCCGGAAGGGAAAGGACCGTCTTAGAGGAAATACGAGAAACTGGTGGATCTACCTCGGGAGCTTTGGTCTATTTCGTGACTAGCTCCGCATCAAAGGGATAAAGTACATCTAAGTACTTGCGGCCTGAGAAACGTTTCTCAGGATGTTGCCAGTGGTTGGCTAAGGAAGTGTCGAAATCCTTATTAGGGAAGGTTCGAGATGGAGGCCTTGCCTTCTTAAGGGAAACAGAGCATTCCTGAGGGGGGGCCTTATCCTCCTTAATCTTGAGTGTTTGGTATATAGCCAATATGAGACTATCTACCATCTCCCGAGTTCTAGCTATGTCGTCCGCCTCTGAGTCTGATCCAGATAGTGAATCCTCGTCTGACCCCGGATCGTCTGCCGATGAGGGGGACGAGGAGCGTAGCCTGAGAGAAGCAGAGGGACCCTGCGAACCGGAGGAAGAGCCAGACAGGACCCGCTTCCTAGAGCCCCGACTTGGTCTGTCCGTCTGAGGGCCACGGTCCGGTGCTGGCGACTCACCATGCGAGGCGGTCGGTGCACAGGTGACAGCAGATAACTGAGGTAACCGCTCTAAGACCTGGACCAGCGATTGAGACACCTTTGTCAGCTCAGAAACTGGCTGAGACATCGCCACGGCCCACTCCGGGGGTGGGGTGGTCTCCGCCCGGGGTTCGGAGTGCTTCTGAGGGGCCGACATGGTGGAAGGGCTGCAGGAGAGGCAGAGGGGAGACGACTGACCCGAAGCCCACTTCTTTTTACAGCGCGCGCAGGCGTAGTGAGTAGCGGTGGGTCTGGAGCAGAAGGCCCTTGCGGGGTTGTGCATAAGTCTCAGTGGCAGAAAAAACACAGCCTGAGGAAACTGCAGGGGGGGGGGGGGGAGCTAAGTTAGGTGCCAGGGATAGTCAGCGTCTAGCCTACCGAGGATCAGAAGCGATGTGTCCCCCAGGCGAGGTCCGGAGAGAAGGAGGAAGAAGATCGGCAATCCAGGAAGAAACGCTGGCGGTGGGCGGGGCTAAGCCACCTCACGGCGCGATTGGCTGAGACCCCAGAGGGGAGGGGGACGGCCAAAGACAGTGACAGGGCTGAAGTGAAAGCAGCCCTGAGATAGGCTGAAAAAACGCGCGGGGAAAGCGCGCGCAGGGAGAGGGAGGAACTTTTGAAAATGAAAGTGAAAGTGCTCCCTCACTCTCACTAGCGACGGCGCGCCCGGGCTTGAAAGCGCTCCCTGTAGCTGATGAGGACGGGGAGCGCTGATGGAGGGAGCGCTGACGGAGGAAGCGCGCCCCCCCCCCCCCGACAAGAAGGACGCGCGCCTGTCAGAGCGCTGGTTCAAGGGGCGGGAAATTCAAGAGGAGAGGTACTCTGCTGTCCTAGACTGGCATGTGAGCACAGGGCTGCAGGGAACATTCAGAAAAAACATACCTGATGTCCCTGAAGAGGCTGACCACAGGGGCCCGCGATAGAACGCAGGTCGCTGGGAGAGGTGATCCTCAGTACCTGCACCGCCGTATGGTGCAGAAGACGGCTCCAATCCCCGTGTCAGGGAAACGTCACCGCTGGCGACCGCCGTCTTCCTCTCAGCCCTGTCCTGGGAGAGGGGTGAGGAGGGGAATCGGCTAGGACCGTCCATCCATGGCCCCTAGTACCCGAGGGTGATAGGGGAAGGTCCTGCCTGCGGGCCTGAGAGTTGCGATGTGGGCGATACCACATTGCTCGCTCAGCCGCATTAATAGGAAAAGCAGGATGAACTCACATCCCGTTTCCTGAGCTGTATCTGAAAAAGAAAGGGGAAATCATTAAAAAAACACAACAAAAACCTGAAAAGAAAAAGGATTAAATGCGGATCTGGGGAGATCCCGGTCCGCCTCCTACAGACACTAAGCACAAACTGAGGTGCTTGGTGCCTGTCGGTGGGTGTATACTGCCGGGGAGGAGCTAAGTTTCTTGTTTTGCATAGTGTCAGCCTCCTAGCAGCAGCAGCATACACCCATGGTCATCTGTGTCCCCCAATAAGGCGATAAAGAAAAACCATTTTGTGATTTTTGAAATCTCCTCAATAAAAATGTATTTATTTTAAATTACCTCATCATGACCATTCCTGCAGCAGCACACCTACTATATAATGCATTGCAATCTCTCCAGTATAATTCGATTGGTCTTCGGATGGGTTTGGTGCTGCACCTCACTTCTCACTGCCGCGTGCAACAACTGCACATCAAAGGATTACTGGCCACATCAGCACTACTGATCACAACGTAACCGTCATAAAAAGGTATTATCAGTACAAGAACTTTTGCAATTTAATACTTCCTAAAATTTTTAGCTATTCAAAGATAAACATTTTTGATTTGTTAACATCTGGTTACCCAGGAGACCGACCACCGCTGCTAGCCAGTGTAGAAAAAGCGCTGCAGTGAAGCTGTCCAGGATCACTGGTGCTTAGTATTAGGGTGTGTGCACACGCTGGGGATTCGCAGCGGTTTTGGCAGTTTCTGCCGCGGTGTACAGTACCACAATATCCTATGGGAAATGGAAACCGCAGTGCAGTTGGTGCGTATTTTTCCACACAGATTTGCTGCGGTTTCTAATCCGCAGAAAGAATTGACATGTCAATTCTTTCAGCAGATTCCGCTGCAGTTTACCATCTCCTCCATTGTAGAGATGATAAACCGCAGGGCAAAACCGCAGGCTAATCCGCAGATAAACCTGCGGATTTTGCAAAATCCGCGCAGATCAATCCGCAGCGTGTGCACACACCCTTAGATTCCAATCCCAGGCAGCTTCAGCACTTTGCTCACAAGCTAGTGGTCGGTCTCCAAGGCAACAAGCCGTAAACAAGACAAAAAAAGTGACAATATAAAAAAAAAAATAGCTGACAATTTTAATAAACAGTAAATTGCAAGCGTGCTCGTTTTTACAATATCAATCTATGAAGATGGGAATAATCATTTAAAACAGCTTCTTAACAGCAGGTCTTGATCTTTTTTTTTTATTCATTCATCATTATCCAAGAATTTAAAGAGACTGAAACACAAACCCCATAAGGATGTGGCCCAGTTGGATACTTAAAGGAGTTTTCTCCCCATGAATGACAATGGTCACTTAAGCACAGGATAGGTTATAAGGGTCTGATTGCTGGGGGTCCCACAAGTTCTAACCAGAAGACCCCCTTTAAGACCAATTTTTGTTTCTGAAGTGCCCAAGTATTGGGGTTTAGCTAACATTTAACACCATCATCTATCCTATCAAATGTTGGGATTAACCCTTTATTTGCTGACAATCAGTGGTGTAACTTGTTAGCGGCCCCCCTGCAACTATCCTCCTCCCTCGTCACAAGGGCTATACACTTTAGCTTTATAGTTTGGCAGAACATCTGTTACTTTAGTTAATTTCCACCGTAACTCCAGAAACTCTTTTACATTGTCCAGCCTTGTATATAGTGTTTAGACACACAGTCATACAATACACATATCAGAAATCCACTACGTTCATGTAGCTTGCCTTGACTATACGCGACCTATGCAGTCGGTGCACATTGCTCCATTACAGGGTTAATCCAACAACCTTGGCCGACAGCCATTGACTTCCACATTGCAGAACAAACTGTACCATCTCCCGAAGGAGGAGAAATCTCATCGTGGCCGGTCTTACCGACATCCATAACCCTTCATATTTACCTGTGCCTGGCGCCCTTTGATCAGGACCATAAACCTGGACTCTCCAAGGACGGTATGATAACAGCTGGCTCAGATAATGTACTATATACTGTAATTAACAGATCACCCAAGATACAAAGCCTCTGTCAATGAGCAGCACACATCTCTGATGTATCAGACACTCCGCATTTACTCTTGAGCAATCTTTTTTTTTTTACCCTTCTCATAATTAGACATTAAAGTTTTTTTTGCAAACTTTTTTTTTGTTTTTTAGAAGACTAGACAAACCCTTTAATGAACTCTTACATCCACAATGATGCATTGATCACACATATAGTAAGGTGTTTACTGCAAAATATATATTATACACATATTTGTAGAAAGAAAAAAAAAAAAAAAAAAAAAAAACACAGAAAAACAGACTCTCACATCACCTCCTTCCCTCGGCGAGACAGGCCAGAGTCCCCCCCAATACGGCCGTTGACATTCAGTTCGCTCTCCCCGTGCCGGCACATATAGATGGATCGTGGGGTCACATGAATATTCATGAGGTAGTAAACAATCCGGCTCTGGATATGATCCAAGACACGATTAACTAAATATCTGCGGCCAACGTCCATGATTTTAATGTATGACAGCTCCCTGCAAAACAAAAAAAAATTAACTATTTCACAAACAGTCACAAAGCCGTGCAGAGATTTTTCCCATTTGTGACGGCGTCTGATCAGTCAGTGCCCTGAAGATACAGACTACAGCAGCCCGTGTATTGCCAACAGGGTCTGCAGAGAATCAGAAAGAAGATACGTGCTGTATATTATGGGATATCTCCCATTTCTGCACAGTACACTAATATTTTGGATTGCTCTCCCATACATGTCTGGTGAAAGCAGTGGGAAATGTAATCCCGTCTTTACACCCCAATTCATTGGGCTCTATCTACAGAAGCGCATGCTCTATAACATTGCCTTTTTAATGAATCTATCCCAACAAATTGTGTTTCCTAATCCTACATATCCATGTAATGAAGAGTAGGGGCATTATCATACTTAATAGCAGTCTTCATTGGTTTCTAGTGTCATTCCAGTCCGGTTCTGGGTCATGTGACTTAAAGGAGTTGTCTACTACTCGAACTCCTCCCGAATCCACACGTTTGCCCCTTGAAAAAATGATGATCTCAGGTGCCGGCGCTGATCCAGCGGAGTCTACAATGGCTCTCCTGGGAACAGAGTGACATTTTGTCTAACAGTCCCTGTGGCCAATCAGCGCTGGCATCACTCTTCGCTTTCTAACATATCATGTGAGAAAAAGAGAGCAGTAGCCCTCACTTCGTCCAGACTGGCCACAGAGATTGCATCACATAATGTCACACAATCCCCAGGAGAGCCAGTGCCAACACCGCTGGAGGCGAGTAGAAGGGTATGTGCAGACGATCAAGAATTGTCCGCTGTGTCCAAAGCGCTGCCGGCTATTGAACACACGAATCCACATATAATACAATGTTGCTTTCGTAATATAAGACTCGTTCGGACGCGCCATAGGCTAACTGAGAAAGTTACATAGCCCAAAAAAAGGGTCTCTGTGTGAGCTGGCAAAGAAGAGAAACGCTCACCTGCCTTTAAAAAAACAGACCGGAGCAACTCTAGAAACTGGGGAAGACTGTGATTGGTAGGTATATTAACACTCCTACATCGCATTATATAGAAAGACAGGATTAATGGGAAAAAAAAACAAAAAACGTTGAGCGCTTGTTTAACAAAATAAATTAACATTTATTACCCATATAGAATAACCATGGATGCCGGGCTACTCAGTACTATGTCACTTTTTACGACTATGTTCACATGTTGCGAGTCTTCTGCAGGCAAAACCTTGGCAGCAAAGAAGCTGCTTACAAAGCGCAGTTTTTGCTGCGTTACTCAGGATCCCAAAGTTCAGCTCTACTTCCACCACACAAGCATGAACGTCAGGTCACCAATGCAAAACGTATGTCAAACCATAAAACCATTTTTAGGAGGGGAAAAAAAAAGAAAAAAAAAAGCAATTTGATCAAATTTAATGAAAAGAGAGGAGTTCGTGAAAAAATACAAAATTACAAATGTAACAACGGTGGGAGGTAAATGGTCGGAAATAATTTCCTTAAGACATTGGCACAGCTTTGAGTTTAGGACACTGTTTACTTTCACTCTTTGGTCAGCCCTCGAGTTGGTCAGGTATTTTTCAGTTTCACACCTTGGTCGGCCAATATTTACTTTACACATATTACTAATTTAATTAAACTGTACTAATCCTAAATTCCATATTCTCTGGTCAGGGGGACAAAGACCATTATGGTTTAAATGTGGGAAAAATCTAAAAAAATAAATAAATGAGTTTCACATCCTGCTGTACGCGATATTTTTGGTACTAAAAACACAGCAAAACCTGATACCTGCGCTTTTTTTCCACTTACTCATTGCTTTCTATGGGTGAAAGAATGCAAAAACGCTGAAAGAGACATCTTGCAATGTGTGCGAGATTGCTGAAATCTTGGCTTTTGCTGGTACTGTAAAATGCAGCTTTTAAATCGCGAAAGCAAAACGTGTGACTATGAACAGGTTGCTGTGGAAAAGTAATAGGGTTATGTAGAACTGACATACTTGTCATAGTTCTCATCCAGCGGCTCATAGGAATTCTTGTAGCACTCTATCCTCTTCATGAAATCATCCGTGGCCTCCTCGTTGGTGCAGTTCAAATAGTCCGGGCTGCCCAACTTCACTTGCTAAATCGGAAAAGAAGAACAGACAGGGACTCAAGGGGTTCACAAGTAACAGCACAGCCCAGAGGATACAAAACCATAATAAAAAATAAAAAAACTGTGCAAAGGTGTATATAGCCTTTCAAATGTGAATGCCCAATCCTTTGATTCTCCTGAGTGAGAAGCCGCCCTAGAGACGTCTCGCAGTCGCTTCCTCTACTCTGTCCATGCAAAACAAATGCATGCTCAGCCAAACCAAGCGTGCATGGGTATATGGGAGAGGGTGAGAGGAATTCAAGGGAGGATTCATAAAATGTATGGGCAGCTACGGCTTATATTCACAGTGCGATGCAGCTTTTTTTTAAACCGCTGCCGATTTTTAACAAACCATATTGATAAGAATTGTAACGTTAATAGTTTATCGTGATCGTTTTGTGCAATTATGAGTTATTGAATATGTGAAACATATTTTAATATGATCGAGCAGTACATTATCGATGAATTGGAAGGACCGGCTTACCACAATGTTTTCAGCTATAACTTCCGGATCCACGCACACGGATTCCACAAAGAAAGTCTTCGGGTGCACATGAAATAAGAAATAAATGATAAGATGTGGGTGTTTCCCGTCAGATTCAGTTCTAATTCTAACACCTGTCTGTACTACTAGATTAAGGGTACATAATACAGATCTATACAAATGGAACTGAAGAGAGTTTATAAGGGTCCAGGGCTGGAATTATTGGTTCTCATTCAGCACCGCATCTGGCCGATACGATTCTAATAGCTGTGAACATCGGGACTACAAAAGGAATTATTTTGCTGCTGCAAATGGGAAACGGATATATTTTTTAATGGTTTGAGGAAAGATTTAGATTAGGAGTAGAGTGAAGTGCAGGGAAAGATAAAAAGCAATCCAATTAGATAAAGTATCTCTAGGCATTGAGCAGGGACGATAAGTACACGTAGTAATCGATTCATCTGGACATGGGGATGACGTGTAGACTTATCTTTACATGAAGATATAACTGAGGTCATTACCAAGAGATTGTCTTACACATTAGATGACCGTCGGCTAAATGAGGCTTCAGCTGATCGTTCAACTAGTAGCCATCTTGGCCGTCTCTCCCATACACAGGTGAGCTTGTTCGGCCAAGTGCTCTAATTAGAGAGCTGCTGACCGAAATCTCCGGCAGAACAATCTGCAATACGAAACCATACAGGAGCGATTCACATCTCTCCCGACAATCACTTGGATGGCATACAATAGTATTGGTCAAACCCTTCTACAGCAAGGATGCGGCCAACATTACTCTAGTGTGCATGGGGTGGGTGGGCTTTACTGTACGGCCTGGGGGTTGTCCCACAAACGGACATTTATTAACATATTCAATTATAAATGTCCCACAGTTGGGAGACTAAACTGAGGGTCCAGAGCCCCTTGCTACTCCTCTTCGCACATCGTCGCTGCTCTAATGAAAGTCTATAAGGCCACACACAAACAGCTGTACACCAAATATTGATCTGGCAGATAGCCATCTCTTCTGATTACCCGCATACACAACAGCTAGGTTATTCATGGGAAGAAAGAGTCTATCGGAAGCCTCTGACAGCTGCGTAAAGTACCTGGAAACAAAAAGATCGGTCGTTGAAATGCCAACAGCCAGATCCTTGTCGGCCAAGACAGCTGATGGGCAAGACCATCGAAAATAGAAAGTGAACCGCAGCACTACATAAGAACTTCCAGGAATAAGATTGTCCCAATCTCCAAGGAGCTCACAAGGATAAATGAATCATCAGTACAATAGGACAGCATCCAAACTTGAATGAAGAGGGGAAAAAAAAAAAAAAAAAAAATTATTCTGCCAAATACAGTACAACATTTGGACAATACCAGTCCTTGTGAAGCATGCTTGAAAGAGACTGGTATTGTCAAAGCGTTGCACTATATTTTGCAGAATAAAAAGGAGATTTTTGTGTACTCACCGTAAAATCTCTTTCTCTTAGCCTTTAATTGGGGGACACAGAACCGTGGGTGTTATGCTGCTGTCCACTAGGAGGCGAAACTATGCATAATCTGAAAAAGATTAACTTTGGCTCCTCCTCTGCAGTATACACCCCTGGACGGCGTCTGCCTTCTCCAGTTTTGTGCCAAAGCATAAGGAGGAACGTAATCAAATAACATAACCATGCCTGTAAGAAGGCTACTATGTACGAGCTCAAAGAACAATATGAGAACTCAACAGTAAACAACGGCCCGTAAAGGCAACAGGGTGGGAGCTGTGTCCCCCAATTAAAGGCTAAGAGAAAGATTTTACGGTGAGTACACAAAAATCTCCTTTACTCTGTCGCCTAATTGGGGGACACAGAACCGTGGGACGTCCCAAAGCAGTCCCTGGGTGGGAAGCAGTGGACGAATATTGTGTTGACAGTTCCCTAGACTTGGGGTACTGCCGCCTGCAGAACCAGTCTACCCAGGCTCGCATCCGCTGAGGACTGGGTATGAACACTGTAGTGTTTCGTAAACGTGTGTAGGCTGGTCCAAGTGGCCGCCTTACACACTTGTTGTGCCGAAGCCTGATGCCGAATGGCCCAGGAGGCCCCTACTGCCCGTGTAGAGTGTGCCGTGATACCGGCCGGAAGAGGGGAACTGTTAAGTCGGTAGGCCTCATGTATGGTGGACTTGATCCACCTGGCAAGGGTAGCCTTGGAAGCCGGCAGCCCCTTGCGACTACCTTCCGGAAGAATGAAGAGGGAATCAGATTTCCGGAAAGGTGCAGTCCTGGACACGTAAATCTGCAATGCTCTGACGAGGTCAAGCGTATGCAGAGCCTTTTCCACTCTATGAACTGGAACCGGGCAAAGGGATGGCAGTGAAATCTCCTCATTGAGGTGAAAGTTGGACACAACCTTCGGAAGGAAGGATGGTACCGTGCGGAGAACCACCTTGTCCTGGTGAAAGGCTAGGAAAGGCCGTCTGCAGGAAAGTGCTGACAATTCCGACACTCTGCGTAACGAGGTGATCGCCACTAGAAAAACCACTTTCTGAGACAGAATGGAGAGTGGAACTCCTCTAAGAGGTTTGAAGGGTGGAGCTTGCAATGCTGTCAGGACCAGATTGAGGTCCCACGTATCCAGCGGACGTTTGTAGGGAGGAACCAATCGGGAAACTCCCTGGATGAAAGTCCTTACTTGCAGTTTAATAGCAATGCGCTTTTGAAAAAGGACTGAAAGCGCCGACACCTGACTCTTAAGCGAACTTAGGGATAGCTTGGCATCTAGGCCCGATTGAAGAAAACCTAGTACCTTCGGGAGGGAATAAGGGAGTGGGACTTGTCCATGAGATTCGCACCAAGAAAAGAAAGCTCTCCAGGTACGATAATAGAGCTTGGCGGAGGCCGGCTTCCTTGCCCTGATCATAGTTGCAATGACTGCCGGTGAAAAACCTGCCTGGGTTAGAATCCAGATTTCAAGGGCCATGCCGTCAAATTGAGAGCCCCTGAATTCTGGTGGAAGAACGGACCTTGAGACAGAAGGTCGTGACGGTCGGGTAGACGCCAGGGGGAGTCTGCTGTAAGTTGGACGATGTCGGCGTATCATGTACGTCTGGGCCAGTCTGGCGCGATGAGGATGGTCGGAACTCCCTCTTGCTTGATCTTCCTCACGACCCTGGCGATTAGGGGGAGGGGTGGAAAAATGTACAGGAGTCGGAACTGGGACCAGTCCTGGACCAGGGCATCCGCTCCGAGCGACCGCGGGTCGTGTGTCCTGGCCATGAAATTGGGGACCTTGGTATTGAGATGGGATGCCATTAGGTCCACCTCGGGGGTTCCCCAGCGTTGACAGATCTGGCAAAAAATCTCGGGATGGAGAGACCACTCCCCCGAGTCCATTCCTTGCCTGCTGAGGAAGTCGGCTTCCCAGTTTTCTACACCCGGAATGTGTACCGCAGAAAGTACCGACCTCGTGTCTTCCGCCCAGCGGAGGATATGAGCCACTTCTCTCATCGCCTGGGCGCTGCGGGTCCCGCCTTGGTGGTTCACGTATGCCACAGCCGTGGCATTGTCCGACTGTATCCGTATGTGCGAGGCTGCAAGCAAGTGATGAAAGGCTCTCAGTGCCAAGAGAATGGCCCTGATTTCCAGAACATTGATGGGCAATGTCACTTCCCTCGGTGACCACTTGCCCTGTGCCCTGTGATGTAGGTGCACCGCCCCCCAGCCTGTCAGGCTTGCATCGGTAGTCAGGATCTTCCATTGTCCTGAGAGGAATGGCTTCCCTCGTGTAAGCGAGGTTGGTTTGAGCCACCAATGCAGGGACCTCCTGGTTGATGACGTCAACCTGAACTCCCTGTCGAGGGAGAAGGGGTTCCTGTCCCAAGATCTGAGTATGACTAGTTGAAGGACCCTGAGGTGAAACTGGGCAAATGGCACTGCCTCTATTGCTGCTGCCATCCGGCCGAGGACTCTCATGGCAAACCGGAGAGATCGAGGAGGACTGCGAAGGAGTGTGCGAACTCCCAGACGGATGGCCAGTGTCTTGTCCTTGGGAAGGAGCACCAGGCCCTTGGCGGTGTCGAATACCATTCCCAGGAATGTTAGCGTCCGAGTTGGGATAGTCGACGATTTCTGTAGGTTGACTAGCCATCCCAGGTGACTCAGAGTGTCTAGTGTGATTGAGACACTGACCTCGCAGTCTTTGAAAGTGGGAGACTTGATGAGGAGGTCGTCCAGGTACGGGACGACTAGAATGCCTCTTGAGTGCAGGACGTCCATGGTGGCCGCCATGACTTTGGTGAACGTTCTTGGAGCCGTGGCGAGTCCGAACGGAAGGGCGACAAACTGGTAGTGGTTTTGGTTGACCGCGAACCTGAGAAACCTTTGGTGGGCGGGAGCAATTGGTATGTGGAGATACGCATCCTGTATGTCTATGGAGGCGAGGTATTCTCCCTGGTCCATGGATGCAATGATGGACCGGAGGGACTCCATGCGGAAATGACGGACCCGTACGTAATTGTTGAGCTCTTTTAGGTCCAGTATGGGTCGGACGCCGCCTCCTTTCTTGGGGACTACGAACAAATTTGAGTAGAATCCTCGGAATCTCTCGTTCGTGGGAACCGGCACCACAACTCCTGATTGAAGGAGAGAGGAAACCGCTTGGTGGAAAGCACAAGCCTTTTCTGGTGGCGTTGGAGGAATAGAAAGGAAGAACCGGTTCGGTGGAACGGAAGTGAACTCTATCTTGTATCCGGAAGACACTATTTCCCTGACCCACCTGTCTTCTGTAATAGGCAGCCAGACTTGCTGAATGAGTAAAAGTCGGCCGCCTACTGGTGGGGTGTCTTCCGGAGGACGCGAGTCATGATGAAGCGAAGTTCTGAGGTTTTCCTCCCTTGGGTTTCGCTTGGCCTGCTTTCGACTGCCAAGCCCTGTCCGGTCGCTGCTGCGTCCGTGGGTTGTCCCTGCGTGGAGAACGGTTACGGTTTTGCACTGGGCGCGAAACAGACCAGCCCGAGGAATTCCGAGAGGATCGGAATCGCGTCTGGTTTCTTCATTTAAACGTGCGTTTCGGTTTTAGTGGAGGGAGAGAAGTACTCTTACCCCCAGTGGCATTGGCTATCATGGTGTCCAACTTTTCGCCGAAAAGTCTTCCAGTAAAATACGGAAGTCGCGTGAGGGACTTCTTTGAGGCCGCATCCGCTTTCCATTCTCGCAGCCAGAGGATGCGTAGGATCGTGATGGCGTTTGATGCTATTCCCGCTACACCTCTGGCGGAATCCAGGGCTGCATGAATCATGTAGTCTGCTACCACTGCTATCTGGACCGCTTGGTCCGAGAGCTCAGGATTTGAAGCCTGAAGACCCTCCTGTAGTTTTTTGGCCCAAGCCAGGATGGCCTTGGTTGCCCAAACTGAAGCAAACGCAGGGCCCAGAGAGGCGCCTGCCGCTTCGAAAATAGAACGAGCCATGCGTTCTACTTGCCGGTCTGCTGCGTCCCTGAGGGTTGAGCTATCCGGCAGAGAGAGTAAAGTCTGCGCTGCTAGCCTAGAAACCGGAGGGTCCACTTCAGGTGGATCTGTCCATTGTTTGGTGTCTTTCTGTGGGAAGGGGTACTTCGCTTCCAAATATTTGCGATTAGCGAATTTTTTCTCAGGCTGCGCAAACTGTTTGGTAAGTATTTTCTCAAACTCATGGTGATTAGGGAAGACCTTAGGTGGTTTCTGAACACTTTCGAAGCAAATCCTATGTTCTGGGACTTCCGGGGCCGAATCTGGAATTTTTAGCACCCGATGAATGGCAGAAATTATGTCCTCAACTAGCGCTGTATTGCTAGGGGGAGAAGGTACCACGGACCTGTCCGTTTCGTTATCTGAGTCGGAGTCACAGATGCCCTCCGAATCCTGTGCCTCGCTAAGGTGATCCCTGGAGGGCGACCTGGGGAGGGGGTCTTCTGTGGTGGGGGATCCCTGTGGTAAATTGTACTGTCTGTGGCAGGGGACTGCCCAGGAGACCTGGAATGACGCTGTCTCTCCCTGGAGGGGGACGACCTTGTACTATAGTGCGACTCAGGTGATCGAGACCTGTGGGTCCGCTTACGTCTGTGAGAGTCGGAAGCAGCATGTTCCTGAGACAAGCTGTCCGTTTGCTGTGTACCGTCCATAGCCGGGGCCCGACTCTGCAGAGCTTGCAGCAATGTAGCAGTTAGGTTGTCTATGGACTGTGTCATGGCCTGAGACATCTGAGTTGCCCATTCCGGCGTGGCCTGTGACACTGAAGCGTCAGTAGGGACTCCCTGGGGTTCTGACCCAGAGTTCAGGATGCAGTCCCGGCAGTGCGGATACGTGCTGCCACTAGGGAGCGTGGCTTTGCAGGCTGTGCAGAATGCATAGAAACATTCCTGCCTGGTTCTCTTCCTTGAGCCCGGCATAGTGCACAGAGGCTGGCTATAAGGGATCGTACAGGGGTGGCTACGCAGAGGGAACCCACAGAGAGCCTTACAGGAAGTATAGATTCACAGCTGAGTAATGAGAACCCAGCTGTGAGCTTACCCCACCGGTGTGCCCCTAGGTCCAGCGCCGACAGATCCCAGTTCTGTGCCCCCCGGAGACCGCTGTGATGCTCCTCTCCTGGATCTCATCCAGAAAAAATGGCCACCGGGACTCTGAGGAGAGGGAGGAGGGGGCGGAGAGCTGAAAAGGGCGCGCTGGGCTGTGTAAAAACGCCCCCTTTCTGCCTCAATCTGCCCCTTCTATGACACTCCAGTGTGTCATTTTGGTCATCCGGGGGGCGGGGCGGGGCGCGGGAAAAGGCGGCGGCTTCGGCTAGGCCGAAGCCGCGGTCTAAATTAGAGGCCTGATGCCCAGGAGGGCTCCAGAGCGGCGCGGTAGTCTGGGAGGGGGGGGGGGGCGGACTTGTACCAGACCCCCCCAGAATGGTCAACTGGATAGCAGTGGGGGTAGCAGGGGTAGCGGTTTCTGTATGTGGGGCCCCTGAAGCGCTATGGAGCCGCTGCTGCTGCAGAGGCAGGGACGCAGAAAAAGCCCTGTCTCTGCTGTGCCATCCAGTCCGCACCCTCTCCCGGCCCCAACAGGATCCCTCAGCCGGCCTGGGGTCCCTGGAAGCTGCGGAATGCTGCCTGATCTCCGAAACTACCTGAGGCGTCTCAACCTAATGCCCCCTGCGGGGCATTAGGGAGGGTGCGTCTGTCACCGTCAGGGGGTCTTCATCCTCGCCTCAACCTCAACCCAGACCCCTTAAAGGGGTTGGGGAAGGAGGGGGGTCTCGACCTCGAACCAGGACCCGAGGGACTGGGGAGGGAGCGACATGGGGAATAGCCACCTCGACCTCAACCGGGTACCCCTAATAGGGGACCGAGGAGGGAGCCATGCCGGGAGTCTCGCTGGAGACCCTCTTTTCTTCATCTGTATTTCCGGACGAAAAAAGGAAAAAAACGGAAGAAAAGAGGTGTGCCTCCTTGCGACACTAAGCAAAAACTGGAGAAGGCTGACGCCGTCCAGGGGTGTATACTGCAGAGGAGGAGCCAAAGTTAATCTTTTTCAGATTATGCATAGTGTCGCCTCCTAGTGGACAGCAGCATAACACCCACGGTTCTGTGTCCCCCAATTAGGCGACAGAGTAACAGGATTTTTGGGTTGCTTACCGTAAAATCTGTTTCTCTGAGCCTTCATTGGGGGACACAGAGACCATGGGTGTATGCTGCTGCCACTAGGAGGCTGACACTATGCACAAAAAAAGGTTAGCTCCTCCACAGTGTACACCCCACCGACCAGCAGGGAATTCCTCAGTTAGTGAGAAAAGCAGTAGGAGAAGCAACAGAAAAGATTGAAAACAGAACAAACAACTCAACTGTAACCAATCAACCAAAGGAAGAAAAGGAGCTGAAAAACATGGGAGGGTGCTGTGTTCCCCAATGAAGGTTCCGAGAAACAGATTTTACGGTAAGCAACCCAAAAATCCTGTTTTCTCGTTCGCCTTATTGGGGGACACAGAGACCATGGGACGTCCTAAAGCAGTCCCTGGGGTGGGAAACAAACTTCCATCAGGCCAGCGGACTCACCACCGCAGCCTGCAAAATCCTTTTACCTAGGCTGGTGTCCGCCGAAGCGTAGGTGTGGACTTTGTAGAATTTCACAAACGTGTGAACCGATGGCCAGGTTGCAGCTTTGCAAAGCTGCAGCGCGGAAGCTCTGTGGCGTACCGCCCAGGAAGCACCCACTGCCCGGGTAGAGTGCGCTCTGATCCCCGGAGGAGCCACTCGATGCTTAACCCGGTAGGCCTCCAAAATTGCCGATCTGATCCAGCGAGCAATAGTAGCCTTGGAGGCCGGGTGACCTTTCCGCACCTCATCTGGAATGACGAAAAGAGAGTCTGTCTTTCGCAAGGAAGTCGTCCTAGACAGATAGACTCTCAGCGCCCTGACCAGATCCAGCTTGTTCAAGGACCGCTCCCGAGGATGAGATGGACTCGGACAGAAGGAAGGCAGAACAATATCCTCATTGAGGTGAAAGGAGGACACCACCTTCGGAAGAAAAGAGGGCAGAGGCCGCAGAACTACCTTATCCTGGTGAAGTACCAAAAAAGGCAAGCGGCAAGAAAGAGCCGCCAATTCTGACACGTGCCGGATGGAAATGATGGCCACCAGAAAAGCTACCTTCCAAGAAAGGAGAGAAAGAGAAACATCCCTGAGAGGTTCAAAAGGAGGACCTTGCAGAACCTCAAGAACCAGATTAAGATCCCATGGAACCACGGGCGCTCGGTACGGAGGAGCCGTGTGAGCCACGCCCTGAAGAAAGGTTTTGACCTGAGGGCGGGAGGCCAACGTCTTCTGAAATAAAATAGCGCCGAAACCTGACGCTTCAAAGAACTGAGGGCAAGTCCCGCATCCAGCCCTGCCTGAAGAATCGCCAGAACAGAAGGGAGCGAAAAGCACATGGGCACGATGTCATTGGCCTCACACCAGGGGAAATAGGCCTTCCAAGTACGATAATAAATTTTGGAAGATGATGGCTTTCTTGCTCGGATCATGGTATGAATTACTCGATCGGAGAATCCTGCCCGTTTCAAAACCTCAGTCTCAACAGCCACGCCGTTAAATTGAGCGGCCGAGAATTGGGGTGGCAAATTGGGCCTTGAGACAGCAGATCTGCCCTGTCTGGAAGCTTCCAGGGGGCGTCCGCGAGAAGGTTGACAATGTCCGCGAACCAAGACCTTCTGGGCCAATTCGGGGAGATGAGAATGACTGGAATACCTTCTACTTTGATCTTCAACAGCTTGGGAAGAAGCGGCAGAGGAGGGAACAGGTAGGGGAGTTCGAACTGCGACCAAGGAATGGCCAGAGCGTCGGCGCCCACTGCCAGAGGGTCTCGAGACCTGGAAACAAACTGTGGGACCTTCCTGTTGAGGCGAGACGCCATCAGGTCTACATCCGGGGTTCCCCATCGACGGCAGAGCAGATGAAACACCTCTGGATGTAGGGACCACTCTCCCGCCGCGAGACCCTCGCGGCTGAGAAAATCGGCGGCCCAGTTGTCTACGCCAGGAATGTGTACCGCGGAAATTGTCGGGACAGAAATCTCTGCCCAATGAAGAATCTTGGACACTTCTGCCAGAGCTGAGACACTCCGTGTCCCTCCTTGGCGGTTGACATATGCCACCGCTGTGGCATTGCCTGTCTGAATCCGGACAGGCAAGCCCCTGAGCAGCCTCTCCCAGTGGACGAGAGCCAGATAGATCGCTCGTATCTCTAGGACGTTGATCGGCAGAGCCGATTCCTGAGTCGACCAACGACCCTGAACAGTGTGATTGCGGAACACTGCACCCCAGCCGAGGAGGATGGCATCCGTTGTTACAATCTGCCAGTGAATGGGAAGAAAAGACTGACCCAAGTGGATGAGAGGTGACGTCAACCACCAGTTGAGTGACCGCTTGATCCGGCATGAAAGACGAACAGGGCGATCCAGGGACAGAGCCGACCTGCTCCACCTCGACAGAATGGCGTGCTGGAGAAGTCTAGCGTGAAATTGGGCAAAGGGAACTGCCTCTATCGCCGCCACCATCTTTCCCAGGACCCTCATAGATGTTCGGAGGGACGGAAATCGTGTGGTCTGCAGCGATCGTACATTTTGCTGCAGGGAAAGAATCTTCTCTCGTGGGAGAAAGACCCTTGACCGACGAGTGTCGAACAGTAGGTCCAGAAACACAAGACGTTGAGAAGGAATCAGTCAGGACTTTTTCCTGTTGACGATCCACCCGAAATTGGAAAGGGTGTCTAGGACGATCGTCAAACTTAGGCGAACCTGTTGAAAAGAGGAAGCTTTGATCAGAATATCGTCGAGGTACAGAAAAAGAACGAGACCTCTGATCCTCAACAAGGCCATCAGCGCAGCCATGATCTTCGTGAAGACTCTGGGAGCGGTGGCGAGACCGTAGGGCAGCGCGACAAACTGGTAATGTTCCTGGCGAATCGCAAAACGCAGGAACTTCTGATGTCCGGAGAATATGGGCACATGTAGATAGGCATCTTGGATGTCTATTGAACACATGAATTCCTGCTCCTCCATGGAAGCGATTACCGAACGAACCGGCTCCATCCGGAAGTGGCGAAGGCGGACTCTTGTTGAGAAGCTTGATCCAAGATGGGCCGGACCGTCCCGCCTTTTTTCGGCACCACAAAAAGGTTCGAATAAAACCCTGTGAACCGCTCCGAGTCGGGAATGGGCACAATCACCCCGGAACTGAGGAGAGAGGCGATGGCCGTAAAGAACCCCGGGATCAAGGCTGGATCTTTTGGAGGACGGGATTCGAAGAAACGATCCCGTGGAAGAGAGACGAACTCTATCTTGTATCCCGACGATACAACCTCCCTGACCCAAGCGTCCTCTACTGAGGCCAGTCAGACGTCCCTGAAGAAGAGAAGTCGCCCTCCCAATTGGAAGGGACCCTCGGGAGTCCGACGATAGTCATGCAGATGTAGACAGTCGAGATCTGGATCTGGATGGTCTGCCCTGGGAAGAGTGGGATCGCCAGGAGGGAGTGGGCCTGAAGGAAACTTTCTATCTTGGCGCGCCTGCGGTCTTTGTTGGTTGGATGGGTTCTTCGCCGTATTGAAATGGTGGAAAGCCCGAAAGGGTCGAAACGGACGCCTTAGTGGAGGTCTGCGAGGCTTGGACTGAGGGAGGAGGGAACTCGTGCCTCCGGTGGCATCCTTAATAATCTGGTCCAATTGGGATCCAAAGAGGCGTACTCCCTGAAAAGGCAGATTAGTAAGAGACTTTTTAGAAGACAAGTCCGCCTGCCAGACCTTGAGCCAAATTGTACGTCGGATTGCCACAACGTTGCTCGACGCCTGAACTTGCGCAGGATTGCGGCATCCAAAGAAGCAGAAAGCAGATAATCCCCCGCATGGGAAATCTGATTGGCGAGATCAGCCAATTGCTCTGGTTGTGCTTTATCTAGGATGTCCTGACGAAGATCCTCTGCCGAAGTTGCCATGGCCTTTGCAGCCCAAGATGAAGCAAAGCTTGGACATACCGCCGCTGAAGCCGCTTCGAAGGCAGACTTAGCTAGGGATTCTATAATCCTATCATTAGAATCCTTTAGAGACGCCATGCCTGAAAGCGGGAGAACCGTGTTATTAGAAAGACTGGACACGGGCGGGTCCACCGAGGGAGAAGCAGACCAGTTGTCCGTGAGCTCTTTAGCAAATGGGTACAGTACGCCGAGACGCTTTCCTCTTTGAAAGCATCTGGTCGGATCCTCTCTTCTCCTGGTAAAAATCTTTCCAAACTCGGAATGGAAAGGAAATACCCTGGAGGGTGTTTACACCCGTCTGAACGAAACCTCCCGATCTGAGGATTTCGCAGGGGGGGGGGGGGGGGGGGGGTCAGCAATCTCGAAGGTCTGGTGAATCGCTGCAATGAGGTTCTGCACCGTAACCTTCATGTTCGCATCCTGGTCCGAATCCAGCTCTAAAATCCCCTCAGAAGACCTGTCCGAGAACGCTTCACCTGACTCAGGAGAGGAGGCCCGGGAAGGAGGCTGCTGAGAAGGACTATGCGGTGAGATGGGACGAGGAGAGGCTTCCGGCTGGAGATCCTGCCTGGGTCTTTTGGGACTAACGCTGGCTGACTCAGAAGTAAATCTCTTGAGACCTGCTGGACCCTGCAGAAGTGTCCAGGGGCAACTTATCCAGAAAGGCTACTAGGGACTGAGACACTCTGGTGAGGTCTGCCACTGATTGTGAAAGAGATGAAGCCCAGCCAGGCATGGGGGGCTCACTCTCACCTGGTGCCATAGATGGCTCCTGGGCGGTGTCAGGCTGAATTGGATTGCTATAGTCCAGGCAGAGAGGCGTGGACTGACCTGAGGGAAGTTTGCGATTGCAAGAAGAGCACGCAAAGTACTTGACTAGAGTGCAGGGGGGAGCCGTAGAGCGGGTACGATCAGACTTAGAGTTAGACATAGTGATAACTGAGGTAGTGCCGGAAGGTTGGGGGACAGAAGGCAGAGGAGGGTGTCAGTCTGCAGATGCAGAGCTACTCATGGTCCGGTGTCCCCAGAGACAATGCTATCCGACTTGTCTGCAGCTGCAGGTCAGAGCGAAATCCGGCTGACAGGCCCAGAGAGCGATATCCGTCTGACCGTACGTGTCCTGCTGACAGGCTGAGAAGATGGGGACCGCCTGAGAGGAATGGGGAAGACGCGCGCTTCCAGGGGAAGAAGAAGGGCGGAGCTAACCGCCAGACTGAAAGAGGCACGGCCCGCTGGCCAACCACAGGCTGGGGTGCAAGAAAGAGGCGGTGGGCAATAACAGGCTGGGGTGCAAGAAAGAGGCGGTGGGAGGACCTGGAACGGGCGGGAGAGAAGCCCGCTTAGTAGAAAGGGGCGGGGGGGCGTGGCCGCGACGCTGAAGTAGGCCCGAATTGAAGCCGGGGCCTAAATTAATAGCGGCGGCCGCCTGTCAGCACGGGGTCGGCGCGGATGTGCCGCAGCATGAGCGCTGCCGCAAAAGAAACCTGTCAGGGGAGAAGGGAACGGGCTGTAAAAGAGAGCGGAGGCTGCCCGGATGCGCAGGATGACCGCAGGTGTCCGCAGCGCTACCGCATCCCTGCTCCAAGGGGAACGCCACCGTGCCCACTGAGGAGACCAAAGGGTCCCAATACTCACCCGTCCCGGGCCAGAATAAAGGTACCATGTTCCTGAAGGACGTCCGCGTCTCGTCCAAACGACAGGCTCTGGTAGGCGAGTGGGTGGGAGACTGATAAGGACCCTTTGAATCGCTGACATGTCTTCGTGTTGGCGTCCGCCTGGAAGGCTGCTGGTCCTGCTACGGAGATCTGCGAGGGTACGGGGTGGCAGTACACGCCGTACTCACAGACTCCTTGTGGGAGTACAGATGTGACTATTCACTCTGTATCCCTCCGGAAAGACCTGAAAAGGAACGACGCACATCAAGGTATATATGGGTCTAATCAAAGACCCGTGTCCACCTCCTACTGACACTAAGCTAAACTGAGGAATTCCCTGCCGGTCGGTGGGGTGACAGCGGAGGAGGAGCTAACCTTTTTTTGTGCGTAGTGTCAGCCTCCTAGTGGCAGCAGCATACACCCATGGTCTCTGTGTCCCCCTATAAGGCGAACGAGAAAAAGATTTTTTGCTTCACTCAAGTTTGGATGCTGTCCTATTCTGATGATCTGTTGTGCAAGAGTCGAGAGGTCCCCCATCTCCCATATAAGGATGGTAGGCTGATCCCATCGATATCGGCAGGTACATTTTTTTCTAATGTGTATTGGGTCAGGTAAATTCTGAATGCAGCTCCGAAAAAACATAGGCTTACTTTAATTAAAAAAAAATATATAAGCTTTTCTAAAGATTACAGCAAAGATGGCAAAGAAAATGGCAGGATCAAGTCTTATCAGCCATCATATTGTAAAGGAAATTACGGTTCCACCTTTGTGCGCGAAAGACATTCATTTTGTATGACGTTTAATAGAAGCGCTTACTTTGAAGCCGTGCTGATCAGCAAATTTAAGGATAGTTTCCCGTCGCTCTCGAGTTGTGTTTGTCGCATCAAAAACCTGCAGAGGGTGGGAAAAAAAATTACCAGCTTTAAGCATAGGTTTATAGTTTATTATAATTTACCATTTCCATTTGTTGCTGTCAGTAACAATGATTGACAATGGAATCCCAACGGGATCAGTCATTTAAAAGGGGTTTGCCACTTCTCAATCTGTATGTTTGCCCAAGTAAAATAATAACTCCTATGCTGACCTGGAACAGCACAGGTACCGACTCTCCCTGGGGATTGCGTGACTTTATGTCAAGCGATCACTGTGGCCACTTCACTCTCCCCACCTTTGCACAAATCTGGAGAAAAAGCTAGTGCTCTCATTTTCTCTGCATGTATGTGATGTGATACATCCGAAAGCAGGGAGAATCGGGTGAGCCAGTGTCAATAACGCTAGAAAGGCGCTGGAGGGGACAATAAGGGTTATTTTATTGGGCGAAAAAATACAAATTGAGAAAGGGTAGTTTGAGTAGTGGATAACCTCTTTGACCAGCAACCGAAATACAATCTGTACCGGGTTATGCAATACAACTTGGGGAAAGGGTTATACTAAAAAGACACACATAATGCAAGGGTATGCCATACTAATTGTGAGCCTGTCCTCTGCCTCCTACTTCCAAACTTAGCTTGTATTGGGATCCCAGTAGCCAGCCATTAGTCAAAAAGTTAGCGTACTTCCAAGTCACCATTGACTATCACCTTGTACAGCAAGTTTGAAAATTGCTTAACCCCTTCATGACCAAGCCTATTTTGACCTTAATGACCAGGCCATTTTTTGCAATTCTGACCAGTGTCCCTTTATGAGGTAATAACTCAGGAACGCTTCAACGGATCCTAGCGATTCTGAGATTGTTTTTTCGTGACATATTGGGCTTCATGTTAGTGGTAAATTTAGGTTGATAATTTTTGCGTTTATTTGTCAAAAATCAGAAATTTGGTGAAAATTTAGAAAATTTTGCAATTTTCAAATTTTGAATTTTTATTCTGTTAAACCAGAGAGTTATGTGACACAAAATAGTTAATAAATAACATTTCCCATATGTCTACTTTACATCAGCACAATTTTGGAAACAAAATATTTTTTTGTTAGGAAGTTATAAGGGTTAAAAGTTGACCAGCGATTTCTCATTTTTACAATAAAATTTACAAAACCATTTTTTTTTAGGGACCACCTCACATTTGAAGTCACTTTGAGGGGTCTATATGGCAGAAAATACCCAAAATTTACACCATTCTAAAAACTGCACCCCTCAAGCTACTCAAAACTACATTCAAGAAGATTATTAACCCTTCAGGTGTTTCACAGGAACTAAAGCAATGTGGAAAGAAAAAATGGACATTTTAATTTTTCCAACAAAAATTTTCTTTTAGCATCAATTTTTTCATTTTCACATGGGAAACAGGATAAAATGGATCCTAAAATTTGTTGGGCAATTTCTCCTGAGTACAACGATACCTCATATGTGGTCATAAACCACTGTTTGGGCGCACGGCATGGCTCAGAAGGGAAGGAGCACCATTTGACTTTTTGAATGGAAAATATGCTGGAATATTTAGCGCTTGCCATGTCGTGTTTGGAGAGCCCCTGTGTGCATAAACATTGGAGCTCCTCCACAAGTGACCCCATTTTGGAAACTAGACCCCCCAAGGAACTTATCTAGATGCATAGTGATCACTTTGAACCCCCAGGTACTTCACAAATTGATCTGTAAAAAAAAAAAAAATACTTTTTTTTCACAAAAATTTTCTTTTAGCCTCAGTTTTTTCATTTTCACATGGGAAACAGGATAAAATGGATCCTAAAATTTGATGAGCAATTTCTCCTGAGTGCACAGATACCTCATATGTGGTCATAAACCACTGTTTGGGTGCACGGCATGGCCCGGAAGGCAAGGAGCACCATTTGACTTTTTGAATGGAAAATTAGCTCCAATCGTTATCGGACACCATGTCGCATTTGGAGAGCCCCTGTGCACCTAAACATTGGAGCTCCCCCACAAGTGACCCCATTTTGGAAACTAGACCCCCTAAGGAACTTATCTAGACGTGTAGGGAGCACTTTGAACCCCCAAGTGCTTCACAAAAGTTTATAACACAGAGCAGTGAAAATAAAAAAAATTTTTTCCTCAAAAATGATTTTTAGCACACTATTTTTAATTTTCACAAGGCTAACAGGAGAAATTGGACCACAAATCTTGTTGTCCAGTTTGTCCTGAGTACGCTGGTACCCCATATGTGGGGGGGAACCACTGTTTGGGCACACGGCAGGGCTCAGAAGGGAAGGAGCGCCATTTGACTTTTTGAAATGCAAATTACTTCCAATCGTTAGCGGACACCATGTCGTGTTTGGAGAGCCCCTGTATGCCTAAACATTGGAGCTCCCACACAAATGACCCCATTTTGGAAACTAGACCCCCTAAGGAACTTACCTAGATGTGTAGTGAGCACCTTGAACCCTCAAGTGCTTCACAAAAGTTTATGACGCAGAGCCGTGAAATAAAAAAAAAATTTTTTCCCTCAAAAAAATTTTTAGTGCGCAATTTTTTATTTTCACAAGGGTACCAGGATAAATTAGACCCAAAATTTGTTGTCCAGTTTGTCCTGAGTACGCTGGTACCCCACATGTGGGGGGGAACCACTGTTTGGGCACACGTCGGGGCTCGGAAGGGAAGTAGTGACATTTTGAAATGCTGACTTTGATGGAATGGTCTGCGGGTGTCATGTTACATTTGCAGAGCCCCTGATGTACCTAAACTGTGGAACCCCCCCACAAGTGACCCCATTTTGGAGACTAGACCCCCCAAGGAACTTATCTAGATGTGTGGTGAGCACCTTGAACCCCCAAGCGCTTCACAGAAGTTTATAACGCAGAGCCGTGAAAATAAAAAAAAATTTTTTCCACAAAAAAAAAAATGATTTTTAGCCAGCAATTTTTTTTTTTTTTACAGGGGTAGCAGGATAAATTGGCCCCAAAAGTTGTTGTCCAGTTTGTCCTGAGTACGCTGATACCTCATATGTGGGTGGGGACCACTGTCTGGGTACAAGTCGGGGCTCGGAAGGGAAGTAGTGACATTATGAAATGCTGACTTTGATGGAATGGTCTGCGGGCATCATGTTACATTTGCAGAACCCCTGATGTACCTAAACTGTGGAACCCCTCCACAAGTGACCCCATTTTGGAAACTAGACCCCCCAAGGAACTTATCTAGATGTGTGGTGAGCACCTTGAACCCCCAAGTGCTTCACAGAAGTTTATAACGCAGAGCCGTGAAAATAAAAAATATTTTTTTTTCCTCCAAAAAAATGATTTTTACCTAGCAATTTTTTTTTTCATAAGGGTAGCAGGATAAATTGGACCCCAAAAGTTGTTGTCCAGTTTGTCCTGAGTACGCTGGTGCCCCATATTTGGGGGGGAACTATTGTTTGGGCACACGTAAGGGCTCGGAATGGAAGTAGTGGCGTTTTGAAATGCAGACTTTGATGGAATGGTCTGCGGTCGTCATTACGTTTGCAGAGCCCCTGATGTGCCTAAACAATAGAAACCCCCCACAAGTGACCCCATTTTGGAAACTAGACCTCCCAAGTAACTTATCTAGATGCCTGGTGAGCACTTTGGACCCCCAAGTGCTTCACAGAAGTTTAAAACGCAGAGACGTGAAAATTAAAAAAAAAAATTTTTCCACAAAAATATTTTTTTAGCCCCCAATTTTTTATTTTCCCAAGGGTACCAGGAGAAATTAGACCCCCAAAGTTGTTGTGCAATTTTTCCTGAGTACGCAGAAACCCCATATGATGGGGTAAACCACTGTTTGGGCACATGTCGGGGCTTGGAAGGGAGGAAGCACCGTTTAACTTTTTGAACGCAAAATTGGCTGGAATCAATGGTTGCACCATGTCGCGTTTGGTGACCCCCTGATGTGCCTAAACAGTGGAAACCCCTCAATTCTAACTCCAGCCCTAACCCCAACACACCCCTAACCACAGCCCTAACCCCAACACATCCCTAACCCTAATTCCAACCCTAACCATAACCCTAACCCCAACAGACCCCGAACCCTAATCCCAACCCTAACCCTAATTCCAACCCTAACCCTAATTCCAACCCTAACCCTAATTCCAACCCTAACCCTAATTCCAACCCTAACCCTAATTCCAACCCTAACCCTAATTCCAACCCTAACCCTCTTTTCAACCCTAACCCTCTTTTCAACCCTAACCCTCTTTTCAACCCTAACCCTCTTTTCAACCCTAACCCTCTTTTCAAGCCTAACCCTCTTTTCAAGCCTAACCCTAATGGAAAAGTAAAAATAAAAATATTTTCTTTATTTTATTAGTTCTGCCTACCTATGGGGGTGATAATCGGGGGGTTTATTTACTTTTTCTTTCATTTTGATCACTGTAAGAGTGATCAAAATGAAAGAATGGAATCTGCAGCCGGCAGATTCGGGCGGGCGCACTGCGCATGCGCCCGCCATTTTCAAAGATGGCGGCGCCCATCATCCGGACCCGAGGGACACCGGGAGGGACGGGGGGACTCAGGAGGTACCGGGGGGGGTGAGGGGGGATCGGAGGCTGGCGGGGAGCAGAGGGAATGGGAGGGGGGCAGATGATGACAGCGGCGGCAGATCGCCGCTGTCATTCAGTTGCGGGGGGGCGATCGCCGGTGGGGGGGGGGGGTGGAATCGGTGTCTCCAGCCATGTCCGATGCTACAGCAGCGTCGGACATGGCTGGATTGTAATATTTCATCAATTTTCATTGATGAAATATTACTATCGCTCTGATTGGCTGTTAAAAGTGAAACAGCCAATCAGAGCGATCGTATCCACGTGGGGGCGAAGCCACGCCCCCTGTGGTGAATTACAAAGCCCCCTGTATCTGCGGGTCGGGTGACCTTTCAGTGACCCCGGTCACCCGACCCGCAGGGGGGCTTTGAAGTTATGACGCCACATAGGCGTCACTGGTCAGATTTGAACCAGGTTTCATGACGCCTATGTGGCGTCATTGGTCGTGAAGGGGTTAAAAAGTATATATATATCTCTCTCATCGCCAATATGCATACACTTTATATTTATTACAATACATTAAAAAAAAACAGGAAAATAGAGGGGGAAGCCAGCACTGCTTAAGGTTAGAACGCATCAATTGGAGTGCATATGCACATAATGTCTAGCTGTATTCAAAATGAGATATTTAGCAAAAGAAATTGATCAATTCAATTGAGCCACCCCGCCGCGCCAAGGCAATCTCATATGGGGGGTCCTACTCTATATATTTTTAATAAATGCTGTGCCATTACGGCCTCCTAAATACATTTAGAGCATCACCACATCAAGTGCAATCTGTACCTGAACATTGCTGGATCGCTCCCATGAAGCCAGATGAAGCAAGTGCAGATGAAGGCCAACCAGGTCTGAACACAGACATATCAGGAATGGCCTCCACACATTGCCTGACCAGCAAACATAGATGAAGGGCGATGTTGGTCCAGACACAGGTGCACAATTAAATAAAGCTTGGGGCAGGGTGGGGCTGCCGTGTGTGTGCACAGCAGCCTAATCCATCACAATGAACACAGAAAAATTATGGCGGACATAACCAAGCGTGCACGGCAACAGTGGTGGTGAGCCACAAACCAACAACAAGAAAATAGAGGGGGAAGCCAGCACTGCTTGAAAAAAAAAAACAGCACTTATCAGTAGGTTGCTGTTCAGTGTTTATTGTGCTGGGCAAACTGCTCACATTTCCGATGCAAAAATCAATGTCCCATCTTGTAATGTTACGGCACATTGCTGATTACACCTTAATATCATCACTGTGGGTGTCTGACCCTTGCGACCATTATTGGACCCAAAAAAGGAGATTTGTGTACTCACCGTAAAATCTCTCTCTCTTAGCCTCTAATTGGGGGACACAGAACCATGGGTGTTATGCTGCTGTCCACTAGGAGGCGACACTATGCATAATCTGAAAAAGATTAACTATGGCTCCTCCTCTGCAGTATACACCCCTGGACGGCGTCAGCCTTCTCCAGTTTTGTGCAAAAGCATTAGGAGGAAGTTAACAGAAATAACACAACCATGCCTGTAATAAGGCCACCATGTACGAGCTCAAAGAACAATATGAGAACTCACCGTAAACAACGGCCCGTAAGGGCAACAGGGTGGGAGCTGTGTCCCCCAATTAGAGGCCAAGAGAAAGATTTTACG
Organism: Dendrobates tinctorius; assembly: GCF_039654945.1. NCBI lineage: Eukaryota > Metazoa > Chordata > Amphibia > Anura > Dendrobatidae > Dendrobates > Dendrobates tinctorius. The sequence continues at coordinate 19,392,372 of NW_027361826.1, read as the reverse complement.
GTGAGTACACAAAAATCTCCTTTACTCTGTCACCTCATTGGGGGACACAGAACCATGGGACGTCCTAAAGCAGTCCCTGGGTGGGAAGCAAGAGACGAATATTGTGCAGACAGGTCCCTAAACTTGGGGCACTGCCGCCTGCAGAACCAGTCTACCCAGGCTCGCATCCGCTGAGGACTGGGTATGAACTCTGTAGTGTTTGGTAAACGTGTGTAAGCTAGTCCAAGTGGCCGCCTTACACACCTGTTGTGCCGAAGCCTGGTGCCAAATGGCCCAGGAGGCCCCTACCGCCCGCGTAGTGTGCCGTGATACCGGCCGGATGAGGAGAATTGTTGACGCGGTAAGCCTCTTGTATGTTGGACTTGATCCACCTGGCAAGGGTAGCTTTGGAAGTCGGCAAACCCTTGAAAACGCCTTCCGGAAGATGGAAAAAAGGGAATCAGACTTCAGGAAGGGTGCAGTCCTAGACACGTATATACGCAATGCCCTAACGAGCTCAAGCGTATGCAGAGCATTCTCCACTCTACGAACTGGAACCGGGCAAAGGGATGGCAGTGAAATTTCCTCATTGAGGTGGAAGTTGGACACAACCTTCGGAAGGAAGGATGTGACTGTACGGAGAACCACCTTGTCCTGGTGAAAGGCTAGGAAGGGCCGTCTGCAGGAGAGTGCTGACAATTCAGACACCCTGCAAAGCGAGGTGATTGCCACCAGAAAAACCACCTTCTGTGATAAAATGCGGAGAGGGACTTCCTTAAGGGGTTCGAAAGGAGGTGCCGGCAATGCTGTCAGGACCAGGTTGAGGTCCCACGTTTCCAGTGGACGTCTGTAGGGGGGAACCAATCGGGAAACCCCCTGGAGAAAGGTCCTTACTTGCGGCTGGTTAGCGATGCGCCTCTGAAATAGCACTGAGAACGCTGACACCTGGCTCTTAAGCGAGCCCAAGGATAGCCTGGAGTCCAGGCCCGATTAGAGAAAGCCAAGGACTTTTGGGAGGGAATAAAGGGAGTGGAATCTGGCCGCGAGATTCGCACCAGGTGAAGAAAGCTCTCCAGATACGGTAATAAATCTTGGCGGAGGCTGGCTTCCATGCCCTGATCATGGTTCTAAAGACGTCCGTTGAGAGTCCTGCCTGGGTTAGAACCCAGGTCTCAAGGGCCACGCCATCAAATTGAGAGCCCCTGAGTTCTGGTGGTAGAACGGGCCTTGTGACAGAAGATCGGGACGGTCGGGGAGACGCCAGAGGACGTCTGCTGTAAGGTGTACGACGTCGGCGTACCATGTACGTCTGGGCCAGTCTGGCGCGATCAGGATGGTTGGAACTCCCTCGTGTTTGATCTTCCTCACGACTCTGGATATCATGGGGAGAGGTGGAAAGATGTAAAGAAGCTGGAACTGGGTCTAGTCCTGAACCAGGGCATCTGCTGCGAGCGACCTCAGATCGCGTGTCCTGGCCATGAAGTTGGAGACCTTGGCTATTGAGGTGGGATGCCATTAGGTCCACGTCCGGGGTCCCCCAGCGATGGCAGATCTGTTGAAAGATTTCGGGATGGAGAGACCACTCTCCCGAGTCCATCCCTTGTCTGCTTAGGAAGTCTGCTTCCCAGTTGTCCACACCCGGAATGTGGACCGCAGAGGAGTACCGACCTCGTGTCTTCCGCCCAATGGAGGATATGTGCCACTTCTCTCATCGCCTGGGTACTGCGGGTCCCGCCTTGGTCATTCACATATGCCATTGCAGTGGCATTGTCCGACTGTACTCTGATATGAGAGGCTGCCAGTAAGTGACGAAAGGCTCTCAATGCCAGGAAGATGGCCCGAATTTCCAAGACGTTGATGGGCATGTTCGCTTCCACTGGTGACCACTTGCCCTGTGATGTAGGTGCACCGCACCCAAACCTGTCAGGCTCGCGTCGGTGGTCAGGTCCTTCCATTGACCTGAGAGAAAGGCTTTTCCCATTGCCAGTGAGGTTGGCTTGAGCCACCAGTGCAGGGACCTCCTGATTGCCGATGTTAGCCGGAACTCCCTGTCGAGGGAGAAAGGATTCCTGTCCCAGGACTTGAGGATGGCTAGTTGAAGAAGCCTGAGGTGAAACTGGGCAAATGGTACTGCCTCCATTGCTGCTGCCATCCTGCCGAGGACTCTCATGGCAAACCGTAGAGATCGGGGGGATTGCGGCGGAGTATGCGAACTCCTAGACGAAGAGCCAGTGCCTTGTCTCTGGGAAGGAGCACCAGACCCCTGGAGGTGTCGAATAACATCCCCAGGAAGGTCAGAGACTGACTCGGGGTAGTCGATGACTTTTGTAAGTTGACTAACCAGCCCAGGAGACTCAGAGTGTCGATTGTGATTGAGACGCTGACCTCGCAGTCCTTGAAGGTGGAAGCCTTGATGAGAAGGTCGTCCAGGTATGGAATGACTACTCTGCCTCTGGAGTGTAGAATGTCCATGGTGGCAGCCATGACCTTGGTAAATGTTCTGGGAGCCGTGACGAGTCCGAACGGGAGAGCCACGAACTGGTAGTGGTCCTGGTCGATTGCGAACCTGAGAAATATCTGATGGGTGGGAGCAATCGGTATATGCAGGTATGTGTCCTGTATGTCTATGGAGGCGAGATATTGTCCTTGCTCCATGGACGCAATGATGGACCGAAGGGACTCCATGCGAAAATGACGAACTCGTACATACTTGTTGAGTTGTTTTAGGTCTAGTATGGGCCGGACGCTGCCTCCTTTCTTGGGGACTACGAATAGATTGGAGTAGAACCCTTGGAAACGTTCGGCCGAGGGAACCGGTACTACGAATCCTGCTTGAAAGAGAGAGGAAACCGCTTGGTGGAAAGCATGAGCCTTTTCTGGCGGTTTTGGTGGAACAGAGAGGAGGAACAGAGAGGAAGAACCGGTTCGGTGGACTGGAAGTGAACTCTATCTTGTATCCGGAAGACACTATTTCCCTAACCCACCTGTCTTCTGTAATAGGCAGCCAGACTTGCTGAAAGAGTAGAAGTCGTCCGCCTACGGGTGGGGTGTCTTCCGGAGTTCGTGAGTCATGATGAGGAGAAATTCTGAGGTTTTCCTCCTTTGGGCTTCACCTGGCCTGTTCTCTACTGCCAGTTCCTGTCTGGCCTCTGCGCTGCCCATGGGTTGTCCCTGCGTGGAGAGCGGTTACGATTTTGTGCTGGACGCAAGGCAGACCAGTCGAAGAATTCCGAAAGGATCGGAATCGTGTTTGGTTACGCCGTTTGAACGTGCGTTTAGGTTTTAGTTGAGGGAGATAGGTACTCTTACCCCCAGTGGCATTGGATATCATTGTGTCCAACTTTTCACCGAAAAGCCGTCCACTGAGGTACGGGAGATGCGTGAGGGACTTCTTTGAGGCCGCATCCGCTTTCCATTCCCGCAGCCAGAGGATACGCCGAATCGTGATGGCGTTTGATGCTATCCCGCTACACCTCTTGCGGAATCCAGGGCTGCATGAAGAATGTAATCTGCTACCACTGCTATTTGAACGGCTTGGTCCGACAGCTCAGGGTTTGAAGCTTGGAGGCCAGTTTGCAATTTTTTGGCCCAAGCCAGAATGGCCTTGGCCGCCCATACTGAAGCGAACGAGGGAGCCAGGGAGGCCCCTGCCGCTTCGAAAACTGAACAAGCCATGCGTTCTACAGCGTCCCTGAGGGTTGAGCTATCTGGCAGTGATAGGAGGGTCTGTGCTGCTAGCCTAGAGACTGGGCGGTCCACTTCAGGCGGATCTGTCCACTCCTTGGTGTCCTTTTGTGGGAAGGGGTACCTAGCCTCCAAATATTTGGAATTGGTGAATTTCTTCTCAGGCTGCAAAAACTGCTTAGTAAGGATCGCCTGAAATTCCGGGTGGTTAGAGAGGACCTTAGGTGGTTTCAGAACACCTTCAAAGCAAATCTTGTGTTCTGGGGCTTCCGGGGTTGGATCGGAAATGTCCAGCACCTGATGGATGGAAGATATTATGTCCTCAATTAGTGCTGTATTGCTAGGGGGACAAGGGACCAGAGACCGTTTCGTTGTCTGAGTCGGAGTCACAGATGCCTTCCGAATCCTGCGTATCGCTGAGGCGTTCCCTGGTGGGCGAGCTGGGGCAAAGGCCTTCTGTCGTCGGGGATCGCTGTGGAGATCTGCGTTGTCTGTCTCTGGTAGGGGACGGTCTAGGTGACCTGGAACTACGATGTCTCTTCCTAGAGGGGGATGACCGTGTGCTATGGGATGACGCAGAGGAAGGCGACGTGTGGGTGCGCTTACGTCTGGGAGAGCCAGAAACGGCCTGTCCCTGAGTGGAGCTGTCCCTTTGCTGGGTAACGCTCATAGCCGAGACATGACAATGCAGAGCCTGGAGCAATGTGGAGGTTAGGTTATCTATGGACTGCATCATAGACTGCGACATCTGGGTAGCCCATTCCGGCGTGGTAGCAGCCACAGAAGCATTGGTAGGAGCCTCTTGGGGTTCTGACCCAGTATTCTGGATACAGTCCCGACAGTGCGGGTACGTGCTGCCACTGGGGAGAGTGCATAAAAGCAGTCCTGCCTGGTTCTCTTGGACCTTGAGCCCGGCATAGTGCACAGAGTGCGGAAGGGCTGGCTATGAGAGGGCCCTACAGGGGTGGCTATGCAGGGAAAGACCTATAGGAGTGCCTTACAGGGAATCTGGATTCACAGCTGAGTAAAAAACCCAAGCTGTGATCTTACCCCACCAGCGTGCCCCTGGGTCCAGCACCGAAGATCCACAGTTCTGTGCCCTACGGAGACTGGCTGGTGTGGTGCTGCTGATGCCTGCAGCAGAAGTGGCCGCCGAGAGGATGAGGAGGGAGAAGAAGGGGGCGGAGAGCTGAGAAAGAGCACGCATAGATGTGTAAAAACGTGCCCTGTCTCGATCCGCCCCTTCTATGACACCGTAGAGTGTCATATTTTTCATCCGGGGGCGGAGAGGAGGCGGCGACCTCAGCTAGGCCGAAGCCGTGGCCTAAATTAGTTACCGATGCCCAGAAAGGGCTCCAGGCCGGCGCGGAAGTCCGGGAGGGGGGTCAGATCTGAACCGGACCCCCTCGGATTGAAAGGCAGGATAGCGGTGGGGCCACAATCGGAAGTGGGGCACTGTGATGGGTCCCCCTGAGGCGCTATGGAGCTGGTGCTGCCGCAGAGACAGGGGCGCAGGGAGCCCTGTGTCTGTATGTGCCATGCCTGCCCGCACTCCCCCCCCAGCCCCGACAGGAGCCCGCAGCTGGGCTGGGATCCCTGGATACTGTGAGCTGCAGATTGCTGTGGTACAGACAATACCTGAGGCGTCTCAACCTAATTCCCCCAGAGGGGGATTAGGGAGGGTGCTGCTGTCACCATCAGGGGGCTTCTTCCTCGCCTCAACCTCAACCCAAGACCAAAAGGAATTGGGGAAGGAGGGAGGTCTCGACTTCAAACCAGCACCCGCAGGACTGGGGAAGGAGCGAAATGGGGAACAGCCATCTCAACTTCAACCGGGCACCCCATAATAGGGGTCCGAGGAAGGAGCCATGCCGGGAGTCTCACAGGAGACCCACTTTTCTTCATCTGTCATCCGGAAAAGAAAAAACAGAGTGAAAATTTTTTTTTAGGTGTGCCTCCTATGCGACACTAAGCAAAAACTGGAGAAGGCTGACGCCGTCCAGGGGTGTATACTGCAGAGGAGTAGCCAAAGTTAATCTTTTTCAGATTATGCATAGTGTTGCCTCCTAGTGGACAGCAGCATAACACCCATGGTTCTGTGTCCCCCAATGAGGCGACAGAGTAAGCCCTCCTGCAGCCCTCATATGGAGCTATGTTTCTGGCTGCATGATGTGAATGGCGCTACATCATAGCTTTAGGTCATTGCTGCAGCTTCTTTATCCAGAAGATCCCAACCAGTGGGATATCCTGGCGACAAGTCATTACTTCATATGATGGCTCGCACACTCTTCACTCACATCACTTACCTGCCATGTTCTCATCTTTACATTAAATTCAAAGATGCAAAAATAAAAAACCTGCCATGACATGCATAAATACTTACGGCTACATGTCCACCTTCGTCTGCCAGATATTTCTTCACATCGTTTAAAGCCAGTAAGGCACATTGTCTGTGGAGGATTTAAAAAAAAAAAAAAAAAAAGAAAAAAACATAATAAAACGTGCATACACACAGATGACCTGCATATAAAATAGTGAGTGCATTGCCAACAGACGGGGGCAGACTTGGTAAGTAGAGGGTCCCGGAAATAGAACAGAGGCGGCTTTGTCTGGAATCTAGGTCACAGCACAGGGGGCTCGAGTCTTCGGGAGAACACATTTCTGGCATCCTCTGGCTTAAGGTCCAGCAACTTCATACAAAGCAATGTTTCCTAAGTCACCCAAACAATTAGATAAAAGCTGCACCAGTGAGTAGAATAGGGCCTTGCAAACACTTAGCGTCCGCCCCCTAGTGGAGCTACGAGGTACAGCCTCTGTGTCCCCTAATGACACCGATGAGAAATCATCTTATTAGTCTCTCCAAGTCAGAACGTACTGGATTATAGGATCTAATCTGTAGCCGATGACCAGGACATCAAAAGTTACAGAAACCCGACTGTGTGAGCCGTGCTCCTGCCACTGACAAGTCGGACATGATATAAAAATCGGTCATGGTGCACCAAGTAACGCTCACTCTCAACAGTAATCATGGAGCATTAATGGGTTAAATACGCTGCACTGAGCATTAGCATAAAGCCGGGGAGCATTCAGCTAATTGCACCTAAGTGGCGGAAATTTTGATGAATCACAGAGGAGAGATTAGCCGTGCCTGACTGCAGCTGCTAGGTAGGAGAAGCTGGCTGGGACTGGTGTGAATACAGCAAAAGTCGATACAATCGAGCAAAAATTTTGAGAAATTTGAAGCAGATTTATGCCAGAATTCTAACACCTTCACAAAATTTATTTTTAATCCTAATTGTCATAATCTACTTATTTTCTAATATACTTTATTTGAACATTCCCTATCCCTCCCTCACTACACCACCTAACTGATTTATTTTTTACAATACTTCCTATATGATGAGACTTTATATGAGAATCCCAGTACATGCTGAGATACTCAAGTGAGTTGTCATCAGTGATGTCCATTTCAAGGACTAGGCTAGTCCCTGTTCTACTGAGCATGCGTCAATTGTCAATTCTAACGTATGCTCAGTACGATCTTGTCACTGTGCAATATTCTTCTCAGTATATAGTGACAGTGCGCTCCCTCACAGTTCTGAAGTGATTTCACTTGCGAGGAGAGGGATTGGTCTATGCTTGCTAATTCTCTCCTCACAATCCGTATTGACAGTGCACTCTCTTGTTGGTGAGTCACTTCTGATAAGACCCGGTGAGGGGGTGCACTGTCACTGTGCATATTGCACAGAGACAAGATCTTACTGAGCAAACATTGGAATCGACAACCAATGCATGCTCAGAAGAGCAGGGTCTAGCCCAGCCCCTGAAACAGGGGTCACTGATGACACTTCGTTACAGGGTGGGGACAGAAGCCGCGACACTGACTGTAACCTCTACCCCCTGATGATGACGCCTTTGAGTAATGCAGCATGCACTGGGATTCTGAAACAAAGCTATCAAGTAGGACATTTATATGTTTTACTGTTGACAGAGAGGGAAAGATAGGGACTTTTTCATTAAAGTATATTACAACATTAAACAGACATTTATGATTTCACTGTATGAACAATTAAATATGATTATGTTGGCAAACAAAAATGTACTCACTTCCGTATTTTCTGGCCTTCTTCATTATCTGGAAGGAAAAACTCAAATGACCTGAAAGACTTGACAAGATCCCTGCGGTACTGCCCGACATTAAACTCTGCAACAGAAAAGGGTGAAAAAAAGAAGCAATTACCAAACGCTCATTTAATACATGAAAAATAATGGGTCTCTTAATAAACCCATAGGCAACGCCCCCAATGAATGGCGCTTGGTCTGGGATCAGAGGCCACTCCAGCAAGGTCCTAGTTTTACGGAGACGAGCTGTGGGTCACATGCAGTCATAGCAGGAAGGTCCATTATGAAGACCTGTTCTGCATGGCACGCTAATGACCCACATATGAAAGCCCTATGGGGTCCGGCACTGGACAGCTGCTCTCCTATATGGTGGAGTACACTGGCTGGATGCCGTCTGACTTTGTCCCAGGAAAGTGCAGGGCTGAACTCCTTTATTGCAAGTCAGCATATATGCAAACGCAAAAAGGAAGCGCAAAAAAAAAAAAAAAAAAAAAACAACAGTCAGGGCCCTCGAGAAACAAAAAACCGGAGCTGTCGATAGCAATCAATCCTGGCACACGAGCCCCAGGGCACGGCAGCGTCCTGCACGCTCATTGCATTCATCATGACAGCAGAGTCCAGACTCTTCAAAAGCCAATTTAGTGAAGCAAAGAAAATAGCAAGTTGCTGACAAATGGGAAGTCAGGCTCTCCAAATTGCCTTCATATTATATTAACTGGTTTATTGGCCTTAAAATGAAAGATCCTCCTATGCATCATTCTAATTAGGGGCTTTACGAACATTTGTTTGGCCATCAGCATTCTTTCCCGACATGATGTACATGCACCCTCAGGTGAGCGTGCATGTGTTCTGTACGAGGAAAATTAATAGAGCGGGCGTTTATTAGAAAAATGACCCATGGTTCTCTTTCAGACATCATAAACTGAAGAAGAATTGGGAGCCCCCCGGTTAAACTTTAGATGGTCGGCCACCATTACTGTGCATGGGGGGGACTTCATTCACGCTCACGTTACACTCTTACCTTTGGTTGGAACTCCGATCCAGTTGAGATAGCGAGTCAATTTCTTGGAGATATAAGTCTTGCCTCGGGCAGGGAGACCCACCATAACAATAAGAGTGGGGCAATTGGTCATGCATACTGAAAAAAAAATAAAAATCAATAAGATAAAAATTAGATTAAGTATATCAGAAGGGCCTTAAAGCCACAGATATTGGGCTGTGTGCACACAGAGTTTTTTGGAGCAGAAATGCAAAGTTTGAGGAGCTGAAATGTGGAGGGTTTACACACAGTTTTGGCTCCAAAAACTCCTAGAAAAAACAGTGTACACATAGGCTTACATGACAATGGCATATTCCAAACAGCCAGGGTTCTTCCATAAAAATCTGCATGTGCCCAGTAGTTAAGCATGGTGTGCACCCTATTCGCAAGAGCCAGATGTCACTAAGCAAGACTGCCTTCATTCAACCTTGCCGGTATAGATCCAACTGGGTGACTGCCATCAGGAGTGGTTTTTCCACTAAGGAAAATTGCATTCAACACCATATGATAAAACAAATGGTGGCAGTTCTGACAGGTAAGGGCCTTGGCGCTGGCAATTCCCGGACGGCCCAACGAGTATTCAACCAAAACTCCCGATGGGTGCTTGGCCCAGCATTCATGTGTATTCCATAGGGGGAGAGGAAGTTGCCACTGCCAGACACCTCTCCTCCACCTCTATCTCCTGAGCACAAGAGGATCAACCACCAGTGTCAGGAGGCCTCCATACACATCAGACGGTCAGCAAGTCTGGAAAGCTTTAAACTCATGTGTATGCTGTCCTTCAGAGCAGTGACCAATAGTTCTGCCAAGAGAACAACTGTCTGCTCTAGGTCACCAGTTTGTGGTCCCATGAGCACCCCAAGATCTCTAGAAGGGGGGCGGATTAAAAAATATTTAATATTGACCTGTAGACATTTAGGGTCTCCATCAAAACCCACTGATATTGGTGAAATAGGCCGACAGTAACGTGCATGGGGGCTTCCCGATTCTCCCGACAGATGATGTCAAGGTGGGAGAAGGATTCTCTGGCAGCAGCTCTGTCAAGATAGGACAGCAGCGCTCCGGTGTATGGAGGGGTCAGGAGACATAGCTGGCTACCAAAGCATCATTCAGTCGACAGCTATCTATTGGGCATAGGGGGGCATTAGACTAGACTAAAGCTGCAGTAGTTTAGGAGATGCCAGGCCACCTACGATCATGTAGCACAGCCCATGTATCTGCCTTGGGTCTGCAGGAACAGCAAGACATGTTTTACATGGCCTGAGGAAGCGTCACTGAACACAACTGTAAGGCCGGAGGACTCACTACTATCACATCTGATGCTAGATGCTAATGACACTCGACACCAGCTCTGCTGCGAGTGTGATCACTCAGAGCGTCAGTGCTCTGATCCTCTCTTAATTTCTCCATCTCCTCTGCTGCCGGCGGCAATCGCACTGCACTCAGGTGACATCCAAGTGCAGTGCAATGTTTCACACGCACCCATAGACTTATATGGGATCCAAATTCAGCAGGCAGTAGCAGCATGCTGTGATTTTTTCTTTCCTATCTGAGCACAGCAGGGAAGAAAAAAAAAAAAAAAAAAAAAAAATCCGAGACCAGAAGGATAGGATTAAAAATTGTATGAATGCAATCTCATTCGTCCGATTTAATCGCAAATAGGAGCGAATCCAAAATCTGTGAATATCCAACTACAGCGAACCTGAACATATTTAGAAGTAGCAAAAAAGAATGAGGATTATTTTTCAAAAAAATAGCAAAAAAAGAGAGAAAAGACATCTGATCTCTGCCGCCTTATTGCAACATTATGTCACACGGTATCTCGCAACCAAATCGCCACCTATGTGCACACTCATCACTACAGGAAAAGGGGAGGCATCCTGGAGGATCGGCACGCTGGGTTCATTCTGTGGGGAAAGGCCCCAAATATAGAGCTTGGCACTTAGCTCCCCGGACCCCGGTATAACCCTGCTGGTTAGTAATATACTCCTATTAGCTCCCCGGACCCCGGTATAACCCTGCTGATTAATATACCCCTATTAGCTCCCCGGACCCCGGTATAACCCTGCTGATTAGTAATATACCCCCATTAGCTCCCCGGACCCCGGTATAACCCTGCTGATTAGTAATATATCCCCATTAGCTCCCCGGACCCCGGTATAACCCTGCTGATTAGTAATATACCCCCATTAGCTCCCCGCACCCCGGTATAACCCTGCTGATTAGTAATATACCCCCATTAGCTCCCCGGACCCCGGTATAACCCTGCTGATTAGTAATATACCCCCCCATTAGCTCCCCGGACCCCGGTATAACCCTGCTGATTAGTAATATACCCCCATTAGCTCCCCGGACCCCGGTATAACCCTGCTGATTAGTAATATACCCCCATTAGCTCCCCGGACCCCGGTATAACCCTGCTGATTAGTAATATACCCCTATTAGCTCCTCGGACCCCGGTATAACCCTGCTGATTAGTAATATACCCCCATTAGCTCCCCGGACCCCGGTATAACCCTGCTGATTAGTAATATACCCCCATTAGCTCCCCGGACCCCGGTATAACCCTGCTGATTAGTAATATATCCCCATTAGCTCCCCGGACCCCGGTATAACCCTGCTGATTAGTAATATACCCCCATTAGCTCCCCGCACCCCGGTATAACCCTGCTGATTAGTAATATACCCCCATTAGCTCCCCGGACCCCGGTATAACCCTGCTGATTAGTAATATACCCCCATTAGCTCCCCGGACCCCGGTATAACCCTGCTGATTAGTAATATACCCCTATTAGCTCCCCGGACCCCGGTATAACCCTGCTGATTAGTAATATACCCCCCCATTAGCTCCCCGGACCCCGGTATAACCCTGCTGATTAGTAATATACCCCCATTAGCTCCCCGCACCCCGGTATAACCCTGCTGATTAGTAATATATCCCCATTAGCTCCCCGGACCCCGGTATAACCCTGCTGATTAGTAATATACCCCCATTAGCTCCCCGGACCCCGGTATAACCCTGCTGATTAGTAATATACCCCTATTAGCTCCCCGCACCCCGGTATAACCCTGCTGATTAGTAATATACCCCCATTAGCTCCCCGCACCCCGGTATAACCCTGCTGATTAGTAATATATCCCCATTAGCTCCCCGGACCCCGGTATAACCCTGCTGATTAGTAATATACCCCCATTAGCTCCCCGCACCCCGGTATAACCCTGCTGATTAGTAATATACCCCTATTAGCTCCCCGCACCCCGGTATAACCCTGCTGATTAGTAATATACCCCCATTAGCTCCCCGCACCCCGGTATAACCCTGCTGATTAGTAATATATCCCCATTAGCTCCCCGGACCCCGGTATAACCCTGCTGATTAGTAATATACCCCCATTAGCTCCCCGGACCCCGGTATAACCCTGCTGATTAGTAATATACCCCCATTAGCTCCCCGGACCCCGGTATAACCCTGCTGATTAGTAATATACCCCCATTAGCTCCCCGGACCCCGGTATAACCCTGCTGATTAGTAATATACCCCCCCATTAGCTCCCCGCACCCCGGTATAACCCTGCTGATTAGTAATATACCCCCCCATTAGCTCCCCGCACCCCGGTATAACCCTGCTGATTAGTAATATACCCCCCCATTAGCTCCCCGCACCCCGGTATAACCCTGCTGATTAGTAATATACCCCCCCATTAGCTCCCCGCACCCCGGTATAACCCTGCTGATTAGTTATGCCTCCCTATAACTGCAGGGGCGGCTTCTGGGTGCAGCAGGAGCCGGTGGGTGACACTCAGCACCTCGGGCACAGCGCAGGCAGCGGATCTGCTGACGGATGAAGTTCTGCTGCTCGGCTACAAAGTTCCGGACGCAGATTAGTGAGGGGCCTGGGATGTGACTGCGGTTCCGCACACGGTGCTGCAGTGTGTGACGGTGCCTGAGCTGCTGCGACACCAGAGACGCCGGCAGGCACGGCTGCACCACACACGGTACCGGCTACGGAGCAATCACAGGTGATGGGGAGGCAAGGGGTTAACAGCAATCCGTCAGCAGTCCGCAGGTGCCACGTGGGCGGCAGCAGCAGCAGCGCTGCGGGGTCTGTGCGGTGCCATCACATAGTGCCCACACTGCAGCTCTGCCCAGCACTGCGCCGGTTACCTCTCCTCTGCGCGGTGTGCTGCACGGGACGGCCATTGTTATACGGCACCCAGATCTTCTTCAGAGGATTCTGTGTGAGCTCCCGGGGAGAGTCCGCCATGTCTCCCAGTACCGACACGGCGACCGCACACGACTCAGCCGCACCGAGCCCGGACATACATATCCTGATCAGTGACCTGACCGGCGCCCCGCCCACAGCTACCGCAGAGTCTCATGTACGGGCGCACCACCCACTACTGTCTGCCGTAACTCTCCTAGAAGACGCGCACACTACTGATCCCTTCTCGATGTCACCTAGGAGCCGCTACATGCTTGTCTATCAAGCAAAAAAACAAACTACAAACTGTAAAATTATTAGATAAAAACTCACATATAATTATTCTTTCACGTGGTGTATAGGGTTACTGTAAGGAAATGCCATGGAGACTCCCATTTATAGTATGAGCAGAGTGCTCCCAACCAATGTAAGTTCCTCTGGGTGCACAAGCACTACCCAATATAAGCCCCTCTGGGTGCACAAGCACTGCCCAATATAAGCCCCTCTGGGTGCACAAGCACTGCCCAATATAAGCCCCTCTGGGTGCACAAGCACTGCCCAATATAAGCCCCTCTGGGTGCACAAGAACTGCCCAATATAAGCCCCTCCGGGTGCACAAGAACTGCCCAATATAAGCCCCTCCGGGTGCACAAGCACTGCCCAATATAAGCCCCTCTGGGTGCACAAGCACTGCCCAATATAAGCCCCTCTGGGTGCACAAGCACTGCCCAATATAAGCCCCTCTGGGTGCACAAGCACTGCCCAATATAAGCCCCTCTGGGTGCACAAGCACTGCCCAATATAAGCCCCTCTGGGTGAACAAGCACTGCCCAATATAAGCCCCTCTGGGTGAACAAGCACTGCCCAATATAAGCCCCTCTGGGTGAACAAGAACTGCCCAATATAAGCCCCTCTGGGTGCACAAGCACTGCCCAATATAAGCCCCTCCGGGTGCACAAGCACTGCCCAATATAAGCCCCTCCGGGTGCACAAGCACTGCCCAATATAAGCCCCTCCGGGTGCACAAGCACTGCCCAATATAAGCCCCTCCGGGTGCACAAGCACTGCCCAATATAAGCCCCTCCGGGTGCACAAGCACTGCCCAATATAAGCCCCTCCGGGTGCACAAGCACTGCCCAATATAAGCCCCTCCGGGTGCACAAGAACTGCCCAATATATGCCCCTCCGGGTGCACAAGAACTGCCCAATATATGCCCCTCCGGGTGCACAAGCACTGCCCAATATAAGCCCCTCTAGGTGCACAAGCACTGCCCAATATATGCCCCTCTAGGTGCACAAGCACTGACCAATATATGCCCCTCTGGGTGCACAAGAACTGCCCAATATGTGCCCCTCTGGGTGCACAAGAACTGCCCAATATATGCCCCTCTAGGTGCACAAGCACTGCCTAATATAAGCCCCTCTAGGTGCACAAGCACTGCCCACTATATGCCCCTCTAGGTGCACAAGCACTAAACAATATAAGCCCCTCCAGGTGCACAAGAACTGCCCAATATAAGCCCCTCTAGGTGCACAAGCACTGCCCACTATATGCCCCTCTAGGTGCACAAGCACTGAACAATATAAGCCCCTCCAGGTGCACAAGAACTGCCCAATATAAGCCCCTCTGGGTGCACAAGCACTGCCCACTATATGCCCCTCTAGGTGCACAAGCACTGCCCAATATAAGCCCCTCTAGGTGCACAAGAACTGCCCACTATAAGCCCCTCTAGGTGCACAAGCACTGCCCACTATATGCCCCTCTAGGTGCACAAGCACTGCCCACTATATGCCCCTCTAGGTGCACAAGCACTGCCCACTATATGCCCCTCTAGGTGCACAAGCACTGCCCAATATATGCCCCTCTAGGTGCACAAGCACTGCCCACTATATGCCCCTCTGGGTGCACAAGCACTGCCCACTATATGCCCCTCTGGGTGCACAAGCACTGCCCACTATATGCCCCTCTAGGTGCACAAGCACTGCCCAATATATGCCCCTCTAGGTGCACAAGCACTGCCCACTATATGCTCCTCTGGGTGCACAAGCACTGCCCACTATATGCCCCTCTGGGTGCACAAGCACTGCCCACTATATGCCCCTCTGGGTGCACAAGCACTGCCCAATATATGCCCCTCTAGGTGCACAAGCACTGCCCAATATAAGCCCCTCTGGGTGCACAAGCACTGCCCAATATAAGCCCCTCCGGGTGCACAAGAACTGCCCAATATAAGCCCCTCCGGGTGCACAAGCACTGCCCAATATAAGCCCCTCTGGGTGAACAATCACTGCCCAATATAAGCCCCTCCGGGTGCACAAGCACTGCCCAATATAAGCCCCTCCGGGTGCACAAGCACTGCCCACTATATGCCCCTCTGGGTGCACAAGCACTGCCCAATATATGCCCCTCTAGGTGCACAAGCACTGCCCAATATAAGCCCCTCTGGGTGCACAAGCACTGCCCAATATAAGCCCCTCCGGGTGCACAAGAACTGCCCAATATAAGCCCCTCCGGGTGCACAAGCACTGCCCAATATAAGCCCCTCTGGGTGAACAATCACTGCCCAATATAAGCCCCTCCGGGTGCACAAGCACTGCCCAATATAAGCCCCTCCGGGTGCACAAGAACTGCCCAATATAAGCCCCTCTGGGTGCACAAGAACTGCCCAATATAAGCCCCTCTGGGTGCACAAGAACTGCCCAATATATGCCCCTCCAGGTGCACAAGAACTGCCCAATAAGAGCCCCTCTGAGAAAGAATTGCAAGATTTCGAAAACGACAGCTCAAACCAAGCCAGTCTTACTGAATTGGGGCCATAATCCCCAGTACTATGATCCAGCTTTGGTCATTTAGTTGGGAACATAGCTTCTCGACCCGTTTCATTCAAAGGAAGTCTATCAGCATAAAATGACTGTTCAGACCAAGCATAGGCGCTCGCTCCATGCATCATGGTGTGGCCAGAAAGCTCAGTGCAGCCTCCCACCTGCTTGTTTGCCATTTATCTCTACCTTTTTCTGAATCCTGTAAAGTCAGAGCTGGGAAGGAGCACGGAACCGTTTGGGCACTCTAAAGTCGCACTGAGCGCCAGTGCTTGGTTTGAACTGTCGTTTTGTGCTGACAGACTTTATTTAAGATACTAAGGGTGCAGTCAGGCAGCCGTATAAATCAGACGGAGATCAGATCACAATTCTCGGACTGGCCGGCAGCTCTCCTGCCCCGAGCGTGACAGATACATGCATTTCTACGCAGCCATCACGCTCAGTTGAGGAGAGCTGCGGGCCAGACCGAGCATTGCGATCTGATCTCCGTCTGATTTATACGGCCCTGCACCCTGAGGCCATATTCACACATTCAGTAATTGATACTGAGGTAAAAAAATTCCGCAAATACTCAACATGTCCACGTGGCCTTAGTTTCTGCAAGCAACATGGTAGCCTGAAGCAGAAAACAGGAAAAAAAAAATAAAAATCAGCTTGTAAACTATAAAGGAAATTGGCTGGTAAACTATGAGGAAAAGTACATTTATGGGATTGAAACCATGTCAGGAAAGGTTTTACAGCTTTAGGTATATTCACGTGTGTCATATATAAAGCAAATTTCGAGATGAATTCTATACCAAAATCTTTGTCCATATAGAATCCATTTGTTTGCTTTTTTTCACACTAATTTAAATCTGAAAAATTGATGCGCCTAGCGCAAAGGGCAGGTTCCCACAAGCGCATAAAATGTGGTTCACAGCTTCATCCAGAAAGTGGGCTTTTTGTTTCTCACTTGTCATCCCTTTACTATCCGTTTTATACAGCAGTGTTTCATCATTTATAGGAACATTGACAGTTTCCCATGTTACAGAACTGCACTGTAACCGTATAGTCGGATGTTATACTGTGGCTTTGTGGCATCCTACTTTTTTTGGCGCACCGATAGATTGAATGGGTGAGCTTCATCCAGTTTCTGTAACAAACTAGAGCACGCTGCCATTTTTTCACACGTAGATTTAGTCAGTGACAGTAATCGCCCCATTGAATAACATTGGTCCGAGTGCTGTTCATTTTTTCCATAGACCGAATATACGGTGGTGTGAACGAGCCCTTAATGTGATCCTTTTGCAACAGATTTTTAGCCTGTTTGGGAATAATGTTCATTGAAACGACCACATTGATAAACATTGCTCCTTCTGTGTGGGAGCCATTTTGCAAACGGACACAAGTAATGAGCACATGTAAGCTTAGCCTTACGGAGGGGTAAGTCACGTTATTTATTTAGATGGAGGTTTATGGTACAGAGACCCTGTCAGAGGCTCAGATTCTTTAGAGTGAATGCAGCCACATGGGGCCGAGGCATGTCCTTGCAATATATCAAACGTTTTTTATTTTATTTTTTTCAAATAAAAAAAAAAAGAACAAACAGTCTTTATCTATTGGATGACTCAATTCTGACTTCTGAACCATATTACAACTGTCAGGAATGTAAATTGCTTCAACCTTTGTCTACCATTTAGCAACATGGCTGACACTGGTGCCCTCATAGCCATCTACATATACTGCTGTCAGACCAAGCCAAAGGTCCAGGGTTACACGTGGCACTGTCACTACAATGACTAGAGGAACACTTTTAGCAAACAGTTTTCTTCTTAATTCATTAATGTTTCTTAGCACTAAAGTGGGAACTTTACCCATTTCAAGATTGGCCACTTACACCCCATTTCTGCCACTTTTTTTTCTTTTTGTCCATGCGTGTGGTTGAAAGAGCTGTAAAAAAGTTATTTTTGTGCATTTTTTTGTGATGCATAGTGCTTCATGTTTATGTTACGGTTATATTCTTCGCTCTTATTTGTGCTGATATATCCGTGAGAAAATAAGGGGTTTTCCCCCCATTTTTATAAGGCAAGAAAGGACCACTAATATACATTTAAAAATATATTTTCCATCCTGTAACAATTATTTTCATATATCAGACAGGTTTTTACAGGGGTAGGGTTAACAGCAATTTGGATTAACAATAGCATTTTTATTTTATTTTATTAATACATTTCGTGTGTTAATTTTACAATTATTTTATTTTACACATTGTGCCCCCATAAGGTGATAAAAGTCATTTGGAGGGGACATTACTTCAGTATTTCAATATTTTTATTTTCATCTTATTTATCTTGAAATTGGAGATTTTATATTGTGCTTAAAACAAACAACTACGCCCTTCACCGCCCCAAGCAAATGTACTTTAATATCCTCATCACCCCACTATCCAATAATCCTAAACAACTCTTTGATACTTTTCACTTTCACCTCAATCAAACAGTGTGGGCCTCCACCAACGACCTCAACACTGATGATCTGGCCAATTATTTCAAAGAAAAAAATTGACCATATCCGACAGGAAATTTTCTCACAATCTCCTAATGTTATGCATTCTCCTCCCTCCCGCACTGCATCTTGCTTATATTCTGTGTTTGAAGCAGTCAAACAAGAAGTGATCAAGCTCCTTGCATCTTCTCACCCTACTACTTGCACCAGTGATCCTATTCCCTCACATCTCCTCCAGTCCATTTTACCAGATGTCACCACTCACCCAACTAAATCTCTCCTTTTCCTCTGGTATCTCCCTCCTCATTTAAACACGTCAGCATGCATCCATTATTTAGAAAAAAAAACAAAAAACAAACACACATCCCTCGACCAGAACTCCGCTGTTAACTATAGACCTGTCTCTACTCTCCTCCTCATCACCAAACTCCTGGAACGTTTGGTCCACTCATCTAATCCTGTATCACCCATATAACTCTTTTTGACCCTCTACATTTGGTTTCCACTCTTTACACTATCGAAACTGCCCTCACTAAAGTGTCAAATGATCTACTAACAACTAAGTCTAATGGTCACTACTCCATGCTGATTCTCCTGGATCTCTCTGCAGCATTCGTCACTGTGGATCACCAGCGCTTCCTCACTATGCTCCTCTCTACAGACCTCAAGAACACTGTTCTCTCCCGATTCTCCATTACATCTTCCCTCTATCTAAAACTGAACCTGTCAAAAACTGGACTCCTTGCGTTTCCTCCCTCCACTAACCTACCTATGCCCAATATTGCCATCTCCATGTGTGGTTCTACCATTACTCCCCAGCAACATGCCCGATGTCTTATTGCCATCTTTGAGCCAGATCTTTTCTTCACTTCCCACATCCGATCAATCGCCCACTCTTGTCATCTACACCTCAAACATTTCTAGAATTAGACCATTTATTACCTTTGACTCGGCAAAAACTCTTACTGTAGCTCTTATTCATTCTCGTCTGGACAATTGCAACTCTCTACTACTCGGCCTCCCTCTTACCAAACTCTTCACTCTCCAATCTGTCCTGAATGCAACAGCCAGGATGATAGTCTTTTTCAACCGCTACACCGATGCCTCTACCCTGTGCCAGTCATTGCACTGGTTGCCCATACGATGTAGAGTTCAAAATAAACTCATCACTTTCACCCACAAAGCACTCTACGGCAGGGTTCCCCAACTCCAGTCCTCAAGGCCCACCAACAGATCATGCTTTCAGGATTTCCATTGTATTGCATATTGCACAGGTGATGCAATTATCACCAGAGCAATACTAAGGAAATCCTGAAAACATGATCTGTTGGTGGACCTTGAGGACTGGAGTTGGGGAACCCTGCTCTACGGTTCAGCACCACCCTACATCTCCTCCTTCGTCTCAGTCTACCACCATACCCGTGCCCTTCCTTCTGCTAATGACCTGAGGTTAACATCCTCAATAATCAGAACCTCCCACTCCCGTCTCCAAGGATTCCTGTTATGAACTCATTTTCGGCTCCACCAGTTGAGAGTTCCCCTTCCGTTCTCCCTCTGGTGGTGACAGGAGGTAGTGAGGTTGGTTTAAGTGGTAGTGATCTGCCACCTGATGAGGAAGATAACGATTGGATCTCTGGAGTATCAGACTGGATATAAGACAGCCGACGCCCTATCCTGGTGCTGGTGATTCAGTCTGCTTCTCAGGTCCTGGACTTCAGCTCTCTTCCAGTCTTCTCAAGTTAAGTTTGTTTTTTGCTAATGTTCACACTTGCGCTTGTTGGTCAATTCAGTTTCTTGTGTAAATCACCCTGCCCCTGCTGGGGCTATGCTGAATTATCACTCCTATTTATCAGTATTTGCCAATCTGCTTTTTGTCCCGTATTAGATTGGCCTCTTTTTTGCTCTGTCTCAGAATGCTGATATAGGTGTTGAAGTCTAGTGACTTCAGGGTTAATTTTGCCATCAGAAGTGTTGGACAATATTTTTGTAGGTTTTTTTTGGCAGATTGCAGACAGTGTCTTTCCTTTCCAGTCCTTTTTAGTTAGCCGGGCCCCATCGTTTGCTCAGCCTATTTTCCTGCCTTTGTTTGTATTTTCATCTTGCTTCACCGTCAATACATGTGGGGGGCTGTCTTTCCTTTGGGGTCTGCTCTGGGGCAGTTAGTTTTCCTTTTAACTGCTTTAGGCTTATGTAGCTCTCCAATTGTGACGAGGCATCTAGGACCATCGTAGGCACGCTCCACGACTGCTGCTAGTTGTGCGGTTAAGATCAGGGATCTGCAATCTGCATAGTTACCAACTTCTTTGGTTTTCTGAGACTTATCTTGTTGTCTTTTATTCCCTCCTCGGTGACCCATTCATAACAGAATCACCAGCCATACCGCAGATTCTAGGGTACTCAAAAGCAGGAAAGAATTGTAAAAAAAAAAAAGGGTCAGAATTTTTTTATGTATTTTTTCCTCTTTTTCTCTGGGGCTGTAGGAGGATTTTTTTTACCTACTGGAGATTAAGCAACTGTCTGATCGTGTGGAGCAGCTTGATGCGGAAGTACAGGGAATTTCCAGCTACCTTATTCAGTCACATGCTGCTGAACCCAAGATTCCTACTCCTGATGTGTTTTCTGGGGATCGGTCTAAATTTCTGAATTTTAAGAATAATTGTAAATTATTTCTTGCTTTGAAGCCCAACTCATCGGGGAGCTCTGTGCAGCAGGTTAAAATTGTCATCTCCTTGCTGCGCGGCGATTCCCAAGATTGGGCTTTTTCTCTGACACCTGAAAATCCTATTCTGACTAATGTGGATGCATTTTTTCAGGCCTTGGGGTTGTATGATGAACCTAATGCTGTTAATCAAGCTGTTGGCATTAGACCAGGGTCAGGATCCTGCAGAGTTATACTGTCAAAAATTCCGAAAGTGGGCGGTCCTTACTACATGGAATGATAGTGCATTGGCAGCTCTCTTTCGGAAAGGTTTGTCAGAGACCGTAAAAGATGTTATGGTGGGATTTCCTGTTCCCTCTGGTCTGGATGGCTCTATGTCATTAGCCATTCAAGTTGATCGGCGTTTACGTGAACGTAAAGCTACACGGGAGGCGCTGCCACCTTTTGAACAAATATCTGAACCTATGTAATGAGATGGGGTTTTGTCTAGGGCGCAACGTCGGGAGTTTAGAAGGCGTAATAAGCTGTGTTTTTTCTGTGGAGACGCCTCTCATACTATTTCTGTCTGCCCTAAACGAGAGAAACGTTTTGCACACACATTTGCTGTGGGCAGTATACAACCTAAGTTCCTTTTGGCAATTACTCTGATCTGCTCCTTGTCCACATTTTCCACTAAGGCTTTTGTGGATTCAGGAGCAGCTCTGAATCTGATCGATTTGGACTTTGCTAAACGTTGTGGTTTGTCCATGACACCTCTGCAGACGCCCATTCCTTTGAGGGGTATTGATGCCACTCCTTTGGCGGAGAATAAACCTCAGTTTTGGACCCAGGTGATAATGCGAGTTGCCCCAGACCACCAAGAAAATTGTAAATTTTTGGTGCTGCATAATTTGCATGATACTATTGTTCTGGGGTTCCCCTGGTTGCAAACTCATAACCCAATTTTGGATTGGAAATCTGTGTCTGTGGTGAGTTGGGGTTGTCAGTGTGTTCTTAGGGACGCTCCTGTTTCTCCACCTCTTCTCAGTCTCATGATATTCCTGATTATCTGGCTGAATTCTCTGATGTATTTAGTGAGAGTAAGTCTGTGTCTTTGCCTCCTCATAGGAGTTATGACTGTGCAATTGAGTTGATGCCTGGGTGTAAATTTTCCAAGGGTCGGCTTTTCAACTTATCTGTACCCGAACATGATGCTATGCGATCCTATATTAAGGAGTCGTTGGAGAAGGGTCATATTAGACCATCCTCGTCACCTTTAGGCGCTGGTTTTTTTTTGTGGCCAAGAAAGATGGTTCATTAAGACCGTGTATTGATTATCGTTCCCTTAACAAGATGTCGGTTAAATATCAGTACCCGTTACCCCTGATTTCTGATTTATTCTCCAGAGTTAAGAGTGTCTGCTGGTCTACTAAGCTTGACCTCAGGGGGGCGTATAATCTTATTCGCATCAAGCACGGGGATGAATGGAAGACGGCGATAATATTCCGGAGGGACATTTTGAGCACCTGGTGATGCCTTTTGGGCTCTCTAATGCCCCTTCTGTCTTCCAGTCCTTTATGAATGATATTTTCCGAGACTTTGTGGATAAGTTTTTGATCATCTATCTGGATGATATTTTGATCTTTTCTAGTGATTGGGATTCCCATGTGGAACATGTCCGGACAGTGTTCCGGATTTTGAGGGAGAATTCCCTGTTTGTTAAGGGCTCGAAGTGCCTCTTTGGTGTACAGAGGATTTCATTTTTGGGATTTATCTCGTCTCCATCAACTATTGAAATGGACCCGGCCAAGGTACAGGCCATTTATGATTGGGTTCAGCCTACTTCTTTGAAGGCTCTCCAGAAGTTTTTGGGTTTTTCTAATTTCTATCGTAAATTTATAGGTAATTTTTCTAGTATTGTCAAACCACTGACTGATCGGACCAAGAAGGGAGCTGATGTGCTGAATTGGTCTCCTGAGGCTGTCTCAGCATTTCAGGAGCTTAAGCGGAGATTTACTTCAGCTCCAGTTTTACGGCAACCTGATGTCTCACTTCCATTTCAAGTGGAGGTGGACGCTTTGAGATTGGTGCAGGAGCGGTGTTGTCCCAAATAGACCCTGTGACTTCTAAGATGAATCCCTGTGCCTTCTTTTCTCGAAAGTTTTCCCCATCTGAACGCAACTATGACGTGGGGAATCGGGAATTGTTGGCCAGGAAATGGGCATTTGAGGAGTGGAGACGTTGGTTGGAGGGAGCTAGACATCAATTTGTGGTCCTCACCGATCACAAGAATCTGATTTATCTTGAGTCGGCCAAACGCTTGAATCCTAGACAGGCTAGATGGGCCTTGTTTTTCACGCGTTTTAATTTTGTGGTCTCTTTTCTTCCGGGCACTAAGAATGTTAAGGCAGACGCCCTTTCTAGGAGTTTCTTTGCTGATTCTCTTAATGTGACCGAGCCTACTACTATCCTAGGTGACGGGGTAGTTCTGCCATTTCGCCCGATTTGAGACACGCCCTGGAGGAATTTCAGGAGGATAAACCTGAGCGTTGCCCTATGGGAAGATTGTATGTTCCTGACCAGTGGAGAAAGAGAGTGATGTCTGAAGTCCATTGCTCTGCATTGGCTGGTCATCCGGGTATTTTTGGTACCAGAGATTTGGTGAGTCGGTCGTTTTGGTGGCCTGCCTTATCTCGTGATGTCAGGAATTTTGTACAGTCCTGTGGGACTTGTTCTCGGTCTAAACCCTGTTCTCGTTCTAGTGGGTTGCTGATGCCCCTGCCGGGCCCAAGAGGCCATGGACCCATATCTCAATGGATTTTATTTCTGATCTTCCTGTCTCTCAGAGAATGACTGTTATCTGGGTGATTTGTGATAGATCTTGTACCACTCCCAAAGTTGCCATCTTCCGCTGAGTTGGTGTCCTTGTTTTTACAACAGGTGGTTCGGTTACACGGGATTCCTGAGAACATTGTGTCCGATAGAGGGGTCCAGTTTGTCTCCAGATTCTGGAAAGCCTTTTGTTCCAATCTGGGAATTCAGTTATCCTTCTCCTCCGCGTTTCAGCCCCAGACCAATGGGCAGACTGAGAGAACAAACCAGACCCTGGAGTCTTATTTAAGATGCTTTATATCTGCTGATCAAGATGATTGGGTCTCATTTTTGCCCTATATGGTGTTACTAAGAGGTTGTTAGCCAGAAGCCCTGCATTCCCTGTGTGAACACTGCCACATGCGGATTATTTTTTTCTGCACTGGTGTACCACACGGCCAATCCCTCATTGTAGGCTGGCTGTTTCATTTGGTATTTATGCACCTGTGCAGCTGCCATTTTTTTTTGTAAATTCTTTATTTTAAAATTTTTGAAGTTTTTGAACATCACCATTAAACACAACACCAATTCTCAGGTACAGTTGGCGACATATTAAATAGTGTCTGGTTTAGGGCGAGAAGGGAGGAGAAAATAAGGAAAAAATAGGTAGGGGAGGAAAGGAAAAAAGAAAGGGAAGGAGAAAAGGGTACATATTCATATACAATATCAACAACATTAACAATAACAACATGTGGTTGACAACATGAGCACAATCATTGAATGGGTGCACTTCAGAAAATAACGCATCTCCAAGTATTACAATTGGGCTATCTAATATGGGGTAGTGAGGCTAGGAGCCCCATATCAGAAGCCACCTAATTCAGTAGAACTTAACAAAAAACTCTAAAATGTTCCTAAAGAGGGTTGTCTTCTAAGTACCTATTCCAAGGGGCCCAAGTCGACACGAAAGCTCTATGATTATAAATTTCCCAGCTAGACAGCTCCTCTAAACGATAAATCTGATTTATTTTCGCATACCATTCTCCCAACGTGGGAGGAGCTACATCCTTCCAATGGGTAGCTATCAACTGTCTCGCCGCACTCAACATCAGTGGAAGAAGCCCATGTTTTTTTGGTAAAAAATCTTTTGACGGGCATGAAAGGAGAGCTTCCGTGGCTCTAAGATCAACCTTTATTAATCCTAATTTTTTGAGAACTTGCTCAACTCCCTCCCAAAAAACTCGCAATCTAGGACATTCCCAGAATATATGCGTATGATGTCCTCTAGGATTGAGGCATCGCCAACAATCATCATTATCCACGAGGCCTAACTGGAACAACTTAGCTGGAGTTAAATGCCACCTAGTTAATATTTTATAAGAATTCTCCTGCAAAAGTACACATCTGGAAAAACCCCGAGCATTTGACAGCATTTTAGATATTTGATCCTCTGTAAACGTGATATTAAGTTCAATTTCCCACGAGTGTATAAATGAGGGTTTAGAATGTACATTCGGAGAGATGAGATGTGAGTAAATGCGGGATATAATTTTCAGCCGTGGGGATGGAAGTTTAATCATAATATCTAACCAGGACCAATTAGATTTAGATGGGAATCTCCGTCCAAACTGTAAAAGTATGCGTTTGATGTGTTGTTTCTGGAGAAAATTTGTTGGTTGGGTCGATGCCCCCTGTGGCCAAGACCCCTCCCGCAAGGTGTTATTACCATAAAAACTATTTAACGTTTCTCTAGGGAGGTTGGACCATAAATTGTATGGATCTTGAAAGTCTAACTCTAACAAATAGGGAATTGAGCCAATCGGTGTCAATGTGGAGGGGAAAGTATCTTCCGGGAACTCTCCCATTACCAATCTTTTAATACGCAACGTAGTTGCAGTTACGTCATCCAACCTAAGAGAGGCCGGCGGTTTAGCCCTAGTCCAGAGATACGGCAAACCTCTCGGGCCCAATAAAGCCCAGTCAACACTATCCCCCTCCTCCCTTTCAGCACAGGACACCACCTTTAACCATCTACTGAGATGAATAGCCTTATAATATAAAAGAAGGTCTGGAACCCCCAACCCTCCAAAAGAGATAGGGCGAGAAAGAAACTTATATGGTAACCTAGCCCTTTTATCTTTCCAAATAAATTTTCCGATAAGGGATTTTAATGTTCCAAAAAATGTCAGGGGAATCCGAATCGGAACCATGTTCATGGTATATAGTATAATAGGCATTATATATGCCTTAAACACATTAATACGACCCATCCAGGATAAAGTGGGTAAGCTATACTTCTGTATCAGGTTTTTG
This sequence comes from Dendrobates tinctorius, assembly GCF_039654945.1. Classification (NCBI taxonomy): domain Eukaryota; kingdom Metazoa; phylum Chordata; class Amphibia; order Anura; family Dendrobatidae; genus Dendrobates; species Dendrobates tinctorius. Next base: position 19,366,281 of record NW_027361826.1, on the reverse strand, counting down.
ACCTTTTGAATTAAAGGAGTGTAATTGTCATGGAATAGGTTGGTGGGGTCTCTAGTTATCATTATTCCCAAATATCTAATAGAATTAGTGGCCCAAGAGAATGGAATCTGCGTACGAATGGTGGAGGTCTGAGAGTGAGGGAGACCAATGTTTAACACTTCAGATTTTGACAAATTGATTTTAAAATTAGAAAGGAGACCAAAATGATGAAAGGCCTGAAGGATAATTGGAAAGGCCTGGGATGGATTGGAGATAAGGAAAAGCAAATCGTCTGCGAAAGCTAGAGTTTTAAGTGACCTCCGACCCACCGTCAACCCCTCTATACGTTGGTCTTGTCTGATGCTTTGTATCAAAGTTTCTATAACTAAAATGAACAAAGAAGGCGACAAGGGGCAACCCTGTCTAGTCCCGTTGCTAATCCCAAAACTATCTGACAGGGTGCCGTTGACTCTGACCTTGGCCGTCGGTTGAGAATAAAGCGAGAGGACTGCTGTTATATATTGAGGAGGGAAGCCAAACCTAATCATTACTTGTTCCATGAACCTCCAGCTCACTCTATCGAAAGCCTTCTCAGCATCCGTCGACAAAAGCATCAAGGGCATATCCCGAGTCTTAGCAAACATTATAGACTGAATGACTTTAGTAGAATTATCCTTCCCCTCCCTGCCTCTTACAAAGCCTACTTGATCTGCATAAATTAGCTTAGGTAAGAAATTGCTTAATCTGCCCGCTAATATTTTAGCCCACATCTTGATATCTGCATTAAGCAGTGATATTGGTCTGTAGCTAGTGCACAGATTGGGATCTTTACCCTCCTTAGGGAGGACTGTGATGTATGCCTCCAAGGATTGTCTAGGGGGGAGCTGGCCTGCTAAATAGGAATTAAACAAAGACACTAGGTGAGGTAACAGTGGTTTTATAAACTTTTTATAATAGATAATGGGAAGACCATCTGGGCCCGGTGCCTTTCCGTTCGGAATAGTAGAAAGAGTGTCTAAGATCTCCGTAGGGGTAACTGGGGCAGTCAACAAGGACTGACCTTCAAGAGTTATTTTAGGGAGATGTAACGAGGTCAAAAATTCTTTTATTTTTGCTAAGGCTGTGACTGGCTCCTGCATGCTATCAGGTGTATTTAAATTGTATAAATTTTCATAAAAGGTTTTAAACTCCCTGGCAATATCTGCAGTCCCAAGAATTGAAGAGCCATCTAAAGCTCTAAGTTGTCTAATAAACGTCTTTTCCTTTTGTTTCTTAAGTAGGGATGTCATAAGCTTACTACTTTTATTGCCATGGAGATAAAACTTCTGTCTACTTCTCATATAAATTTTTGCTGATTGAATGTTTAAAAGGTTTTTTAATGAGGTTCTCAGATCTGTCAGTTCCGACAATATTTTATTTACCCGAGATCTCTTATGTAGTCTCTCGAAGGAACTAATTTGATGTAGAATAGACACAACCTTTTTTGTTCGCTCTTTTTTCAAATGGGAGCCTAGGGCTATAAATTCCCCTCTCATTACTGCTTTATGTGATTCCCATACCATAGGCAAGGGCGGGCCTGAGTGCAAATTATTTTGAAAAAAGAAGTCAAGAGTGCTTGTCAGTTTTTCAATGTGAGAATCCGAGTCCAAAAGAGTCTCATTCAGTGACCACGACCCAGCCGGCCGTGGTAAAGTTTTTATCTCTATGTCAAGAAAAATGGGAGCGTGGTCTGAGAGAGAGATGATATCTATATTAGCTTTCCTAACTAATTGGAGATTAGCTGTTTGTATCAGTAGGTAATCAATTCTGTGATAGCTATTATTCGGATGGGAATAAAAAGTGTAATCTCTGCCCGAAGGAAAAAGCGTTCTCCAAGGGTCTATCAGATGCAATTTTTGTAATGAAAGGTGTAATCGTCTCAGCGCCCTCTGAGAAAGAGCCGATCTGCCCGTCGAAGTATCTAAGGCTGGGTTCAAAGATACATTAAAATCCCCTCCCACCAACAACAGACCCTCTGTAAAAAGTTCTAGAACATTCAATGTTTTACACAGCCAACCTATCTGGTTCCTATTTGGGGCATATAAGTTACACAGGGTAATCTTAGTGTTAGCCAAAAAGCCCTTAATTATAATGTACCTGCCTTCTGAATCCGATAAACAATAGCTCAAAATAAAGGGAACATTTTTCTTTATAGCAATACTCACTCCACCCGACGCTGAACCGCCCGTACTGTGATACCAAGTCGGGTAGCGAGATCTAGACATATCTGGGACTCTCCCTTTTTTAAAATGTGTCTCCTGCATGAAAACTATACTAGACTTCTTTGAGTGCAAAAGATTCATCACTTGGCTTCTCTTATTCGGAGAGCGTAAGCCCTTTACATTATACGAGGCCACAGTTATAGTGGCTAGGTTCACCTTATCACCCATAGTTTGTTAAAGAAAGTAATAAAAAGGATTCCTCCATCATCAAACCACCGAAATTAAAAGAAAAAAACAAAAAGATGAGAAAAATAACAAAAAACCTAAAAATTATTAAGATAAAACATGAGAAATACAACAAGAACCAACTACATGTCTGTGGCAGAGGCAGGGGGTCAAAAATACCTCCCATAACAGAACAGGAAAAAACATTTCTGACACACGAGTGGCATATGTTAACTTATACGGCAATTGAATGATATCAACACCTGAGTAAATGTCAAACTTAGCAAGCTAAAATAAGATAGAGCATGTCCGAACGGGCCGAGGGGTCCGGCTCCAGTATGGAAAAAACAAATACAACCTGGAGAATCACAAGAAAGCTCAAGGGGGTATCTCCTTTTCCGTTCCAGATTTCCCTCTTTTGGGAGTCAAGCGTCTCTTTCCCAAGACCCAGTCCCCCTGTCCTCCAGTAAAAGCATGGACAGGGGGAGGTGTGCGATGATCCATGTCTAGAGGTAGCCAGGAAGGAATGTCCATAGGGGCAATGCCAAAAGCGTCCCATATTTTGGGTAAATCTTCAGGGGTCCGAACCATTATTTGCCTACCATCTCCTTGTATAGATATACCAAACGGAAACAGCCATTTATATAAGATTTTACGTGAGTGTAACACCTCCAGGAGGGGCCTCAGGACTCTTCTTTTTGCAAGGGTCGACGGCGCAACGTCCTGATAAAGATGAATAGCAGATCCCTCATAAGAAAGATTTTTAATGTCTCTTGAAGCAGACAAAATAGCATTGGTATCCAAATAGCTCAATAGGCCGCAAATCACATCCCTCGGAGGTTCCGTTGGTTTCGGCTTTGGTCTAAGCGATCTATGCACCCTTTCTATTACAATTCGGTCACATGTTTCTTGTGGGATTAAGAGGGCAAAGATCTCTTTAGTAGCTTTTTCTAATATCTCTGTGGAAACACTTTCAGGCAAGCCTTTTATCCGTATGTTCTTTCTGCGACTCCGATTTTCCTGATCCTCAAGGGCCAGAAAAGAGTTGTTAAGCTGTACTCTGTGGTAATCTAGATGCTCTCTCATGGCATTGGAGTGGCTAATGATAGAGGACTGAGAGGACTCCAAAGACTCCACTCTATTACCAATGTGTAACAAGTCCGCTCTCATACCAGATATTTCATTAACCAATGGTTTCATAGCCTGTGCTAATAATTTTTTAAAAAACGATCTAGAAAGTTTCCCAGAGTCTGATTGAGTGACATCGCTGCCAGAAGCATCGTCACTGGAGTCCGAGTCCTCGGCATGCTCCTCCTCCACAACTTCTACAGGGAGCCTTTTAGCATTAGGCTTAGACGTAGCAGATTTGTTTTTCAAAAATTTATCCATTTCACCCTGTTTGCTTCGATACACCTCCGCAGCCAGCGGTTTTGCACGCTCTTTATTAGTTTTGACCATTTTGCTCAGTTGAAGGGTGCCTAAAATTTACCACCCGTGCGTCAAGAAAAGTCTAGTACAGCATTTTTCTATATAAAAATAACCCCATGTAACTTGGAGGGCGAGGGGTTAATAATTGGAAACATCCGCGGGGATCTGCTGGAGCCGGTAGAGACAGGGTAGCGCCAACTCTCCACTGCTGCGTTTCAGAAAAGACACAATGTTCTCCTCACCAGGGTCTCATAAATCAGCAGACAGCAGCACTTCTATGTAGGGGGAGCGATATCCCCCGTTCCAAAAACAACTCAGGCCTTGCAGAAAGTCTCAGCAAAACCGGGGGCCGTCAACAACCTGTCTGGCCCAGAGCCAGCACCCTCCTCCACCGCATGCAGCGACAGCAATCCCCGCAGGCCCCACAGACAGCTCACCGGGGGTTTCCTCTCACCGCCTTGTGCTCCAACGGGCGAGACCGCTCCCTGTTCCGTGGTCTCACACCTCTACCAAGGGCCTCCTGCGGTCCGGATCTCCAGGTCTTGTGCTCAGGGGGATATATAAAGATGGCGCCCGTCTCCCTCCAGCGCCGCAGCACCCTCCACGAGGCCGCTCAGCGCTCCGGTGCCACGTCTCCACACCACCCCTCACCTTCTTCTCCAAGCCCGGGGCACTCTAAAAATCCTTTTTGCCGCTTTTATCCGGGCCAAATAAGGCAATGTTGTGGCTAGGAGCGGGAGCTGCCATAAAACACGTCCTCCCTGTGTGAGATCCAGGCCACGCCCCCGTGCAGCTGCCATTTTTACTTGGGTCCACTGCACCCTGGATTAGTGCAGATGCATTTGGGCCTGTCTGGTTTTCAAAGAATTTGCGCTGAACAATAGAGCTAGTTCTGCCACTTTGATGTCACCCTTTTTCTGTAATTTTGGGTTTCATCCTCGATTCTCAAGTGGAATCTTTGTCCTGCCCAGGTGTGGACACTGTGGTTGTGAGAATGCAGCAGATATGGGACCAAGTGGTGGATAAATTGTCACTCTCAGGAAAAGGCCCAGCGTTTTTCCAACCGGCGTAGGACCATTGGTCCCCGGTTTAAAGTGGGTGATATGGTTTGGCTGTCGTCTAAGAATATTCCTATGAAGGTTGCATCTCCAGAATTTAAGCCAAGATTTATTGGACCTTATAAGATTTTGGAGATTCTTAATCCTGTTTCTTTTCGATTGGCTCTTCCAGTTACGTTCAAAATCCATAACGTATTTCACAAGTCACTGTTGAGGTTTGTTGAGCCAGTAGTTCCTGTGGCGGCACCTCCTGATCCTGTATTGGTTAAAGGCAATGTGGAATATGAGGTAGAGAAAATATTGTATTCTCGTTTGGTTAGACGGAGACTCCAGTATTTGGTCAAATGGAAGGGTTGTGGCCAGGACCTGATCGGCCTGGTGGCATGGATGAGGGTTCGGTGACCCCTCCTCAAGGGGGGGTACTGTTATGAACTCATTTTTGGCTCCACCACTTGAGAGTTCCCCTTCCGTTCTCCCTCTGGTGGTGACAGGAGTTAGTGAGGTTGGTTTAAGTGGTGGTGATCTGCCACCTGATGAGCAAGATAACGATTGGATCTCTGGAGTATCAGACTGGATACAAGACAGCTGACGCCCTATCCTGGTGCTGGTGATTCAGTCTGCTTCTCAGATCCTGGACTTCAGCTCTCTTCCAGTCTTCTCAAGTTAAGTTTGTTTTTTGCTAATGTTCACACTTGCGCTTGTTGGTCAATTCAGTTTCTTGTGTAATCAGCCTGCCCCTGCTGGGGCTATGCTGAATTTCCACTCCTATTTATCAGTATTTGCCAATCTGCTTTTTGTCCCTTATTAGATTGGCCTCTTTTTTTGCTCTGTCTCAGAATATTTCAGAGTGCTGATATAGGTGTTGAAGTCTAGTGACTTCAGGGTTAATTTTGCTATCAGAAGTGTTGGACAATATTTTTGTAGGTTTTTTTGGCAGATTGCAGACAGTGTCTTTCCTTTCCGGTCCTTTTTAGTTAGCCGGGCCCCATCGTTTGCTCAGCCTATTTTCCTGCCTTTGTTTGTATTTTCATCTTGCTTCACCGTCAATACATGTGGGGGGCTGTCTTTCCTTTGGGGTCTGCTCTGGGGCAGTTAGTTTTCCTCTTTTCCTGCTTTAGGCTTATATAGCTCTCCGGTTGTGACGAGGTGTCTAGGACCATCGTAGGAACGCTCCACGACTGCTGCTAGTTGTGCAGTTAAGATCAGGGATCTGCATAGTTACCAACTTCTCTGGTTTTCTGAGACTTAGCTTGTTGTCTTTTTTTCCCCTCCTCGGTGACCCATTCATAACAGATTCCCCTCAGCTACGCCAATTCTTTATAATGCACTAACTAGGACACTTCAATGAATCCCCAATACCCACAGTTTTAAGCATGCCCTAAAAACACATTTATTTAGACTGGCTTATGGCCTCAACATGCTTATCTAACTGTCCGTGTTTTGTCCATAAAAAACTTCTTCAAAACTTGGAGCCTCGTATCATCTGTTCACACACCCTCTATACACTTAATAGCCCTCTGTGTCCGTACACCAGGGCCGGACTGGCCATCTGGCAATTCTGTAAAATGCCAGAAGGGCCTGTCTGGTCGTGGGCCGCCTTGTCTGCTACTTTCTTAGTAGAATCGGTGTTCTCAAGACACCAATACTGCTAAGAGTTGAGACAGAGCACAAAGTCGCGGACACCATCATATTGGTCTTGTACTAAATCTTGCTTTCCTCCATCCAGGGTAATATTAGTAGTAACATGTCTCTTTTGGTGCTTGGGGATGGGAACAACATGGGCCTGTGTGATTTCAAATGCCAGGGCTGAATTTCAGCCCCAGTCCGTACCTGCCGTACACATACTGATTGGTAATCGGTTCATGCAGCATTAAGTGAACACCGTATTTAATATTGATGGCTGGACCGAACAATACAAAAAATGGTTATCATCCACCATTCGTGTCTCCCTTATTTCCTCATATTGTAAGCTTGTGAGCAGGGCCCTCATTCCTCTAGGTATCCGAGTTATGCTTATTCTATAATGTCTTATTGTCTGTACAAATCTACCCTAAAATTGTAAAGTGCTGCGCAATATGTTTATTGCTGTAAAAATATAAATTATTAATATTAGCCCCAGTTACAGGGGAAATGCGGCCTCCTGACTGAATAGCAGAGCTGTCTGCTATAACCCAGCAGCTCCTGCTCCTTCCGTATACAGTACACATGATCGGGTTAGTGCTGTGTATACCGCGATCGAGAAGACAGAAACAGTAATAAACAGTCTCTGCCTTCCTGTATGGGGACTCGGGCTGTCTCTGACCCAGTTGCATGTATCTGAAATACTATGCTGTGGCGTTTTGGAATGTCACTGCAGATTAGAAGTTGGATCGCCAGAATTTTTAAGGGTGTGTGCACACGCTGCAGATTTTGCTGCAGATTCGCAGCGTTTCTGGCCCTGCGGGTCCGCAGCAGAATCTGCTGCGTTGTACGGTACCATTTTACTCTATGTAAAATGGAAACCGCTGTGCACATGCTGTGGAATTTTCCACGCGGTTTTGCTGCGGTTTCAAATCCGCAGAAAGAAATGACATGTCACTTCTTTTCTGCGGATTCCGCTGCGGTTTACCATCTCCTCCATTGTAGAGGTGATAAACAACAGTGCAAAACCGCAGCCTTATCAGCAGGTCTTTTGACCTGAAATTTACCTGCGGATTTTAAAAAATCCGCAGCACCTAACAACTACGTGTGCACATACCCTAAAGTCTATGGGTGGTCCAGAAGCGGTTTAAGGGTATGTGCACACGCTGCAGATTCTGCTGTGAATAAGCAGCGGATTTGGCCCTGTGGATCCGCAACAGATCCGCAGACAGTGTACAGTACAATGTTAGCCAATGGGATTTCAAATCCGCAGTGCACATGCTGCGGATTTTTCCGCGCGGTTTTGCTGCGGAATCCGCAGTATGTCAATTCTTTCTGCGGATTCCGCAGCGGTTTGACACCTGCTCCATTGTCCAGGTGTCAATCCGCAGGGGAAAACCGCAGGCCACTTTACCTGCCGTTTTACCTGCAAATCCGCGTGGAAAAACCAGCAGGTGAATCCACAGCGTGTGCATGCAGCCTCAGGCTGCATTTACACACCATGGGTGCAGCTTTTAACCACATCGTCTCTATGACTCTGTGATCTTTTTACAGCTTCTCTGCAAAATCATTTCATCTTGCAGGGAATTAGTGGTTTCTCCTACAAGAACCCCCGGCCCGGATGGTTTTGCAGGTAAAATAGCTATTACCGGTAAAAAGACCGCATGGACACCAGGCTGCTGTGGTTAAAAACCATAGTATGACCGCAGCCTAAAGAGGCCCTCCATCCCCAAGGAAGAATTTGGAAAACCTTGCGGAGCGCCAAATTCTAAAGTGCTTGTTTACACGCTGCGTTTTTTTCAAGGCTATAAAATTCTGCACTTTACAACACCTGCAAAGTGAATGAGATTTCTGAAATCTGCACATGATACTTATTTGTTCCTTGCAGGTTTGAACCATCAAAGGGCTTTTTTGCAGCATGACAAAACTTTCAGTGTCTTTCACCCATTTAAATAAAATTAAAAAAAAAGAGCAAGTAAAAATGCATAAAAAAACCACACATAAAACCACGTTAGTAAAGTGTGTATTTTATGCAGCATTTCTTGACACTTTAGTTTTTGGTGCCGAAAACGCTGTTGCAAATAGTGTGAACATAGGCCAATGGTGTGTAATGTGCACACAGCTAGAATTCGTCCACGCTTGCTAATTCCAGAATTGGCAGTCAGATTTTTTTTGTCCAGATTTTCGGATGGAGAAAATCCTCAATGGCATAAAGTCCTTGCATAGTGATTGAGATGTTCCTAATCTCATACAAAAAATGTTTTTTTTCCCTTCAAACTGGAAACTGACCTACTTTGAGGATTTTTCGATCAAAAACAAGGTAATTTCACCAGTAAATAATGTGGCTTTATTGCAGATTTTCCCCGTAGATAAGAAGGATGTAACCAATATTTGCAATAAATGCCCAGCTCAGAGTCTGCATCCCCACAGGGAAATCCGCATATGAATATGTTGAAAAAAAAACATTGCATGCTGCGAGGATTCTCCGGTGTTGGAAGTAGCAGGTGCGTGACCACAAGTATGTGATTTGTATGCTTTCGGCCACATTCAGACTAGATGTGTCCGGCCTCACTCAATACACTTGCATTGAGCGAGGCCGCGCACATCTAGTTGGCACGTGACTGCATGTCTGCAGACTTATAGTAAAAAGATAGTCTATGGTTCAGCCAATTGTTTTGCCGGCATGTATCATTCTTGGCTCTCACATACCGAAGAGCGCTAGCTCTGCCTGTGTTCTCTGTGAGAAAGCCGCTGCCAGACTACTTTGGCAGCTTATTTCCAGGAAGAATAAAAGGATCAGCAGTCAGAAATCAAGAATGTTGGATCTGGTGTCTGTCGACACAGCCTGATATCAGAGTGGGTTCGGTAGACGTTAGGGGGGCTGTTGTCGATGCTCCCCAACAATACTAAGTGACCAGATTTGACCATGTCAGTTCCATTTTTAGGGTATCCGCACACGTCTTTTTTATGCAGATTCCTCCTGAAACCTGAATGAAAAAGCCCTAAAAACACTATGAAAAAACCATAATAATATAATAAATTTTATTTTTATAGCGCCGACATATTCCGCAGCACTTTACATTTCAGAGGGGATTTGTACAGACAATAGACATTACAGCATAACAATAATCACATACAGTAGATTATAACAAATACCAAGAGGAATGAGGGCCCTGCTCGCAAGCTTACAGTCTATGAGGAAAGAGGTAGACACGAAAGGTGGGTGGTAACAGTTGCTCTGATTGTACGGACCAGCCATAATGTTAAGTGTGTAACAGTACAGACACAGAGGGCTAATGGATGCATAAAGCATGTGGGAACATGATGCTGGGAACCTGGTTATGGTAAAACTTTTGGCTCTGCCACACAGGGATAGGTTAGGTTAATGTGTTGAGGCGATAGGCCAGTCTGAATAAATGCGTTTTCAGAACACGCTTTAAATTGTGGGGATTGGGGACTAATCGTATTGATCAGATCCATGAACAGCAATGCCAAAACAACTTGCTATGCACATGTTTAATTTTTTTTAGCTTCTTCTATCGGCCTAATACATTGAGGCTATGTGCACACGTGCGGAATTACCGCAGATTTCATGCGTTTTTGCTGCGTTTTTTCACTGCAAAAACGCGTAGCGGAATCGCATCGCAGAAAAATACGCAGCATGCTCATTCTTTTTGCGGAATCGCGGGGATTCCACACACATAGGAATGCATTGTTCTGCTTACTTTCCGCATGTGGCTGTGCACACCATGCGCAAAGTAAGCGGAAAATGTGCGGATGGTACCCAGGGTCTGGAGGAGAGGAGATACTCCTCCAGGCCCTGGGTACCATATCCCTGTTAAAAAAAGAATCAAAATAAAAAATCATGATATTCTCACCTTCCGGCGTCCCCTGCAGCATTCCCAGGCCTCAGCAATGCTCCCGGCAAGTCCCGTTCCCAGTGATGCCTTGTGACAATGACCTGTGATGACGTAGCGGTCTCGCATGATGCTACATCATCTCGGGTCATTGTCGCAAGGCATTGCTGGGAACGGGACTTGCCGGGAGCATCGCTGAGGCCTGGGAACACTGTGGGGGATACCGAAAGGTGAGAATATCACGATTTGATTGTTTTTAATTTTTTTTATTATTTCTAACATTATATCTTTTCACTACTGATGCCGCATAGGCAGCCTAAATAGTAACAAGTTGGTCACACTTGTCAAACACTATGTGTTTATTCCCCTCGTGCAGTTCCCTGACTGACCTGGGGAAAGTGGTGGTGCCAGAGAGCCGATCCCTGCTGGGTCCTTCTCTCCCCTCCCCCCGAGGTGATCGAAGTCAACACCCCCTTCCTCTGTGCAATCCGCCACAGCCATATAAACAAGTGGGGTTTGTAGAGTTTCAATTTTTGCTGCTGACTTCAAGCTAATCTGTCCGCGGAGTATTATCATTCCCTCCATGACGACAGTTTTCGGCTACAAAAAAAAGTTGCAAAACTTGTCGGAGTGCATCTTTCTATCTAAAAAAAAAAAAAAAAAAGTCGACAGGGTTTAATAACTAGTAAAACACCATGCGACAAGTTCACAATCACTTGCAGCAGTGAACTGGTATTTTTTGGGCTGAAGACAGCTCAACCATTATGGCTGTAGGACTTTAGAATGCGCTGTTTTGTCCTGAAAATAAAAAACCGAACACTCCATCAGATCATTATTTCATCCCCCATTCCCTCAAGGTCATCTGAATCAGCTTGGGTGTTTTTTTTCTAAATTCTTTCCTAAAAAAAAAAAAAAATGAAATGCCTTAAAGAATAATCCCAATTTATGGTGGAAAATATTAACATAAATCATTTATATGACCATGGTGTGGTGTATGCAATGTTATTTTAGCATTTGGAAAATAACTTTTGGGTAGAAATCACTTAGAGGTTTGGCGGTATACGATTATATATAAGTGGTGTTCTGGCCCCACCTAGTGGTCATTTTAAGGTATTGCAAGTAAGTAGCTGGAGAATGTTCCACAACCAGTCTCGCACCACTAAAGGTCACCAAGATATCACTATTTTCCCTCTATTCCTTATTTATGGATGCAATTCACATATCAAAACCAAACGTCTCTGCTCTTCTCCACTGCTCACACATATAAAAGGCATCTATCACCTCCAATAACATATTTACCGTCATATAGAAGTAAGCCGCTGCCCCGGGAATGCCAAAAAAAAACAAAAAAAAAAATTCGCAACAGCAATCTGTTCTGATTATTACGTTTTTGCCGAGTTATTAAGTTAGTGCAGATTTTAAGCAGCAGTTTTTTAATGTATTTTGTACTGCAGAAATGCTGAGATTCTGCACCTTTTTTAAGATCCATTTTATCAGGTTCAATATAAAAGCCTATAAGGAAAAACACACCAAAATTCACTTTAAAGGCACAGGGGGCTGAAGTTTTCATGAACTCCCCATCCTCTATGCTTCAGTGGTTAAACACAGGACCCTGATTCATCATTTCCGTTGCGCTTGATTTTTTCGGTGTTTTGACCTTTATTTGTTTCGCCCCAGTTCATTATTTTATTTGCGATTTTTTTTTTTTCCAAGTCTATTTTACATGTGTTTGCCTGTTTGTTTTTTAGTTTTCCGCTTCGTGGACAGAGTCTAGCAAGTCCACGTCGATCGTCTGATTCATTGATTGTGATTTTTCAATTAGTCCAAAATTTGGCGCAACTCCCCCCCAGGGTGTATTTTTGAGTTTGCCAAACTTTCTGCACATTTTGCGTGACTTTTGGTGCCGAAATTTGGAAAAACAGTGCAAGACAAGAAGAAAGCCTGTTTTTGACATTGCGCCGAACTTATTAACATTGTGTGCAATTTTTGATAAATTTGGACCTAAAAACATTAACTAATTCCACAATAAAAAAGAAAGTAACTAAAAAAACCTGCAAATAATAAATGGAAGCCAGTGCGGTTTTTAAGTTACTCTAAAATAAAGTACAAGATCTTACAACAAAAGATCTATGCCAGGATTAGTGCCCATCTGTAAAACTTTACATAAGGACTCATTCAGACATCCGTTTTTCACAGATACAGCCGTGTATCCATTAAGCCGTGTTCACACAGTACATTCCCAACACGACATAGACGGCACAAGCTGCTGAGCTCAGTGATTGACTGCAAGAGCTGTCGATGTGACGTCACTGCAGCCGATCAACAAAGACCAGAGCTGCGGAGAGAAGCAGCGCCGGACCCCAAAAGGGTGATTAAGATCTCAACTTGGGTTTTCTTTTTCTGCCTCTGAGGAATAATCTTGTAAAGGAGACAACCGCTTTAATATGGCGAGAGAATCCCAAAGCCATACACATTACAATAAGGGGTGAAAAACCATCATTTCAGCAGTCAATGATGGTAAACACAGGACCCATTCATATCTATAACAATCACACATGTAGTTTGCTAGAATGCGCCCTCTAGTGGTCACTGCAGATAGCGACAGATTGCACGGTGCATATTTAACCCCACATTCTCTAGCATTCCTTTACACTCTAGGCTGTAACAATCTGTGACACTGACTAACACGCATTACTTTATGCAGCCATAATGCACCCAAACCCTACAGTACTGCCTAGATAGACAATATAAATTGGAGGGGTGCATTCTCCAATTTATCTGTCCCAGGGAAGATTTAAAAAATACACAGTTACAAACACATGAAACAGAAAGCAACCTAACATAATACAAAGAAAAAAACAAACGAGAAAGAGAGAGAGAGATATGTTGTGTTTTTTTTTTCAGCGCTTCCAGAACAGTATTTAGGGTTAATATGCTCTGGAGGGGAAATCTGCCGGGCATGCGCACTACAAAATAGCGGACCTTCGCTGCAAAAAAAAACGTTGCATCGTCCGTCCCATCCGCCCGGAACAGTATTTAGGGTTAATATGCTCTGCAGGGGAAATCTGCCGAGCATGCGCATTACAAAATAGCAGACCGTTGCATCGTCCGTCCCATCCGCCCGGAACAGTATTTAGGGTTAATATGCTCTGCAGGGGAAATCTGCCGAGCATGCGCATTACAAAATAGCAGACCGTTGCATCGTCCGTCCCATCCGCCCGGAACAGTATTTAGGGTTAATATGCTCTGCAGGGGAAATCTGCCGAGCATGCGCATTACAAAATAGCAGACCGTTGCATCGTCCGTCCCATCCGCCCGGAACAGTATTTAGGGTTAATATGCTCTGCAGGGGAAATCTGCCGGGCATGCGCACTACAAAATAGCAGACCGTCGCTGCAAAAAAACGTTGCATCGTCCGTCCCATCCGCCTGGAACAGTATTTAGGGTTAATATGCTCTGCAGGGGAAATCTGCCGGGCATGCGCACTACAAAATAGCAGACCGTCGCTGCAAAAAAACGTTGCATTGTCCGTCCCATCCGCCCGGGAGACGCTAACATTTTGACGGATCCGTCAAAAAACGGGTGGGACGGACGACCGTCAGTGTCAAGATCCGCCACTAATGTAAGTCTATGGGGGAAAAAAAAAAAGGAACCGTCCCTTTTTTGGCGGATCCGATTTTTAAAAAAAAAATTGGCGGATTTTGACTGACGTCAAAAAACTGAAGTGTGAAGCAGGCCTTACCAGCATATCTCCTTACCAACATGTGCTCTTACCAGCATGTGCCCTTTCTTTGCCCGTATGTAAACTTCTGGGCTGTGTTTGTCAATTAGCAGGGACACACTATTATACCTCTAGTGTACCTTATGGAGACATTGCTTCCTTTATGCTGCTTTTACACTTACCGTGTTTTTGCCGCCCGATTTTGCAGCCCTAATAGATTTCTATTCAGGTCAGCCAGGGACGTCAGTGAGGCTGCCCGGAGTCCCCTGGCTGACCTGAGGTGAACTGATGAGCGTGGGAAAAAAATGCAGAAACTTTCCCACGCTCATTAGTTCATCTCCGGCCAGCCGGGGAGGCTGCGTAGAGATAACCACTGCCAGAATGAATTAATTTTATGGCGGGCTGGTCGCATTAGCACCGATCCCGTTGTAAACCTGTTAACCCCTTCTAATGGATTGCAGCGGGGGACCTGACTGACCAGCTGAGATGTAAGGATATTGTTGCTTTTTTGGTACAGGTCCATGGTTTATTTATGGATTAGCAGAGGAATAAATATGGTCAAAAACTTGGTGTCTTTATTTCAGTAAAAGAATTCTTAATGTCTGTGTTTTTTTTAACCGTTTAATAGTCTAGCGTTAATAATGGATAGGTGTCTTAGGGAGGGGGAAATGAGGCCGAAAACAATGGTCCCTCTCACGGCTATTAATATCTGCCCTCACTCACTGGCTTTCCCTCTCTGGTTGCGAAATTACCGCTGGAGCCCACGCATTTTTATACAACGAATTAACCCCTTTATTTACAACTTAGATGTCCCAAATTTTACACACAAACCCTAATCTAATTATTAGTCAAAGACATATAAAAAATAAATGACATGAAATGGTTTACTGTATGTAAACCATGTGTCATTTCATGTCGGGTTTTGGAATTATTTTCAGAAGCCGGCAATTGAATTAGCGGCTATTCTGCTATGCAGAACTCTATGAAATATATATATATATATATATATATATATATATATATATATATATATATATATATATATATATAATAATAATAAATTTTATTTTTATAGCGCCGACATATTCCGCAGCACTTTACATTTCAGAGGGGATTTGTAGACAATAGACATTACAGCATAACAATAATCACATACAGTAGATTATAACAAATAACAAGAGGAGTGAGGGCCCTGCTCGCAAGCTTACAGTCTATGAGGAAAGAGGGAGACACGAAAGGTGGGTGGTAACAGTTGCTCTGATTGTACGGACCAGCCATAATGTTAAGTGTGTAACAGTACAGACACAGAGGGCTAATGGATGCATAAAGCATGTGGGAACATGATGCTGGGAACCTGGTTATGGTAAAACTTTTGGCTCTGCCACACAGGGATAGGTTAGGTTAATGTGTTGAGGCGATAGGCCAGTCTGAATAAATGCGTTTTCAGAACACGCTTTAAATTGTGGGGATTGGGGACTAATCGTATTGACCTGGGAAGTGCATTCCAAAGAATTGGCGCGGCACGTGTAAAGTCTTGGAGACGGGAGTGGGAGGTTCTGACTATTGAGGATACTAACCTCAGGTCATCAGCAGAACGGAGGGCGCGGGTAGGGTGGTATACTGAAACAAGGGAGGAGATGTAGGGTGGTGCTGAGCCATGGAGGGCTTTGTGGGTGAGGGTAATAAGTTTATACTGAATTCTGGAGTGGATGGGTAGCCAGTGTAATGACTGGCACAAGGTAGAGGCATCGGTGTAACGATTGGTGAGGAATATGATCATGGCTGCAGCATTCAAGACAGATTGGAGAGGGGAGAGTTTGGTAAGAGGGAGACCTATTAAAAGAGAATTACAATAGTCGAGACGAGAATGAATAAGAGAAACAGTAAGAGTCTTTGCAGAGTCAAAAGTAAGAAAAGGTCGAATTCTAGAAATGTTTTTGAGGTGCAGATGACCAGAGCGAGCCAGTGATCGAATGTGGGGGGCAAAGGAAAGCTCGGAATCAAGTATGACCCCAAGACAGCGGGCATGTTGCTGGGGAGTAATAGTGGAACCACACACAGAAATAGCAATGTCGGGTATAGGTACATTAGTAGTGGGAGGAAACACCAGGAGTTCAGTCTTTGACAGGTTCAGTTTCAGATATAGTGAGGACATGATATTAGACACAGCGTTTAGACAATCGCCAGTGTTTTCTAGAAAGGCTGGCGTGATGTCAGGAGAAGAAGCGTATAATTGGGTGTCATCAGCATAGAGATGGTACTGGAAACCAAATCTACTGATTGTTTGACCAATAGGGGCAGTGTACAAGGAGAAGAGGAGGGGGCCTAGAACCGATCCTTGAGGAACCCCAACAGTAAGGGGAAGGTGAGAGGAGGAGGAACCGGCAAAAGAAACAGTAAAGGAGCGGTCGGAGAGATAGGAGGAGAACCAGGAGAGAACGGTGTCCTTGAGGCCAATGGAATGGAGCATAGTGAGGAGGAGCTGATGATCCACAGTGTCGAATGCTGCAGAGAGATCCAAGAGAATTAGCATGGAGTAATGACCATTTGATTTAGCTGTTAGCAGATCATTAGAGACTTTAGTGAGGGCAGTTTCAGTGGAGTGTAAAGAGCGGAAACCGGATTGGAGAGGGTCGAGAAGAGAGTTTTTTGAGAGATAGTGGATAAGACGGGAGTGGACCAGGCGTTCCAGGAGTTTAGAGATGAAGGGAAGATTAGAGACAGGTCTATAGTTAGCGGCACAGTTTTGGTCGAGGGATGGTTTTTTAAGTAGTGGATATATGATGGCATGCTTAAAAGAGGAGGGAAAAATACCAGAAGAGAGAGAGAGGTTAAATATTTTAGTTAGGCGAGGGGTGACAGCAGGGGAAAGGGACTGGAGGAGATGTGACGGAATTGGGTCACTGGTGCAAGTAGTTGGGCGAGAAGATGCAAGGAGCCTGCTTACTTCTTCTTCTGTGACTGGTTCAAAATCAGAGAGTGAGTTAGATGCAGTGGGGGAGGGAGGACAGTGCATGGTATGAGGTGATTGGGAGATAATTTCCTGTCGGATCTGGTCAATTTTTTCTTTGAAGTAATTGGCCAGATCGTCAGCTCGGAGCTCCGTGGTTGGGGCCTGTACTCTTGGATTGAGTAGAGAATGAAAAGTGTCAAAGAGACGTTTCGGGTTATTGGACAGTGAGGTGATGAGGGTGTTGAAATAGGTTTGTTTTGAGAGGTGAAGGGCAGTGTTGTATGTTCTAAGCATAAACTTAAAATGGATGAAATCTTCGTGTAGATTGGATTTTCTCCACAGACGTTCGGCGCACCTGGAGCACCGCTGCAGGAAACGTGTTTGCACCGTGTGCCAGGGTTGTCGCCGTCTGTGTTGTGGTGTTCTATTTATAGGGGGTGCAAATTCATCCAGGGCACTTTGAAGTGTTTCATTGTAATGCTTCAATGCAGAATCAGGACATGAGAGGGAGGAGATAGGGGCCAATGAAGACTGCAAGTTCTTCAGAAGTTTCTGGGTGTTAATGGCCTGTATGTTTCTATAAGTATGGACAGTGGGGGTGACCTGAGCAGCCTGGCAGTTCTTTATAGAGAATGAAAGAAGATTGTGGTCAGAGAGCGGGAGAGGGGAGTTTGCAAAATCATCCACTGCACAAAGCCGAGAGAAGACCAAGTCGAGGGAGTTTCCGTCTTCATGTGTTGGAGAATTAGTAAGCTGCGAAAGGCCAAATGAGGAGGTTAGAGATAAAAGGTGAGTAGCAGATGGGGAGAGGGGAAGAGCAATGGGGATGTTGAAATCTCCCATGATGAGGGTAGGGATGTCACAGGAGAGAAAATGTGGAAGCCAAGTGGCAAAATGATCCAGGAACTGATGGGAGGGGCCGGGAGAACGATACACCACCGCCACTTGCATGGAGAAGGGGGTGTAGAGTCTGACGGCATGGACCTCAAAAGAAGGGAAGACAAGTGAGGGTACTTGAGGGATAACCTGAAAGGTACATTTTGGTGATAGGAGCAGACCAACGCCTCCACCAGCTCTATTGTCTGATCTTGGGGTATGAGAGAAGTGAAGCCCCCCGTATGAAAGAGCAGCAGCAACGGTAGTATCTGACTGCCGGATCCAGGTTTCAGTGAGAGCCGGGAGGATATATATATATATATATATATATATATATATACACACACAGTACAAACCAAAAGTTTGGACACACCCTCTCATTCAAAGAGTTTTCTTTATTTTCATGACTATGAAAATTGTAGATTCACTCTGGAGGCATCAAAACAATGAATTAACACATGTGGAATTATATAATTAACAAAAAAGTGTGAGACAACTGAAAATACTGTGTCTTATATTCTAGGTTCTTCAAAGTAGCCACCTTTTGCTTTGATTTCTGCTTTGCACACTCTTGGCATTCTCTTGATGAGCTTCAAGAGGTAGTCACCGGAAATGGTTTTCACTTCACAGGTGTTCCCTGTCAGGTTTAATAAGTGGGATTTCTTGCCTTATTAAATGGGGCTGGGACCATCAGTTGTGTTGTGCAGAAGTCTGGTGTATACACAGCTGATAGTCCTACTGAATAGACTGTTAGAATTTGTATTATGGCAAGAAAAAAAGCAGCTAAATAAAGAAAAACGAGTGGCCATCATTACTTTAAGAAATGAAGGTTAGTCAGTCCAAAAAATTGGGAAAACTTTGAAAGTATCCCCAAGTGCAGTGGCAAAACCATCAAGCACTACAAACAAACTGGCTCACATGAGGACCGCCCCAGGAAAGGAAGACCAAGAGTCACCTCTGCTGTGGAGGATAAGTTCATCCGAGTCACCAGCCTCAGAAATCGCAGGTTAACAGCAGCTCAGAATAGAGACCAGGTCAATGCCACACAGAGTTGTAGCAGCAGACACATCTCTACAACAACTGTTAAGAGGAGACTTTGTGCAGCAGGCCTTCATGGTAAAATAGCTGCTAGGAAACCACTGCTAAGGACAGGCAACAAGCAGAAGAGACTTGTTTGGGCTAAAGAACACAAGGAATGGACATTAGACCAGTGGAAATCTGTGCTTTGGTCTGATGAGTCCAAATTTGAGATCTTTGGTTCCAACCACCGTGTCTTTGTGCGACAGAAAAGGTGAACGGATGGACTCTACATGCCTGGTTCCTACTGTGAAGCATGGAGGAGGAGGTGTGATGGTGTGGGGGTGCTTTGCTGGTGACACTGTTGGGGATTTATTCAAAATTGAAGGCATACTGAACCAGCATGGCTACCACAGCATCTTGCAGCGGCATGCTATTCCATCCGGTTTGCATTTAGTTGGACCATCATTTATTTTTCAACAGGACAATGACCCCAAACACACCTCCAGTCTGTGTAAGGGCTATTTGGCCAAGAAGGAGAGTAAAGGGGTGCTACGCCAGATGACCTGGCCTCCACAGTTACCAGACCTGAACCCAATCGAGATGGTTTGGGGTGAGCTGGACCGCAGAGTGAAGGCAAAAGGGCCAGCAAGTGCTAAGCATCTCTGGGAATCTCCTTCAAGACTGTTGGATGATCATTTCCGGCAACTACCTCTTGAAGCTCATCAAGAGAATGCCAAGAGTGTGCAAAGCAGTAATCAAAGCAAAAGGTGGCTACTTTGAAGAACTTAGAATATAAGACATATCTTCAGTTTCACACTTTTTTGCTAATTATGTAATTCCACATGTGTTAATTCATAGTTTTGATGCCTTCAGAGTGAATCTACAATTTTCATAGACATGAAAATAAAGAAAACTCTTTGAATGAGAAGGTGTGTCCAAACTTTTGGTCTGTACTGTGTATAATATATATATATATTCTATGTGTATATATCTATTCTTTCTCTTCTTTATTAAACCTGTCAGTGTGATTTTACTGTATCGCAAAATGAATTGCCGGCTTTTGGTAAAGGACACCGGTGCGTATTTCTCGCAAGTCACACATGTGGTCCGCGTGTAATCTGTAGTTTTCTCGCCCCCATAGACTTGCATTGGTGTATTTTGCCCGTAATACGCTGACAATCGCAGTATGCTGCGATTGTCTCAGCCCGTACAATACGGCCGAGAAATATACGGCTGATGGGAGCTGCCCCATAGAGAATCATTGGTCCGTGTGCAATGCGTGGTTTTTGCGCCTCTTACTCGTCCGTATTTCTCTCTAGTGTGACACCGGCCTTACACGTTCACTGGCAAATATTACAATTTGCGTCCAGAGGTCTGGAAATCCTGCAAATCTGGGAAACATCCAATGCTGGATTACCTTCCCATTACTGTTAGTCCGGCGCCATCAGCCAGAAGGTACACATTGGCAGCAGATCAGACAGAAGCCAATGCTGCCCATTGTCAGAAGACTGTAATATAAATACGCCCCTTTAATCTGTGGTTTTCCCACTGTGCTCTTCATCCAACATTAAAGCAGTGATCTATTTTGCACCAATAATTCTAATGATGCTGCAATATCTACCGTAAATGTCGCCATACGTAGCACCCTTTGTGTTGTTTCCATAAGAATTAGGCACTATAGTATGCATGTTTGTGTACACTCCTGAGATCCTGAGATTGACAATGTAATTTTCTATTTCACTTGCATAGGCCACGTTCACACCTTCAGGATTTGGTCAGTATTTTATCTCATGATGATTTATAAGTCAAACAAACAGGAGTGGGACAATCAGAGGAAAAGTGTCATAGAAACACGTCATCACTTCGGTATTATCGAAGAAAAATATATGTTTGGGGGCGCTAGTACTTATAAAGGAATGCCCGCCGCACGACAGAACAACACACCACAACGTTGTAAGTGAAAATTGTAAGCATAGGTATACGTCTGCGCTGAGATATCCTTCATATATCACACTAAATTAACCCTGGATTAAAATATATGAACTGCATAGGAGAAAAATCACTGCATTATGAATCATGCTCTAAAAGTGGTGACTAGTGATGAGCAAACGTGCTCGGATAATCTGTCTTCACCGTGCTCGAATACTATGGTCGGGTCACTGCGGCTGCATGTCTCGTGGCCATTTGACAGCAGCAACACGAGGGATTGATTGCCTAACAAACATGCAATCCCTACATGGGTTGAGGCTGTGGAACCGCTGCGAGACATGCAGCCGCAAGGACTCATACATATTTTTCGAGCACGGGTGAAGACACTCAGCACCTGAGCATGCTCAGATAACACCTTATCCCAGCACATTCGCTCATCGCTAGTGGTGGGGAGAGTAGGTGCACAGTATCCGGGCTCCTTGCAACATCCACTGTAGTACAAGCAGCCTGTGACGCAAAATACAGTGGTCTACATTACAGATGACCGTGGCTTGAAGGTCACAAGGACATGCGATGTGATTACCAGTGTGAGCTGTCATCTTCCAAAAGTGCTAGAACGAGCTAGCGCGGAGCTCTCTCGTCATCTTCCCAGGGCTGTTATTACATGGAATTAGAGGAAAGGTCACAAAAGATTGGCGGAAATCCAGACTATTATACATGGAAATATTCCACACTGCTAGGGATGATCTAGGTATAATTAACCCATTCACCACCAGAACAAGCAGTGGCTTTTCCCGGCCCCCGAGCTTTGGACCATTCCAACAGAATGTCAAAATCAATCACTTTGTGCAGTGTCTTTTGTTTTGGAAGATTTCAATATTCAATATATGTAAATTAGCTACTACGAAATGTAGCATCATCGAAGGTAGGAATGAATTAGTATCGTGGCAGAGATCGCAAAATTCATTTTTCTGTTGATGAGCAATAATGGCGATAATTAGTCAGAACGAAGATTAACAAAGTTGTAAATGATTATCTTCATGGGGCTACATGGCGACATGTGTCGGGCGACAGAATTTCTGACACAAGTTGTGCAACCAATGTCCGTGACTTGCTGCCACACAACTATATTAAAGCTGCGCTTTTGCAGTAACAAAAGAAAAAAAAATTGTTAAATCGCAGATAAGTTGCACGCAGGTTGCATTACATTTATTGATGAGGGAGTATACTCGTGTTTTCCCGGGCATGCTCGGCTGTCCTCCAAGTATTTTGGCGTGCTCGGAGATTTAGTTTTTGTCGTCTTATCTGCATGATTTGCGACTTGTAGACAGGCTGAATACATGTGGGAATTCCCTAGCAAACAGGCATTCCACACATGTATTCAGCCTGTCTAGCAGCCGCATATCATGCAGCTGAGGCGACGAAAACTAAATCTCTGAGCACGCCAAAATACCCGGAGGACACCCGAGCAACGAGTATACTCGCTCATCACTAGTTGCATTGAACCCTGCGGTGCGTGGGACTTGCAACAGAAAGTCCAATTCATTTGAAATATTTGTGTGTTTATGTGGCAGATTGCAATGTAACACCAAAGGAAAATATTAAATGCAATGCCGCAATGAGGCTGGCTAATCAGAAGAAGAGCCACCGTTTCCAGGTAGATCAGCAACCTAAATGTTAGATCCGGTTCTTCAAATCGATTTGCACCAACTCTAAAGCCCCCGTTACACACTGCGATATCGCTAGCAATATCGCTGTAAAGTCACCGATTTTGTGACGTAGCAGCGATATCGCTATGTCTGATACTTACCTCCGACCCGCTCCCCCGCTGCTCATCGTTGGTCGTGCGAGAACGTCCTGGACCATTCCTCGTCAGCCACTTCCTGCGGCGCTGACGAGCGAGGCGTGGACGCGGGCGAGAGGACGTCAGGATCGCCTCGTCTGACAGGTAAGTAGCGACCCCCGACCCCTGCTATGTCGCTGGTGAGATCTGCCTGAGTGGCAGCTCACTAGCGACCACCTAGCGATGCACCAGCGATCCATATCGTTGTCGGGATCGCTGGTGCATCGCTAAGTGTAACGGTACCCTAAGGGTATGTGTCCACAATCCGAAGTTGCTGCGGGTTTGAAGATGTGTATTACGCAGAGTCAAACCCACAGCGGCCACATGTTACAGCATAGTGGATGGGATTTCTAGAAGTCCTCTATGTGTGCACAGTTGGCCTGAATTGGGAGCGAAAAGCAAGCTCCTGCTATCCCGGCCGGCCTAAGGCTATATTAACATATCCGTGTGTTACCATCCACGAAAAATTGACCTTGTTTTTCCCCAAGTGTCATCCTAGTTGCATCTATTTTTTATCTCCGGTATATACAGTCTGGACCTTTTTTTATTATCCATTGACTGTTAGCAAAAATCAGAGAAAAACTGCTGCAATGATGAAATAACAGTCTGTCTCCAGTGTTTTATCTGCTTTATACCGATCCCCATAGACTTGAATGGCCGAGTCTGATTCCCAAAACGGATGAGAATGGAACCTGCTCTGAGTCTCACGGACCGGACACATAAATACGCTTTTAACCCCTTAATGACAGCCAATATGTCTTAACTGACCTCAGATATAAGAGAATAGCATCCCCATACAGGTGACAATCCAGCAGCTGTCAGCTGTACACTATAGCTGACAACTTGCTGTATCACAAACGATCAGTGTTGACACCGTCCATATCTGTTTAACCCCTTAGTTGCTGCTGTCAAAAGTGACTACATCAAATAAATGGTTAATAGATTGTGGGGGCTTCCGCCTTAATCTAATTGACACACAGAGATCATGATTGTGTGGTCCAGATGTTTGCCATAGCATTTCATGGCCAAATAGCGGCCTAAAGGCCCTTTTACATTTAGCGATGCACCAGCGATCCGACCCGGTCAGGATCGCTGGTGCATCGCTAAATGATCGCTAGTGAGCTGTCACACAGGCAGACCTCACAGCGATGCAGCAGCGACGCAGCGCACGCTACTCACCTTTCACACACAGCGATCCTGACGTCCTCCCGCCCGCCTCCACGCGTCGCTCGTCGTCACAGCAGGAAACTGACGACGAGAAATGGAGCCGGACATTCTCGCGCGATCAGCGATGGACAGCGGGGGAGCCGGTCGGAGGTAAGTATCACACATAGCGATATCGCTGCTACGTCACAAAATCGGCGACGTTATAGCGATATCGCTATGTGTAAAACCCCCTTTAGAGTCTCCCACCTCTAGTGGTCAGTTCAGAAGTTACCGACATTTAGGTGATAAACACTTTCATTCCTGCTATTCCACTTTGCATTAGTTCCTGAAAATCACCTCAAGGGTTAATAAACTACCTGAGAGCAGTTTTCAATGTGTCAGGGGGTGCAGTTTTTAAAATGGTATCATGTTTGGGGTTTCCCAATATATAGCACCCCAAAAGTTACTTCAAACATTGATAGGTCCCTCAAAAAAAAAATACATTTTGGAAATTTTCTTGAAAAATGAAAAATTACTGCTACATTTTTAAACCTCCTAAAAGGCTAACAAAATAAATTAGCGGTTTAAAAATGGTGCTGATGTAAAGCCGACATGTGGGAAATGTTATTTATTAATGTTATTGTGTGGAATGACTATCTGGATTAAAGGGATAATCAAAGTTTGAAAATTGCATTTTTCTTTTTACGTTTTTGTCAAATTTCTGATATTTTTTATAAATAAACACAAAACATATCAACCTAAATTTACTATTATCATAAATTACAATGTGCCACGAAAAAACAATCTCAAAATCAATGGGATTTGTTGAAGCGTTCCAGAGTTGTCACCATATAAACTGACAATGGTCAGAATTTTAAAAATTGGCCCCGTCACTAAGGGGTTAATACAGATGTATATAAGGATCTATAAAATCTATGGATTGGAGTACAGTCCAGGAAAAATAAAAAACACAGCTACCACACGTGTCATATGGATGTGTGAGTGTAGCCTTAGGGCAATGCTTACCAGCTAAGTAAGGGAGCAATCAGATGGACCGAGATTGGACTGCAACACACGGAGTGGCCGGCAGGTCTCCCGACACGAGAGTGAAAGCTTCATAGAAATATAACAAACTGTCACGCTCAGGTTGGGAGCGCAACCGGCCACTCTGTGCATTGTGGTCTGATTTATACGTTCGTCTGAATGTACCCTAAGAAAGAGCTTGTAAGCGCTGCGCATGCTCAGCCAGTCCTCTTGGCAAGGAACAGTGTAAAATAAAAAAATGCTTTCAGGAGATTAAAAGTAACATTATAAAGTTGCTTTTTGCAAGCACAGTCCAGCCATATCCATTGATGAAGGCCTGAGTAACCATTTAGTTTTTCCAAACCATACAGCTCCAGTTCTGTGGTACTTAGGGGACATTACCTTCGGGTATGTGCACACGGAGTTTTTTTTTTGCTCTGCGGATTTTGTAGTGAAATCCACAGATAAATCCGCAGGACTAAAGACCTGCGGATTTGCCTGCGGTTTTACACCTCATAATGGATGAGGTGTGAAACCGCAAACTGTTCTGCACAAAAGAATTGACATGCTGTGGATTGTAAACTGCAGCAAAACCGCGCGGAAAAATCTGCAGCATGTGCACAGCGTTTTCCAGTTTACCATTGAAAACAATGGTACTGTACAACGCACCTAAAGCCGCACATACCCTTCCAAGGGTTTCCCTAATATATTGCAAATGTCAGCGAATATGGGTGATCAGAAGACCAGGCATGGACGCTGCAGGGAACATACAAAGAGCCATCAGTTCTTGTAGAACTGTGGCCGATGTTTAGAGGTTTCTGATAACAAGAAATTAGGAATTGATGGCAAAGCAACCATTTACAGCAGCCTGCATCTCGGTGTAGGTTTCTGAGCAGTGGTTGTCATGACCTACGTACAAGGGCTCATGCACACAATCAATTTTTTCAGACAAGCACTATCCGTGATTTTCAAGGATAGCACTCATATCTAGCATCTTCTTTCTTTGGGTTTTTCTTTCAGTGGTCCTCAAGTGGAGACATGTCCGATTTTGATTCAAGCATTGGATCAAAACTCAGCAATGCAAGTCTATGGGTCTGTGAAAAAAAAAAAAAAAAAAATCGGATGTCATTTGAGTGTGGTCCAATTTTCACAGACTGAAAGAACAGAGAAGGTGGAGAAACTTTCTTTTTCTCTTCACATCCAAGAAAAGCTGATGCCACTCTGATCAAACTCTGATAAGAGTCTGATCAAAATAATCGGACTGTTTTTCTTGGATGTTAAGAAAATGGTCATGAGATCCTACCCCGACATCAGGTGCAGACGGTCGTATTATCAGTTCGAGCGTGATCCAACGCAGACCGATGTTAGTCTATGGGACCACGCCCATATCTGATCCAATATTCGGATCACCCTCAGCCATGTAAGTCAATGAGTGCTTGGAAATAATCGGACTGCACTCGAATAACATCGGAGTGCAGTCTGATTTAGGCCTCTTTCACACATCAGTATTTTTGATCAGTATTTCACCAGTATTTGTATGCCAATACCAGGAGTGTCTCCAAAACAAAGAACAGACATCAGTCTTTCAATTATATTTTTTTCTTGGTAAGTTCCATTCCTGGCTTTAGCATACAAACACTGATGCAAAATACTGACCAAATACTGACGTGTGAATGAGCCTTTAAACAGACTCACAGAATGGAGAAGATGGAAAAATGGTGTTCTCCAGCTTATCCTTACAGTGAGCTCCGATTCGCTCATCCAAGAAAATCGGATCGCACAATGCGGACACTTGGATCAAACGCTGATGAGCGTTAGATCAGAATGTCATTTGCATAATTGTCCCGATTCTCTCAGATGAGAGCATCTATGGCCATCTGAATGAGCCCTAAAACGGAGTTCTGTACTAGCAGTAGGCTTTATCTGGACCAATATGCTCCTGATGAAGACAGTATTTGCAGGCTTCTCCCCCGTTTATTGCGATCTGCTCACATTAATGTTTTGGAAGCCAATAATCGACAGAAAAAGTACAGTCATATGTAAAAGTTTGGGCACCCCTGTTAATGTTAACCTTTTTTCTTTATAACAATTTTGTATTTTGCAACAGCTATTTCAGTTTCATATATCTAATAACTGATGGACTCAGTTATATTTCTGGATTCAAATGAAGTTTATTGTACTAATAGAAAATGTGCAATCTGCATTTAAACAAAATTTGACCGGTGCAAAAGTATGGGCACCCTTATCATTTTCTTGATTTGAACACTCCTAACTACTTTTTACTGACTTCCTGAAGCACTAAATTGGTTTTGTAACCTCATTGAGCTTTGAACTTCATAGCCAGGTGTATCAAATCATGAGAAAAGGTATTTAAGGTGGCCACTTGCAAGTAGTTCTCCTATTTGATTCTCCTATGAAGAGTGGCATCATGGGCTCCTCAAAACAACTCTCAAATGATCTGAAAACAAAGATTATTCAACATAGCTTTTCAGGGGAAGGATACAAAAAGTTGTCTCAGAGATTTAACCTGTCAGTTTCCACTGTGAGGAACATGGTAAGGAAATGGAAGAACACAGGTACAGTTCTTGTTAAGCCCAGAAGTGGCAGGCCAAGAAAAATATCAGAAAGGCAGAGAAGAAGAATGGTGAGAACAGTCAAGGACAATCCACAGACCACCTCCAAAGACCGGCAGCATCATCTTGCTGCAGATGGTGTCACTGTGCATCGGTCAACAATACAGCGCACTTTGCACAAGGAGAAGCTGTATGGGAGAGTGATGCGAAAGAAGCCGTTTCTGCAAGCACGCCACAAACAGAGTCGCCTGAGGTCTGCAAAGGCACATTGGGACAAGTCAGTTACATTTTGGAAGAAGGTCCTGTGGACTGATGAAACAAAGATTGAGTTGTTTGGTCATACAAAAAGGCGTTATGCATGGAGGCTAAAAAACACAGTATTCATAGAAAAACACTTGCTACCCACAGTAAAATTTGGTGGAGGTTCCAACATGCTTTTGAGGCTGTGTGGCCAATGCCGGCACCGGGAATCTTGTTAAAGTTGAGGGTCGCATGGATTCAACTCAGTATCAGCAGATTCTTGACAATAATGTGCAAGAATCAGTGACGAAGTTGAAGTTACGCAGGGGATGGATATTTCAGCAAGACAATGATCCAAAACACCGCTCCAAATCTACTCAGGCATTCATGCAGAAGAACAATTACAATGTTCTGGAATGGCCATCCCAGTCCCCAGACCTGAATATCATTGAGCATCTGTGGGATGATTTGAAGAGGGCTGTCCATGATCGGCGACCATCAAACTTAACTGAACTGGAATTGTTTTGTAAACAGGAATGGTCACAAATACCTTCATCCAGGATCTCATTAATAGCTACAGGAAGCGACTAGAGGCTGTTATTTTTGCAAAAGGAGGATCTACGAAATATTAATGTCACTTTTATGTTGAGGTGCCCATACTTTTGCACCAGTCAAATTTTGTTTAAATGCAGATTGCACATTTTCTGTTAGTACAATAAACCTCATTTGAATCCTGAAATATAACTGAGGCCATCAGTTATTAGATATATGTAACTGAAATAGCTGTTGCAAAAACCAAAATTGTTATAAAGAAAAAAAGTTAACATTAATAGGGGTGCCCAAACTTTTACATATGACTGTATTTACCTATTGCTTTAATTCTCTAAAGTGATGATAGCCTCAAAGTGTTTCCATAGAGATTGCACGTAGGTCATCTAGAGCGCTGCTTCTCTGCAAGTGACTCATCCCCAAATCTGCAGCCTTCTTCCTTGCCACACATTTTTCTCTTCCTTCTCTGCCTCTGTTCGCATCAACACGAATATTAACTCTGTGGTGAAGCTTGTGTCCATTGCTAGATTTTTTTTACCCTTGATATGAGTTGTTGTTTTTTTTGGCTTCTCATAACTTTTTCCAGTTTCTCTGTGGGTCTTTGTAAAACTCCATTACCATTTACAAGTTTACTAATGGACACAAGCAGAGAGTTTCTGGGTTTAAAATCCAACCCTGAAAAATAGATCAGGTACAATCCTGATTTTGTGCGTGTCAATGACATCTCATCAACCCCATTAAAAAAAAATAAATCTCAAAATATCCTGCATATCCCACTAGCAGGAGAAATAACATTCCAGTTAGTAAAGACTAATATGAGCGGATAATATGTTGTGGTCTGTGCGCTGTATTCTGCTGATAGACCGCTCCACGTCTTCAGAGTATCTGTCCTGTGCTGAGGTAGATACACACGGAAAAACGTGCAGAATATTGGCAGGTAAAACTCTACATATACAACCTTCTAAGTTTCTATGATGTTTTTTAAGGTGGATTTTTAAGTGCCATTGTCTCACTTTTCTTCTGCTGGAAGAAGCAACAACAAAATGCGCAACAAAAAAGCATGGAAAACGCACGTAGACTTTCAACTGAGCTTCTCTTAAATGTTTCTGCTACTGTAAAACGCTGCGTTTTTACTCGCGAAAATACATGATCAAACACGCAGTGTGTGAACAATCCCTAACGTGTATGGTCGGTGTCTAATTTTGCTTTGTGTGGACTCTTAACAGGTTAACAAACCTCATACCATGATCTCATCAAAATTAGCATAAGAGGAAAAGAAAACAACCAGAAATAAAGATGGGACACGTAGGACACACCTTTGCTGACAAATACATTTTCATGTGAGAATACACATTTAGTGAGAGCATGCACTCCATCACTTTATTGGGAAACTGAAAAAATACTAGTGCTAGAGACTTTTATATCTACTGGATTAAATGTTTGTTGCGAACCAAGCGTTGTTATGGTATGTGCACACGGTGCGGATTCTGCTGCGGATCCGCAGCAGATTTAGGTGCGTTGTACAGTACCATTGTTTTCAATGGTAAACTGGAAAACGCTGTGCACATGCGGCAGATTTTTACACGCGGTTTTGCTGCGATTTACAATGTCAATTCTTTTGTGCAGAAACGCTGCGGTTTCACACCTCATCCATTATGAGGTGTGAAACCGCAGGCAAATCCGCAGATAAACCGCAGGACTTAGTCCTGCGGATTTATCTACAAAATCTGCACCACCAAAAAAACTCCGTGTGCACACAGCCTTAGTAGTGATGAGCTGAAGAGCAAACATGCTCGTGCGTGAACCAAGTGTCTTCGGTATGCTTGAATTATGTCCAAGTCCTCATGCCTGCATGTCACACAGCCTTCGACAGCCGCAACACATGTAGAGATTGGCTAACAAACAGGTAATCCCTGCATGTGCTGCGACTATCGAACAGCCGCGAGACATGTAGGCGCGGGGAAACGAACATACCCTATTTTTCAAGCACGCTGGATCAATCAGCTGGATAAACACAGAAGAACAGCTGCTCTTTTCATTGTTTTTAAGGCTGGTTTCACATTAGCGGTTTTTAGCGCAGCACATCATGCGCCATGCTCCCCTATGTTTAACATGGGGGCGCATGGTCTAGCGTTTGCATGCGTTTTCGTGCGCATGCTTTTTTTGTAGTGTGCGCCTAGGCGTGCCAGACGCAACCTGTTGCATTTTTGGTCCGTCCAACCTGTGTCAAAAAAAAAAAAAAAAAGAAAAAAACATGCCCAAGTTTGCGCACGGAATGCACAAAAATTATAATTAAAAAAAAAAAAAAAAAAAAAAATCACATTACAGTCTATGGGAACGCAGGCGTGCACATGGACATGCGCACGCCTGCGTTTAAAATCGCATGCGTTTTAAGAGTTAACATGGCTAGAAACAGGTTAAAACGCATGCGCCTAAAAAAAGCAAAAGCATGCAAAACACATGATGCATTTTTTGCATGGGTTTCTATTGCGCACGAAGCACAGCGCTAAAAACCGCTAATGTGAAACTAGCCTGACACCTAACTTTTAAGTGTTCTCCTGATGGCTTTTACGATGTAATGTAAGCTATGGTGTGGCCAGTATATTAGCAGCTCTGTTTTTAATCATTATGGACAGTGCCCTATCAGCCACCAGGCTAGTATCAGACGCAGTATCCTAAGTATGGGCACTTAAGTGATAAAACAACTTCCTGGAGAAGATAGAGTAGGAAATAATACTTGTAGATAAGATGGGTCATGCAGGCAGGATTCTGAGTGCCAAGGATGATATAAAGCCAATCAGCATTTGTTAAGACCCTTTGACAAGACCTGATGCAAACAATATAGGCAAGGAATGATCAAAGATGGTTTCTGGTCTTGCAGATTATGTATTACAACAATTTTTAAGCTCACCCAAACGGTCCAATTAGCCATCGAACAAGCACTTTGCACGTTAATTGGCTGGTATGTTTCCATGATTGGGAACGGAATAAATGGTGGGGATGATATTAATTTAAATGTGGCCAATGTTGGTCAGAATCAAGGGGCCTCTACTTACTATATACAGCGCCTTGCAAAAGTATTCGGCTCCCTGGAACTTTTCAACCTTTTCCCACATATCATGCTTGTGTTCCTTGGTCTTCATGATGCTCTCTGTGCTTCAAACAGAACCCTGAGACTATCACAGAGCAGGTGCATTTATACGGAGACTTGATTACACACAGGTGGATTATATTTATCATCATTAGTCATTTAGGACAACATTGGATCATTCAGAGATCTACAATGAACTTCTGGAGTGAGTTTGCTGCACTGAAAGTAAAGGGGCCGAATAATATTGCATGCCCCACTTTTTAGTTTTTTAATTTCCACAAAAATTTAAAATAGCCAATACATTTAGTTCAACTTCACAATTGTGTTCCACTTGTTGATTCTTCACCAAAAATTTACATTTGGTATCTTTATGTTTGAAGTATGATATGTGGGAAAAGGCTGAAAAGTTTCAGGGGGCCGAATACTTTTGCAAGGCACTGTATGGATAATGAAGCTAGTATCTGACTAAGGGCTCGCTCATACGATCGTGTAACTTAGACGAGTGCTATCCGATGTTTTATCGGATAGCACTCAGACCGAGGTTATACTATGGGGCAGTGCAGATCTGGCTCTGCAAATCGGATCACGAGCACTCATACCAGTCTTTGGGTGCGTGTAAAACATCGGACTGTCATCCAAGTGCAGTCCGATTTATGCGGACAGAGACAATGGAGAGATTAAGTTCTTCGACTTCTTCGCACCTGTGATATGATTCTCATCAGAGGGGATCAGATCATAGTAAGCCGAGACTCTGATCAAACTCAGATCAGTTTGAGCAGATTGTCGATACCATACTCTCTGAAGAGAGAATCATCGCTCGTGTATGAGAGCCCTAAATATTCAGGTACGGAGGAAACCACTGTATTGGGGAACAATTGGCTACGATCCTATGATGAGATTTAGATGTTGCAGATTTTCTGCACCCATTAAGTAAAATAGGTTACTTGCATTCTTTCGAAAATATGCAGCATAAAAATCTCGATAAACGCATTGTGTGAAGACCGTACTATATCAAGTTTTCTTGGGAGCCCAAAAGCAAACACGCTTTGGAGCACAGTACTCACCCACAAGTTACCAGATTTGTACAAGTAAAGGAATATGGGGACTGGTGGCACCTTTTTCCCTTTCTCCCTACTGAAAACATGTTCATGTATATGGGAAATTTTGAGAAATGACTACTGGCCAAAAGCCAACCTTCACGTATGATGGGGACAGTGTATATCTGACACAGTAATCAGCACAGTCTCCCATTAGAAGCTTTCCAAAAAGGGAGTACAGACTCCGGAACTAGAGGACTCCAAATAACCACCGATTCACTAAAAGTAAAGCTTCCCTGGCTGCCGTACCCACCATAATGATCCCAGGATTACAAGTTATTATCACATTATCATAACAGCTTACCACAATCTTTTGAGTTGTTGCTCTACTTACAGAAGTGGATATTCCGCAATAAAATATGCACCTCTTAATCATTAGTTCTTGATTCAGTCCCATTACCGCACATGTATAAAATCAAGCATGCAGTCTGCTTTTACAAGCTTTTGTGATAGAAAGGCTCACTAACACCAGCATGGTCCTGGAATAAGAGGCCACCAACATAACAAGCCATTGCTTCCTTCATAAATGTTGTATGATCAGCTGTCAGCGGTATTATTCAAAACTGGAACCATTTTTGAACAACAGAAAATCAGCCATGAAGTGGAGACCACATAAAATTATAGACCGGGGTCACCGAGCGCTGAGGAGCAGAGGGAAGTCACCAACACTCTGTTGATGCCATAACTGTACATTCCATACTTTGGGCATCAACTCAAAAACAGCGCTAGGAGCCTCGGCCCCTTAGTTCCATGCAAGAAAATGTTTAATGCTTTAGCAAACAAGACATTTGGATCCAAGGACTCCAATGTAGGTTTCGCCCTCGGCTTTCTCAGGGTCTCAT
This sequence comes from Dendrobates tinctorius, assembly GCF_039654945.1. NCBI lineage: Eukaryota > Metazoa > Chordata > Amphibia > Anura > Dendrobatidae > Dendrobates > Dendrobates tinctorius. The sequence goes on along the minus strand of NW_027361826.1, from coordinate 19,333,010 downwards.
ACGAAACGGACATCGGAGTCTTTGGGTCTTGAATCACACGCTATCTTTCTCTTTTATGGTATATTGCTTTTGTAAAATGTCTATGCAGTGTATCTATGGAAGTATTTATTGGTCTATGTGATCGATATATTCTGAATTTCACTTTATATGTAACCCCTCCCACATACTGTATATGTCTTATGTATACGTTTGTTGTCAACTTGCCTATTTTTTTCTGTGTATTGCTCCCCACCATTTTAATATATTTTTATGTTTTGTCTGTGGTCATTCACTCTTTTGGGTAGTCAAGGTCAAATATTAAATCTGAGAACTTCATATAAAGGAACTTGTCCAAGATGTGTCAGCCATGTTCAAAGAGGAACCTTCCCTGAGACGTCTCCCTATCATACAAACATAGGAACATTTCCAAATAGATGATGGAATATAATGTATATTAGAGAATAATTGTAGGAAGCATGCTCGGATCTGTTATTCCATCTTTCTGAGCAGAACATTCTACAGATTATAGTGAAGAACATGCCACGGATAGGTTCTCCTGCAGTACAACAATCACCAGTGATGCCTTGTGATTGCTGCCGTCTGATTGATGCTGTAGCTTAACTGATTAGCAACGCGACAGTTATTATGGTACATGCTGTATTATGGAGGCATTTTACAGAAGAACCATATGCAGACACAGCTCCATAAAGGGTCCATGCTTGCGATTTAGTGGTGGGCATAAGTGATCTAGTTACAATCGGACAGACACGTTGTGGCAGCCTGTATTCTATCACAAGTCAGGCTGCCGGAAAGCATGAAGAAACTGTATTTGTGGTTTTATTTAATTTTTAATAGTCAGGGGCAAAGGCAGTACATATCTCCTGTTACATTCTGGACGACACGCTACTACAGCATATGAGGCAGTGCCATGTTACCCGGTGTCCCAGACAGCTGTTTATAGGCCTATCACACGGGCGGCTCCGAAGAGATTACAGCAGCGAGGACATTAGAATGACAGAGGAATAGTGAAGGAGAGATGTAGAGGAAAAACAAACATCCTCCATTTACAGCCCTACAAAGAAAGAAGAACCACACTCTAGTAATGAAGAATCTCCAAAATGGCAGCCAACACTAGTAAATAACTGTTGCTGCGGTAACCAGGCATGAAGGCCTGTACTCCGCTTCAGTTGCAGTATTGGTTTCCTACTGATGATAGAAATCAATGTAATGACCGATCTATTTTATAACACGGCTGTAAATACACAGAAAGCCTCAATGATTTGTATATAGACCCGATTCCAGAAATATCAAACATCATAAGGAAAGAAATAGAAACTGGTTTATATATAAACATCCAATGTGGCTTCATTCCCAGAAATCTAAGTTACAAAAGCTCTGTGCACTGTTAGAGCCTTGTCGGAGGTGTACAGTACCTCAGGAAGATTTCCCATCATGTATCCCCCAGGCGTAGACTACTGTATATACATATGTATTACATACAACCTCTATTGCACCCACATACATCCCTAAGCTTCAGGAAACAGTGTACTGCTACATCAGACGCCATATTACTGATCTAAGGCTGGTTTCACATTTGCGTTTTTTAGCGCTGGAAAAAAACGCATACCTGCGCATGCGTTTTTTCCCCTATATTTAACATGGGTGCGCATACCTGCGCGCTGGTAAGCGCATGTATGCGATTTTCATGCGCTGCGTTTTTTTGGGGTGTGCGTTTGGATTTTCCAGACGCAGCATGTTGCATTTTTTGGCCCTGCAAAAAAGCGCATGCGCACATATGCGCACGTTTTGCACTAAAAATGGCCATTATAGCCTATGGATGCGCATACATGCGCACTGGCATGCTCATGTATGCGTTTTTTTGCACATGCGTTTTTTTTTTAACCATGGAATTTAGGGGTTTAGGGTTAGGGTTAGGGTCAAGTATGGTTTGGTTAAGGGTTAGGGTCAGGGTTAGGGTTAGGGTTAAGTATGGTTTGGTTAAGGGTTAGGGTCAGGGTTAGGGTTGGGGTCAGGGTTAAGTATGGTTTGGTTAAGGGTTAGGGTCAGGGTTAGGGTTGGGGTTAGGGTCAGGGTTAGGGTTAAGTATGGTTTGGTTAAGGGTTAGGGTTAATTATGGTTTGGTTAAGGGTTAGGGTTGGGGTTAGGGTTAAGTATGGTTTGGTTAAGGGTTAGGGTCAGGGTTAGGGTTAGGGTTAGGGTTAATTATGGTTTGGTTAAGGGTTAGGGTCAGGGTTAGGGTTGGGGTTAGGGTCAGGGTTAGGGTTAAGTATGGTTTGGTTAAGGGTTAGGGTCAGGGTTAGGGTTAATTATGGTTTGGTTAAGGGTTAGGGTCAGGGTTAGGGTTAATTATGGTTTGGTTAAGGGTTAGGGTCAGGGTTAGGGTTAAGTATGGTTTTGTTAAGGGTTAGGGTCAGGGTCAGGGTTAGGGTTAGGGTTAGTTAGGGTTTAGGGTTTGGGTTAGGGTTAAGTATGGTTTGGTTAAGGGTTAGGGTCAGGGTTAGGGTTAGGGTCAGGGTCAGGGTTAGGGTTAGGGTCAGGGTTAGGGTTAGTAAAGTCATGGTTTGGGTTAGTGTGAGGGGCCAACTAATGTTGGAAAAAAACGCAAACGCGGTAAAAACGCACTAAAAACGCATAAAAACGCTGCGTTTTTTTCATGCATGCTCATAAAAATGCTTGAAAAAAAACGCAGCAGTTGTATGCTTTTGTATGCGTTTTTTCAATGCGTTTTTTTGTGGGAAAAACGCGCTGCAAAAAAAAGCAAGTGTGAAACTAGCCTAATTCTCCTTTAGCAGCACTGCATTAGGAGGACAATATCTCTGTGACACGGTGTTGCATGGACGTACACTTGGAAGCAAAATTATTCAGCACCCATTGAGAATTAAAGTTTATTAGCAAAAAGTTGTCCCCAATGTGCTCAAAGCCATGTAATAAGCCACAAGTATTGGGTCTTTGTTCTCAAAAGCAATGAAACAAAACTGGAACTTTTCATACCTATAGATCAGCAGTATGACAGGGGAGGAATGAAACATATGCTGAAAGTGAAACATGGCGGTGTCTCAGTAAAGCATGATGGTGACTCACTGATTTTTACAGTGAAGCATGGTGGTAGTTCTGATGCCTACAGTCAAGCATGGCAATGGCACAGTGATGCCTACAGTGAAGCATGGCTGAGGCTTTGATGATGCCTATAGTGAAGCATGGCTGCGGCTTTGACGATGCCTACAGTGAAGCATGGCGATGGCCTTCATCATGCCTACTTTTAAGCATGGCAGTAGCTTGGTGATGCCTATAGTAAAGCATGGCAGTGACTCTGATTCCTATAAGCATGGTGATAGCTTGATGATGCCTACAGTGAAGTATGGCAGTGGCTAGTTGGTGTATAGTGAAGCATGGTGGTGGCTCGATAATGCCTGCAGTGAAGCATGGCGGTGGGTCAATGATGCCTACAGTGAATCATGGCAGTGGCTTGGTGATGCTCTGAGGCAGCCTTACTTCCTCTTCCACTTGAAACCTGTATTTGGAAATCCTAGGAGAAAACATCAGGCCTCCTATGAGGAAGCTGAAGTTAATGCGTCATTGGACTTTCCAACAGGACAATTCTCCTAAGAAAACCTAAAAATCCACCAAAGCTTGGCTTCAGAAGTAGTACCGGAGGGTTCTGGTAAGGCTACCACAGTTATCTGACTTGAATCTTACAGTATAGAGGCTTTTTGGTGGTATATAAATATACATATATACACACAAACACACACAGTGAGGAAAATAAGTATTTGATACACTGCCGATTTTGCAAGTTTTCTCATCTACAAAGAATGGAGAGGTCGGTAATTTTTATCGTAGGTACACCAACTGTGAGAGACAGAATCTAAAAATAAAAAGATGAAAATCACATTGTATGACTTTTACATAACTGAATTGCATTTTATTTAATGAAATACGTATTTGATCACCTACCACCAGCAAGAATTCTGGCTCTCACAGACCTGTTAGTTTTTTGTTTAAGAAGCCTCCTACTCTGCACTCACTACCTGTATTAATTGTATGTGTGTGAACCTGTCCACACACCCAATAACACTCAAACCTCTCTACCATGGCCAAGACCAAAGAGTTGCCCAAGGACACCAGGGATGAAATTGTAGAACTGACCAAGGCTGGGATGGGCTACAGAACAATAAGCAAGCCACTTGGTGAGAATGCAACAACTGTTGGCACAAATATTAGAAAACTGGAGAGACACAAGAGGACTGTCAATCTTTCTCGGTTTTGAGCTCCATGCAAGATCTCACCTTGTGGGGGACAGATGATTCTGAGAAAGGTCAGGAATCAGCCTAGAACTACATGGGAGGACCTGGTGAATGATCTGAAGAGAGCTGGGACTAGTCTCAAACACTACCGTACGTAACACACTACGCCGTCATGAATTAAAACTCTTGCAGGCCACGCAAGTTCTCCCTGCTCACACCAGCACATGTCCAGGCCCCTTTGAAGTTCACCAATGATCACATGGATGATCCAGAGGAGGCATGGGAGAAGGTCATGTGGTCAGATGAGACCATAATAGAACTTTTTGGTATCAACTCCACTTGCTGTATTTGGAGGAAGAAGAAGGATGAGTACAACCCCAAGAACACCATCCCAACCTTGAAGCATGGTGGGGAAAACATCATACTTTGGGGGTGCTTTTCTGCAAAGGGGAGAAGACGACTTCACTGTATTGAAGGGATGATGGATGGGGTCATGTATCGCGAGATTTTGGCCAACAACCTCCTTACTTCAGTAAGAGCCTTGAAGATGAGTCGTGGCTGGGTCTTCCAGCATGACAATGACCCGAAACACACAGTCGGGGCAACTAAGGAGTGGCCTAGCCAGTCTCCAGTCCTGATCCCAGCAGAATATCTTTAGCGGGAGCTGAAACTTAATGTTGCCCAGCGACATCCCCAAAACCTGAAAGATCTGGAGAAGATCTGTATGGAGGAGTGGGCCAAAATCCCCACTGCAGTGTGTGCAAACTTGGTCAAGAACTACAGGAAACGTCTGACCTCTAACTGCAAACAAAGGTTTCTGTGCCAAATATTAAGTTCTGTTTTGCTATTACATCAAATACTTATTTCATGCAATAAAATGATAATTATGTAAAAATCATACAATTGTGATTTTTTTGAAGATTCTGCCTCTCACAGGTGAAGTGTACCTACGATAAAAATTACAGAGCTCTCCATTCTTGGTAGTTGGGAAAACTTGCAAAATCGGCAGTGTGTCACATTTATTTTCGTCACTGCGTGTGAATAATATACAGTAAGTACAGTATAATATTCTTTTCTACAAAACTTTATTGAGTCTTGAATAGTTAACACTCCCATACACTGCTGCTGCTATGGATACGGATGACAGCGTAATTACAGGTTGTTGTTTTTCTTCAACAAACTTTATACAGTCTCTGGCGATGAACACTCGGCCGTACCTGCGGTATCAGTAAACAAAGGCACTGTATATAGGGCAGGGCTCTGTGCTTACCACACACTGGATGTGATACAAAATAACCAGACACAACAGCCAAACTGTGCACTGAATAATGGCACCACCACATCCCACACACTGATGAGGCCATGGCGATAAGTCACTGACACTATTTTCTGGGACACTTACTCACTGCTCCGACACAGGTTATCATATGTGCAAGAAAAATGTTTATTTTTGTCTCGACTAGCGAGGAAAACAAGTCACTGTGACAAAGGAACAAGTCACACAGAAGCCCCATTCTGTCACACGCCCTGCGTCCCCGACACAGGGACAGGGGTCCTCCGGGGACCGAACCACGAGTCAAAATGACAGCAAAATTGTCGCCCCCGACACTCCTGTGTTTGGTTTCGGCACATGAGACATTTAGTTACACAAACGCTTTTCACAAGACCCAATGTGTCACTGTGCGGTGAAGTAAGACGAGGGTGACATGGCCGACAGCTGGGCCTGCTGGAGATAGTTATAGCGGCCGTCACACTTTATACAGCCCGACAGTAACAAGTGTGGCACGTCATAAACGCAAATAAATATATATATATATACACACACACACATAGGTATATACAGGGGCACACACACACATATAGGTATATACAGGGGCACACACACACACACACATGGGTATATACAGGGGCACACACACACGGGTATATACAGGGGCACACACACACGGGTATATACAGGGGCACACACACACGGGTATATACAGGGGCACACACACACACACACACACGGGTATATACAGGGGCACACACACACACACACACGGGTATATACAGGGGCACACACACACGGGTATATACAGGGGCACACACACACACGGGTATATACAGGGGCGCACACACACACGGGTATATACAGGGGCGCACACACACACGGGTATATACAGGGGCGCACACACACACGGGTATATACAGGGGCGCACACACACACGGGTATATACAGGGGCGCACACACACACAGGTATATACAGGGGCGCACACACACACAGGTATATACAGGGGCACACACACACACAGGTATATACAGGGGCACACACACACACAGGTATATACAGGGGCACACACACAGGTATATACAGGGGCACACACACACACGGGTATATACAGGGGCACACACACACGGGTATATACAGGGGCACACACACACGGGTATATACAGGGGCACACACACACGGGTATATACAGGGGCACACACACACACACACACACGGGTATATACAGGGGCACACACACACACACACGGGTATATACAGGGGCACACACACACACGGGTATATACAGGGGCACACACACACACGGGTATATACAGGGGCGCACACACACGGGTATATACAGGGGCGCACACACACACGGGTATATACAGGGGCACACACACACACGGGTATATACAGGGGCACACACACACACAGGTATATACAGGGGCACACACACACACAGGTATATACAGGGGCACACACACAGGTATATACAGGGGCACACACACACACAGGTATATACAGGGGCACACACACACACACAGGTATATACAGGGGCACACACACACACACAGGTATATACAGGGGCACACACACACACAGGTATATACGGGGGTACACACACACACAGGTATATACAGATGTATACACACGGGTATATACAGGGGCACACACAAACACACGGGTATATACAGGGGCACACACACACGGGTATATACAGGACACACACATGGGTAAATACCGGGTATACACAGGACACACACATGGGTAAATACCGGGTATACACAGGACACACACACACACACGTGTATATACAGGACACACACACACACACACACATGGGTATATACCGGGTATACACAGGACACACACACACACATGGGTATATACCGGGTATACACAGGACACACACACACATGGGTATATACAGGGGCACACACACACGGGTATATACAGGGGCACACACACACAAACAGGTATATACAGGGGCACACACACACAAACAGGTATATACAGGGGCACACACACACAGGTATATACAGGGGCACACACACACACGGGTATATACAGGGGCACACACACACACGGGTATATACAGGGGCACACACACGGGTATATACAGGGGCACACACACGGGTATATACAGGGGCACACACACGGGTATATACAGGGGCACACACACACACACACGGGTATATACAGGGGCACACACACACACACGGGTATATACAGGGGCACACACACACACACGGGTATATACAGGGGCACACACACACACACACGGGTATATACAGGGGCACACACACACACACACGGGTATATACAGGGGCACACACACACACACACACACGGGTATATACAGGGGCACACACACACACACACACGGGTATATACAGGGGCACACACACACACACACACGGGTATATACAGGGGCACACACACACACACACACGGGTATATACAGGGGCACACACACACACACACACAGGTATATACAGGGGCACACACACACACACACACAGGTATATACAGGGGCACACACACACACACACACAGGTATATACAGGGGCACACACACACACACACACAGGTATATACAGGGGCACACACACACACAGGTATATACAGGGGCACACACACACAAACAGGTATATACAGGGGCACACACACACACAGGTATATACAGGGGCACACACACACACACACACACACAGGTATATACAGGGGCACACACACACACACGGGTATATACAGGGGCACACACACGGGTATATACAGGGGCACACACACACACACGGGTATATACAGGGGCACACACACACACATGGGTATATACAGGGGCACACACACACACATGGGTATATACAGGGGCACACACACACAGGTATATACAGGGGCGCACACACACACACACAGGTATATACAGGGGCACACACACACACAGGTATATACAGGGGTACACACAAACACAGGTATATACAGATGTATACACACGGGTATATACAGGGGCACACACAAACACATGGGTATATACAGGGGCACACACACACGGGTATATACAGGACACACACATGGGTAAATACCGGGTATACACAGGACACACACATGGGTAAATACCGGGTATACACAGGACACACACACACACATGGGTATATACCGGGTATACACAGGACACACACACACACATGGGTATATACCGGGTATACACAGGACACACACACACATGGGTATATACAGGACACACACACACATGGGTATATACCGGGTATACACAGGACACACACATGGGTATATACCGGGTATATACAGGACACACACATGGGTATATACCGGGTATATACAGGACACACACATGGGTATATACCGGGTATATACAGGACACACACATGGGTATATACCGGGTATACACAGGACACACACATGGGTATATACCGGGTATACACAGGACACACACATGGGTATATACAGGACACACACATGGGTATATACCGGGTATACACAGGACACACACACACATGGGTATATACCGGGTATACACAGGACACACACATGGGTATATACCGGGTATACACAGGACACACACACACATGGGTATATACCGGGTATACACAGGACACACACATGGGTATATACCGGGTATACACAGGACACACACATGGGTATATACCGGGTATACACAGGACACACACACACACATGGGTATATACAGGGTATACACAGGACACACACATGGGTATATACCGGGTATACACAGGACACACACACACATGGGTATATACCGGGTATACACAGGACACACACACACATGGGTATATACCGGGTATACACAGGACACACACATGGGTATATACCGGGTATACACAGGACACACACATGGGTATATACCGGGTATACACAGGACACACACACACATGGGTATATACAGGGTATACACAGGACACACACATGGGTATATACCGGGTATACACAGGACACACACACACATGGGTATATACCGGGTATACACAGGACACACACACACACATGGGTATATACCGGGTATACACAGGACACACACACACACACACGTGTTTCCATGCACAGCAGCACGTACACATTGTGGAACACGGGCATTAACCCCGTGCAGTCCGTCTCCTACCTCTCCGCCCCCTCCCGTTGGTGCCGCCGTTGCTGCCCCTCATGGCTCCGGTGCTGAGCGCTGTTCCCTCCGGTGTCAGCAGAGCGGCGCTGTGGAGGAGCCGGGCACCGCGCCCGCCAGCTGCATGCTGCTCTCCTCAGCCTCCCGTGTCAGTGCCGCTGCCCCCAGCCTGCCAGGTGTGGTGCTGCCACCTCCTAATTGCTGCCCGGACATGGGCACCCGAGGAATGTATGTGTGCGGACCCTCCCAGGGGCCTGGCCCTGACACACTGCGCGGCCATAGGACGGGCTGACAGCGGAGGAGGCGGCAGTACACGGGAGGCTCGCCTGCCAGCTCCCAGCTGTAACCCTTTCCCTGCCGGATCCCTCCATCTGCCTGGCATCAGGGATGATGACGGTGTACACAGCTAATAACGTGCTGCCCAGGGCCGGGGCAGGAGCTGAGGGCGGACACAGGAGAGGCAGATCTCCTGCTCATTTCATAATGGAGGAAACCGATAGTCACTCTTTCCCCAGACTGAAATGGCTGATAACAGGGAGCAATACATTGCAATCAACATAGTAGGAGCAGCCTTTCCCAGCATTTCAGGGGTTCTCTGATGAACACCGGTTATCAGTGGGACGATGCTCACTTTCTAGTTGCTGGGTGGCGCAGTCAATCAGCAGTGGACAACCTCCTAGGCAGGGAGTGCAGTGCTTACAAGCTCCTTGCCATAGAGCTTGAGATCACTTGCTCTGAGGCTGGATGGGTCGCACGGTCCGGATATCGTCAGTGGTGACGCTTACATACAGAGAGCGAACAGTTCGGGTCAGTGTCTCAACCATGCCGCTGTCAATCATGTCTGCACTGTCAATCATCAACAGCAGACCGCCTCCCCCTGCAAGCAGGAGGCAGGGGAGCGGTACACTCCTGAACAGCAGCATGCTACTTCCACTCTCAATCAGTTGTAATGGACAGGGAAGCTGGATTGTGAGTGCTAGGGTTCGCTCACATGACCGTAGATGCTCTCACCTGAGAGAATCGGGTCGATTATTCTAATGACGCTCAGATCAGTTTGTAAGCATAGAGTGATCACATTCTCTTGGATGAGAGAACCATAGCACTGCTGAGGAAAAGATGGAGAAAGCAATTTCTCCATCTTCTCCATTGTGTGAGTGTCCACCAAATTCTGACTGCACTCAGATGTCATCCGACTGCAGTCCGATTGTTTTTCACACACCCATAAACTTGAGTGGGTGAGTGGCATCTGATTTCAAAGCAAGGATGGTCGGAAAAAAAAAATCAGGCATCAGCACTGACCAATCGAATAAGGCTATGTGCACACGCTGCGGATTCACCCGCGGATTTGTATCTGCGGATCCACAGGTAAAACCGCAGGTAAAATGACCTGCGGTTTTACCTGCGGATTGGCCTGTGGTTTTCCCCTGCGGTTTGCCACCTGGACAATGGAATAGGTGGCAAACCACAGCAGAATCCGCAGAAAGAATTGACATGTCAGTTCTTTCCGCAGTTGAAAATCCGCACCATGTGCACTGCGGATTGTAAATCACATAGACTTCCACTGTACTGTACACTGTCTGCAGAACTGCTGCTGATCCGCAGCAAAAACCGCAGCGTGTGCACATAGCCTAACATTGGTCCAATGTATACACTCATGTGAGCGAGCCTTAAGGTCAATGAGCCGCTGCTTGTTGGTATAATAGGCAGAACGCATTTTCTATGCAAACAGAACGATTAGTAATAGATCATTCTGTGGGCACAGACTGGCACTGTTCTCGGCAGCACATGCTCTACACAGGACGACGTGCTTTCGACAAAGAAGCTTTTTAAGCAGGTAAAATGCTCATTCGTCGGGTGATCAACAACCTGTTTGCATGGCCTGATAATCAACCAGCATTCAAGCAACGTTAGGTTGCCAGACAGCGCCACCCTAGGAGAAACTAACCACTGCACGTTGCTCATATGAATCAGTGTAACGCAGTTTAGGACAGATCTGGAGCGATCTCCACATTGGTTAACAGATGAGCATGGTAAGTAATGGACTCCCCCTGTCTCCATAACAGGGTTTATAATAATGGACAATCGAAATCCATCAAGTCTAGAGCCCGCCATACGCATTACATGGCTATATGCCAAACAATGCTTCAGCCAATCATTCGCCTGCAGCCATCTCAGCAGCTCCCATACATACGTTCAGCCGAGTGCCGATGTGTTCTCTATGAGAAGGCGGCAGACGGACATGTTGGGTGACAGCTTATCCCCGGGAGAACAATGCGATCGACAGTCTGAAATTGGGCATGCCCAGTTGACATTTCCACTGATAATCAGTTGTCCAGAGACCCTGAACACTTTAGAATGTTGTCTGAACCCATCAATATCGGTGGGTTGTCAGAAGGGTCGGAGACCCAGGCCTCTCTACCTTCAAGAGTACCCCTGGGACAGGTATAGTTAGGGTCCCAGTTCCAGGGACAATTTGAAGGCCCCCTTCCTTACCGAAGACCGTCATAGCGTGACATATTGTACAGTCATGGCCAAAAGTATAGAGAATGACACAAATATTAATTTTTACAAAGTCTACTGCTTCATTTTTTCTAATGGCAATTTGCATATACTCCAGAATGTTATAAAGAGTGATCAGCTTAACAGCAATTACTTGCAAAGTCAATATTTGCCTAGAAAATTAACTTTATCCCCCAAAACACATTTCAACATCATTGCAGCCCTGCCTTAAAAGGACCAGCTAACATCGTTTCAGTGATTGCTCCTTTAACACAGGTGTGGGTGTTGATGAGGACAGGGCTGGAGATCAATCTGTCATGATTAAGTAAGAATGACACCACTGGACACTTTAAAAGGAGGCTGGTGCTTGGCATCATTGTTTCTCTTCTGTTAACCATGGTTATCTCTAAAGAAACACGTGCAGTCATCATTGCACTGCACAAAAATGGCCTAACAGGGAAGAGTATCGCAGCTAGAAAGATTGCACCTCAGTCAGCAATCTATCGCATCATCAAGAACTTCAAGGAGAGAGGTTCCCTTGTTGCCAAAAAGGCTCCAGGGCGCCCAAGAAAGACCAGCAAGCGCCAGGACCGTCTCTTAAAAGTGTTTCAGCTGCGGGATCGGGCTACCAGCAGTGCAGAGCTTGCTCAGGAATGGCAGCAGGCAGGTGAGTGCATCTGCACGCACTGTGAGGCTGAGACTCTTGGAGCAAGGCCTGGTCTCAAGGAGGGCAGCAAAGAAGCCACTTCTCTCCAGGAAAAACATCATGGACAGACTGATATTCTGCAAGAGGTACAGGGAGTGGACTACTGAGGACTGGGGTAAAGTCATTTTCTCTGATGAATCCCCTGTTTGGGACATCTGGCAAACGGCTTATTCGGAGAAGACCAGGTGAGCGCTAACACCAGTCTTGTCTCATGCCAACTGTCAAGCATCCTGAAACCATTCATGTGTGGGGTGGCTTCTCAGCCAAGGGAATGGGCTCTCTCTCAGTCTTGCCTAAAAACACAGCCATGAATAAAGAATGGTACCAGAATGTCCTCCAAGAGCAACTTCTCCCAACCGTCCAAGAGCAGTTTGGCGATCAACAATGCATTTTTCAACGTGATGGAGCACCTTGCCATAAAGCAAAGGTGATAACTAAATGGCTCAGGGAACAAAACATAGAGATTTTGGGACCATGGCCTGGAAACTCCCCAGATCTTAATCCCATTGAGAACTTGTGGTCAATCATCAAGAGACCGGTGGACAAACAAAAACCTTCAAATTCAGACAAAATAAAAGCATTGATTTTGCAAGAATGGACTGCTATCAGTCAGGATTTGATCCAGAAGTTGATTGAGAGCATGCCAGGGAGAATTGCTGAGGTCCTGAAGAAGAAGAGTCAACACTGCAAATATTGACTTGCTGCATTAACTCATTCTGTCAATATAACCTTTTGTTACTCATAATATGATTGCAATTATATTTCTGTATGTGATAAAAACATCTGACAAACACACATAAAAACCAGAGGGCAGCAGATCATGTGAAAATATAATATTTGTGTCATTCTCTAAACTTTTGGCCATGACTGTACTACCAAGGGCCCATATACTATTTTGCACAGGGGCCCTTTTCTATCTGTGCTGGCCACTGGAATAATAAATACATTTTAGGGAATTAATCTAAATGGAATTCCCAAATATTCAGAGAAACATGAGGCTTTGCGCCTGAGGGATTGCAGTGTTAGCCAGTCGACCAAATGTGACGTGTTTCTACCGCAGATGCAAGTCGGCAATAAAGGAAGACGATGTGAGCTGCTTTTAGTATCCATTTGTATAATTGCACTACTTTATATTCATAATTGCATCCTATAAAACTTGCAGTAGATCATGTCTGTAATCTGAGTACACCAATGTCAGCCATGCCTAGTTTATAAGAAAGAAAGACATAAAGCAACTGTAGAAACCCATTAAGGAGTGATGGACGAGGGTTAATTAAATCCTGATAAAATAATTGAAATGAAAAAGAAAATTCAGCAAAATGCCTCACTCATTGAATTACCAGTGTCAAGTTTGTTCTCATGGAGGAAAGAGACAGAGTAGTGTCCGCTGGCTGTCCAGCTACTAATATTGCTGCTTTTAGGGTACGTTCCCAGGATGAGCTTTTGCCAAGTTTTTAATGTCACAGATTTTTTGCTAGTACAATTGGTTAGTTGCATTTTTTCAAAAATACGGAGATGAAAAAAACTCATCAAAAACTCATAATGAATGCTTAATTTTGGGCTGAAGAATAGCAACTGTCAGGATCTTGTCAGCGCCGGCGTGCAGCCTCCGCTGAGCAGGGACTCACCCACACTGTAGGGGGGTCCGGGGTCAGGTACAGACGGAAAGTACAGATACACAGGACCTGTGGAGGCTGAAGTTTAGCAAGCAGTCACGGGACCTACAGTCATGTGACTGCAAGGGGGCGGGGCTTAGCGTCCTGCTTCCAGAGATGGCAGGATACTATACAGAAATACTCAAGAGTCAGGCAAAACGGAGGTCATACACAGAGATATCAGTAAAGTACCAGGGATGAGACAGGACGGATAGTCAGGGCCAAGCAGAAGTCAAAACCAAACAGACATAGAAGGTACCAAGCACAATCCAAAGCAATATCCAGAGAACAGACCGAGTCGTACACAGAGAATCAAGCAACCAGAACACAGCACAAACACACTCAGGGGTCACCACACAATGCCAAGGGCGAAAGTATAACTGACGGGGATGTGTTGTGAGTTCATTTTCTGGTCTACCAGTTGTGAGATCTCCTTCCAGGCTCCCTCTGGTGGTAACAGGAGGTAGTGAGGCTGATCTAATCAGTGGAGATCTGCCACCTGATAAGGAGGATGACGATTGGACCTCAGGAATCTCAGACTGGATTTAAGACAGCCGACGCCCTATTCTGGTGCTGGTGATTCCTTCTGGCTTGTCAGGTCTTGGTTCTCAGCTCTGTTCCAGTCAGCTCAAGCTAAGTTTTTCTGCTAATGTTCACACTTGATTTTGTTGGTCTATTCAGTTTTTGTGTGGTCAGCTTGCCCCTGCTGGGGCTGTGCTGAATTTCCACTCCTATTTATCTGTATTTGCCAATTTGCTTTTTGTCCCTTATTAGATTGGCCTCTTTTTGCTCTGTCTCAGAATATTTCAGAGTGCTGATATAGTGGGAGAAGTCTAGTGACTTCAGGGTTAATTTTGTTATCAGAAGTGTTGGACATTATTTTTGTAGGGGTTTTGGCAGATTGCAGACAGTGTCTTTCCTTTCCTCTCCTTTCTGGTTAGTTTGGGCCCCATCGTTTGCTCAGCCTATTTTCCTGCCTGTGTTTGTGTTTTCATCTTGTTTCACCATCAATACATGTGTGGGGGCTGTCTTTCCTTTGGGGTCTGCTCTGGGGCAGTTAGTTTTCCCCTTTTCTTGCTTTAGGCTTATTTAGTCCTCCGGCTGTGACAAAGCATCTAGGTTCATCGTAGGAACGCTCCACGGCTGCTGCTAGTTGTGTGGTTAGGATCAGGGATCTGCAATCTGCATAGTTACCAACCTCTCTGGTTTTCTGTGACTTAGCTTGTTTTGTTTTTTCCTCCTCGGTGACCCATTCATAACAGGGATGGGAGCGTCCTGAGGCTATAAGAAGCCTCTCCCAGAACCAGGGAGAGGCCACAATCACAGCCCCAGGTGTGCAGGTAAGCCTGTACTAGGATCACAACCTTTAACCCCAGAAATGCCAGTCATCAACACTGGTTCCAGATATTAACCCCACGTGTGTGAGTCAAACCCGCACTGAGATCATGACAGTACCCCCCACTCAACGGGGGGCATCTGGACCATCAGGCTTGCCCGGGTACTTAGCATGGAAATCCCGCACCAGGCGATCAGCATGCATCAACTGGGCCGTTACCAAGGACCTGTCTTCCGGTTCATACCCCTTCCAATGAACCAGGTACTGTACCGACCGCCGTACCAACCTGAAATCTACGATATGACCAACCTCGTACTCCACCTGCCCCTCGACCAAAACAGGAGAAGCAGCAGACTCGGAGTCTCCCTAGACTGCTTCAAAAGGTTTCAGTAGAGATTTGTGGAAGACGTTAGGGATCTTGAAAGAGGGTGGAAGGCACAGCCTATACGCCACTGGATTGATTTTTTCCCACAATCTTGTATGGGCCAATGAATTTGGGCCCCAACTTGGCTTCGCGTGGAGAGCCAAACCTTGTCTCCAACCTGAAACGTGGGCCCTGGTGTTCGTTTCCTGTCCGCGAAAAACTTATACCTGCCCTGAGACCTAGATATACTCCGCTGAACTTCTGCCCACGTATTCTGTAATCGCTGAACAGAGCCCTCAGCCCCGGGACACCCCGAGTCCAGACGAGAAAACTCACCAAAATGAGGACTGAACCCATAATCGATCAAAAAAGGAGTCATACCCATGGATTGACTCACCCGAATATTGAAGGCAAATTCAGCCAACGGCAGTGCATCGCACCAGTCATCCTGTCTACCAGAGATTAGACACCTGAGGATCTGTTCCAGGGACCGGTTAGTGCGCTCCGTCAGACCATTGCTCTCAGGATGGTATGCAGACGGAAAGGACAGAGACATCCCTAATTTTTTGCAGAAAGCACGCCAAAACTTAGCCACAAATTGCACACCACGATCAGACACCACATTCAGGGGTACCCCATGCAACCGGATCACATGCTGCACAAACAACCTGGACAACGTCTCAGCTGACGGTAGTGTGGACAGGGGTACAAAAGGAGCCTGCTTAGAAAACCTGTCCACCACTACCCATACCACTGTATTACCCTTAGATGGAGGGAGATTGGTAACAAAATCCATGGATAAGTGAGTCCATGGTCTTTCGGGCACTGCCAAGGGCATCAGCCGGCCGGCTATGAGAGCTTTTAGAACAAGTGCAGACCCCACAACCAGCAATGAATTTTTTTATGTCCGAACCAAGGGTAGGCCACCAAAAGATCCTAGCCACCGCCAGACGTGTGGCTGAAATACCAGGGTGAGCACTCAGCTTGGATTCATGGAACTCTTGCAATAGTTTCAGGCGAAGTTGCTCTGGGACAAACAACTTCCCCTCAGGCTTGGCCGCGACTGGGCCCCCTGAATCTCCCGTTCCAATTCAGACGAGATCTCTGCTATCACAACCTCAGGGTGAAGAATGGAGGACAGTGGCTCAGGGGGTGACACCGGCTGAAAACTGCGCGATAAGGCGTCAGCCTTGACATTCTTAGACCCTGGACGAAATGTAATCGTAAACTGAAAACGGGAAAAAAAAAGTGACCAACGGGCTTGTCTAGGCGTTAGTCTTTTAGCAGACTCAATGTATGACAAATTTTTGTGATCCGTGATCACCGTAACCGGGTGACTGGCCCCCTCCAAAAAGTGTCATGGTTTATTCAGAATGCTGGGCAGGCGGTCTTGGGGTTAATAGGTAGAGCCTCCCTTTGGGCCTGGGGAGGGTTTTTATAGCTTCAGGTGAGGGCCCTCCCCTGTCGTTTATACTCCTAGCTTGAGTGTGGCCGACCCTGCTCCGTTTGTGCTTCTCGCCTGTCCCGGTACGATTGCTTGGTGTATGATCTGGTTTGGCCTCGGTTTACGTCTCTTGGATTCTGATTTTGTACCTGTGTGCCCGTCCCGTGTATGAACCCTGGCTTTGTCTTGACCTCCCTGTGATCGCCCCTCTGGTACCGCTGCCCCTATCCCGTGTTTGACCTCCTGCTACGCCTGACTATTCTCTGACACACGATCCTGTACTACGTTGTCCGCCCTGTGTATAACCCCCCAGTTTGTCTGACTATTGACACTGATTTAATCATCCTCTTGCCTTTATCTCGCTGACCGGCGCCGCTGCATCCCGGAGGTGAGCTCCGCCCATTCCTCTGACGCACGGTCACATGGTGGCAGGTCCTGCGGGCATTGAGCGCTTCTCTGTCGCTCCTCCCTTCCCGCAGGTCCTAGAGCAGGATTCCCGATATCAAACGCTGCGCTCCTGCCCAGCCACACTGTGAGTAACCCGCCACCTATACTCTCTCTGCCCGGACAGGGATCTCTGTCACTTGCCAGTCACGCTATCCCTGACTACCGTCATGGTGAGCGTGACAAAAAGTGCCTCCATTCTCCAAACGCCAATTTGACCGCAAGAAGCTCTCTATTGCCTACGTCGTAATTTCTTTCCGCAGCAGAAAACTTCTTGGAAAAGAAAGCACATGGCCTGAGGTTGGTTAGAGTGGCAGGCCCTTGGGACAACACCGCCCCCACCCCCACCTCAGAGGCGTCCACTTCCACGACGAATGGTTTGGACGGATCTGGCTGTACTAACATGGGAGCAGACAAAGCTTCTTTTCAGGCCTCTATTGCGAGCGAGGACCAGTTTCTCACATCCGCACCTTTAAGAGTAAGATCTGTGAGTGGTTTGACCACCTGTGAAAACCCCCGAATAAATTTGCGGTAATAATTGGCGAACCCCAAGAAGCGCTGAAGACCCTTAAGGTCTCGGGGTTGCACCCAATCTGCAATGGCCTGCACCTTCTTGGGGTCCATACGAAAACCCTCACAGGACACAATTAATCCCAAAAAAGACAATTCTTGAACAAAAAACACACATTTCTCCAAATTGGCATACAGATGATTTTCCCTCAGTCTTTGGAGAATGGTTCGTACATGATTCAGATGAGATTGACTGTCGGGAGAGTATAACAGAATATCGTCTAAGTAAATAACAACAAAACGACCATTGAGATCTGAGAATACCACGTTGATGAAATTCTGAAATGTGGCTGGGGCATTGGTAAGACCAAGCGGCATGACTAAATTTTCAAACAGTCCCTCGGTCGTGAGGAACGCGGTTTTCCATTCATCCCCCTCCTGGACCCTTATCAAATTATATGCACCCCCGAAGATCCAGTTTGGAGAACCATTTTGCCCCTGAAAGTTGGTTACACAAATCGGGAATCAACGGAAGGGAGTGCTTATTTCATACAGTAATCTTGTTGAGCTCACGAAAATCGAGGCAGGGACGTAAACCACCATCTTTTTTCTTTACAAAAAAAACCCCTGCCACCACAGGTGAGACTGAGGGACGTATGTGTCCTTTGCGAAGACTCTCAGCAATGTAATCTTTCATGGCCAAGCGCTCAGGGCCAGATAAATTAAACAGATGGGCTTTAGGCAATTTAGCCCACGGGACTAACTCGATAGCGCAGTCAAAGGGTCTATGTGGCAGCAACGTCTTGGCCTCGCTTTCAGAGAACACATCTTCAAATTCTTTCAGGTACTCCGGAATACCTTCCAGCTCGACAGATGGCACAGATACAGATTTAACAGGTTCAACCAATAGTGCAGACTTATCACATAACATCGAATCATTAAACCCCCACTGAACAATCTCCCCCGTTTTCCAGTTAATGACTGGGTTATGGCGTTGTAACCAGGGCATGCCCAACACCAATCCTGCTCGTAGATTGTCCAGAACCAAACAACTTAATTTTTCCACATGGGTAGCGCCTACTTTGAGCGAAAACAAGTCAGACATAAAGAGAATTCCCTCTTTAGTGAGGGGGAGGAGTCAGTGGCCACCACTTTGATCGTAACCTTAATTCTAACTGTCCCTGTCTTACAGCGTGTGACCAATCGGGAGTCAATGAGATTGATGGATGATCCGCAGTCCACGAAAGCTGTAGAGGGAAAACAACAATCGTCCACTAACAGTTCCACATGAAGCAACACCTTAGAAAATGAGGAAAAGGGTACCTGAGGGTCTGACTAGTCTCCCCGCTGACTACCCAGACCTAGTCGTTTCCCGTCGACCGGGTTGAGGATGGACAATCAGGACACTCCCTTTTCCAATGTCCCGTTTTACCACAGTAGAAGCATAACTGCTTTTCTCTCCGGCGTTGTCTCTCCTTTTCCTTCAGGGAGAGAGCCCCTATGTCCATGGGCACAGAAACAGTCTCTTTTCCACTAGGGAACAGTGGAGTCTCCACCTGCATCACCCCCCTGGCCCGCAGCCTGCGGTCCATCCGGACGGCCTGGATCATGGCGTCCTCGAGTGAGTTAGGTGGGGGATGTAATGCCAAGGCATCCTGTAACCGCTCAGACAAGCCTCTGCGAAAGAGTCCTCAGAGTGCGGCGTCATCCCAAGAGACCTCTGCGGCCCAGCGGCGGAATTCTGTACAAAACCACTCAGCCGAGTGTTTCCCCTGACAGACACTCATCACCATGTCCTCTGCCAATCGCACTCGGTCCGGCTCATCATATATGTGCCCAAGAGCCTCAAAAAACGCATTCACAGACACTTTCTCAGGGGCAGTGGGAGGAAGGGAGAAAGCCCAAGCTTGTGGGGACCCTCTTAACAGAGACATAATGACCCCAACCTTCTGACTTTCGTCCCCAGAGGAACGTGGCCTCAAACTAAAGAAGATTTTGCACCCCTCCATGAAGACCCTGAACTCCTTTTTGTCCCCAGAAAAAAATCAGGCAATTTAACAGGTGGTTCTGGGGACACCAAAGCAACATCACTCGCCCCAGCCCTCAGAGACCCAGCCGCTAAAGCCCCCCGCCCTCTTTCAGACACCTGCTGCTGAGAACGAGCCAGAGCTTGCTGCTCCAGAGATAAACCCTGAAACATCTGACTCAGATTTTTCATTTGCTCAGCAAGAGATTGTATGGGATCCATATTTCTCAGCAGAGAAAGAAAAAAAACCCCAAAAACTTAATGGTCAGTTATAATGTCAGGATCCTGTCAGCGCCGGCGTGCAGCCTCCGCTGAGCAGGGACTCACCCGCACTGTAGGGGGGCCCGGGGTCAGGTACAGCCGGAAAGTACAGATACACAGGACCTGTGGACGCTGAAGTTTTGCAAGCAGTCACAGGACCTACGGTCATGTGACTGCAAGGGGGCGGGGCTTAGCGTCCTGCTTTCAGAGATGGCAGGACACTATACAGAAATACTCAAGAGTCAGGCAAAACGGAGGTCATACACAGAGATATCAGTAAAGTACCAGGGATGAGACAGGACGGATAGTCAGGGCCAAGCAGCAGTCAAAACCAAACAGACATAGAAGGTACCAAGCAGAATCCAATGCACTATCCAGAGAACAGACCGAGTCGTACACAGAGAATCAAGCAACCAGAACACAGCACAAACACACTCAGGGGTCACTACACAATGCCAAGGGCGAAAGTATAACTGACAGGGATGGGAGCGTCCTGAGGCTATAAGAAGCCTCTCCCAGAACCAGGGAGAGGCCACAATCATAGCCCCAGGTGTGCAGGTAAGCCTACACTGGGATCACAACCTTTAATCCCAGAAATGCCAGTCATCAGCACTGGTTCCAGACATTAACCCCACGTGTGCGAGTCAAACCCGCACTGAGATCATGACAGCAACTTCCAAAAAGTAGTGATCAAGGGGATGTGAGGGGGTATGGAATGAAGAACATAAGCCATCAGCCCTTCCCCCATAAACCAACTAATTCCAAACGTACATACTAGAGAAGAAATTTGGAAAGT
The DNA here is from genome assembly GCF_039654945.1 of Dendrobates tinctorius. Taxonomy (NCBI): domain Eukaryota; kingdom Metazoa; phylum Chordata; class Amphibia; order Anura; family Dendrobatidae; genus Dendrobates; species Dendrobates tinctorius. The sequence continues at coordinate 19,311,334 of NW_027361826.1, read as the reverse complement.
TCTGAGTCAAAAAGGAAACAAAACAGAAAAAAACCCAGCAGACTGGACAATCCCTGTAAGATATCCAACACTAGTGGTCAGATAACTGGGGCATTAGTCAGTGTCAGCATCTACAGTGTATTTAGATACAGTACATATTATTATTATAGCGCCATTTATTCCATGACGCTTTACATGTGAGGAGGGGTATACATAATAAATACAAGTACAGTAATTTTAAACAATACAAGTCACGACTGGTACAGAAGGAGAGAGGACCCTGCCCGCGAGGGCTCACAATCTACAAGGGATGGGTGATGATACAGTAGGCGAGGGTAGAGCGGGTCGTGCAGCGGTTTGGTCAATCAGTGGCTATGCCGGTTGAAGGCTTGTCGGAAGAGGTGGGTCTTCAGGTTCTTTTTGAAGGTTTCCATGGTAGGTCAGAGTCTGATATGTTGTGGTAGAGAGTTCCAGAGTAGGGGGGATGTGCGGGAGAAATCTTGTATGCGATTGTGCGGAGAGGAGATAAGAGGGGAGTAGTGAAGGAGATATTGTGAAGATCGGAGGTTGCGTGCAGGTAAGTACCGGGAGAGGAGGTCACAGATGTATGGAGGACTCAGGTTGTGTATGGCTTTTTATGCCATGGTTAGGGTTTTGAACCGGAGTCTTTGAGCAATGGGAAGCCAGTGCAGGGATTAACAGAGGGGAGAGGCCGGGGAATAGCGGGGGGACAGGTGGATTAGTCGGGCAGCAGAGTTTAGAACAGATTGGAGGGTGCGAGAGTGTTAGAGGGGAGGCCACAGAGCAGAAGATTGCAGTAGTCAAGGTGGGAGATGATGAGGGCATGGACTAGGGTTTTTGCAGATTCTTGGTTGAGGAATGAACTGTATTCATGAGTGTTTGGGATCAGACGTGTCTCTTCTGCCCTCTATTAATCACATTGACTTTTCATGATTCTACATGTCATCAATAAGGGCAAATAGTTCAGAAAAAGCTCCAAATTGGGTGGGAGGGGAGTTCTTCAGCTGATCATTTGGGGTCTGTTTTATTAGGATAAATTACAATAACTTGACCGACCAGAGTAACCTCTGAAAATCAGAGGGGAGAAGAAACGGGACAAATTCAGCTTTGTACATTTCCATAGAATAGGTGTAGAATTAAAGGATTATTTTCATCTTCATAGATGGGCGTTAGGGCTAATTGCGACATCAAGTTTTCTATCCGTAGTTTTGAAAGGTACAACTCCTGCCCATCAGAGTCTATAGGCCACACGTTCAGTATTCGGTCAGTATTTTACATCAGTGTTTGTAAGCCAAAACCAGGAGTGGGTGATAAATCCAGAGGTGGTGACGGGTTTCTATTATACTTTCCTCTGATTGTTCCTCTCCTGGTTTTGGCTTACAAATACTGATGTAAAATACTGATCAAATACTGACCGTGTGGCCTAAAGGGAAAATCTGTATACACTGAATACAGCTTTTACCTGTGAATTGAGAATATTGAGACTGAATGATCAGTTCAGGAGAAAGAAGTGGATTTCCCCTATTAAGATATACAGTATAACTTGAGTTTCTGATTTTCACGTTTCCATTGATTTTTAATAAAACAACAGTCTATCTTTCAATTATATAATCCCTATCATCACACCAAGCCCCGGCTCCGCTCTTTGAGTTGCAGCTGGGAGAAACCGGCGTGAAAATGCTAAAATTTTGCATGACTCAAACTTGCGCCTAAATTTAGCAACTTTTCAAAGCTTGTACACCAGAATTCTGGCATGAACGATTTGTTGAATAGGGCCTTAAGTCTAGAAGGCATTGCTGAATCAGTCACACGATGGATACCACCGGTGTGACATACAGTAGACCCCAGTGACTTATATTGGAGTATATGAGTTTTGCCATAATTTCCACCCTTTTACTTAGACTATTCTTCCTATCAAATCCTCCAGAGCCACCAGTGAAAGCTCTGATTAGATCACCCCCGCTACAATAGCAAGAACAGTTTTAAAAGAAGAAACCCACTTGGAAAAAATTGCCAATAAGCAAAAAACAAAGTTTCTCTGCCTTCTCTATAATATCAGTCCATGAAAATCAAACGGCACTCGGATGTTATCCGAATGCGGTGCAATTTTTTTCACAGACCCATAGATATAAATCGGCGAGAACCATCCAATTCTTGGAGGCAAATCGTGCATGAAAAGAATTGGACATGTCCACAGCCCCATAGAGTAACATGGGTACAAGTGCTATCCATCAAAACCTCGGATAGCTCTCGTCTCATTGATACGGTCATCTGAACGAGCCCTTACAATGTTTGGTTTTGGAAAGAATTTGCTTTCATCGTCTTCAGTAAATTTTGGCAGCATCTTAGCATTTTCTCTATAATGTTCACATTCCCATTCTTCGGAAATGTGAGATAGTGCACTGCTGGTGATTCATTGCAGATGTCTTCTCTATGGATCCCAGTTCTCCTGGTTTCAAAGCCCTGTTCTCTGGATCATTGAGGGTCGCAGCAGCTGGACCCCCATTGATCAGAAAGTTATCCGCTGTCCTATAGATAGAGCATAACTTGGTATTTGGGGAGTAACCCTTTTAACATGTTTAGCAATCTAGTTTCATAGTTTTTAAGGTTGAAGGTAGATATAAGTCCATAGAGTTCAACTATAACCCAACATGTTGATCAAGAGGAAGGCAAAATTTGCTTACATCATTTCCAGTAAATTTTGGCAGCTTGTCAGCCTTTTCTCTATAATGTTCACATTCCCATTCTTTGGAAATGTGAGATCACTGCAGGTGATTCATTGCAGACGTGTTCTTTATGGATCCACTTGACGCTGATTAATATTTGTATATTTCTATAATAAGATGTTACTTTAAGCTGGTTTCACACCAGCGTTTGATCGCGCAGCGCATCGTGCGCTGTCGGGCGCACGCGCAATGTTCCCCTATCTTTAACATGGTGATCGCAGGGTCTTGCGAATGTACGCGCTCATCAGCGTTTAGCATGCGCTGCGCATTTTACAGGTGTGCGCGCAGAAAGCTACATGTTGCATTTTTTGTTCCGCCTAAATACTTAAAAAAATCGTGCGCACACGTGTGCGCTCGATGTGCGCCCAAAAATAGCATTACAGTCTATGTGATCGCTGACGAGCGCTTGGCACCGCGCACGTCAGCGCCTTGTGCGCGCCCGCACTTTGAGTAAACAATGTCTAGACACTTGTCTAAAACTCCCCCTAAACAAGCAACATTGTTTAGGAGGAGTGTAGATAAAAGAAGGTGTCTTCAAGGTCAGACAATTACTCTACAGACAGCCCTGCAGAGAGCAGACAAGAGCCCAGAAGAGCCTTCCAAGTGTGGATTCAAGCTTCAGGAGCCAAAATGTGAGTATTCTTCAACATAATGTCTGTGTGTCCTGTACTGTACTAATGTTTATTTTGTTTTCATTTCAGCATGTCTTCTTCTGGATCGGTCTATTCGCCATCTCGGCAAGAACTGGCCCAAGCTGATCGTGAGGTGAGGATGTTGCTGCCTTTGGGCAAGTATAGCTTCCTCTAGAAGTGTGTTTTAATTATTGATTTCTTTACAGACATCGGACACGGGCAGTGAAGATGGAGTGCGGGAGCGGTCTGAGCGGGAGCAGTCTGAGCGGGAGGATTCAGAGCGGGAGCAGCGTAGTCAAGTCGTGGCGAGGAGACGCAATGTGAGTATATAATGTGTCTTTTTTTTTCTGTCTTTATTTTCATCTTTTATCTTGCTTCTTCTCTGTTTCTTTTTCTATCTTTTTCATTCTCCAAAATTACAAACGTTCAATATATTTCTTTTTTTCTAGGTTCCACAACGGGATGACGAAGAAGTCTACATCGACAACGAGCACCTGATCCGCCTAGTTGAGGAGCGTATCCCGTTGTGGGACAGCCGTGACCAGCAGTACAAAGACACAGTGGTGACCCGGCAGCTCTGGAATGAGGTGGCCGCAGCGATGATGGATGGCTGGGACAGCGCCTCTGCAGCTTCCAAAAGGGCGTTCAGTAAGTATAAAGATGCTCTGTGATACTGCATTAATTTCTGGTCCTGATGGTGCTGGTGTTTTTTTGGCAAGATATATTCTTGCATTAAAAACACCAATGCCATGTGGCACACTGTGATTGATTTTGGTCTTCAACTGCTGCATTGATTTCTGGTCCTGATGGTGCTGGTGCTTTTATGGCAAGATGTATTCTTGCATTAAAAACACCAATGCCATGTGGCACAATGTGATTGATTTTGGTCTTCAACTGCTGCATTGATTTCTGGTCCTGATGGTGCTGGTGCTTTTATGGCAAGATGTATTCTTGCATTAAAAACACCAACGCCATGTGGCACAATGTGATTGATTTTGGTCTTCAACTGCTGCATTGATTTCTGGTCCTGATGGTGCCTGTGTTTTTTTGGCAAGATATATTCTTGCATTAAAAACACCAATGCCATGTGGCACACTGTGATTGATTTTGGTCTTCAACTGCTGCATTGATTTCTGGTCCTGATGGTGCTGGTGCTTTTATGGCAAGATGTATTCTTGCATTAAAAACACCAATGCCATGTGGCACAATGTGATTGATTTTGGTCTTCAACTGCTGCATTGATTTCTGGTCCTGATGGTGCTGGTGCTTTTATGGCAAGATGTATTCTTGCATTAAAAACACCAATGCCATGTGGCACAATGTGATTGATTTTGGTCTTCAACTGCTGCATTGATTTCTGGTCCTGATGGTGCCTGTGTTTTTTTTGGCAAGATATATTCTTGCATTAAAAACACCAATGCATATTTTAATAAAAATTCCCCTCCTTGTTCTCTTATTTTGAATCTATTGACATCTAAGCATTTATCTCAGTCTAATCATCCAATTTTTATGGCTGCTATTGTGGCTTGGAGGAAGTTTTTTAAATTTAAGAGTGGTTTTTCTAAGATTCAACTCCTGTTGAGGCTTCCTCTCTCTTTTCTGGCCTCTGTTTATTCATTCGATTTGCATTCTACTTGGGCTGACTGGGGTATTTCTAAATTAAATGACATCTTTGATGGTCATAAATTTATATCTTTTTCTCATCTTAAGACTAGGTTTGGGGTTCCCTCCTCTGCTTTTCTACACTTTACTGTTGAAAGAATTTTTGACTCCACTGGTGACTCGCTGCCATCCGCTATCGGAGCCAGCGATCAATATTTTATGCAACTCAGGCCATAATATTTTTTGGTCCACTCGTTATATCTACCAGTGGTTCAACAACGATTCTGCATTTATAAAATCCCCATATATGAAAAAATGGGAATCGGTTTTGAATTTTTCTGTTACCCCAGAGGTTTGGGAACTGACCAAGTCTCTAACCTATTCTGCTACCATGTCTATGGCTCCCCATGAGTCCTACTTTAAAATCAAATCGAGATGGTACTACTCGCCATCTCGTCTAGCTTTTATCAACCCTTCCACCTCCCCTCTCTGTTGGAGGGATTGCGGGCATCATGGTAACCTTTCCCATTTATTTTGGTTTTGTCCACGTCTTCGGCATTTTTGGGACGACATCTCCTCTCTTATTTCTCATATTTTAAATCAATCAGATTTTTCACTGACTCCTCAGTTTGCCCTGCACTCATTGGATGCAAGTCTTTTGAATCCTTCTGTTAGGAAATTGGTTATTCATTTACTTTTGGTTTCTAAAAATGAAATTGCGGTTTATTGGAAATCCACTCGAGTGCCCTCTTCACTCGATATTATTGCAAAGCTGGCTTTACATAAGTCATATGAGCAAAAATTGGTGTTGCTGAATGGCTGTCTTCCTTCCTTTATAAAGAAATGGTCTTGCTGGCTGGAAATGTTTCCATGAGTTCTTATTATTATTATTTATAGTCTGGTTGTGTTTTTTTATTTTTTCTTTCATGTATCATGAATGCCTCATGATATTGCATTTATGTATACTCTGTTATAAAATGTTAATAAAATTGTTTGGAAAAAAAAAAAAAACACCAACGCCATGTGGCACACTGTGATTGATTTTGGTCTTCAATTGCTGCATTGATTTCTGGTCCTGATGGTGTTGGTGCTTTTATGGCAAGATATATTTAATTGAAAAGTTCAATCTGTTGTGTGTGCTGATATTTAAGTTGCCTTAATGCATTTTATAATTTTCTTTTTTCACAACAGTGAACAACATACGCACACGTTGGCGCTCGATGAAGGACCGCTTCAACACTGATATTCGTGCTGAGGGACAGGTTCGGAGTGGTTCAACGGCAAGGCGCAGAAAAAAGTACCGCTACAATGGAGAGTTGGCTTTTCTGAGACCGGTCCTTGCCAGCAGAGCGTAAGTTGTTTTTTGTTTTTTTTTGTTATCACTATGTGCTTTTCAATTCAACAGGTGATGCTTCTTGTAAATACATGATACTAATGTTTTCCCTTTCTTTCCACAGCACTTGGAGCAGCACCCTGCAACCTGTCCCGGGAGCGGTTCTTCATCGATCGACCTCGGACCCATCCCAGCCATCCGACAGCCAGGAAGCATCTTGCAGGTCAGCAACACAGACAGCTGGTGACCAGGAAGCTGGTCCATCAGGTGTTCCCCTGTCCCAGGTCTCTGTCACTGGTTATGGGGGATCTACCCGCCAGCGGCAGAGGGCCTCGGACAGGCCTGTCATGCCCGAATTCATGCACTTGAGCGAGGCCTTTCAGGACAGCCTCAAGGCGCTGTCCGCCAGAATGGAAAGCGGTTTTTCCCTGATGGAACGTGGTTTTAACCACATGGAACACCGCTTCCACTCTGTCGACCAGCGCCTTGACCGTCTGGAGACCGACCTCAACAGACCGGCGCACCATTTTTTCAGTAAAATTGAACAGGGCATGGCGGAACACCATAGTCCTGCGCAACAGCTGAGTGTGTTACAGGCCTGCAACACTGCTTACTTGCAGGCTATGCAGCAGAATCGGTATGTTCAGCAGTCAGTGGTGTCATTTCCAACAGTACCACCGCTGACTCGCTTTACCACACTACCGACTTCTGCTGCATACCACTGCACGGCCACCTGCATTCCCAGCGAAGGCGGACACCACTACACCACCCCAAGTCTGAGTGCTGCTGGACACTCCTCCGCCACCACCACTATGTCAAGCGCTGCTCCTGTATGGAGCACCACCACCGCCAAAGCACCACCAGCTTGGAGCCAAACCACCACAGAACCTGCTTGGGCCACTGACACCACCAGTCAACACCAAAGGAGCACCGCCAGCACTCCTCAGCAACAGAGCACCGCCAGCACTCCTCAGCAACAGAGCACCGCCAGCACTCCTCAGCAACAGAGCACCGCCAGCACTCCTAAGCAACAGAGCATCGCCAGCACTCATCAGCAAAAGAGCACCGCCAGCACTCCTCATCTAAGGAGCACCGGCAGCACTCCTCATCTAAGGAGCACAGGCAGCACTCCGCATCAAAGGAGCACCACCACCACTCCTCATCAAAGGAGCACCACCACCACAACTCATCGAAAGATAGCCGCCACCAATTCTCCTCCTCGGAGTCCCCAAAGAACTTTGCCTGAGATCCCAGACAAGCAGCCTCCTGCTCGGAGCACCGACCCAACTTTCTCCCCTTCTAGGAGCACCGCCACTGCCACTTGCAGCAGCACCGCCACTGCCACCACAGAGCAGCAAAGTGGGGATCCGCATTCTCTTTTTTACAGGGCAACGCCACAGTCCACCGTCACCAGGCGGTCAACAAAAGTAAGGCGTTCACAGGCTGCAAGTCGGTCCGGGCAGGATATTCCTGCGCCAAAGAAAAAGAAAAAAAAGCTTTGCTTGTCCATCCACCCTCTCCACCTAATGTCTCTCAACATGCCTCCTTGTCCATTCCAGAGCTCCCTTCCCCCAGTACTTTTGTCGCCCCTTCTCCTAGAACCCCTTCCTCAACCTCCAGTCGTTCCTCGTCTCTCCACACACCCAAAGTATCCCAAACTTCCCCCAAACGTCATTCCTAATAAAATATATATATTTTTTTTTTGGTACAAAATAAATGTGCACTTGTGCTTTCACAAAATCTGGATTGGTTACTGTGTCTATCGCTAACTACACACACTGCGCCGTACACTTAGCGTTTTTGCCACCAGATATCTCCATTACTGACATGTTTCTTGTGTCAGTCTTGGAGATATGTGTTGTCAACGCAACAAATCTACATGACTTGTCTTTTCCACAGCAATCTCAGCATTCTGCTATGTTGCACGGTTCCCCAACTCCAGTCCTCATGGGCCACCAACAGATCATGTTGTATGGAATCCTCTTTTTATTTCATTACAACCTGATCTGTAGGTGCACCTAGAGGAGTGGAGTTGGGGAACCCAGGTGGATCCAGTCTGTGCAATATACAAGAATGTAGAGACTGCTGTGAAAAAGACAAATCATATAGATTGGTTTAAAAAAAAAACAAACCAATCTACATGACTTGTCTTTTCCACAGCAATCTCTACATTCTTGTAATATTGCACGGTTCCCCAACTCCAGTCCTCATGGGCCACCAACAGATCATGTTGTATGGAATCCTCTTTTTATTTCATTACAACATGATCTGTTGTTGGACCTTGAGGACTGAAATTGTGGAACCCTGCTGTATGCAGTTTGTGCAATATTACACGAATGTAGAGAGTTACCTACTCAGGAGTATTAGTGAATTCATGATGCACAAAACACAGCATCATAAATTCACTGATACACCTGGCTACTTGCTAATGTTATTGGGAGCGTAAAAACTGAGAATGCACTCAGTACAGGTATCAAAACGTTTTTTTTTATTAACATACCAACAACATGCAATAAAAATTTTTTACAACATTTGCTCTTGCCATTCCACCCGTCCGACATCTGAGTTGAAGTAGGCCGCAAATTGGTCCCTCATTTGGGCAACTTCAACGGATGACCTGAGAGGGTGCTGTGTAAATTCTGGCAACATCATCAAGATCAAAGTTCAGGTGCTCTCGAGAAATTACAAAATTATGTAGAACAACACAGGCCTTGACCACCTCATCCACTGTTTCCAGTTTAAGATTAATAGTGTGCCAAGAATGCGCCATCTCGATACAAGTATACCGAAGGCACACGCTACTGTTCTCCTGGCCCTGGTCAGCCTGTAATTAAAAATTATTTTTTGTAGGTCCAAGTCCCGGCTGGAGTAGGGTTTGAGGAGGTTTTGGCACATCTGGAACGTTTCATCACCAACCATTACAAATGGCTGTGGCGGACCTTCAGTGTTGGGAAGAGGACGTGGCATGGGGAAATCGAAGTTGTTGCCATACAACCTCCTGCCAATGTCCGATGTCTTAAAAGCCTGGGAGTCATTCCCACGGCCAAATGCACCAATGTCCACTGCAATAAACTTACAGTCTGCATCCACAATGGCCATCAGTACAGTAGAAAAGTACTTTTTGTAGTTATAGAACTCAGAGCCAGTTCTTTTGGGCTTGATAATCCGGATGTGTTTCCCATCCACAGCTCCTAAACAGTTTGGGAAATTGCATGCAGTCCAGAATCTTTCGGCGATTTCCAACCACTTTGCTGCAGTGGGCATGGGCATGAATTCGGGACAAAGAACGTTCCACAAAGCCCGGCAGGTGTCCGCTACAATTCCAGACAACGTGGAGATTCCAGTCCGGTAGTGGAAGTGCAGTGACGAGAGGGTCTCTCCAGCAGCCAGGAATCTGTAACACAAAGAAAACAATAATTCTTATTTGTGCATACGTAATTTTTTTACACACGTTTAATTAAAACCCCCCCAAAAAAAATTCTGCAGCCTTTGGTTTATGAAAACTACGTACCTTAATGTGACCAGGAGCCATTCCTCAGCAGTAATCGCACGCCGGAGCTGCGTGTCCTGTCTCCGGATGACTTCTTTTACCCGACCAAGCAAATAGTGAAAGGTTTCTTTGGTCATCCGGGTATAATCCATAAATTTCTCCGGGTTTGCCTGGAGCTCGCTGTAGAGGATGTGGTACGCTCCACGGCTCTCCCGGAGTTCAATAATGGGATGTATCCACATACGCCGCTGCTGCCGTCTTCGCTGCCTCTCTCTCTCCCTCTGTTCATGGCAAGCAACTGCATAAGCCTGAGCCATCCTCATGTCCAGATCCAAGTCAAAGTAAAAGCTCTTCCAGCGCAGATCCATGTTTCTCAAGTCAAATGCAAGCAAATGTGAAGAATTCAGCTGTAAAAAGGGGCTATATAAAGAATTTCCATAAGACATGCCCACTGCTTTCCCATTGCTTGAGTGTGTTGCAAGAATTTTCCAAGGAATTTTTCTCTAGTTTATTGCGCATAAAAAATGCAAACGCATAAAAATGCTGTGATTTTTGGTCGTTATGCGCACAATAATGCTACAAAAAACCGCAGCGTTTACAAGCGTTTGTATGCGCTTTTCACATGCGTTTCATGTGCGCTCCTAACGCAGCGCAAAAAAACGCTAGTGTGAAACTAGCTTTACATTGTGATTACACTGTCACAAAAAGGTGATACTGGAGATGGTTTACAGTTAGATAATATCTAATTCAACCCCCCAAAAATGATTATTATATTTCCATATTTATTTTCTTACGAAGACCTTGACTCATTAACGACAAGTATTTGTATGCCACTCTTGTAGGGTTGTCTGACAGTGACATGCATGTTTTTTCAAGGCATGGATTGTTTTTAAAATAATAAATGGAGACATAATTGTGGCGCTCCTGAGGCTCAGTCGCCACAGAGGTACTGCACCTTCTCCTAAGGTGTAGTGCCCCACCAACTAGGTAAGTTGGGAACTCCTTTCCACATTCCAACACTCGCACCCCACACAACAGGGTAGTTCTGCACAACCACATTGAGGTGTCTCTCTCCTCCTAGACATTAGGAGTGCCTTGGTGGTTCCCTGCATGGAACACTGGATGTGCTGGGAGGTGGGTGGAGTTGAGATCCATATAAAAGGTTTGGAAGGTTTAGAATTACAGATCAGTCTGGAGGTCAGTCTGAGGGGAGTCTGGACAGTCAGTCAGGAGAGTCTGAGGACGGGTCCGAGAGGAAGGAGATCCCTAGAAGAGGGAGAAAAGAAGGAGTGCTGCAGCTGCCTCAGTGATCTGAGCCAGCTGGCACGGGAAAGGAACAGAAGGAGAAGGACCTAGAACTGCAACCTAAGCTTCCATAGGAAAGAGGAGTAGAGAGAACAGAGAGGAGTTGTGGGTTGGAAGAGGAACCCTGCCTATAGGTTCTCAGTGCAAGGCCGGGGCTCGGCCCCCGAGGTTGTATGGACACTTATGGTTCTGCAGCAGACACCGGTGGAGTAGTTGGCTGTAAATGCACTACTCCCATCTAAGACTTGGGGCACAGCAGCAACCGAATAGAGAGCCAGGACTCCGGAGAAGGGAGTCCCCGAGAGAGGCTACAGCTGTCTGCCATACAAGTAGAGTTGCTAGGAACATCTGACAGGAGGAACTCCAGAGTACCACGGTACTGGAGCACTTCACACTAAAAGACGCAATAGAGGAGTCATTCAGGAGAGGTACATGTTGACGGAGTGTTGGAGAGGAGAATCCTGACTTGCCAGGGAGGTTGATTGAGTCTCTGCCCCGGAGGACACGGCACGGAGGCAGGCACCAGTGTGTGCCACGGACTGTGAGTAAAGCATTGGAACTGCAAGCCCTGGTGTCTTCCATTCATTTGTGCTCTAACACCGTCAGCACTGCTACATCTGGGTACCAGAATTCCTCACACCGCCTGCGCCTATTCTCATCTATTGCAATTACACTGCCCTGGGGTTACAGCTTCACCTGTGGGGAGCTACACCATCTATGCTGCAACACACCACCAGCCCCAGAGGATCTGCACGCAGCATTGGCTTAACATCTTGCTTGCCAAACACCACAGGTGGCGTCACGAACTATCACATAATCTATATCACAAACCACCATTGATTTGGGCGCCCAGGGCCACGGACCGGGTCACCGCTGCTGTGACACCTTTCCCCCTGACACCGGCCCGGTACCGAGTACCCCACAGCCCTTGGAGGGCGACCCATAATCACCTTTCCACATCCCGGCAGATCCAGCATAGGTCTCTCTGGATGTTGTCTGCGGTGACTCCGGAATAGTGCGTCATCAGATGCTTCGCTGGTGAAGCGCTGGAGTAATATGCACCTCGTTCATCAGCTGGTGCCTCTTTAATTTCAACTGTCCTCCTTCACCATCTTTCAACTGTCCTCCTTCACCACCTGAAATGTACACCTCTGTGGCGTAAAATATGACTTTGCCTGGTGCGATTGGCCACTCCCCATCCAAACTTTTAGAAAAGTTGTCAGAGCTGCTTGGTACTGTGGCAAAAATGCCAGGGCTGTCTTAAAAATAATTTGCAAAATTTCAAGCAGCTTTATGATACAATTCTGTTGAAAACTGCTTGAGGAATAAGCCCCTTTGTTCTCTCCTGCAGCTAAAAATTTCTAACTTTGAATCCCCTAGTCTATTTATAGATAAAATATTAAAGGCACAATGTACACCCCCCGCAGTGTGAATACATTATAACACACTGTGGGGCTGGGAATCTGGCGCCTGCGAAACACGCAGGCGCGATAGCCTGATGTCAGTTCCCAGGCAGAGCGCACTGCACCTGCCCGAGTACTGTTGGCACAGCGCAGATAAAGCACAATTATGTAACCAGACAAGTACCTTTCAACACCTGAATAGAGCCATGTTCAAACGGTGCTCTGTAATCCCAATCCAAGGCTGAGTAAACAGAGTGGCTGCTCCCACTGAAAGCCAAAGGTCCTTGTGCTGAAAAATTGTCCCGTTATAGTCCAAGTGAAGGAACCTCCAAAATTGGTATCAAAGGTTAATGATAAAATGTCACTAATGTGATGACAGGTAAAGGACGATGCCCCGGCCGGTGGCAATCATCCACGTTGTTAACAGAATCGCGCCACAGCTAAGGAGTGCTAGAAGGACCAAATTTCCTACGCGTAGGAAATTTGGTCCTTCTAGCGCTCCTTAGCTGATCACGTGACTCATCACGTGATTGTGACATCACGCAAGGTCCTGTTCCTTGCCGGCTTGCAGCTTTTACACAGCGCGTCTGTCGCTGAGCTGCGGCGCGTTTCTGTTAACAAGGTGGACGATTGTCACCGGCCGGGACATCGTCCTTTACCTGTCATCACATTAGTGACATTTTATCATTAACCTTTGATACCAATATTGGAGGTTCCTTCACTTGTACTATAACGGAACAATTTTTCAGCACAAGGACCTTTGGCTTTCAGTGGGAGCAGCCACTCTGTGTACTCAGCCTTGGATTGGGATTACAGAGCACCGTTTGAACATGGCTCTATTCAGGTGTTGAAAGGTACTTGTCTGGTTACATAATTGTGCTTTATCTGCGCTTTCCCAGAAGGATTTTGGCTTACTAAGGTACATTTTGGCAAACTGCAGTCTACCATTTTTATGTCTCTTTGTCAGCAGTGGGGCCCCCTGGGTCTCCTGCCATAGCTGACACTGAGGCACCCTGAGACTGCAGGAAATTGAATTTCTTTGGAACTTGATTTGGGCTGCTTATCCATCATCTAGTCTATGTTGTGTTGCAACCTCTCATAAATTTTTCTCTGCTGTCCAAATTTTTCTCTGCTGTCCATGGCCAGGGAAATTAGCTACAGTGCCATGGGTTGTAAACTGCAGAGTTAGTTGGGTCCGGTCAGTAGGAGCTGACTGCCACCTGAGGAAGACAGAACATTCTGTCGAAACGCGTTGTGGATTACTTGAAATAAAAGAAGACTTTCAATAATCATCTCCTGTTTTGCGCTCCTACTGACCGGACCCAACTAACTCTGCATTATCTATCCTCATCTGAGGCATCCGGCTGGAGCAGCAGTACACTTCCCTAACTACACATGGCTGGCGCTCCTGCATGACCGTCCTCATCTTCCATTCGAATGGGTTGTAAACTGTCATACTGTGACTGTACATGAGATAGGGAAATGGGCCCTTCACTTTCACAATTCTCTTCTCCTCTTCCTGTTCTCCATTCTTAGTGTGGCACACACAGACACACAATGCAAAGATTGAGTCAACTTCTTCCCTTTTTATTTGGTTTCAGATGTGATTTTCATATTGCTGACACCTGTTATTTGCCACAGGTAAGTTTGAGCGAGCATCATATGCTTGAAGCAAAGTCGTTTACCTACAATTTTGGAAAGGTGCCAACAATTTTGTTGTGGTCTTTGTGTAAAATTATGTCCATTTTGCCTTTTTTTCCTCTGTTTTTTAATTTTATAATACACACAAATGAAATAAACATGTGTATAACAAAACGTGTAATTGCAATTTTTTTCCGGGAGAAATACTTCATTTTATGAAAAAATTTTGAGGGTGCCAACACTTTTGGCCATGATTGTACTGTATGTATGTGCAATATGCTGACATTGGACGTGGAATTTTCTGTGTTGCCTATAGCATTAATTAGCCAAAGTAATACAGGAAAATAGTTATAGAAAATCGTTTTTAGAATAAACACGGACAGCTATGTTACGCAAGACTGCCTAAATGTCTTTGATGTTCCATCTGCCCAATGTGAACGCTCTTTATAAAGTGAAGGCACTAGGTCAGCATTGTGTGCAAGATGTCAACATAGCATTGTAAGCTGTTTATTCAGAGTCGTGTGAAAAGGCACATAGGTTATGAAAAGTTAATTGTCAGCACTTACATTTTTTGTGAGCTGTAAGATATTTGGGCTGAAAAAGCTTAACATTCTTTGGACATGTAAGTTTTCATTGTTATATGCTTTGATCAATGCATAAAAGTGTTGATGGTGCCTCAGATTTTTACCTTTTCCTTTGTAAAGATATTGAATCACTATAGATATTGGTAGTACATCGCTAGGAAATACACTACAGCAGCCCTGCTCATCTCATTCTACCTGGGCAACTGGGGATATATTATAGACAGGGCACATCCAAGCACCTGAACACAGAAGGAAGAGTAGTGATAATAACAGCTAATGAAAATCCACAAAGATTTTCTACTGCTAGAGGCAGAGCCGGTTTTATGCAGTGGGGCCCTAGGCAAAGTTTAAAATGGGGCCCCAAATGCTAACATATTGCACATCACTCAGAAGCATTTTGATTGTAGTTACATGCGCTGAGTTCAGGACGCTAAATGAGTGCGATTGACAATATTGAAATCGTGCACCGCTTGTTTCCCGGCCTCTTTCCACCATCTGAGAAAGAATGATGGGGACAGAATGATCAGTCTGTCCCCATACAGTATCATGTTATCAGCAGCACATCTACAGTTTATGCCAGCAATGTGCTGCTGAGAACAATGATTTTTGTTCCGGCATAAACAATCCAATAACTCGATGAATATGCAGCATTTTGCTTGTTTAGTATAATACACCCCATAGTCCTCCATATATTATAATGTGCACCACAGTCCTTTATATTGTAAAATGCACACCCCATAGTCCTCCATATAATATATTGTTCCCCATAGTCCTCCATATAGTATAATACACTCCCCATAGTCATCCATATAGTATAATACACTCCTCATAGTCCTCTATATAGTATAATACACTCCCCAAAAACCTCCATATAGTATAATACACTCCCCATAGTCCTCCATATAGTATAATACACTCCTCCTCATAGTCCTCCATATATTAAAATACACTGCTTAGTCCTCCACATAGTATAATACACTCCTCATAGTGCTCCATATAGTATAATGCACTTCCATAGTCATCCATGTAGTACAAATCACTTCCCATAGTTCTTCATATAGTATAATGTATTCCCCATAGTCCTCGATGCAGTATAATACAGCCACCCCACAGAGTATAATGTAACCCTCCATAGAATACAATGCAGCCCCCCTCATATAGTATAATGTAGCCTCCTCATAGAGTATGATGCAATCACCCCTCATAGAATATAATAAATATAATACAGCCCCCTCATAAAATCTAATACAGCCCCCCATAGAATATAATACAGCCCACCTCCCCATAGAACAGTGTTCCCCAACTCCAGTCCTCAAGAGCCACCAACGGGTCATGTTTTCAGGATTTCGATAGCATTGCCCAGGTGATGGAATTATTGCCTGTGCAGGTACTGCAATTATCACCTGGGCCATACTAAGGAAATCCTGAAAACATGAACCATTGGTGGTTCTTGAGGACTGGAGTTGGGGAACACTGCCATAGAATATAATGTAGCCCCCCATAGAATATAATGCAGCCCCCATAGTATATAACACAGCCTCCCCTTTAGAATGTAATGTATAATATATCCCCCAAAGTATATAACACAGCCTCCCCCATAGAATATAATGCATGATGTACCCCCCTATAGTGTATAACACAGCCCACATAGTATATAACAGCCCACATAGTATATAACACAGTCCGCATAGTATATAACACAGCCCGCATAGTATATAGCACAGCCTGCATAGTATATAGCACAGCCCACATATGATATAGCACAGCCTGCATGTCACGTGGACCCGTCCTGTGTGACACGACCCGCAGGCCGGTAACTAAAACAACAAGACACGGCACGTGTAACTGTCCTGTGTGACACAGCCCGCATGCCGGTAACTAAAACAACAAGATACGGGGGAAGGGGAAACAGTTACAATGGTGGGCCCTACGATAGGGAACGGGGGACGTGGAGACCTCCTGCACTCCCCTGAGTCAGTGTCTCTACACTCCTAACGATCACTAGGCCGGTTCCGCACCGGACGCCAATCAGGATACCTGAAATCCCTAGCTCGCCCTGAACCAATCCCTTACTAGTGAAGTGGACGGTGCAGAAACTAATCCCACCACTGCGCTAAAACACACATTGAGGAAAGTGACAAACAGGGAAACATCACTTAGCTTTGCTCTGTTGCTAATGCTCCCAGCAACAGAGTCCAACACCTGAGTGCAGTTTTCCAGCAACAGAGTCCCGCATGTGAGTGCAGCTTTCCAGCAACAGAGTCCAGCATCCGAGTGCAGCTTTCCAGCAACAGAGTCCAGCATCTGAGTGCAGCTCTCTTCCAGCAACCGAGTCCAGCATCTGAGTACAGCTCTCTTCCAGCAATAGAGTCCAGTATCTGAGTGCAGCTTTCACCATAGCTGCCACTCCACGAAGCTTTGCAAGAACTCCTCGCTGACACCATAGCTGCCACTCCACCAAGCTTTGCAAGAACTCCTCGCTGACACCATAGCTGCCACTCCACCAAGCTTTGCAAGAACTCCTCGCTGACACCATAGCTGCCACTCCACCAAGCTTTGCAAGAACTCCACACAGTCACCATGCAGCTCCTCACTCACCTCAGTGAGGCCCAGCAGCAATTACTCACTGGCCTGAACTTGGCCAAAGGCCTGCCAGAAAAAAAAAAGTATGGTTGGTGATAATGTCACGTGGACCCGTCCTGTGTGACACGACCCGCAGGTCGGTAACTAAAACAACAAGACACGGCACGTGTAACTGTCCTATGTGACATGACCCGCAGGCCGGTAACTAAAACAACAAGACAAGGGGAAAGGGGAAACAATTACAATGGTGGCCCTGCGATAGGGAACGGGGATGTGTAGAGACACTGACTCAGGGGAGTGCAGGAGGTCTCCACGTCCCCGTTCCCTATCGCAGGGCCACCATTGTAATTGTTTCCCCTTTCCCCGTGTCTTGTTGTTTTAGTTACCGGCCTGCGGGTCGTGTCACACAGGACAGTTACACATGCCTTGTCTTGTTGTTTTAGTTACTGACCTGCGGGTCGTGTCACACAGGACGGGTCCACGTGACACTGCATAGTATATAGCACAGCCCGCGTAGTATATAGCACAGCCCGCATAGTATATAGCACAGCCCACATATAGCACAGCCTGCATGGTATATAGCACAGCCTGCATAGTATATAGCACAGCCTGCAAGGTATATAGCACAGCCAGCATAGTGTATAGCACAGCCCGCGTAGTATATAGCACAGCCCGCATAGTATATAGCACAGCCCACATATAGCACAGCCTGCATGGTATATAGCACAGCCTGCATAGTATATAGCACAGCCTGCAAGGTATATAGCACAGTCAGCATAGAGTATAGCACAGTCCGCATAGTGTATAGCACAGCCCGCATAGTGTATAGCACAGCCCACATAGTATATAACACAGCCTGCATAGTATATAGCACAGCACAGCCACATAGTATAATAGTATATAACACGGCCCACATAGTATATAATATAACACAGCCCGCATAGTATATAGCACAGCCCGATAGTATATAGCACAGCCCGCATCTCCCCTTCCCCCTAAGAATGGCCCCACAGTCCAGTACTTACTGTTATAGCAAAAAGAAAAACAAAAAAACACACTCCTCACTTCTCCTGGTGCCCACGTTGCTCCTGTCTCAGCAGCTGCACTGCCGGCACACAGTGAGTGCGCGATGACATCATCATGCACCCGCAGTGTCAGAGGCAGGGCGGGGAATGATGGGAGAAGGAGCGTCAGCAGATGCTCTCTCCTCCATCATTGCTTTAACTGTACCAGCAGACGCTGATATAGTTCAATGCAGCAGGTGGAGTCGGCACTGGCGGCAGGTGGACCCCCTTGCCTCACAGGGGCCCCATAGCAGCTGCGTAATGTGCCGCTAGCTGGGGGCCCCTGGAGGAGCGGGGGCCTTCGGAAGCTGCCTGATCTGCCTGCCCCTAACGCCAGCCCTGGCTAGAGGTTGCAGTCAAATCATTGATCAGACATTAGTTTCATGCCCTAACATCATAATGTATTGACAGCATACCACTAGTAGTGGCAGACCATGCAACCGCTATGGATCCCGTGAGTCGAGAGGGCCCGGTACCCACTCTGTCCCTCTTCCCCCGCCCTGCATCACATTTTCAACCGTACCACATCCTGGATGCAGATACAGTTGAAAGCAATGATGGACCAGGTAGCTGTTAGCTCACTCCTCTATCCTTCTCCCTGTGTATCTCACGTCTCAGTGCAGTGGATTCAATGACGTCACTACATCGTAACCGCTGTGCCGATCATTGCAAAGTTTCAGACCACACATCACAGAGACCAGAGCATTGGGGGGCTATCATACTACTAAGAGTGGCCCCCACATAGCCCTCAGGGGTGTGGAGGGCTGTGTTGGGGTCACTGTGGGGTATCATACTTTGTGGGGAGGATACTATAGAGCCATCATCCTGTGTGTGTGGAGGGCATTGAGGTGGAATTCACTGTGGGGGTATCTTACTGTATTTGAGGGACACATTAGTTGGCATAATACTTTATGGGACCATTAAAGAGGTATCTTAGTGCGTGGGAACACTGAGGGGCGTTAATAGGGGTAAAATTACTTTGTAAGGTCTGCAAAGTTGTGAGGTATGCTCTTCTGTAACAAATATAATGATATGAGCTGAAAAGCCCGTAGACAGCTCACCAACCAGCTCATCAACCAAACAGCCGGAGCGCGGAACCTCGTCTGGACTTTAGTGATGCATTGATTGAAGAAAAAAAAAAAGGGATCGTTCCAGCTACTAAAACACTTGCTTTATTGAAGAATATTTAAAATAACAGCATATTGGCTTTCTCCTCTCCAGCAAAGGATACGCTGGGGGGCACTAGAAACAGATACGCATTTAGATCCACTATGGATATTTTCACAGCTGTGAAAAAGATCCATAGTGGATCGAAACGCGTAGCTGTTTCTAGTGCCCCCCAACGTATCCTTTGCTGGAGAGGAGAAAGCCGATATTGTGACGGACTCAGCTTCTGCTGAGCCCATCTTCCTTTTTTTAGAGTGGACCCTCTGGGCCGTAGCACCCACCCACCTAGAGCGAGCTGACCTAGTGAGAACCCACCCCCTGTACAGGGAGTGTCAGGGGCAAGACCAAGGGGGTGAGCCACCACGACAGCTGGGACCAGACGGCCGGCTCAGGGGACACTATTGAGTGTCTGGCAACAGGACGAGCAAGAAGCAAGACAAGACAAGACGTAGGTGCAAGGTATCTTCATTAGGATAACTTCAGAATCACATTCAGTGTTAAAACGTGAGAACAAGCAAAACGTGCAAAGTGCGTGCGTGGGCACGCCAAGGTCCATAGCATGGTACGTGCCAGGTGGCACACCTAGGTACAGGTAAAGGCACAATGGCATCGGACTCCGGACCGCTGGCAACGATCGACATGATCAAGGCATCAGGCTGCGGACATCAGCTCCAGACATCATGCCGCAGTCATCCAGCTTACGATCTCTGGCAGCGATCGGCAGGTTCCGGGAATCCGGCAGGCGAACCAGGGTTCAGGCAAGGAGGCACGTCAGATATCCAGGCATGGTGCGTGTTAGGGAACACACCAAGGTCCAAGGCTAGGTGCAAGGCTAGGTGCGTGTGTAGGGGACACGCCAGGGTTCAAGGCTAGGTGCGTGTGTAGGGGACACGCCAGGGTTCACAAAACGAGAGAGGGTGCGTGTGTAGAGACACGCCAAAGCACTAGGTAAGACAGTGTGCGTGTGTAGAGACACGCCAGGGTTCACAAAACGAGACAGGGTGCGTGTGTAGAGACACGCCAAAGCACAAGGTAAGACAGAGTGCGTGTGTAGAGCCACGCCAAGGCACAAGGTACTAAAGCAGAGTCCTGCGCGTGCAAAGAGGCAAAGCCAGGGTCAGGCGAGGCAGAGTCCTGCGCGTGAAGAGAGGCACGCCAGGGACAGGCGAGGCAGAGTCCTGCGCGTGCAGAGAGGCACGCCAGGGACAGGGTTCCAGGACAGGGTTAGGGCCTGTGCATGCAAGAGGGTACGACAGGGGACATGGCAAGGCCTGCGCGTACTTTTACAGAAGCACGGGGAGGTATGCCATGGGCAGGCGAGGGCCTGCGCGTGCTTTAGAGAGCATGCAGAGCACAGTGCGGAAACAGCGTGAGGTGTAAGGGAGCACAGAGAGCACGGCTGAGGCACTGGCTAGCTGATCGGGCTGCGGCACTGACAGACGGGCAAGACTCCAGCAAACCCGACTGAGGCATGGCAGGCGACACAGCTGTCACTGACCGACGAGCACGGCTGAGGCACAAGCAGGCAGGCACGGCTAGGGCAGGCACGGCTGAGGCACAAACAGGAGGCTAGGAAGGCCAGGCGCATGCAAAGGGCACACGAAGAAACAGAGCAAGGGAAGACAAGACGAGAAACAAGGCAGAGCTTAGACAGAGTACAGAACCAGGGATGGAAGCATAGGCAGAAACACGAAATCAGGTCAGAGCAAGAACAGAGCTAGCAGCAGAGGGTAGGCCAAAGCCCAGAGCCGGGCCAAGGGAGAACCTTGGGACTAGCCATGGAAAAGAGCACAAAAGCAAAGAAATGAGGTATGGTGCATGTGCCAGGGAGCACTACAGAGCAACATAGGAGAGAGCGAGGCAGAGCGAGCAAAGACTGAGACCATAGGAACAAGGCAGAGCAAGGCAAGGTACGAAACAAGGCATAGCGAAAACAGGCAAGGCAGAGAATAAGAGAAGGACTACAAGTCCAAGCAGGACAAGGACAAACATGGCACAACGGACAAACATAAGACAAGGCACAGGACAAGAGATGGAGTACGAGCACGGAGCGTGTGCAGAGACGCACGACAGAGCTAGGTGCACGGGCACAGAATAGAGGGACCGCCCCACAGACCAAGCAGCCATGCAGGGACACCACACAATACTCAGGCCCTGACCATAGGAAGGGGCGGTCTAATATAGGGCATAGCACCTCCTCTTCCAGGTCAGGACCAGGGGAGAACTTTCTAGTTCAGATGCTCCAGGATCACAGAGCGCAGTCACATGATCAGGGTTTCAGACATGACGAGATGATTGCAGAACCAGACAGTGCAGGATCTTAGGAAACGTCACATGATCAAGGCTTCAGACATGACGAGATGATTGCAGAACCAGACAGTGTAGGATCCTAGGAAAGACACATGATCAGGGATTCTAGACATGATGAGAAGATCACAGAAGGCAAAGCAGAAACGCAGGCATCTTGCAGCTCAGCAGACATGAGGTGAGTGTGCACACTGCTCTAGGGAACAAGCAGGATAGCAGACATGAGATGCGCGTGCACACTGCTCCAGGGTCATGAGGCAAAACAGACATGGCGGACATAACAGACATGGCGAGCATGACAGATATGCTGTTATTTTAAATTTTCTTCAATAAAGCAAGTGTTTTAGTAGCTGGAACGATCCCTTTTTTTTTTCTTCAATGCTCTTTTGTAACCCCGCCGAATATTAATTTTTTGGGAGGGGGGTCCAATTAAGACTTTAGGACTTCTGCTATGGGGCCTGTGAGAAGGTCACTGGTAAAATACTGGAGGATGGTAGCCTCAGTGACATGAACCTGGAAAAATGCTCCAGCATACTAAGTGCTGAGAGGGATAAATTAGCCATATTAAGGGCTCGGTTTTTGTGAACAATTGAAGAGTGGGTGGAAGGCTGTTCACCATATAACCACCCCAAGGTGTTGTCCAGAGACTAAATGTATAGCCTTTGAACTCATTCAGTGTTCATTGTGTCTGAATGGGAGATCTCCAGAGTTGTGCTCATGTTAAAGAGAACTGAGCACTGTTTTTGGTGTTTGAAGTGCAGGCAGCACAGGGAACACGTGAGACTGCTACAGACGTACTGCATATCCTGGGTGAAGGGGGCACGGCAGCAGCTCTGACTCCAAGGTCAACTGATGATTTTTCCATCCCGAAGGCGTTAAGAAAAGCCCTGCAGAAAATTAATGGTGACGAGTCCCATAAAGGCCTTCTTGATTGTTTTTGAAAGGGTCGTCGAGAGGGAGAAGCTTAATGGGCAGAAGTTCTTGCCTCATACTTAACGGGAGAGCCCCAGAAAGCCTACTATGACTTAGCCTTACAAGACGCCAAAGAATATGCTTAACTGAAACTTAAATTTTGGCTTGCTTGGGGGTGACAATGACTCTCAGGGCAAAACTGGTCCACAGCTGGGTGTATGACCATGACAAACCACCTAGCTCCCAAATATTTGATCTGTTGCACCTGGTCCAAAAATGGTTGCAGCATGTGGTGATGGACCGGATCAAGCACTCCTGTTAGGAACTCCATCGCGAACGCACTAAATAAATAAATAATAAAGTGCGTTCGCCGCTCGGGGTCCACCGTGCAGTAGGTGTTAAAACCGCTGCTAGACAATGGCAGACGCGCTATATGGCAGTATAATGCGCACGGGTTCAACATCACCCGATGTGCGCAGAGCAGACTCTGTTAACTCACAGAGGCGCTGTAACATAAACATAAACACCGAGCCTATTAGACTCACAGATCTCAGCGAAATTGCACGCACAGGACAGGGTCCAAGACAGGGGACGGTGTCCGTCTAGACCTACCGTGCTTGCGGCGTCGCAACTGCGGACGCCGGTAAGTGCTGCTGAATGCAGCGCGGCGGCAGACACAGACGCTATGCGATAGTGCCGTGAGAGACGTGACACCACCGGACACTAGTGTAGAGGTGCGGTGTGCACAGTGGCCTAAGGTTTGCCACTGACTGGCGCTGACTCTTTCTATGGTTCCCTATCCACATGCGTAATATCAGAGGGAGGGGAATCTTAATATGTCAGTCACCAGAATCATACATCCATCACCATTCACACATCTAGCAAGAAGAGTCTATACTAGCGCATGGCCGAGCGGCCATGCGGGCCTTTTATAGCCATGCGCTGCTGGGACCTTTCAGATCTCTGAGATGGACCAATCAGATCTGGAGAAGGACCTGAGCACGTGACTCCTGACCTCCAATGGGAGATCATCTCGTGAGCATGCTCAGTGGAGCAGCAGAGGGACTTAGCCTCAGGAATGGCTTGCTGCAGAGCAGCATGTGAGGCTCTGGATTCCTGTTGTGTCGCTGCCGGAATCTGACGCCTAACATTACCCCAGCGCCTAGGGGCCCCTCCCTCCTGCACCTTCCAACCCACCAAATAAAGTTTTTCGCCACGTACAACCTTGTGTCCCACAGAGGCGTAGGCCTCAGGCTCATCCGAAGACAAGTCTGATGCCCCGGCAGATGACTTGGAAAACCGGGACATGTGAACAGGTTCGAGAAGGGACACGTGGAAGGCGTTAAGGATGGCTAAGTCGCCAGGAGCCAAAGTTGGAGCAGGGCGCTGATGTGTGTCGGCGGGCGTCTTCATTCGCATTTTAGAGGTTTGAGTGACATGTTGGGTGCGACCCAGACTGTCGCGAACCTCCATTGCCCGGTCTGCCACCGGCAAGGGATACAGTAACCCAGCCGGCCTCTGTTTAGAGGAGCTGCTCCGAGCACAAGAGGCGCATGCCTGAATGTATTTTTTAGTGTCCTGGGCCCTGTGCGGCCACCAATAAGACCTTGCCAGGAGTTTTGTGGTCTGCTTGTAGCCAAAGTGACCACCCACCCTGGACGCGTGTGCCCACGCAAGAACCTTGGACCCCAGGTGAGGCAGGACAAAGGTCTTGCCTGGCTGCACTGAACCGGGGATGACTGGAGCCACGGTCTTCAGATTCCCAGTAGGGAGCGCGGAAAGATCCGCAGACACCTCCACAGAGGCTACTTGGATGCTTTCCCCCATGCATCTTCCCACACAGTTTTTGCTCCATCCCAGTATTCTCCCTGAGGACCACTCTATGTGAGGGGAATGGCAACAGAGCCAGGGAACCCCGAGGAGCACCTGATCGATGCCCTCTGGCATAATGAGCAGGAACAGCGTCACTTGATGAGATGGTGGAATTGAGAGCCTAAGGGGTGCTGTCTGGTGGGTAATCTGGGATGACAAGGCTGACCCGTTGACTACCCTGATGGGCACTGGGTGAGGAAGTGGTACCAACGGGATAGCGTGCTGTTGGGCGAAGGACGAGAACATAAAGTTCCCTTCTGCCCCGGAATCCACCGTGACCTTTACCTCCCAAAAGGAATCTCCACTATCTAACGTCCCTAGGAGCGCCGGTTTTGGGGAGAAGGTCTCCATAGCGAACAGACCTCCACCAATTACCAGTGGACGCGATTGTTTTTTCGGCTGCTGTGAACACCTGTTAGCCAGGTGACCAGACTGTCGACACTGGTAACAGCGTGTGGAGCTTTGTGCCGGGCGCGTCTTGAGGTCGGCACGGGACACCTCCATGGGCTCTGGAGGTAAACTCTCCAGCTCGGGTGGCTCTAGAGATTCAAGGAGGTTGGGAGCCAAGCTAACCTTCCGCCTGGATTGAGCAAGCTCCAGCCCGCGCTCCGAAAAACGGAGATCGATGCGGGTAGAAATGGCAATCAGCTCTTCCAGACTTATGGGAACCTCCCTGGTAGATAGAGCATCTGTAACATGCTCCGCCAAACCTCTCCAGAACACAGGGATGAGGGTTCTATCTGGTCATTCCAGCTCGGAAGCCAGTGTCCGAAAACGGATGGCGTACTGGCTGACCGAGAGGGATCCCTGTGTTAATGCCAGTAGCTGGAGAGAGGTGTTGTGAGTGACCTGTGGTCCCAAAAGGACCAGCTTCAGAGATGTTAGGAACTGAGCAGCGGTCCGAACCTCTGGGTCACCACGCTCCCACAGTGGCGTGGCCCACTCCAACGCCCTGCCCGACAAAAGGGAAACGAGAAACCCCACCTTGGCCCATTCTGTAGGGAATCGTGCAGCCAGTAACTCAAGCTGGATGGAGCACTGGCTCACGAAACCCCTGCAGGAGGCGCTGTCGCCAGAAAATTTATCGGGCAACGGGAGGCGGGAAACTGTTGGTGCAGGCGTGGATGTGGACACACGTGAGACAGTCTCTGCGACTGCCTGGGCAGCAGCCTCAGTAAACTTCGCAGCTGAGGTGGCACTCTCGAGAGTAGCCAACCTGCCCTCCAGCTGCCAAATGTACTGCAGTAGCTGCTGCTGGTCCGCCATTACTAGCCAGACCCTGGCGCTAGTATAATGTTAGGAACGGCGGAACGCACTAAATAAATAAATAATAAAGTGCGTTCGGCACTCGGGGTCCACCGTGCAGTAGGTGTTAAAACCGCTGTAGACAATGGCAGACGCGCTATATGTTGGTATAATGCTCACGGGTTCAACGTCACCCGATGTGCGCAGAGCGGACTCTGTTAACTAACAGAGGCACTGTAACATAAACATAAACACCAAGCCTGTTAGACTCACAGGTCTCAGCGAAAATAAACACACGGTATCAGGTCACAGGACAGGGTCCAAGACAGGGGACGGAGTCCGTCTAGACCTACCGTGCATGTGGCGTCGCAACTGCGGACGCCGGTAAGTGCTGCTGAATGCAGCGCGGCGGCAGACACAGACGCTATGCGATAGTGCCGTGAGAGATGTGACACCACCGGACGCTAGTGTAGAGGTGCGGTGTGCACAGTGGCCTAAGGTTTGCCACTGACTGGCGCTGACTCTTTCTATGGTTCCCTATCCACATGCGTAATATCAGAGGGAGGGGAATCTTAATAAGTCAGTCACCAGAATCATACATCCATCACCATTCACACATCTAGCAAGAAGAGTCTATACTAGCGCATGGCCGAGCGGCCATGCGGGCCTTTTATAGCCATGCGCTGCTGGGACCTTCCAGATCTCTGAGATGGACCAATCAGATCTGGAGAAGGACCTGAGCACGTGACTCCTGACCTCCAATGGGAGATCATCTCGTGAGCATGCTCAGTGGAGCAGCAGAGGGACTTAGCCTCAGGAATGGCTTGCCGCAGAGCAGCATGTGAGGCTCTGGATTCCTGTAGTGTCGCTGCCGGAATCCGACGACTAACAAACTCCACTTGTTAGGTCAATGCAGACTTGGGTTGCCTAGGGTGATTCCTGGAACGCCGATGACTTGGTCGGACTAATATCAAGTAATATCAAGACTGGGGGTCTCAACAGGGGACGTAGGCCCAAAAGGAAATGGGTCGTCCAAGATCCAAAGAGGCAGGGGAGATATTATATGCTGTAAATGTCACAGCCCAGGCCAAATCGCCACCCATTGTCCTCTGACCTCAGAGCAGATGGACTGTAGCCTGGGATGCCGCTGTTCATACTATGTGTATCCAGCCTGCAGTATGGATAAGAGAAGGGTCGCCCCTAAAGAAGTGTTACCACCCCCAGAGTATGACCTGTTTCCCTTCTGTGTTCTTGTGTGGGATAAGGAGGTAGTGTCCCTTGATGTCGATATTCCTGAGTTAGGGGTGAAAGGTGAAAATTTTGGGACTGCTCAAATGAAGAACCTTATATTAAAAGGGACATTTGATAATGTTGCTGTTCTAAATGAGGTCACTCAACAGCTGGGGGCCGAAACCAGGTTTCTATACTTTACAGTAAATGAGGAATTGCTATACGAAGCTAATAAACTGAGGGGGGTAAAAGATTAACTGTTAGTACCGGGACCCTATAGGCGTAGGGTGTTAGACCTGGCCTATTGTCATGTCTTTCGTGGAGATCAGGGCATAGAAAAACAAAAGAGCGGATCCTCTAGAGGTTCTATTGGCCTGGATGTCACCCAGAGATTGTTAACTATTTCCGGTCCTGTCCCACCTGTCAGCTAACTGCGCCAGCTTTTTCACTTTCCTAGTCCCCTAGTGCCATTACCCATTATAGATGTCCCATTTGACCACTTTGCTATAGATCTTGTCGGACCCCTAGTTAAGCCCGCCAGAGGTCACTAATATATCCTGGTGGTCATGGACTACACAACACCGTACCCGAAGGTTGTACCACTGAGAAGCTCCTCCGTGTGTAGTATACCCTCAGAACTAGTTCATATTTGTTCCTGGATGGGCCTGCTAGTGGAGATTATGATGGACCAAGGAACTCATTTCATGTCAAAAGTAATGAGGGAGTTGTGTAAGGCCCTCCAGATTAGGCAACTCAGGACATCGGTTACCATTTGCAGACGGAGGGCCTGTTGGAGAGGTTCAACAAAACATTAAGTCAATTCTCAAGAAGGTCATGGATAAAGATGTCCGAGACTGAGATTACCTACTGCCGTATCTGCTGTTTTCCATTAGAGAACTCCCACAGGCCCCTATGTGGTTTTCTCCATTCGAGCTGTTGTATGGCAGGTACCCTCATGGACTTCTGGATATTGCAAAGGACCTGGGATGCGGAGGTTACACCCTAGTGGAGCAACTTTGAGCATGTGGCTCTGATGCAAGTAAGGATTGCAAAGGTGATGCCGAATGTGAGAGAGAGCCTCCTTCAGCCACAAGAGGCCCAGGCAAGATTCTACAATCGGTCGGCGAGGCTGGGACTATTTAGTCCTGGAGTTCTGGTGTTAGTGCTGATTCCCACTGTCGAAAGTTAATTTCTGGCCAAGTGGCAGGGTCCATACTAAGTAGTTGAAAAGCTGGGTGACATCAACTACAAGGTCGACCAGCCAGGGAGAGGAAAACTGTTGTGAGTTCATTTTCCCCTTCGTCACTGAGGTCTGGTGAACTCCCTATTCTGGTAAAGGAAGGTAATGAGCCTGATTATCAGGCACCTGAGCCTAATGAGGATGACTGGCTGAGTGGAGTCACGGACTGGATATAAGGCTGCCGACGCCCTTCTGCCCTGCGGGTGATTTCTCTGTGGACTTCTAGGACACCAGTCTGATTCCTGCTCCTCTAAAGCTAAGTTTTCTGCTTTGCCTGTTAGCATTTGTGTTTTGTTTTTGTTTTCCTTGCTTTTCTGTATTCTGCCATTCCCTGCTGGGGTGAGCTGAATCTCCTTTTGCCTGTAGCTCTGTCTTCAGAATATTCCTGAGTACTGACATAGCTTTTTTGAAGCCAAGCGTCTTCAGGGCCTTTTTCACTGTCAGTCTGTTGGCTCTTATTTTCATAGGGTTTTTCACGGATTGCAGACAGCAGCCTTTCTGTCCTTTTCTATCTAGTTAGCTTGGGCCCCGTCTTTGCTCAGTCTATCTTTCTGTCTGTGTTAGTGTTTTCATCTTGCTTCACCGTCATTATATGTTGGGGGCTGCCTATTGCTTTGGGGTCTGCTCTGGGGCAGTTTAGATTTCCCCTTTCTTTCTTTAGGCGTATTTAATTCTCCGGCTGTGATCGAGGGGTCTAGGGCATCGTAGGAACCCCCCACGGCTACTGTTAGTTGTTGTGGATAGGATCAGGGGTCTGCAATCCGATAGCTGCCAACCTCTCTAGTTTTCTGGACTTAGCTAGCATTTCTGTTTTTGCCTCCTACGGTGACTCAATCATAACAGAATCACCCGCCATACCGCAGATCCTAGGGTACTCAATAGCAGGAAAGAATTGTGTTTAAAAAAAAAAAAAAAGGTGTGTGTATATTCTTTCCTCTATATCTCTGAGGCCGTAGGGGGAATTTTTTTTTCTCTCAATGGAGATAAAGCAATTGTCTGATCGTGTGGAGCAGCTCGCTTCGGAAGTGCTGGGAATTTCCGCCTACCTTGCTAGTTCGCATGCTGTTGAACCAAAGATCCCTACACCTGATGTATTTTTTGGGGATCGATCTAAATTTTTGAGTTTCAAAAATAATTGTAAATTATTTTTTACCTTGAAGCCTAACTCTTCAGGGAGCTCCACGCAGCAGGTTAAAATTGTCATCTCTTTGCTGCGTGGCGATCCCCAGGATTGGGCGTTTTCTTTGAAACCAGATGATCCTATTCTGACTAATGTGAACGCTTTCTTTCAAGCCTTGGGGTTGTTGTATGACGAACCTAATGCTATTGATCAGGCTGAAAAGACCCTGTTGGCATTGAACCAGGGTCGAGATTCTGCAGAGTTGTACTGTCAAAAGTTCCGAAAGTGGGCGGTCCTTACTACCTGGAATGATAATGCCTTGGCTGCTCTCTTTCAGAAGGGTTTGTCAGAAGCCGTAAAAGATACTATGGTGGGATTTCCTGTTCCCTCTGGTCTGGACGATTCTATGTCATTAGCCATTCAGGTTGATCGGCGTTTACGTGAACGCAGGATTGCACGAGAGGTGTTGCCACCGGTTGAACAGACGTCTGAACCTATGCAATGTGATAGAGTTTTGTCTAAGGCGCAACATCAGGAGTTCAGAAGGCGTAATAAGCTGTGTTTTTTCTGTGGAGATGCCTCACATATTATTTCTGTTTGTCCTAAACGAGAGAAACGCTTTGCACACACGTTTTCTGTTAGTGGTGTTCAACCTAAGTTTCTTCTGGCAATTACTCTGATCTTCTCCCTCTCCACATTTTCCGCCAAGGCTTTTGTGGATTCGGGAGCAGCGCTAAACCTAATGGACTTGGATTTTGCTAAACGTTGTGGATTTCCGATGACACCTCTGCAGACGCCTATCACTTTGAGGGGGATTGATGCTACTCCTTTGGCTAAAAATAAACCTGAGTTTTGGACCTAGGTGGTCATGCGGGTCGCCCCAGACCATCAAGAAAATTGCAGATTTTTGGTGTTGCGTGGTCTGCATGATGCCATTGTGCTGGGGTTTCCCTGGTTGCAAATTCATAATCCAGTTTTGGATTGGAAATCTGTGTCTGTGGTGAGTTGGGGTTGTCGGTGTGCCTTTAGTGAGGCTCCGGTTTTTTCCACCTCCCCTCAGTCGCATGATGTTCATGACTATTTGGCGGACGTTTATGATGTATTTAGTGAGAATGAGTCTGCGTCCTTGCCTCCTCATAGGAGTTATGACTGTGCAATTGAACTAGATGTAAATTTCCCAAGGGTCGGTTCTTCAATTTATCTGTACCCGAGCACGAGGCTATGCGGTCCTATATTAAGGAGGCGTTGGAGAAGGGTCATATTAGACCATCCTCTTCACCCTTAGGTGCCCAAAAAGGATGGTTCTTTAAGGCCTTGTATTGATTATCGTGCCCTCAATAAAATTACTATTAAATATCAGTATCCGTTACCCCTGATTTCGGATCTATTCTCTAGAGTTAGAGGTGCTTGCTGGTTTACCAAGCTTGACCTCAGGGGGGCGTATAATCTTATCTGCATTAAGCAGGGGGATGAATGGAAGACGGCGTTTAATACTCCGGAGGGACATTTTGAGTACCTGGTGATGCCTTTTGGGCTCACTAATGTCCCTTCTGTCTTCCAGTGCTTCATGAACGATATTTTCCGAGACTTTGTCGATAAATTTTTGATTATCTATCTGGATGATATTTTGATCTTCTCCAAGGATTGGGATTCTCATGTGGAACATATTCGGACTGTGTTCTGGATCTTGAGGGAGAATTCCCTGTATGTCAAAGGATCGAAATGCCTTTTTGGAGTACAGAGGATTTCATTTTTGAGATTTATTTTGTTTCCGTCAACTATTGAAATGGACCCGGCCAAGGTACAGGCCATTTATGATTGGGTTCAGCCCACTTCTTTGAAGGCCCTCCAGAAGTTTTTGAGTTTTGCTAATTTTTATCGGAAATTTATAGCAAAATTTTCTAGTATTGCCAAGCCATTAACTGATCTGACTAAGAAGGGTGCTGATGTGTTGAATTGGTCTCCGGAAGCTGTTGCTTCCTTTCAGGAGCTGAAGCGAAGATTTACCTCCGCCCCGGTTTTGTGGCAACCTGATGTCTCACTCCCGTTCCAGGTAGAGGTGGATGCTTCTGAGATTGGTGCAGGAGCTGTTTTGTCCCAAAAGGATCCTGTAACATCTAAAATGAATCCCTGTGCTTTCTTTTCCCGAAAGTTCTCTCCATCTGAACGTAACTATGATGTGGGGAATCGGGAACTGTTGGCCATGAAATGGGCATTTGAGGAGTGGAGACATTGGTTGGAGGGAGCTAAACATCAAGTTGTGGTCCTCACTGACCACAAGAATTTGATTTACCTAGAGTCGGCTAAACGCTTGAACCCTAGACAGGCTAGGTGGGCCTTGTTTTTTACACGTTTTGATTTTGTGATCTCTTTTCTTCCTGGAACTAAGAATGTCAAGGCAGACGCCCTCTCTAGGAGTTTCTTTTCTGATTCTCCTGTGGTGACCAAGCCTGCTACCTAGGGATGGGCGAATCCTGAAATACTCGGAATCGCTAGACTCTAACGAGTCCGACTCGGAAACTCGCTATTCGTTGCAAGTCTAGCGAGTCCAATGTTAATGAATTGGGATGCGAGTATTGCAGCGATTCCTGTGCTGCCATTTTTTTTACTCTTTACTCTCGCAAGTGGCCCCTAGCTTAGCGATTTAGAATTCATCCCTAAAGCACAGAAAATCGTTTCTACATCACGCTAGAAGCTAAACAGGAAGTCGCCTGTGCTAACTGATTTACTGCACAGGCTGATCTGATATTCTGCACACACAGGCAGATCTGATCTGCACACACAGGGTGATCTGATCTGCACACACAGGGCGATCAGATCTGCACACACAGGCCCACCAAAGATGTGTAGCAGACGTGATACAGAGATGCTGATCGGCCTGGTTGAAGAGTGGCCCCAGCTGTGGCAGCCCACCCACCCTGGCTATGGTGATGAAAGACAACGAAATATGGCTTGGAGGTCCATCGCCAGAAGTATGTTCCCGTCATTTGATCACGCTGGAGAAGATGGGCAGGCAAACATGGGTAAGAGTTATGTGATGTCATTTCTTCTATTTTCTTTTACTGTACCCTTTTTTGGATTAG
The DNA here is from genome assembly GCF_039654945.1 of Dendrobates tinctorius. Classification (NCBI taxonomy): domain Eukaryota; kingdom Metazoa; phylum Chordata; class Amphibia; order Anura; family Dendrobatidae; genus Dendrobates; species Dendrobates tinctorius. The sequence goes on along the minus strand of NW_027361826.1, from coordinate 19,278,795 downwards.
GAGAGAGTGAGATTTCTTGTGTCACCATTGGCGTCTGTGACGCACTGAAACCGTGGTACCCAGCACCGGGCCGGGGTCTGCTTCACTGGGGGATGTGATGTGACCCGTGCTGTAGTCTCAGGGGATGCACAGTGCAAAGGGGATAACTACAGGGGACTGTAATAGGAGGACAATCAAGGCTAGTGATGCGAATTGGCACAGCAGGAAGGTAACGTGCGTGCTATTAGCTGGTAGCAGAGAAGCCCTGCACTCTCCCTGAAAAAATTGTTTAGTGCGCAAAGGCAGTCACCTAGGTGGACTGTGGTGCTGGCTGCGTCACCGCTCTGGGGTGAAGTGCGTGCTGTAACTTAGCAGAGAAGCAACGCACTCTCCCTGAAAAAATTGTTTAGTGCACACAAGCAGGCAGCGTGCCTGCTATTAGCTGGTGGGATAGATAGCAGCAACGCACTGGTCTGCCACAGAAACAATAACGCTGCAGGGGTAAATATGACCCCAATAATATCTGGTGGAAAAAAAAAAGAAAATTTGCTCAGCTATGCTTCTGATTTCAGCTCTGATGGAAGCTGAGTGAGTAAGCTAAGCTCTGAGGATGGTGCTGTATGCACTGTAAGGCTGCTCCTGCCTTTCTCCCTGCCTACAGTCCTCTACAGTACTCCTCCGTCCTGGTAGTTCTGAAAAGAACTTTTGTGTTATATGTGAGGAATCTTGAGGTCCTACACTGACTCAAGGCCCCGTCTCACTAAGCAATCTCGGTAGCGAGATCGCTGCTGAGTCACAACTTTTGTGACGTAACAGCGATCTCACCAGCGAGATTGCTGTGTGTGACAGCGATCAGCGAGCGGCCCCCCTTCCGGTATCACTGATCGCTGCAAGAAATCTCTGGACATTTCTTTGGTCGCTGGTCTCCCGCTGGCCAGCACACATCGCTGTGTGTGACAGTGGGAGACCAGCGATCAGGTGTAAAAAATAATAAAAAAAAAAAATATATAGTTATTCTCACCTTCCGATGTCCCGTTCAGCCATCCTGCCTCTCTCCACGCTCCGGTCCCAGTGATCCTTTGCAAGAATGACCGCGAGACTTTGTTATTCCGCGAGACCGTGACATCTCGCGGTCATTCATGCAAAGGATCACTGGGACCGGAGCGTGGAGAGAGGCCGGAAGACTGCACGGGACATCGGAAGGTGAGAATAACTATATTTTTTATTTTGATTCTATTTTTTACAGGATGGCCAGCGATGCCGGGCGCTCGGCATCGCTGTGCTGATCGCTGGTGAAGCTGTCTGTGTGACAGCTCATCAGCGATCACATAGCGACTTACCAGCGATCCTGACACCTTGATATCGGTGTCGGGATCGCTGGTAAGTCGCTTAGTGAGACGGGGCCTTAACAGTCCCTAGATCTGCTCTATGTCTCCAACTCGCCCTGCACTAGCTCAGATCGTCACAGGAATGTGCCCAAAATGGCGGGGGCAGGGTTTATATACAGCCTTGCCTGTGATACATGACATAGGCATCACGATGGACAGCAGCCAATCATAGTAGTGCTCTTCACAGTTTTCTCACCTAACAAACTAGGCTGTCTCTGAAAATTAACATATTCTGTATTCTGCGAGTCCCGAATACAGTATATAGGAGTCCTAGACTCGCTAAGACTCGCTGCTGACAGCGGGACACAAAATCGCTAAGAAACTAGGATTGCTTGTATTAAACTCTGAAAAAACTAGGATTGCCATTGATTTACATTGGACTCGTTACTGTGCGAGTAATCGCTTGGAAACTCGCAGAGTACCGACTCCTGCGAGTCCCCTACTACTCGCAGACTAACGAGTCCTAACGAGTAGATTCGCCCATCCCTACTGCTACCATCTTAGGCGAAGGGGTAGTTCTTTCTGCCATCTCGCCCGATTTGAGACTTGCTCTGCAAGAGTTCCAGGAGGACAAACCTGAGCGTTGTCCCAGTGGAAAGTTGTATGTTCCTGACCAGTGGAAGAAGAGAGTGATGTCTGAAGTTCATTGCTCTGCATTGGCTGGTCATCCAGGTATTTTTGGTACTAAAGATCTGGTGAGTCGCTCTTTTTGGTGGCCCACCTTGTCTCATGATGTCAGGAATTTTGTGCAGTCCTGTGGGACTTGCTCCCGGTCTAAATCTTGTTCTCGCTCTAGTGGGTTGTTGATGCCTTTGCCGGTGCCCAGGAGGCCATGGACCCATATTTCAATGGATTTCATCTCTGATATGCCGGTGTCTCAAAGAATGACTGTTATTTGGGTGATTTGTGATAGGTTCTCTAAGATGGTTCATCTTGTACCACTCCCTAAGTTGCCATCTTCCTCTGAGTTGGTGCCCCTGTTTTTGCAACAGGTGGTTCGCTTACACGGGATTCCTGAGAACATTGTATCTGACACAGGAGTTCAGTTTGTGTCTAGATTTTGGAGGACTTTCTGTTCCAAGCTGGGAATTCAGTTGTCCTTCTCCTCTGCTTTTCACCCTCAGACCAATGGGCAGACAGAGAGAACAAACCAGACCTTGGAGTCATATTTGAGATGTTTTGTTTCTGCTGATCAGGATGATTGGGTTTCATTTTTGCCCTTGGCCGAATTTGCTTTAAATAATAGAGCTAGTTCTGCCACTTTGATGTCACCTTTTTTTGTAACTTTGGGTTTCATCCTCGATTTTCTTCAGGGCAGGTGGAGCCTTCTGCCTGCCCAGGTGTTGACACTGTGGTGGAGAGAATGCACCAGATCTGGGACCAAGAGGTGGCTAGGTTATCTCTCTCCCAGGAAAAGGCCCAGCGGTTTTCCAATCGACATAGGACCATTGGTCCCCAGTTTAAGATTGGTGATATGGTGTCGTTATCATCAAAAAATATTGCTATGAAGGTGGCTTCTCCTAAGTTTAAGCCTAGATTTATTGGACCTTACAAGATTTTGGAGATTATTAATCCGGTCTCTTTTCGTTTGGCTCTTCCTGTCACATTTAAAATCCATAATGTGTTCCATAAGTCCTTGTTGAATCGGTTTGTTGAACCAGTTGTTCCTGGGGTTGCACCTCCAGACCCTGTATTGGTTGAAGGTAACATGGAATATGAGGTAGAGAAAATACTGGATACTGGCTAGACGGAGACTCCAGTATTTTGTTAAGTGGAAGGGTTATGGTCAGGAGGATAATTCCTGGGTCTCTGCCTCTGATATTCATGCCAAAAGATTGGTGCGTGCCTTTCATCGGGCTCACCCTGATTGCCCTGGTGGCGTGGTTGAGGGTTCGGTGTCCCCTCCTCAAGGGGGAGGTACTGTTGTGAGTTCATTTTTCCCTTCGTCACTGAGGTCTGGTGAACTCCCTATTCTGGTAAAGGAAGGTAATGAGCCTGATTATCAGGCACCTGAGCCTAATGAGGATGACTAGCTGAGTGGAGTCACGGACTGGATATAAGGCTGCCGACGCCCTTCTGCCCTGCGGGTGATTTCTCTGTGGACTTCTAGGACACCAGTCTGATTCCTGCTCCTCTAAAGCTAAGTTTTCTGCTTTGCCTGTTAGCATTTGTGTTTTGTTTTTGTTTTCCTTGCTTTTCTGTATTCTGCCATTCCCTGCTGGGGTGAGCTGAATCTCCTTTTGCCTGTAGCTCTGTCTTCAGAATATTCCTGAGTACTGACATAGCTTTTTTGAAGCCTCGCGTCTTCAGGGCCTTTTTCACTGTCAGTCTGTTGGCTCTTATTTTCATAGGGTTTTTCACGGATTGCAGACAGCAGCCTTTCTGTCCTTTTCTATCTAGTTAGCTTGGGCCCCGTCTTTGCTCAGTCTATCTTTCTGTCTGTGTTAGTGTTTTCATCTTGCTTCACCGTCATTATATGTTGCGGGCTGCCTATTGCTTTGGGGTCTGCTCTGGGGCAGTTTAGATTTCCCCTTTCTTTCTTTAGGCCTATTTAATTCTCCGGCTGTGATCGAGGGGTCTAGGGCATCGTAGGAACCCCCCACGGCTACTGTTAGTTGTTGTGGATAGGATCAGGGGTCTGCAATCGATAGCTGCCAACCTCTCTGGTTTTCTGGACTTAGCTAGCATTTCTGTTTTTGCCTCCTACGGTGACTCAATCATAACAGAAAACCATACCATGTGTAACACGTCAACCTGCTTAAGCCATGGTGAGACAGGGAACCAGTGGAAATTACGTGCTTTGAGGTCAATCCTGAACCCAAGGTCGAAGATGTCACAGTGGCAGAGACACTGTCACTGGACAAGAAACAACAGTGCCAATAACTGCTTGAGTGGAACCAAGACCTGTTTTCAGAGCTGCAAGGATGTGCATACGCATGTCGTCGAGAGCAAAATCCTGACAGAACTGCATCTGCATGTAAACCTAAAGCTATATCGAATTCCCAAAGACTGCCAAGAGGTGATTTCAGAAGAGGTGAGGTTAATTTTGAGCCTGTGCATTATTGAGGAGTCAAAGAGTAGCTTGTCCAGCCCCCTTGTATTTGCGCTAAAGTCCGATGGAGAATGGCACTTTTGTAATGATTTTAGGAAGCTGAATGAAGTGTCCAAGCTCAATGTGTATCCGATGAACTCATTGAGAGGCTAGGGTCAGCCAGATACATCACCACCTCTGACCTAACGAAAGGGTACTGGCAAATTTTCCTGTCCCAAAGTGCCAAGGAGAAGATGGCCTTCTCTACACTTGACGGTTGCTTCCAATACACCAGAATAGCTTTTAGGCTGCAGGAAGCCCCGAACATGTTCCAGAGGGTCATGCACTGGATCCTAGCCCCTCACAAGAAGTACGATGCAACTTACCTGGATGATAATGTGATCTTCAGCCTGGATTGGGGAAGTCATCTGCAGTAGGTCCAAGCGGTACTGGCTTTGCTGAGGAAGGTGGGGTTTACCATAAACGCAAAGAAGTGTGCCATGGGGAAGGAGAAGGTCACATACTTAGGCTTTATTGTCCTCCCGAGCATGTTAAAGCAGCAAGTGAACAAAAGTAGAGGCGATTGAAAATTTACCGCAACTGATGTAATAGAAACATGTTAGTGTGTGTCATGCCCGCCATGTCTGTTATGCCACATGACCCCTGGAGCAGTGTGCAAGCGCACCTAACTGTCTTGCCCGTCATGTCTTATGTGCTGCATGACCCCTGGAGCAGTGTGCATGCGCACCTCATGACTGTTATGCTGCATGATCCCTGGAGCAGTATGCACACTCACCTCATGACTGTTGTGCTGCGTGACCCCTGGAGCAGTATGCACGCGCACCTCACCTCTTGGCTGCCTGCTGTTGCTGGTGCGCACTCATGCTCTACCTCATGGCTATACGCCACTGCTTGTGCGCACATGTGGTACCTCTCATGGCTGTGCACCGTCGTTGGTGTGCACGCGTACCTAATGGCTGCATGCCGATACTGTGTGCGCGCCTGTCTCTGCTCTGCCTGCTGTGGTCCTCTCTATGGTCCTGGAGGACCAAATCCAGCAATCCTCTCTATGATCCTGGAGGACTCTGCTACCCTTAGCCTTGTAGTACTTCCTATCTTCCCTGTCTTTGCCTGTTATGCCATGTTTTGTCCTTGCTATCCTTAGCCTTGTAGTACTTCCTATGTTTCCCTGTCTTTGACTGGCTTTCCTATCCTCTGTCTTCTTGTGCTCTCTAGCACAACCTCTGTTCCTTTTCTACACTCTGTACTATGGTGCTCTCTAGCACATTCCCTGTCTAGTCTCAAGGTTCTGCCTTGACCCGGCTCTGGACGGCCTACGTTCCGCTTCTAGCTCTGTACTCTGCTCTATGTCTCTGACCCGGCTCTGGGCTCTAGCATACGCTCCGCTTCTCTTTCTTGTACTCGGCTCTGTGCTTCTGCCTACGTTCCGCTCCTAGCTCTGTACTTTCCCTAGTCTTGCCTTGCCTTGTTTCTCCGCATGCCCTTTGCACGCTCCTGGCCTTCCCTCGCCTGCCTGTTTGTGCCTTAGCCGTGCCCGCCTGCTTGTGCCTCAGCCGTGCTCGTCGGCCAGTGACTTAGCTGTGTCCACCTGTTGTGCCTCAGCCATGCTCGCCTCAGTCTTGCCTGCCTGTCTGAGCCTCAGCCCGACCAGCTAGCCAGTGCCCCAGCTGTGCTCTGTGCTTCCTTGCACTCACGCTGTCTGTGCACTGTGCATTGCGTGCCCTCTTGGCACGCGCAGGCCTTAGCCTGTTCCTTTGCATACCTCCCCGCGCTTCTCTAAAGCTAGTGTCAGACTATGCGTCCCTGATATGGATGAGAGAAAGGAAGGAGAAGAGCGCCCAGATGATCAGGAGAGCAAACTGCCAGTCATTACAGGTCTCATACTTGTAACTCAGCCGTTAATGTAAAATAAGCTCTGGAGGCAGCTTTTATCAAAATAGCACCAAGCAGTCCAGTAAGTGCTACATCACTGGAATCAGAGTCACTGGCCATAAATTATGCTGCTCTCAGATTCCATAGCAAAAAAAATTGCTGACAGATTCACTTTAAAGACATGATTACATACATTTTTAAGAGGCTGATATAGCAGTCCAAACACATTACGGGGTAAATTCTCCTGTCAGGTTCCCTTTCAAGGAGTATTCCCAGTGTACAATGCTATATATTACTGCATATTATTATTAGGCATATTTCTTATTAGTTCATAATACTAGGATACGTGACAATACTAAGACTTGTTAATGTCGATGCCCTGGGTGCAGCAAGTGGTGCTTACTTGGAAGAAAATAAAGTAGGCTCCTTCATTCTGTGAATTAGCAGAGGTCCTTACAATCAGATCCCCGCCAGTCAACAAATACTAGCATCAACTCACTTGTGTGTCAGCGTCTGCTAATCCTGACTCTCCATGTCCACCAAATATTACATAGGCAATATATGGGACAAACCAAAATGTCGTCCACTATGTTGAAACTAATAATATTTCACATGTTCCATCCAATAGAAGCAAATATCCATGTCATGCTTGCTCAATTTGTCATGACTTGCTTAAGACTAACTGGTCCAACAGAGACTCTAAGAGTCTACTGCAAAGAGAAAAAAGACAACATGACGGGACAAGTATGACATGACGGGACCATGGCTACATTGTGAAATCTGCAGTGTTGGCAGAGCAGAGGGAAGGTGTGTGTGCTGGTTTTATTTATAATACCAAAAAGACGTTAATGAGGATCTTCCACCGGTTTGAGCGTCTTAAACTGGCCTCATCATGGAACAGTGGTTGCAGAGCTGAGTAAAACATTTTCTTCTAACTACTCATCTCCATTGCAGAGAAATTAGCATGTAAAGTTTAGATTCTAATTTTTTCTTCATCGAAGGCGGAGTTAGCAGACATTCATCTTTGAGGGCAGCTACTTTGTTTTGAGAAGAAAAAACGAACATGAGGTATGTAATGACACACAGCCCTACTCTCCTCACTGAACGTCTCGCTGGGAGCGACTGCGTAGAGTAGAGCTAGGTGTCATTACAAACATCACTTATAGCTTTTATTTCATGGCAGTAAGTGTGGTGGGAGGAAGACTAGAGCAGAGCTGACACTGCCCTGAGATGGAAGTTGGAAGTATTTATGATGACACACAGCTCTGCTCTATTTCCCTTCTTGCCACACTATCTGCCCTGAGATGAAAGCTAAAAGTGGTGTTTGTGATGACACATAGCTCTTCAAGTATGTATTAGTTGTCCGATTACCATTAAAAGAGTTTTCCAGGCTTCAGCTAAATTTATGCAGTCACTCTATGTGACTTGAGATTGCTGAATCCTGACACTGTGCAATGTGCTGCTCTGTTACCTGCTCGAGCACTCGTTATGTGACACCACGATATCAGCTTCTGGACCAATTCTGACTTTTGGCAACTTGTTCTCACATAAACAGTGCTTGGAGTTTATCCCAATTTCTGTATTTTTGTTTGTCCTCCCACTTTTTGAGGATTGACAACAGGTTGCCAAGAGGATTGAGATCTGGGAAATATTCTGGCCATGAACCAACATTTTAATGTTTTGTTCATCAAGTCACTTTTTGCCTTGTGACCATCTCCACCTTGTCCATGATAGCATTGTTGTCACCAAATTGCTCCTGGATCGTGGGGAGAAGTTGCTCTTGTACAAGGATTAGATCCCATTTTTTTTTTTTTTATTATATTTTATTGGTTTCAATAACATACAAAATTGAAAGGAAACGGCATTCCAATACAAGTTCAAGGTATACAAGTTCAAGGTATACAATTCGCTTGGACATGCAAGACATTAGTATCTTATAAATTCCCCAAATACCCAACCTTTTCCCTCCATCCTCCCACCCTAACCCCCTTCATAATCCTCTGCACTCTAATTGGTTAGAAGATGTTTATGGTATTGGTGTATGACCACCAATTCTTTTTAGATCCCATTTTTTATTGAAGGCAGTGATCTTAGGCGAAAGTGTGAGTGAGCCCCCTCCATGGATGAAAAGCCCCCACACAGGTCTCATGGTAGCGCTTACTTTTTCTTCTCCAAACAATAATTCTTCCTGATGTCCCAGTTTGAGGCAGACTTCAGAACTGTTCTTAAATATGTATAGAAACATCTGGCTAAAAGATCTAAAAACACTGCCAAAATTTGTTTCAGTCTTAAAAAATATAGCCATGACTGTGGAGTGACTAGAGAGATTTAACTGGAGCTTGGAAAGTTCCTTTAAAACAATTGTTCAGGACTTAAATATTGGTGAGTTATCCTTTAGATAGGTCAGCAATATTAGATAAATGGAGGTCCGACCCCCTTTTCTCCCACCAATAAACTGTTTACAGCTCAGCTCCTATTCATTTAAAAGGGAGCTGAGCTGCAGCACCTGAGGATGGTCATTTACACAGTGCATGAAGCTGTGGTTTTTCAGCCCTATAGTCTTATTGCCGGCTGAAACCTGACGCACCAGTAGATTTTCAGTTGAGGTGTTTGGTGTGAAACCCCAACTAATCAAAGTGCAAATAAACAATGGTTAGGACTTTATCTCTCGATAAAGTCTTAAAATTTCATTCATAGAGGCTATAAAATTAAAATATCCACATGCTGATGGTTGGAGACCACTGTGACATGATTCTGGCCTTTAGCAGCCCACTTAGCCATAGAGTATGGCTAAGTCACCAATATCTAAGAAGGGGACAACCCCTTCAGAACTCGGCTACAATGTCCTATTGTGTTTCATTTTGACTCATTTCAAATCTGATGCAATGTTTATTACAATTATGCTTTTGTTGTGGTCTTTGCAGGTAGAACAGTCAACAATGCGCATAGTGTTGCATGCCAAACTTACAGCAATTAATCGGTTGTTCAAAACAGTAGCCTTCATTTTATTTAGGATGATCTTGTAGAGTTTTGAAGTGCACTCCATAAAAAATACTATTACTTGCTATATCATAAATGCCATATCTTTCACTAGTGCTCATCCCTGTGTCTATCAGGTTCCATGTCAATGTGTGGTCGAGCCTAAGATACATAGTGGACTGTAGAGGGAAACTTGTCTAGAAGTAAACGCTGAATGTTCTTCCATCACTCAGCATGGATTTGAAGGCGGAGCCGTCCCCGCTGTGTGCCCGGGCAGGAACCAAGGGGGCTGTCACCAAGGTTCCTAGGGAGACTGTTTCTGGGGGGACAGAATTAGAGGGCGGGACATAGAGAGTTCCAGAGAGGTTGGGGGAGGAGCCACTATAAAAAGGACTGAGTACGCCAGGAGGAGTGAGTCAGCAGAACGGGAGAGGAGGAGGAAGGAAGCCAATAAGCGCCAGAGAGCGAGCACAAAAGCCAGAGCAGAGCGGGGAGAGCAGTGACCGGAGAGACTGCAGGGAGACTTACCACAGGCAGAAGGGGGATGGCCGTCCAGAAGGGAGATGCTGACCGTTCAGCCGTGCTCCTAGTGGCCGCTGCCGCCCGCCTCCAGCCTGCGGCCTCGGCCTGTCCGCTACCGCCCGCGGCCGCCACCGCCCAACTCCAGCCCGCGGCCTGTCTGCTGCCACCTGCGGTCGCCGCCGCCCCACTGTAGTCCAGGGTTGCGGCCTGCCCGCTGACGCCCGCGGGTACCGTTGCTTCACTCCAGCCCGTGGCTGCGGCTTGTCTGCTGCCGCCCACGGGCCCCGTCGCTCCACTCCAGCCCGTGGCCCGTCCCTGGCCTATGACTGGGGTCTACATCTCCCAGTCCCCTAGCTACACCATATCGCCTCCGACGGGAGGTGCTACGCGGAGGAACCCCCCAGGGGCCTGTTGTGCCCCCACCACGCCTGGGTGTAGGAACGCCTGAAGACTTCACCTCACAGGCTGGGTCCAGCGGCTGCAACACCAGAACATCGCCAAGCAGCACTCCGCCGGACGTCAGAAAGATAAGTGACACATTGGAACTAAAGACCCATAGTCGGCCATACCGCGGCCCTATAGTGACCGGTCTTTGCCGGGGTAGTCGTGTTCGCATTATCAGTGTATTTTTGTGATTGGTCCCTGTGAGCACAATTATTGTTAGCTTGTTACTTGGTTGCTCAAGACAGCCCTAAAGGCATCTATAGATATAAAAGTTACACCTTAAAGCTCAAACCGTCTCACGCCTCATCACTGCATCCCCCGTATTTGCGAGTACTACATTTGGCGTAGCCGGCAGGATGCAGTCTTCGAGCGTGAGCGGGGATGCCGCAGTCCAAAAAGAGGGCAACGCTGGCCCCCGGTCCAGCATTTCCTTGGGGGCTATGCTGAGAGACCTGACTAGGTACTCCGGCGCCAATACCATGCTGTGGAGCTGGACGGAACGGATGTTAGGGTTGTTTAGAATGCATCTGATGAACCCCGACTTGGAAGCTGAGGTAGCCCTTATGGCATTGGACGGGGAGGCTCGGGATTCCGTAATGTTGAGACTCCCAGGACAGCGTAACACCTTTGTTAGGGTCTTACAGATATTGGAGGAGACACAAGGGGATCCGACAAATGTGGGGGAACTGAGAACCCGGTTGTTCAGTCGTATGCAAGGGGAAGGGGAGACAGTCACCCAGTACATGAATGCTCTTCAGGAATTATACACGGCCATAGAGCGGAAATACGGCGTAGGGGTGGGACCCATCGACCTCACCCTACGCGACCTTTTAGTGACCGGACTCCGAGACCCTCTGACTGAGCAGGCTGTGTGGGAGCAGGTCTGGGTAAACCTGCATATGGCTTTCTCTGAGGTGGGGAGTCAGGCACGTGTGCAGTAACAGGAACAGGGGTTGAAAGTCCCCTTGGGACTGGTCCGGAGCACGGAAGTCTCCGTGAACGCCATTGAAGAGCCACAATGGGTAGAAGACATGAAATGGGAGCTGAAGGATATCAGAGGCGAACTGGCCGAGGTGAAGAGAAGGGCCGAGGCCAGGAGTGAACGGCCTGGGGCACGCCCGGGACCCTGGGGCCCCCGCAAACCCAAGGGCAGTCGTCCCCTGCGGCCTCAGGAATATTATGAGTACGAAGAGCCTGGCCGCCTCTCCCGAGAGTACCCACGGCGTGTGGAATACCCACTCTGGCGGCCATCTGAGCTGGGGGGACGCCGCTTGGAGCCAGAAGCCACGACGAGGGGTGGTGGAAGTCCCGGGGATCTGGTGGCAAGGTGTCCGGTGGTATGGGCAGAACTTGAAGGCCGTGCCGTTCGATGCCTAGTCGATACAGGGTTGCAAGTAACAACCATACCAGAGACTTATTTTCAGCAGCACTTTCCTAAAGCACTAAGACCCCAGTGGGGGTCCGTGATAAAGCTGGTAGCCGCCAACCAGCTGCCAGTTCCTGTTGTTGGAGTAGTCTGGATGCAGATCTCATTATGCGGCAAACCACTCGGCCGCTGAGGAGTGATCCTGACCCAGGGAGAAGCCAACGATAAACACCCAGTGACCCTGGGTATGAATATATTGCGAGTGTTCGGCAGCGTACTCCTGAACGAGCCCACCTAAGAGACTCTGAGCCAGTGGGGCTCCTGCACGCCCCAAGGGCAGGTCTTCCAACAGTTGGTGCGGGGAGTGCGAGTCCGACAGGACTGCCCGGAGGGCGAGGCGCTGGGGAAGGTGATTGCTCCGGCAGCCCCTCCGCTCGTTCTGCCGCCAGGACAGACGGTGGTGGCCTTACCAATCCGGGCCCCTGTGCCCCTGGAAGGAGTGGAGATGCAGGTAGAGCCGAGTCTCTCGAAACGCCTGCCCCCCAGAGTCCTGGTGGCCCGCACCCTGGCCACCGTGCGGAAAGGGACCATCCTGGTGCGCTGCGTTAACCTAGAAGATGAAGACATCGTTCTGAAACCGCGGGCCGAAATGGCAAAACTAGTGAGACCCCTGGAGGAAGTTCTCCCGTTCCAGCTAAAAGTGCAGACGGGGAACCTATGGACAGTATCCATCCGGTCGCTCAAGACCCCCGGGTCCTTGGCCGAAAAAAGGGCCAAATTATCCTGGAAAGGATCCGAGCTGAACTCTCTGGCCTCACCCCGGCCCATATACTCCAGGTAAAAACCCTTCTGGGCCAACATCAGGAGGTATTTGCCAAACATGAGGACGATTTCAGATGTACCACGGCCATCTCGCACGGTATTCCCACTGCAGGAACGGCTCCTATTAGATAACGATATCGGCAAATTCCCCCACAGCTCTATCAAGAGGTAAAGACTCTATTGGGCCAAATGCTGCGAAAAGGAGTCATTTGAGAAAGCAAGAGCCCTTGGGCAGCCCTCATCGTGTTGGTCCGCAAGAAAGACGGCAGTTTGCAGTTCTGTGTGGATTATCGGAAGTTGAACGCCTGTACCAACAAAGACTCGTACCCTCTGCCCCGCTTTGAAGAATCCCTATCCGCCTTGGGAAAAGCGACATATATTTCTCGACCTTAGATCTGGCCAGCGGGTACTGGCAGGTGCCAATGTCAGAAGAAGACCGGGCCAAGACTGCATTCATTCTTCCCATGGGACTGTTTGAATTCAATCATATGCCGTTTGGGCTGGCCAACGCCCCTGGGACTTTTCAACGGCTGATGGAGCGGTGTCTGGGAGATCTCAACTTCGAGGCCACGCTGATATACCTGGATGATATAATCTATGCCACTACATTTGAGGACCACCTGCGGTGGTTGGGGCAGATGCTCGGCCGACTGCAGAAGTACGGATTGAAGGTAAAACCCCAGAAATGCCACCTATTCCGGACGCAGATCAAATATCTGGGGCATACCGTCTGTGCAGAAGGCGTAAGACCGTCCCAGGAAAAGGTCGCCGCGATCCAGGGGTGGCCTACTCCTGAGACGGTAAAAGATGTACGAGCCTTCCTGGGGTTACCCAGGTACTACCGTCGTTTCGTAAAGAATTTTGTGCGTCGAGCCCGAGCCCTGCAAGACCTGCTGAAGGGGGCCCCTGCCGGAGCAAATGGATGGCAGATTCAGTGGTGAGAAGCGCAGGAAGAGGCGTTCCAAGATCTTAAGGCTGCACTCTCTGATGCCCCGGTGTTAGCTTATGCGGATTTCTCGCAGCCGTTCATACTGCACACTGACGGGAGTCTTCACAGGCTAGGAGCTGTATTGTCACAAGTCCAAGACGGCCAGGAGAAAGTGATCGCTTACGGCAGCCATCACTCCACGACTCTGAACGTAATCCTGACAATTACAGCTCTTTTAAGCTCGAGCTCCTCGCGGTAGTGTGGGCCATGACGGAGTGGTTTGCAGAGTACCTGGCAGGCTCTGAGGTGGTAGTACGGACTGACAACAACCCACTGGCCCACCTCGAAAATGCCAAACTAGGGGCCCTGGAGCAATGATGGGTAGCCCGGATGGCCAAATTCAAATACAAGATCATTTACAAAAGAGGAGCGGAGAATTTACATGCTGACGCACTCTCCAGGATCCGGCATACAATTCCAGGGCAAAGTCGGGACGACGAACTGGAAGGAGAAGAGACGCCATTCGCTCTGGCCCCCGACGAACTCACCGCCCTCACCCAAGAACAATCTCACATAGGGCCCGCTAGGGGCATGCTAGAACAGTCCCGGGATAAATGGATCCAGCAGCAGCAGGAAGATGAAGAAATTGGGCCCCTGCGTCAGTGGGTGGCTACGGGCCAACTACCTAATGACATTCAGCGGCAAACTCTAACCCAGGATACCTTATTAATGTTAAGACAATGGGAAAAATTGGTGATCGAAGGAGGACTATTGTACTGGAAAACAGTATCACGGACAACATCAGCAACCACTTGTCAGGTCGTGGTACCGGGAGCCCAACTCAGCGGGCTTGCCCGCGAGGCCCATGAGAAGGGGGCATATTTTGGGGCGCAAAAGACATTGCAGTGGCTGCAGCAAAAGGCCTACCACCCTCGCTTGCAGACCGCCGTGGAAGAAGTTTGCCATGCCTACCGCCTATGTGAACTAGCCAAACCACCTGCGCAGCGGGCTACAGTCCAGACAATTGTTACAACAGCGCCCCTCGAACTCTTGATGGTAGACTATGTGACCATAGCCCGGCATACCAAGAGTATGAACACTGTCTTGTCATGGTGGACCATTTCACCAAGTTCGCCGTGGTGACTCCAACCAGAGATCACACCACAGAATCAGCCGCCTATGCGATTTGCAAAAACTTTATCCAAGTTTCTGGCTGCCCCCAACGGATCCACTCAGATCAAGGCGCGTGCTTTCTGGGAAAAGTCATGGAAGAACTACATCGACTGCATGGCATCGACAAATCCCGAACCACTCCGTATCACCCACAAGGGAATGGGGCTTGCGAGCGATTTAATCGGACATTGATTCAAATGTTGCACACCCTTTTGAGTGACCGTAAGGCCCGCTGGCCCGAATACGTCCCTGAACTGGTATGGGTTTACAACAACCGGGTGCACCGAGTCACCGGGTACACTCCCTACACGCTGCTATTCGGCCGGGAAGGCAAAGGAATTACGGAAGTAGAATTGAATCCGGAAGAGAAACAACCATGGACAGGGGTCTCCTCGTGGGTCCGGAATCATCGGCATCGGTTGCAAACCTTGCACCGAATTGTGCACACCAAACTTCAGGACCTGGAACACCGTGGGGGGCGCTGCCTCAACTCATTGACTTCCGGACCGGAGATCGAGTACTCGTGCGTGATCAGCGCCCTCAGAACAAGTTAGAACCCCGCTGGGAAGAGGAACCCTATCGGGTATTGCGCTGGGTAAGCCCCGATGGGCCAGTGTATGAGATACAATCAGAAAAAGACAAGGACCTCCCTAGTCGTACTGTACATCGCAATATGTTACGACCCTGTAGGTCTGCAAACTCTGCGCGACCTGAGGCCCCTCCCCAGGTCTCAGAACCCCCACCAGCAGTCTGGGACGAAGACGACGAAGAAGAACCCTCGACAGTACAAACGGAAACTTCAGGAGGTGATACTCTGGCGGACCCAGTCGACTCACCAGGCCCGGTCAACCCGCCACTTCCCGCTACCCCAGAAGACTCCACCGCAGTCAGACCACGGCGCTCCAAGCGAACGACAGCTGGAACGCCCCCCGAACGCTACGAACAGGACCAGTTCGTATGGCAAAAGAAACTTTCGCAACGGAAAAACAGCCCAGGCCTCCCTAAGCTCTCGCCCGAGGACTGGCGAGCATAGATGGGGGAGTGTAGGAGGAGCTGTCCCTGCTGTGTGCCCGGGCAGGAACCAAGGGGGCTGTCACCAAGGTTCCTAGGGAGACTGTTTCCAGGGGGACAGAATTAGAGGACGGGACATAGAGAGTTCCAGAGAGGTTGGGGGAGGAGCCACTATAAAAAGGACTGAGTACGCCAGGAGGAGTGAGTCAGCAGAACGGGAGAGGAGGAGGAAGAAAGCCAAGAAGTGCCAGAGAGCCAGAGC
This sequence comes from Dendrobates tinctorius, assembly GCF_039654945.1. Taxonomy (NCBI): domain Eukaryota; kingdom Metazoa; phylum Chordata; class Amphibia; order Anura; family Dendrobatidae; genus Dendrobates; species Dendrobates tinctorius. Next base: position 19,262,997 of record NW_027361826.1, on the reverse strand, counting down.
AAAAGCCAGAGCCAGAGCAGAGCGGGGAGAGCAGCGACCAGAGAGACTGCAGGGAGACTTGTGGCGCCCCTGAGGGTTCATTCGCCACAGAGGTACTGCACCTCCTCCTGAGGTGTGGTGCCCCAACATTCAGGTCAGGTGGAGACACCTGACCGCACTCAAACACCTGCATCCCACACAACATAGTAATGTAGCAAAGCACCCTTTGGTGGCTCCCTGCTTGGAACACGAAGAGTGCTGGGAGGTGGGTGGAGCTTAGTCTGCACCAAAAGATTGGGAAAAGTTTAGGATTTAGTCAGTCTGACGGGGTCAGAAGGAGAGAGAAGATCCCCGGAGAGGGATGGACGAGGGAAGTGCTGCAGCGGACCTCAGTGACCTGGGTCTGCTGGCACAGGAAAGAGACATTGATGGAAAGCCTAACTCTTCATAAGAAAGATAGATTTGAACGGAACGTAAAGAGAAAAGGAGGACTGAGGATTAGAGTTAGAGTAGAACCCTTCCCAAGTTCACAGCGCAAGGCCGGTGTCCGGTCCCCGAGGTTGTATGGATACTAATGGTCCTGCAGCAGATACCAGAGGAATAGAAGTTGTCACCACTTTATTCCCACACAAGACTTGGGGGCACAACAGCGACGTGAGTGAGCCGGGACTTGGTAGCAAGGAGTCCCCGAAGCAGGCTACAGCTGTCTGCCGTACAAGTAGAGTTCATAGGAACATCTGACAGGAGGAACTCCAGTGTAACTCAGTACTGAGAGTGCTTCACTATAGGCGCAAAAGGGAGACATTCAGAAAAGGCACATATGTTGGTGGAGTGTTGGAACGGAGTACTTCATCTTGCCTGGAAGTTAGCTGAGCTCCTGACCCGGAGGACACGGCACGGATGCGGGGACCTGTATGCTCAACAGACTGTGAGTAAAGCTTTGGAACTACATGCCCTGGGGTCCTCCGCTTATTCCTGCGCCAACACCCTCAGCACTGCTACATCTCTGCGCCTGACACTGTACCATCTACGTCTCTCCCCTATCTCTGCACTTACACTGCCCTGGGACTACTGCCCTACCTGTGGAGGGCCACAACATCATTGCTGCACTACACCATCTGTCCCAGAGGATCTGTCTGCAGCGTCGGCTTAACACCTTTCTTGCCGAACACCACAGGTGGCATCACGAATCATTCAATGAACATTTCTGCTATTTACAATGGGCGCCCAGGGCCACGGACCGGGTCATAGCTGCCGTGACAACAACCCCACTCGTGGAGATCTGCGGGCCCGGTACCAAATACCCCACCGCCCTGGGTGAGAGGGCGACCGACCCAGACTTACCACAGGCAAAAGGTGGACGGCACCTAGCCGTCCAGAAGGGAGACGCTGACCGTTCAGCCACGGTCCTAGTGGCCGCCACCACCCACCTCCAGCCCGCGGCCTGTCCGCTACCACCCACGGCCGCCATCGCTCGACTCCAGCCCGTGGCCTGTCTGCTGCCACCTGCAGTTGCCGCCGCCCCACTCCAGTCCGGGGTTGCGGCCTGCCCGCTGCCGCCCGCGGGTACCGTTGCTCCACTCCAGCCCGTGGCTGCGGCCTGTCTGCTGCCACCTGTGGTCGCCGCCGCCCCACTCCCGTCCAGGGTTGCGGTCTGCCCGCTGCCGCCCACGGGTACCGTTGCTTCACTCCAGCCCGTGGCTGCGGCCTGTCCGCTGCCACCCGCGGGCCCCGTCGCTGCACTCCAGCCCGCGGCCCGTCCATGGCCTGTGACTGTGGTCTACATCTCCCAGTCCCCGAGCTACACCATATTGCCTCCGACGGGAGGTGCTAAGCGGAGGAACCCCCCCAGGGGCCTGTTGTGCCCCCACCGTGCCTGGGTGTAGGAACACCCGAAGACTTCTCCTTGCCGGCTGGGCCCAGTGGCTGCAACATCAGAGCATCGCCGAGCAGCACTCCGCTGGATGTCAGAAAGATAAGTGACACATTGGCACTAGAGACCGGCCTTTGCCGGGGTAGTCGTGTTAGCATTAACAGTGTATTTTTGTGATAGGTCCCTGCGAGGACAATTATTGTTATCTTGTTACTTGGTTGCTCAAGACAGCCCTAGAGGTATCTATAGATATAAAAGTTACACCTTAAAGCTCAAACCGTCTCACGCCTCGTCACTGCATCCCCCGTACCTGCGAGTACTACAGATTCATTCCACTTAAAGGAATTTGGGTATTGGCTTTTAATGATACATAAAGTAGTTTTTCTCGGTGTCCTAAAATGCACCTTCCATGGCTGAGCAGCAATGTCTGACTCCATCTACAGGAGAGGGATTGTGCTTAGTCACTCTGCTGCATAAAGTGCCACCAATAGTTGCAATACAAATATATTCAAGTGCGCAATGAGCAGATAAACAAGAGCCTTGTTGCCACCCGGGAGCCACTTATAAGGTTACATTCTTATCAATTCCCTTATATAATGGCTTCTATTACATTTGCAGACTGTATTAGCAAATGCACAAATTATCTTCAAACTGGGTTGTCCACATCATACTAGTTATGCTTCAAAGAAGACTTGTTACCAGGTAAAAAGAGGCCAATTTGTGTTCTTATTTCGTTCTCCCTGCTCTCCTGTGTATTCCTTTTTTTTCCCTCTAAATTCGCCATACGGTTCCAAAGATATGGGACGTTTTATTTAGATTCCACTTTTTAGGGTAGTTACCAAGGAGTGAGGTGGTCACAGAGTACATATGCAAAGCGGTCTAAATACATTCCCCAAAGGACCCTGTAAGCACCACCTCATTAAGACTAGAAAAATTAGCACTAAATAAAAAAATACTTATCTCTGAAACCATATGGCTGATTTAAAAAAAAGAAAAAAATTGGAAAAATTGGCCTCTTTTTACCTGGTGACAGGTCCTCTTTAAAGGGAATCTGTCACCCCATTTTTGTCCTATAAGCTGCGGCCACAGCCATCAGGGGCTTATCTACAGCATTCTGTAATGCTGTAGATAAGCCCCCGATGTAACCTGAAAGAGAAGAAAAAAGAGTTGGATTATACTCACCCTGGTGTCGCGGTCCGGTCCGGCGCCTCCCATCTTCATATGATGATGTCCTCCTCCTTGCTTCTCCCTTGGCTCCTGCGCAGGCGTACTTTATCTGCCCTGTTGAGGGCAGAGTAAAGTACTGCAGTGCGCAGGCGTGGTACCTCTCTGACCTTTCCCGGTGCCTGCGCACTGCAGTACTTTACTCTGCCCTCAACAGGGCAGATATAGTACGCCTGCGCAGGAGCCAAGGGAGAAGCAAGGAGGAGGTCATCATCGTATGAAGATGGGAGGCGCTGAACCGGCCCGCGACACCCACCGCACCGACTCTGCCCCCAGGTGAGTATAATATAACTCGCTTTTCTTATTTTTCAGGCTACATCGGAGGCTTGTCTACAGCATTACAGAATGCTGTAGATAAGCCCCTGATGGCGGTGGCCGCAGCTTATAGGGCTAAAATGGGGTGACAGATTCTCTTTTAATGACCATATTTGCCATGATCAGGAATCAGAGCATTTTACTTTAGCCCAAAACTTTTAGAAATTTTCAAACATCATCAAACATAGGGCTCCGTCAGTTCTTGTTAAGATTCTGCACACTAATGAGGTCTGAAGCATCGCATTCAGATAATGAAATCAGCCCGCTGTCATCACTATCTGTGGCGCAGTGCATTAGCCGTGCGCAAACAACGGATGGTAATAGGCAGAGAGGATGGTCTACGTGAGTGCAGCGAAATGTTATTAATGTCAGGTTAAATTCAGAGATTGGAAAAAACAAGGCTGGAAAACCTTGAAGCACAAAAGCAATTTTTTTGTAATTTATTTTTTATTTTCTAGAAGGATTAGGAATTTTTATCTTATTCAAGCAAATGAGAAAAAGCTGATTGCACGCCTAAAGTGGTTTACACAACTCCACTTATGGCATCAAACTACCACCGATCGGTAAATATTTACAGACTGGTGGACGTTTAATATCCCATTTATACAAGCAGACAGCTGTTAAACTAAACATGTCATCTCCGATTTTGCTATGGACCCACAGCTTAATCTGCAGGTTAACAGCGTTACGAAGATTCCTGGGAGAAAAAAAACTTTATTTCTTCGAGGAGCTGCCGGCTCTCAGTCATGCAGGCGTGCCTGGAGCAACAATAGTCACCGTTCAAAACACTGAGAGCTTCAGCTGTAAGCTTGTTCCGGTACTGACTGACAGCCGTCTCTTTCGATTTACTGCTGAGCCAGCTATCAGTCAGTACCTGGGCTCCTTCTTCTGTTACTCTTGTGTGAGCTATAATGACACCCTGCTCTGCTCTCACTGCAGAGCAATTATAGGTTGGGCCCAACAGGCATAAGTGTGATACTGACACTTTAAGTGCTCAACTCCGGGAAGGCAGCATAGGAAGGGGCAGTACAGCAGAGGAGAGGAACTGATAGAAGGGTTTGTAATGTGACACACCAAAGCTCAGCTGTGTTGTCCCTCCCACTACAGGGGCCTTATCTGAAAAGTGTTAGTTATGTGTAATTTTTAATCATGCAGGAGGTTAGACCAGGAGATTAGAGCTGTCTGTCAATATACATCTTACACACTAAGAAACCTGCTTTGAGATATTGTGTTATGTGTTATTTCTCCAGTATGTTGCTGCTTGCTTATGATTGGTCAGCATCATACAGAGAGAGAAAGTACATGCCCGAAGTGAAATCTGTATGCTAACACCCACATGGACTTAAAATAAGTTAACTCATCAAATAACAAATACTGCGATTGCTAATATCTCAGCAATGGAGAGGCAAAACTTAAGAAACAAAACAAAGAAACTAACAAAAAAAGTTTTCTTGCGCTCTTGCAACCACTAATGCATCATGTGTCCAGTTCAACATAACACATTGGGTGAATAAGCTATAATAAATCATTCAGTGTGTATAGGCACCATTGTTCAATGATCTTTTGTGTAGCCCAAAAGATTATTTCACCCAGTGAACAAGCATTTTGCTCTTCCATGTGGTAATCGGCCGCATGTTTAAACTGCATCACTGTTATGAAATGAACTTTAGGAATGCTTGTACATAATAAACATGCAGTGTAAATGGACATTAGGGCTCTATTCACACACAGTGGCATGTAAAAGTTTGGGCACCCCTGGTCAAAATTACTGTTATTGTAAACAGTTAAGCAAGTTGAAGATGGAATGATCTCTAAAACGCCTAAAGTTAAAGATGACACATTTCCTTTGTATTTTAGGCAAAAAAGAAATATATTTTCATGTTTTACATTTTAAAAATTACAAAAAGGAAAATGGGCCTATGCAAAAGTTTGGACACTCTGCACTGTTAGTGTCATGGTTTGAACAGGGTTCTTGCCCTGCACTCACAGGGTTGTGTTCGTGGCCTCTTTATGGATCTGGGAGGGGTATTTATACTCACTCTTTACCAGGTTTCTCTGTCAGCTATACTGTTGTTCTGGTGTGTCTGACCCCTGGTGTGCATGTATTCTGCATTGCTTGTTTGCTTCCCGTGTATGACCCGTTCCGTTCCCTCACTCTGTACTCCGTTTCTCGTTTTGGCACTATTGTCTTTTCCGGTTCTGACCTCCTGGCTTGGCTATCGTTACTCCATTACAGTTTGTCCCTATTGTACCGTCTATTGCCCGTTCTGGTTTTCTGATCTATTGCTACGTCCTGACTATCCATTCTGTCTAACCCTTTGGTACTGTATTGCTATCTCGTGCTTTGACCCGGCTTGATCAGGTTTCTGTCTCTGTCTATGCCCCTTGGTTACATTGTCCAGTAGTTACCTTTCTAGGAGTTTTTCTGCAGCTCCTGGCTCTGTGGCGCTGAGGCCACGCCCCCAGCAGTCACATGCTTCAGGTCCTGTGAGATTGGAGCATGCATTGTCACCACTGAGACCCCGCTCCGCAGGTATCTTTGTGCACAGTCTTTGTACTCAGGACACGCGCACTGGCTCAGTGAGCAAGTGCAGTGCGGTGTTCCTGACACTTAGTACTTGTAGCATCCCCTTTTGAAAGTATCACAGCCAGTAAATGCTTTTTGTAGCCAGACAACAGTCTTTCAATTCTTGTTTGAGGAATTTTCATCCATTCTTCAATGGAAAATTCTTCCAGTTCTGTGAGATTCCTAGGTCGTTTTGAATGCACTGCTATTTTGATGTCTAGCCACAGATTTTCAATGATGTTCAGATCAAGGGACTGTGAGGGCCATTGTAAAACCTTCAGCTTGCGCCTTCTGAAGTAGTCTATTGTGGATTTTGACGTGTGTTTAGGATCATTATCTGTTGTGAGTTCATTTTCCCCTTCACCATTGAGGTCTGATGAACTCCCTCTTCTGGTGAAGGAAGGTAGTGAGGCTGATTACCAAGCACCTGAGCTGGATGATGATGACTGGGTGACGGGAATTGCTGACTGGATATAAGGCAGCCGACGCCCTTCTGCCTTGCTGGTGATCTCTCTGAGGGATTCTAGGAGACCAGTCTGATTTCTGCTCCTCAAAAGCTAAGTTTTCTGCTCTGCTTTTTGCATTTGTGTTTTGGTTTTGTTTTGCCTTGTTTTTCTGTATTTCTGCCATTCCCTGCTGGGGTGAGCTGAATTCCTTTTTGCTCTGTCTTCAGAAAATACCTGAGTACTGATATAGTCTTTTTGAAGCCTAGCGTCTTCAGGGCTTTTTACCCTATCAGCCTGTTGGCCCTTGTTTTGATAGGGTTTTGGCGGATTGCAGACAGTAGCTTTTCTATCCTGTCCTATTTAGTTAGCTTGGGCCCCATCATTTGCTCAGCCTATCTTTCTATCTGTGTGAGTGTTTTTTCATCTTGCTTCACCGTCATTATATGTTGGGGGCTGCCTATTGCTTTGGGGTCTGCTCTGGGGCAGTTTAGATTTCCCTTCCTATCTTTAGGCTATTTAGTTCTCCGGCTGTGATCAAGGGGTCTAGGGCACCGTAGGAACCCCCCACGGCTACTGCTAGTTGTTGTTGATAGGTTCAGGGGTCTGCAATCCGATAGCTGCCAACTTCTCTGGTTTTCTGGACTTAGCTAGTATTTCTGTTTTTGCCTCCTACGGTGACTCATTCATAACAATTATCTATTCATAGATGACATCTTTTCAACTTCAGCTTTCTTACAGATGATGTTATGTTTTCATCAAGAATTTATTGAAATTTCATTGAATCTATTCTTCCCTCTACACATTAAATGTTTCCTGTGCCATTGGCTGCAACACAACCCCAAAGCATGGTTGATCCACCCCCATGCTTAATAGCTGGCGAGATGTTCTTTTCCTGAAATTCTGTGCCTTTTTCCAACACACACACCTTTGATCATTGTGGCCAAACACTTCTATTTTAACCCCTTTGGTCCACAAGACTTGTTTCCAAAATGCATCAGGCTTGTTTAGATGTTCTTCTGCATATTTCTGACAATGAATTTCATGGTGAGGATGCAGGAAGGGTTTTCTTCTGATGACTCTTACATAAAGGCCATATTTGTGCAGGTGTCTCTGAACAGTAGAAAAATGTACCTCAACTCCAGAATCTGCTAAATCATTCTGAAGGTCTTTTGCAGTCAAGCGGACATTCTGACTTGCCTTTCTAGCAATCCTACGAGCAGCCCTAACTGAAATATTTCTTGTTTTTTCAGACCTTATCTTGACCTCCACTGTCCCTGTTTACTGCAATTTCTTAATTACATTTCAAATTGAGGAAAGGGCAACTTGAAAATGCTTTGCTATCTTCTTATAGTCTTTTCCTAATTTTTGGGCCTCCACCATTTTGATTTTCAGAGTGCTAGGTGGGTGCTAAGAAGAAACCACTGCTGCTGTTTTTTGACGCAAGGTTAGAGGAAGCTGGGTTTTTATAAAGCTGGGAAGTTTGCATCACCTGACCTTTCTTAACGATGATAGTGAACAAGCTGTAATCCTAACAGGCTAATTAAGGTCTGAAACCCTGGTCAAGGTTATCTGAGCACACAAACCTCTAAACTTTTGCATCAACCTATTTTCCTTTTTGTCATTTTTAAAATGTAAAAAATTACAATAAATATTACCTCATGACGAAGGTTTACACCAAAATGTGGGTCGGGGTGGGTGCCACACGTGTTCACTCTACCACATAGATATTATGTATGATATTTACTTATATGCCGCCTTTATCTATTGTTCAGACTTTGATGCATCTATTATCAGTATATATTTTAGGCATTCAACCCTCTACATTTATGACTGCTACTCATGGAAACTATGACATGCTTAATACTGATGGGTTGGAACTTCCTTCAGTGAAGATCTTCCACCATTGCTATATACCGTATATACTTGAATATAAGCCGAGATTTTCAGCCCATTTTTTGGGGCTGAAAGTCCCCCCCTCTCAGCTTATATTCGAGTCAAATACACCAGGGGGTCGGAGGGGGAGGGGGGGCGGGGGTGTCAGGTCATACTTACCCGTCCTGGCGCTGTCTCTGCAGCCCCCAGCTTCTCCGCGATTTCCCTTCCTTCCTTCAGTGGTTACATGGTACCGCTCATTAAACTCATGAATATGCGCATATTCATGAGTTTAATGAGCGGTACCACGTGACCGCTGAAGGCAGGAAGGGAGATCACGGAGAAGCTGGGGGCTGCAGAGACCGTGCCAGGACGGGTAAGTATAGCGATATTCACCTGTCTGATGTCCATCGCTGCTTGCTGCTGTCTGGCACGTCATCTGTCAGTGACGTTCAGACAGCAGAGGGCGCGGTAATGTGGTTAGTGCGCGCCACGTCCCCTGCAGTCTGAACGTCACTGACAGATGACGTGCCAGACAGCAGCAAGCAGCGATGGACACAGGACAGGTGAATATCTCAGGTGCCAGCAGTGACACCGGCAACTGGCCCCCAGCGACGGAGAGGTGAGTATGTCTTTTTTTATTTTTAAATGCAGCAGCGGCAGCACATGGGGGCATAATCTATGGAGCATCTTATGGGGGCAGCACATAGGGGCATAATCTATGGAACATCTTATGGGGCAGCACATAGGGGCATAATCTATGGAGCATCTTATGGAAGCAGCATATAGGGGCATAACCTATGGAGCATCTTATGGGGACAGCATATGGGGGAAAAATCTATGGAGCATCTTATGGGGGCAGCATATGGGGGAATAATCTATGGAGCATCTTATGGGAGCAGCATATGGGGCATAATCTATTGAGCATCTTAAGGGGGCAGCATATGGGAGCATAATCTATGGAGCATCTTATGGGGGCACAATCTATGGAACATCTTATGGGGCCATAACCTTTATGGAGCAGCATATGGGGCATATTATTCTATAGAGCATCTTATGGGGCCATTATTAACCTTTGTGCAGCATTATATGGGGTGTATTTTGTATGGAGCATCTTATGGGGCCCATCATGAACCGTATGGAGCATTATGTGGGGCTCCTGATTCAATATGGATATTCAAAAACATTTAACCTACTGATGTCTCAATTAATTTTACTTTTATTGGTATCTATTTTTATTTTTTAAATTCACCAGTAGCTGCTGCATTTTCCACCCTAGGCTTCTACTCGTCAATAAGTTTTCCCAGTTTTTTGTGGCAAAATTAGGGGGGTCGGCTTATACTCGGGTCGGTACAGTACTTAATACTCTGATAGTTACTTCCCCTTTTATCTCGTTTTTTTATTCACCTACGATGCTGTATTTATATACATTTTGTCTATACTTATGTATTACGCCTTCGCCTTGCCTTTGTGGGCAGCTAGTCTTTGGATATATTTTCTTACCTGTTGTGTTGTGTCCAGTGATTATCAGGTTGCATAGGTGCTTTTTAGATATGAGTATTTTTTTGTGACGTGTGTGCAAGGTGCACATGTCTCTACAGTGCCATCATTTTTCTAAACCATGTATTCAATAAAAGTTTTCTTAACTTAGTAATTTTGGTTTGGGTTTCTTTTTTGACATCTGTATCCTTCAGGATGGTCATTTTCCAAAATAGTCTGGCAGATATATGTGTTTGGTATATATTTTGGGAATTTGTCCTTACTTTGACTCAATCCACCAACATATATTATATTGCCTTATTCAAGTATATTTTCATTTTCCATAAAATACAAAGGAAATGTGTCATCTGTAACTTTAGTCCTTTTAGAGATCATTTAATCTTCAACTTGCTTAACTGTTCACAATAAGGCTATGTGCCCAAGATAGCGTTTTTAAACGCTCAGGAAACGGGTCTCCTTCCCAGAAAACGCTCTTTTTTTGCCGCGATTGTTGCACGTTTTTTGCGCAAAAAACGTGCGTTTTTGATGCGTTTTTTTCTGCGCGTCTTTTGTACTAAAGGAAATAGCCAAAAACGCGGATGTAAGCGGAAATTAATGAACATGCTGCGTTTTTTACCGCTAAGCGTTTCCTTAGCGGTAAAAAACGCATCCATTGGCACAAAAAGGCCAAAATGCATTAAAATGAATGGGATGCTTCTTTTAAGCGTTTTTGATGCGGTTTGACACAAAAAAACGCATCTAAAATGCTTAAAAAAAAACGCAATGTGGGCACACAGCCTAACAGTAAGGCTATGTGCCCACATAGCGTTTTTCAAGCGTTTTTTTCCTGAGCAAAAATGCATGCCCTTGCCAGGGAAAACGCATGCACTTTTTGACACGCGTTTTTGACACGATTGTCAAGTGTTTTGACATGGTTTTCCTATGCGTTTTTGCAATTACAGTGTATGTATGTGTGGCGCCCCTGAGGCTCAGTCGCCACAGAGGTACTGCACCTTCTCCTAAGGTGTGGTGCCCCACCATCCAGGTAAGGTGTGAACTCCTGACCACGCTCCAACACTCACGCCCCACACAACAGGGTAGTTCAGCAAAGCCACATTGCGGCTCTTGCTTAGAGTGTAGCAGAGCACCTTTGGTGGCTCCCTGCTTGGAACATGAAACGTGCTGGGAGGTGGGTGGAATTAGAATACATAAAAGATTGGGAAGATTTAGGATTTAGGTGAGTCGTCGGGCAGTCAGTCGGTCAGTCACTCAGAGAAGAGTGAGGAAAGGAGATCCCTGAGAGAGGGATGGAGGAAGGAGTGCTGCAGCAGACCTGAGAGACCCGGGTCTGCTGGCACGGGAAAGGAAAGAAGGAGACAGAAACTGAACTGAAGCCTGAGCTTCCATAGGAAAGAAAGACAAGTACGGAACGTAGGAGAATAAGAGAACACAGAGAAGGTGGGTTAGGAGAGAACCCTGCCTAGAAGTTCTAAGCGCAAGGCCGGGGCCCGGTCCCCGAGGTTGTATGGACACTAATGGTTCTGCAGCAGACACCGGTGGAGTAGTGGCCTGTAAATGCACTACTCCCATCTAAGACTTGGGGGCACAACAGCAACACGGATAGAGAGACGGGACTCAGGAGTAAGGAGTGTTGCCCTGTTTTGTTGGCAGCCTTTCCATTGAACTGCAGAGATCATCTGAATGGTCCAGAACTGCCATTGTAAATAGTTGCACCTCTTTAGGTGCCCACTCTTGGTTTTACATAGGACACTTTTCGAAGATAAGTTCTACCTCATCAAAGGACAGTGCAAGAGATCCCGGCTGGGAGCAGTGTTCACACTTACAAGAATTATTGAATGTTTTAATGTGAAGTATTTGATAATGTGTATTATGATAGCTTTTATATAGAATGTTTTAATGAAGAGACAAGAGATTTGAATAAAGAATTGAAAATGTAGATGATGAATCAGGCACTATGGTTGTCGCTCAGAGTTCAACGTTCAAGAATGAGTGCCTCTCATCTTGGGAAGTTTAGTGTAAGAAATGTTTATTCAGCATTACAAAAATTTTGCATGTTCCTGTCTTGTCAACTTTGTTTGCCTTACAGCCCGCGGACGTGCTGTGTTTAACGGGGGGGTATGTGGCGCCCCTGAGGCTCAGTTGCCACAGAGGAACTGCACCTACGCCTAAGGTGTGGTGCCCCACCATCCAGGTAAGGTGGGAACTCCTGACCACACTCCAACACTCGCACCCCACACAATAGAGTAGTTCAGCAAAACCACATTTCGGCTCCTTGCTTAGAGAGAGGCAGAGCACCTTTGGTGGTTCCCTGCTTGGAACACTAAATGTGCTGGGAGGTGGGTGGAGTTGATGATACATAAAAGAGTGGGAAGGTTTAGGATTACAGGTCAGTCAGTAGGTCAGTCTGACAGGAGGTCAGTGAGGAAGGAAGCCACTCAGAGAGGAGTGGGGATCCCTGGAAGAGGGATGGAGGAAGGCGTGCTGCAGCAGGCCTGAGTGACCTGGGTCTGCTGGCATGGGAAAGGAAAGAAGGAGAATGACGTAGAGCTGAAACCTGAACTTCCATAAGAAAGAGAGATTAGTACGGAACGAATGAGAAAGGGAACAGAGAGGACGTGGGTTAGGAGAGAACCCTGCCTAGAAGTTCTAAGCGCAAGGCCGGGGCCCAGTCCCCGAGGTTGTATGGACACTAATGGTTCTGCAGCAGACACCGGTGGAGTAGTGGGCTGTAAATGCACTACTCCCATCTAAGACTTGGGGGCACAACAGCAACATGGATAGAGAGCCGGGACTCAGGAGTAAGGAGTCCCCGAAGCAGGCTACAGCTGTCTGCCATACAAGTAGAGTTCTTGGAAACATCTGATAGCAGGAGCTCTAGTGTAACTCAGTACTAGGAGATCTTCACACTTAAAGGCGCTATAGAGGAGACGTTCAGAAAAGGCACATAAGTTGGCGGAGTGTTGGAAGGGAGCATTCCATCTTTCCTGGAGGTTGACTGGGTCCCTCACCCGGAGGACACGGTACGGAAGCGGGCACTACAGACTGTGAGTAAAGCTTTGGAACTACATGCCCTGGTGTCCTCCATTCCTTCCTGCGTCCGCCAGCCTGGCACTGCTACATCCCCTGCGCCGGACCCTACACCATCTAAGTGTCCCTTCACCTACACTGCCCTGGGACAACAGCCCTGCCTGTGGAGGGCTATACCATCATTGCTGCACCACACCATCTGTCCCAGAGGACCTGTCTGCAGCGTCGGCCTAACACCACACTTGCCGAGCACCCCAGGTGGCGTTCATCTAATTGCATTCCCCGCCATTACTTGGGTGCCCAGGGCCACGGACCGGGTCACCGCTGCTGTGACACATCCCGCTGACATCGGCCCGGTACCGAGTAACCCACAACCCTGGGAGGGAGAGCCACTTGCCTGGAGGTTGGCTGAGTCCCTGACCCGGAGGACATGGCACGGAGGCAGGCACCTGTGTGTGTACTACAGACTGTGAGTAAAGCTTTGGAACTACAAGCCCTGGTGTCCTCCATTGATTCTTGCGCCAACACACTCAGCACTGCTACATCTGGGTACCAGCTCCTACACCACCTGCGCCTCTCCTCTTCCCCTATATCTACACTGCCCTGGGGCTACAGCTTCACCTGTGGGGAGCTTCACCATCTTGGCTGCAACCCATCACCAGCCCCAGAGGATCTGCAAGCAGTGTTGGCCTAACATCTCACTTGCCGAACACCACAGGTGGCGTCACAAACTATTCCACCATACACAATTTCCCCATTACTTGGGCGCCCAGGGCCACGGTCCGGGTCACTGCTGCTGTGACACATCCCACTGATACCGGCCCGGTACCGGGTACCCCACAGCCCTGGGAGGGCAACCGAACTTGGCGTCACGAACAGGATGACGAGACCCGATGCCATCGGGTTCTGTGCACCTAAGATTTATTGGACTTAAAACTTTTGAGAATGTGCAGAAGACGCAATTTAATAGACTGTGAAATGAACATTAAAAATGGCCGCTGGCGCGGAGAAGAAGGGCGTGACGATATGGGAGGTCCTAGGAAAAGACCGTGAACAGTCTTGGGCCTCCCCTGTCTGCATTACTATGTGACAGCAACATGGTCCACCCCCCGAGGGGTTCGTATACGGCTTGGTATGGAGGCGCTGGAAGAAGACGCCGCCCCAAGAAGGAGGGGCAGAAGCCAGTGGCGGGAAAGGGGCCGAGGCAGGAAGAAGAACGCCAGAACGCCATTTTGGAAGAAGACGGGAGGAGGCCTGCAGAGCGCAGGGAGGTTAAGCTGAGTCTCCCTGGCGCCATGGCTGAAGGCTCCAACTCAGTATCGGAGATGAACCGCTGTCAGCTGGAGGAGGAGATTGCCCGGCTGACCCATTGTTTGCAACTGAGGCAGGAGGCCTTGTGGAGGCTGAACAGGCAGCATGCCCGGGAGGGGCCTACACCTGCGGTAACTGCCGCTGCTGCACCAGAGCTTCCCCAGGCAGATTCCACGGAGCCTGCCGTCGCCATCACGCCGCCGGCAGCATCCGGAGCCCCCTCGCTGCTGCCACCGGAGGAATTGTATGAGGCCCCGGGAGCTGAAACAGAGGAAGAGAAGCCCCCGCCCGGACCTGACGCGGCTGCGCAGGTCCCTATAGAGACCCCCGCGGACCCGGAGCCGCCGTTAGTTCCACTGCCGTCCCCGGTGATGCACTGAGCGGCGTCCACTGCCACCATGCCTGCACCGGAGCAGAAACCACACCGCCAGGAGGCCCCAGGTATGTCTGATGTCCCTGCACCTGGGAAGGCCCTGGGGTGTACCGCGGTCATAGCGGCTGGCCAGGTCGTGCTAGATCTGGTCTGGGACCGGAATGCCTGTCCCCGGGGGGAAATGCCAGAACCCCTGATGGTGGCACCGCGGTACCGGACCAGCCTGGAACGGTCCCGGGAGGAACGGGAGGATGAGGAGAACTGGGCTAGTTGTCAAGCTACCATCCGGCAACTAGCAGCTGAACACCGGGAGAGGGAGCAGCGCCGACTAGCGGTACTAGGCCCAGATTTGGACCGGAAGGAGCAGACCTGTGCCGGTCATTATGGTCCTAGAGATGCGGCAGGTGGGGCCACTTTCTGAATGTGAACCATGAGAGGGGGTTCGGCTTCATTCATGACCCTAGCCGGATCTCTGACCTGTTCTTCAACCGGAGGGATTTGGAACCTCATTTGAGAAAGGGGTACCCTGCCAGGAACCTGAGCCCGGGAGATCGTGTGACTTTCACCAGACATGAAGGATTGAGAGGCTGGTACGAAATGAACATTAGGCGAGTCCCGGGGGATCTCATCCAGACCTGCAGGCAGGAACCATCTACTGCCCCCTTGTGCCAAGGTGTACCAAAGGTACATAAGACCTCAAGCTTCACCCCACTGGAGGAAGAATACCTGAAGACTGCACACGCGTTTCTTTTATCTGGTAGCAGTTCCCAGTCATCAGCTTCCAGAACCCCAGGAGGGAACAACAACCATTAAGTAAATCTCGTTGCCCAGGAGGGTATTTGCACCGTTGTGCCTTTTTTTTCTAATTTTGTTCATCACGTTTTTCTGTTCGCACTTTTGCTGCCCAGTTTGATTGGCAGCGTTTCTTCATTTGGAACTGTGGAGATCATGGACGCTGAATGATCCAGAACTGTGTTTGTAAATAGTTGCACCTCTTTAGGTGCTCTCTCTTGGTTTTACATAGACACTTTGCGAAGATAATGTCTACCTCATGTGGAGCGTGACTCCAATTAAAGGACACTGCAAGAGATCCCGGCTGGGAGCGGTGTCCAGCATTTACAAGAATTATTGAAAGTTTTAATGTGAAGTATTTGCTGATGTGTTTTATGATAACTGTTATATAAGATGTAGGAATGCTTTAATAAAGAGATGAGAGATTTGAATAAAGAATGAGGAATTGGAAAATGTAGATGTGAACCAAGTATATAGAAAAGTAGAAAGTGTGAAAAAGGAAAGATGATGAAGAAATGTCTTCATGAAGAATACTGACATGCTAGTGAGTGATAGATAATAGCACTTTGAATTTATTGAGAATTGCACTTTTGAATTAAGACTTTAGATAGTTAATTAAGACTTGTTTGCAACATTCAAGAATGAGTACCTCCCACATTAGGAAGTTTAGTATAAGAAATGTTTATTCAGCATTACAAAAATTTGTATGTTTCTGTGTTGTCAACTTTGTCTTGCAGCCCGTGGACGTGCTGTGTTTAACGGGGCGTATGTGGTGCTCCTGAGGCTCAGTCGCCACAGAGGTACTGCACCTTCTCCTAAGGTGTGGTGCCCCACCATCCAGGTAAGGTGGGAACTCCTGACCACGCTCCAACACTCACACCCCACACAACAGGGTAGTTCAACAAAGCCACATTGCGGCTCTTGCTTAGAGTGTAGCTGAGCACCTTTGGTGGCTCCCTGCTTGGAACATGAAACGTGCTGGGAGGTGGGTGGAGTTAGAATACATAAAAGAGTGGGAAGATTTAGGATTTAGGTGAGTCGTCAGGCAGTCAGTCGGTCAGTCACTCAGAGAGGAGTGAGGAAAGGAGATCCCTGAGAGGGATGGAGGAAGGAGTGCTGCAGCAGACCTGAGTGACCCAGGTCTGCTGGCACGGGAAAGGAAAGAAGGAGACAGACACTGAACTGAAGCCTGAGCTTCCATAGGAAAGAAAGACAAGTACGGAACGTAGGGGAATAAGAGAACACAGAGGACGTGGGTTAGGAGAGAACCCTGCCTAGAAGTTCTAAGCGCAAGGCTGGGGCCCGGTCCCCGAGGTTGTATGGACACTAATGGTTCTGCAGCAGACACCGGTGGAGTAGTGGGCTGTAAATGCACTACTCCCATCTAAGACTTGGGGGCACAACAGCAACACAGATAGAGAGCTGGGACTCAGGAGTAAGGAGACCCCGAAGCAGGCTACAGCTGTCTGCCGTACAAGTAGAGTTCTTGGGAACATCAGTTAGGAGGAACTCCAGTGTAACTCAGTACTAGGAGATCTTCACACTAAAAGGCGCTATAAGAGGAGACGTTCAGAGAGGCACATGTTGGCGGAGCGTTGGAAGGGAGCTTTCCATCTTGCCTGGAGGTTGGCTGAGTCCCTGACCCAGAGGACATGACACAGAGGTAGGCACCTGTGTGGGTACTACAGACTGTGAGTAAAGCTTTGGAACTACAAGCCCTGGTGTCCTCCATTGATTCTTGCGCCAACACACTCAGCACCGCTACATCTGGGTACCAGCTTCTACACCTCCTGCGCCTCTCCTCTTCCCCTACATCTACACTGCCCTGCGGCTACAGCTCCACCTGTGGGGAGCTTCACCATCTTGGCTGCAACCCACCACCAGCCCCAGAGGATCTGCAAGCAGCGTCGGCCTAACATCTCACTTGCCGAACACCACAGGTGGCGTCACGAACTATTCCACCATACACAATTTCCCCATTACTTGGGAGCCCAGGGCCACGGTCCGGGTCACTGCTGCTGTGACACATCCCACTGATACCGGCCCGGTACCGAGTACCCCACAGCCCTGGGAGGGCGACCCATATGTGGAATCGCATGCGATTCCGCACAATTAATGAACATGCTACGTTTTTTTCCGTTAAGCGTTTCCGCAGCGAAAAGAAACTCACCATTAGCACAATATGTGCGTTTTCCATTCTATTACATTAGATGCTTTTCTTAAGCGTTTCCGCAGCAGAAACGCTTGTCTAAAAGCGCTGCGGAAACGCTTAAAAAACGCAACATGGGCACACAGCCTGATTTTTACAAGGGGTGCCCAAACTTTTACATGCCACTGTATAGGCTTTTTAATTAAATTGTTCTGCTCCTACAGAGAAGAGAAACAGAATTTGCACAAGTGCCGGATCCGACATATGATGGACACCATCTGTAACCAACCTGCTACATTAACTATGTGATCGGTTAGGTTTCTGCCATAATTTTCTGTCCTTTTGCTGGATCCATGCTACTTTTTTCTTATTTTTGTGATGGACTCTCTATTGCAGCAAAATGACTCATTCAGATGTCCATTTTTTTTTGTATGAATGCTACCTTTGTTTTTCATGGATCGCACTTGTACCTATGAGGGCAGGTGCAGACGAAGTATTATTGGTCCGAGTGCGATCCAACAAAACATCTGGAGACTTTCTGGGGAAAAATTTGCAGCATGCCCGTGTTTGATCCAATATTCAGATCACGCTTGGTCATGCAAGTCAACAAGTGGAAAACATCAGATTGCACTCTGATAACATCTTAGTGCAGTCCAATTTTCATGCACAGACAAAATGGAGAAGATGAAAGAAAAAAACTGACTAAAATTATTGGATCACCAATGCATGTCAATGGGTCAGTGAACAAATTGGATAGGATGTGGATGCTATCCGTGGCTAGGAGAAGCTTGCCACTGATGGTTCAAACAAACACACAGACCTTAAATGAGTAAAAATTGGTGTAGCACATTCATTAAAATTGGTCCATTTTTTAGGGTGAAAAACAAACGCATGGGAATGAAATATAACTCCTACTGTTTTTCACCTTCTTTCTTTTCTATAATCCTATATTTGATGGAAAGTTACTTTGTTTTCTCCTGTCCTTTTATATTCTCCTAGCATTGTGCTATCTTTGTTCTCCAAAAGAGCCTGATGTGGGAGCAGGGTAGCTCTGGACCATGAGGGATGGGGACTGAAGTGTGTATTATGCATTTTATTATAAGTTCTAAGTGGTGTCAGTAAAGGTGCAGGTCTCTTCCTTGTCTGTACCTGCCAATCATCTAGAGAGGTGAGGGGAGAAGCTGGCTAGCGGGTGGTGAAGAACTGGTTACTCCTCTCTGAAACACCATGCTTGACTTTGATTTATGTTTGGGTAGCATGAATCATGTGACAGGATCCCCTTAGCCCAACCACATTCTGTACATACTATTCACCTGCTGTCTGTTGCAACTATGTTGTTTTGTGACTTCAGAATTTCAACATTTGTACCCAGCAGAAAAGGCTCAGTGACATTGTACACAAGAGCTTTGTATATAGTGTAAGTGTACAGGTAATACAGTGATCACCGGTGACATTATACACAGGAGCTCTGTAAATAGTGTCAGTGTACAGGTAATACAGTGATCACCGGTGACATTATACACAGGAGCTCTGTATATAGTTTCAGTGTACAGGTAATACAGTGATCACCAGTGTCATTATACCCAAGAGCTTTGTATATAGTGCAAGTGTACAGGTAATACAGTGATCACCGGTGACATTATACACAGGAGCTCTGTATATAGTGTCAGTGTACAGGTAATACAGTGATCTCCGGTGACATTATACACAGGAGCTCTGTATATAGTGTCAGTGTACAGGTAATACAGTGATCACCAGTGTCATTATACTCAAGAGCTTTGTATATAGTGCAAGTGTACAGGTAATACAGTGATCACCGGTGACATTATACACAGGAGCTCTGTATATAGTGTCAGTGTACAGGTAATACAGTGATCACCAGTGTCATTATACCCAAGAGCTTTGTATATAGTGCAAGTGTACAGGTAATACAGTGATCACCGGTGACATTATACACAGGAGCTCTGTATATAGTTTCAGTGTACAGGTAATACAGTGATCACCAGTGTCATTATACCCAAGAGCTTTGTATATAGTGCAAGTGTACAGGCAATACAGTGATCACCGGTGACATTATACACAGGAGCTCTGTATATAGTGTCAGTGTACAGGTAATACAGTGATCACCGGTGACATTATACACAGGAGCTCTGTATATAGTGTCAGTGTACAGGTAATACAGTGATCACCAGTGTCATTATACTCAAGAGCTTTGTATATAGTGTCAGTGTACAGGTAATACAGTGATCACCGGTGACATTATACACAGGAGCTCTGTATATAGTGTCAGTGTACAGGTAATACAGTGATCACCAGTGTCATTATACCCAAGAGCTTTGTATATAGTGCAAGTGTACAGGTAATACAGTGATCATCGGTGACATTATACACAGGAGCTCTGTATATAGTGTCAGTGTACAGGTAATACAGTGATCACCGGTGACATTATACACAGGAGCTCTGTATATAGTGTCAGTGTACAGGTAATACAGTGATCACCAGTGTCATTATACCCAAGAGCTTTGTATATAGTGCAAGTGTACAGGTAATACAGTGATCACCGGTGACATTATACACAGGAGCTCTGTATATAGTGTCAGTGTACAGGTAATACAGTGATCACCGGTGACATTATACACAGGAGCTCTGTATATAGTGTCAGTGTACAGGTAATACAGTGATCACCAGTGTCATTATACTCAAGAGCTTTGTATATAGTGCAAGTGTACAGGTAATACAGTGATCACCGGTGACATTATACACAGGAGCTCTGTATATAGTGTCAGTGTACAGGTAATACAGTGATCACCGGTGACATTATACACAGGAGCTCTGTATATAGTGTCAGTGTACAGGTAATACAGTGATCACCAGTGTCATTATACCCAAGAGCTTTGTATATAGTGCAAGTGTACAGGTAATACAGTGATCACCAGGGACATTATACACAGGAGCTCTGTATATAGTGTCCGTGTACAAGTAATACAGTGATCACCAGTGACATTATACACAGGAGCTCTGTATATAGTGTCAGTGTACAGGTAATACAGTGATCACCAATGACCATATACACAGGAGCTCTGTATATAGTGTCAGTGTACAGGTAATACAGTGATCACCAGTGACATTATACAAAGGAGCTTTGTATATAGTGTTAGTGTACAGGTAACATACTTACTCACCAATGATGTCTCTACTTGAAGATATTCATCTTCGCTTTGCTTTGCTTCTTCATTCAGTGCAGAGCGCCATCACTTCTTCAAGCCATGACTCGTCCCTGCAGAAAATAACACAGTTATCTAGAGCACCTTTCCCAATTTTTCTCCAACTTCTACACTGTGCCAGATGAAGAAAAAGAGCGACAGTGTCACCCTGCACAGCAACAAGCCCCCCACTGAAAACAGTATTCTCAAAAATAAGATACATCACAGCAGTAATAATATCCCTTAATTAGCCTCTACAGTAATATTGTCCTACATCCTGGCACCTTCCAGTAATAACATCCCCCATCCTCGCCCCCATATGTCTCATTCCTGGCCCTATTTGTCTCTATACCGCTCTCATATGTTCTCCTATCCTGTCCCCTCCCTATACAGTGGGGAAAATAAATATTTGATACACTACCAATTTTGCAAGTTTTCCCACCTATAAAGAATGGAGAGGTCTGTAATTTTTATCGTAGGTACATTCAACTATAAGAGAGAATCTAAAAATAAAAAAAGCAGAAAATAACACTGTATGATTTTTAAATAATTAAATTGCATTCTATTGTATAAAATTAGTATTTGATCACCTACCAACCAGCAAGAATTCTGGCTCTCACAGACCTGTTAGTATTTTTTAAGAAGCCTCTTACTCTGCACTCATTATCTGTATTAATTGTAACTGTTTGAACTCATTACTTGTATAAAACACACCTGTCCGCACACTCAATCAATCACTCTCCCAGCTCTCCACCACGGCCAAAACCAAAGAGCTGTCTAAGGACACCAAGGACAAAATTGAAGACCTGCATAAGGCTGGGATGTGCTACTGGACAATAGGCAAGCAGCTTGGTGAGAAGGCAACAACTGTTGGCACAATTGTTAGAAAATGGAAGAAACACAAGATGACGGTCAATTTTCCTCGGTCTGGGGAAAGATCTCGCCTTATAGGAGAAGGATGATTCTGAGAAACATCAGGAATCAGCCCAGGACTACATGGGAGGACCTGTCAATAACCTGAAGAGAGATGGGACCACAGTCTCAAACATAACCAGTAGTAACACACTACGCCGTCATGGATTACAATACTGCAGGACACACAAGCTCCTTCTGCTCATGCCAGCACATGTCCAGACCCGTTTGAAGTTCTAAAATAACCATCTGGATGATCCAGAGGAGACATGGGAGAAGGTCATGTGGTCAGATGAGCCGAAAATAGAACTTTTGGTATCAACTCCATTTGCCGTGTTTAAAGGAAGAAGAAGGATGAGAACAACCCCAAGAACACCGTCCCATTCGTGAAGCATGGTGGGGGAAACATCATACTTTGGGAGTGCTTTTCTGCAAAGTGGACAGAACGACTGCATCGTATTGAAGCGAGGATGGATGGGGTCATGTTGAGAGATTTTGGCCAACAACCTCCTTCACTCAGTAAGAGCATTGAAGATGGGTCGTGGCTGGGTCTTCCAGCATGACAATGACCTGAAACACACAGCCAGGAGTGGCTCTATAAGAAGCATTTCAAGGTCCAGGAGTGGTCTAGCCGGTCTCCAGACCTGAACCCATTAGAAAATCTTTGGAGGAGCTGAAACTCAATGTTGCCCAGTGACAGCCTGAAAGTTCGGGAGAAGATCTGTATGGAGGAGTGGGCCAAAATCACTACTGCAGCAAGTGCAAACCTGGTCAAGAACTACAGGAAACATCTGACCTCTGTAATTGCAAACAAATATTTCTGTACCAAATATTAAGTTCTGTTTTTCTATTCTATCAAATACTTATTTCATGCAACAGAATGAAAATTAATTATGTAAAAATCATACAATTTGATTTTCTGCTTTTTCTTTTATTTTTATATACTGTCTCTCCCAGTTGAAGTGTGCCTACGATGGAAACTACAGACCTCTCCATTCTTTGTAGGTGGGAAAACTTGCAAAATTGGCAGTGTATCAAATACTTATTTTCCTCACTGTATGTTTCCATCCTGCCCCCTCCCCATATGTCTCCATCCTGTCCCCCCATACTCTATGTCTCCATCCTGCCCCCCATTTATGTCCTCTCATCCCATCCCCATGTCTCCATCCTGGCCCCCATATGTCTCAATCCTGCCCCCTCAGTTACGTCCTATTATCCTGGCACCATACGTCTCCATTCTGCCCTCATACGTCTCCATCCTTCCCCATATGTATCCATCCTGCCCCCTCATATGTCTCCATCCTGTCCTCCCCACATGTCTCCATCCTGCCCCCTCCCCATATATCTCCCCATATTGTGGATTTAAGTTAAAAAAAAACAGCTTCTCCTTACCTGGCTGCGGTCCAGCAACATCCTCTTCCTGAACCTTTTGAGAAGCTGACGGCCGGTGCATGGAAGTGATGTCATACGCCGGCTATGTGTGTGCTGATGTCAGCTGCTGGCCTCTGATGGCTGACAGCTCCTATTGCAGTATAGAAAGTGGGTCCTGCAAGGCAATAGATTGCATTTGAACATTTGTCCGAGGATGAGCATTTAGTTATTGCGTGAACAACCGAATCCTGTCTCTGGAACCCGGTGAGGAGGGAGGCACGATCTGGGCCCTATATGCCACTAAGGGCAGTAATGCCCTGATGGCGGCCCTGGAGAGAAGTACCCTTTTAAGCATTTGGAAGGAGAAGGCATTGTGGTTCTCATGAGTATTGTTTTAGCCTGACGAGTAAATTGTTTTTTTTATACTATTTATATGCTATGAGCTCACTGGGTAAGGTCAGTGGATTGTCTAAGCTGTAGATCAGACTGAACAGCACATACACGAGGGGATGGTGCAGCAGAGTGGGCCTTGATAATCAGCACATGGATCAATGATGACCAGGACAGCTAGATATGAAGGAGGCAGAAAGACATGCAGAGCTGTAAACACAGGATGGACTTGAGTCATGTGTATGGATACACATGGGAACAGTAGAAGTAAAGATATTCTGGGACTTGTAGCAGGCAAAAGGTTAATAGCAGATGCATATGCAATTAGGAACTTGTAGCAAGCAATTGGAAATCTTAATGCTTTAGCATACCAAGACATTTTGGACAAATGTATGCTTCCAACTTTGTGGAATCCCTTAGGGTTAGGCCCTTTTGTGTTCTATCAGTGCACAAAGAAAGGTCCATAAAGATATTGTTGTGTGAGTTTGGTGTGGAAGAACTTGATGAGCTGCTCAGAGCCCTGAGCTCAACCCGATCCAATTGCATGGGGATGAACTAGAACAGTGATTCCAAGCCAGAACCTCTTGTCCATCAGAGTCTGACTTAACAAGCGCTCTTGTGGATGAACAAACATGACAACAGGCACACTCCAAAATCTTGTAGGAAGCCTTCCCAGAAGAGTGGAAAAGGGGGACAAACTTAAAGGGGTTTTCCACTACTAGGACAACCCCTTCTCAATCTGAATACTTACCCCCTTAAAATAAAAACAGTTATACTCACCTGCGGTGCCGGCGTAATTCCAGTAGTGTTGGCACTTGCGCTCCTGGGGAGGTCGTTATGTCACATGAAACCTGTTTCCAATCAACACCAGCCTCACTGTCCCAAAGGTTCAAAGGTGGGGACCGTAAAGCCGGCGCTGATTGAGCGCAGGGCTCGTCTGACATAACAACCTCACGTGAGCCACCTTCTGATTCATAGTAGTGGACAACCCCTTTAATGTAAATGTCTATGGATTTAGAATGAGAAGCCATAAAAGCTCCTGAAGGTGTAATATGGAGGTGTACTAATACGTTTATCGTTTTACTGTATGTTTATAGTGTTAAAATATTTATAGTGTTCCCTGCTTGAACACTGAATGGATGAAGAGAAAAGCCGGGGTTTATCCGCGCAAGACCACAAGGCTTGAACACTGACAACCTCAGTAATCCAGGGTTCTAAGGAGAGTAAGTTGGTTTTATGTTGATACCAGAGTGAACATTGCTTTAGATTTAGAAGTACACAAGCTCATCTATACTCCTACTAAGAAGAAAAAACTAAAAAACAATTGCGTTAATGCATATGATCAAAATTACTTTTGAAATTTAACTCAGGATATTTGTATAGAGGAATTTACAGGAAGTCTTGACTTATAAGTAACAATGTGGTACCCAACAAAGTTTTCTCAATATTTTTATTACTGCATCCATTCTTTCCTAACAGTAGTTCCCTCTTTTAAGGACAAGTATATTTTGTGGTATTTCTGCAGAACTTGTTAGGGTTTGGTTTGCTAATTTGCAATAGTTCTGATGGCTCAAAAGTGCATCCTTTTTTCACATACTTTGATCAAGGCTTAAAGAGTTTTTCCTATTAATTACATCCATTAGCTGTTTACAGGATAAGTGATAAATATCTGATCAGAGCTCCCTGCTGGCACCTCCTGGTCACTAATACTGTGTAAGGCCATGTGCACACGTAGTTTTTTGGGTGTGCGGATTTTGGAGAGAAAACCGCAGGTAAATCCGCAGGACAAAAGTCCTGCAGTTTATCTGCGGTTTTGCCCTGCGGTTCTACACCTCATAACGGATGAGGTGTAAAACTGCAGCGTTTCTGCACCAAACAATTGACATGCTGCGGATTGTAAACCACAGCAAAACCGCGCTGAAAAATCTGCAGCATGTGCACAGCGTTTTTTTTTTCCATTGAAAATAAAGGTACTGTACAAGGCAACAGAATCTGCTGCGTTTCTGCAGAACCAAAACCGCTGCGGAAACGCAGCAGATTTCACTACGTGTGCACAACCCTAAGGATCCTGTTCCTCACTGCTTTAATCAGTGTGTATGGGACTTGGGTAGACAGTGCTCTGCTGTTGACATCTGCTCTATACATGTTGATTAGTGGCAATGCACATGAGCAACCATACCGCAGCATGCAATTGCTCACTGCAGTTAGGAAACCCCCTTGCAAGTGATCAAAAGAGGTCACAGTGATCAGACATCACCTATCTTGTGGATAAGTGGTGAATGTCATTTGTAAAAAACCCTTTAGAATGACACTGGAGGAGCTGAGCTACAAGTGTGCTGCCTGAGACTTGCGATCTACAATGGAGGAGGAATAAGCAGCCAGGAGTAGGAGCAGGGAGTTGAATTGGATTTTTTTTAGTATGTAAAGAGGAGCACATTATACTAAATGGGGGCCAGAGAGGGGGACATTGCACAGTATATATGCGCTATACAGGGACAAGAATGGGAACAATATATTATATGGAGGGGCCTTAATGAGTGGTCGTTATACTATATGGAGAGGACATATTGGAGGTCATTATTCTATTTGGAGGAGCCACAATGGGGACAATATATTCTATGTGGGTCCAAATGGGGACAATATAGTATATGGTGGACGAAATGGGGACAATATTCTATATGGAAAATGGCCAGCAGCTCCACTGTTGCCACACTGAATAATGACAAGTACCAGGCCATGGATATTTAGAGTGTAAATGTTACTGTACAGAAATTATGTGTACGAGGTTATTATTAACGGAAAAAAACACATAACAATCAGGGACCAAAAAAACTAAAATTGAAGAGCCATTATAAGTATATTAGTGGAGGATGACAAAATGTTTCACATAAGAAAAGAGAATGCTGCTAAAACCTCCCAATTTAGAAAGACAGGAAAAAGGGAAATATACAGTGGTGCACGCAGGGCGACATAACAAATTCTATTTTACGCTAAGCCACTTAACTAAGCATTGACCTTTCCATGTGCCTTCACAGAAATATAGTTCCTAGTGAACCCCATTAGTGTTACACACAGTATGGCCTGCTTTCTTAGTCCATTATACACAGCATAATGCACCCATAGACCCCAATTTATATCCCACCATGCATTCATCCACACAGAACATAATGCCCCCCTACGGTACATGCTCTTTCATAGTACATTACCCCCACAATGTATCATACACCCACAGCCCCTTTATATTACATTCCCTCTTACACAGTAGGATGTCCATACATTCTTTTTTCACCATACACAGTATAATGCCCTCAAAGTACATCCCCACACACACGGTATGATTCCACTGTAGCTTCGTTCCAAGCACAGAATGATGCCCACCCCAGTCCCACTCACACACCCACAAAGTATGATGCCTACCACAATCCATCCCAAACACAGCATGATGTCCATCACAGTGTACCCCATACACAGTATGATGCCCCACAATTTCCCTCACACATACTCTGATGCCTTTGAACAGGCTCATACTAGCCCACTAGGTAATGGGACCCTGGGTCCCCAGTGGGCCTCTGAACCGAGGCATATTGATCGCATACGCCAATAGTGTGACTGGAGTGGAAGGTGCTCGCCAGAATTAGCATAGCTTTAGCTGAATGTACGTCTTCAGACACACATCCAGCTGAAAAGTAGTGCAGAACAGAAAGATGGTGACCCCTGTCAGAAAAATACCTTCAAAGGGGGTTTTCCAATTAAAAAAAGTTCATTTTAATCAATAGATTTTGGAATAATAATAAGTTCCACAACTGGATGTATTTAAATAAAATGTTCTTGTGTTGAGATAATCTTATAAATGTGCCCCTGCTGTGTACTGTGTAATGGCTGTGTCTCACCGTACA
The DNA here is from genome assembly GCF_039654945.1 of Dendrobates tinctorius. NCBI lineage: Eukaryota > Metazoa > Chordata > Amphibia > Anura > Dendrobatidae > Dendrobates > Dendrobates tinctorius. The sequence continues at coordinate 19,235,798 of NW_027361826.1, read as the reverse complement.
GGGACATGGTCTGATCATACCACAGCTCCTAGGCAGGGGAGGAAGCAAAAGAGTCTACAGACAGGACAGCATGGGATGACAGCTGATTCTTTTTGTGAGGTAAAACATTTCCCTGCCTGTTTTTAAGCAATGTTTTACTTCAAAGAAAGAATAATTTGAGATCCCGCGCTGTAATGTTTTTTCTCCCCCCACCTACATTGTGCTGCCTGACGACTTGCGATCTACAATGGAGGAGGCATAAGCAGCGTCCTCCATTGTATGTAAAGATGAGAACAATATACTAAACTAGCTATTGAACCTGTTCTACGCCAGGGTGGCGAGCATTTATATTGATATATTGTCTCCCATCTTGGTATGTGCTGCTCCCATCCTGCACCCTTATTCTGTTATGTGCTGCTCCCATTCTGCGCCCCTATTAAAATGGGGGCGAAGTGTGGGCATCAGTTACATATTTAAAGAAATCAGTGATGTGAGCCGAGGGGGCATGGGGGCATGGGGACACAGGGACACTGTGGCACCGGAATCAGTGCCTGCACAGACCACGCTGTCTGACGCCATTTTCTTGAAGACACTGGTATTGCCATGGGGTATCACCGTGATGTCAGGAGAGGGTGGGATTGTGCCACCGAAATCGGCGCCTGCGCAGTCCGCGCTTTCCGGCAATATTTTCTTGAAGACACACTGCACTGTGTTCAACAAAATGGCGCCGGAAAACGAGGACTGCACATGCACCGATTCCGGCGCCACAACCCGCCCTCTCCTGACATCACAGCGAGACCCCGAGGCAATCCTGGATCGGTAATTTGTTGTGCCGGAGATCGCGGTATGCGTTCAGTGCTTACGCATACCGCAATCTCCTGGGCCACACTCCTCATCCACGGATGCGTTACTCTGTGGGGTCCAGACTGCACAGGCGCATTTCGCTTGCGCAGTCTATAAAGGCTTCGGACAGAGTGACGCTCCGAGCATTATATTATAGATGGGGGCCAGAGAGGGGGATATTGCACTATATACATATATATATGCTATACGGGGACAAGAATGGGAGCAATATAATATATGGAGGGGCCATAATGGGTGGTCATTATACTATATGGAGAGGCCATGATGGAGGTCATCATTCTATATGGAGGAGCCAGAATGGGGACAATATAATGTATTGTGGGTCAAAATGGGGACAATATAGTATATGGGGGCGAGAATGGGGACAATATACAATATGGAACCCAGAATGGAGACAATATACTATATGAGGGCCAGATGAGGAGGCATTATACTATATAGGGTGACCAGAATGGGACAATATACTATATTAAGGAAAGAATTGATTCATTATACATTATGGGGGCTAGAATGGGAACAATACACAGTATGAGGCCATTATACAGTATGAGCTTCAGAATGGGGCCAATATACCGTATTATAGCCAAAATAGGGACATTATAATGTATGGGGGACAGAGAAGGGGACATTATACAGTATGGTGGCATTATACTATATGTGGCTCTGAATGGGTACCACATTGGGGCCAGAGAAGGGGCCATTATTACCTTTTTGCAGATCAAAATGGACAGAAGTGGGTGAAGAGGAGTAAGGGTGCTCTAGAAGCACCAGTACACTGTATACTACGTACAGAACCCCTGTGTATAATGTCACTTGAGATCACTGTATTACCTGTACACTGACATGATATATAAAGCTCCAGTGTATAATGTTACTAGTGATCACTGTATTACCTGTATACTGACACTATATGCAGAGCTCCTGTGTATAATATCACTGGTGGTCACTGTATTACCTGTACACTGACACTATACAATTGTGGCCAAAAGTATTGACACCCCTGCAATTCTCACAGATAATACTCAGTTTCTTCCTGAAAATGATTGCAAACACAAATTCTTTGGTATTATCTTCATTTAATTTGTCTTAAATGAAAAAAACACAAAAGAGAATGAAGCAAAAAGCAAAACATTGATCATTTCACACCAAACTCCAAAAATGGGCCAGACAAAAGTATTGGCACCCTCAGCCTAATACTTGGTTGCACAACCTTTAGCCAAAATAACTGCGACCAAACGCTTCCGGTAACCATCAATGCGTTTCTTACAATGCTCTCCTGGAATTTTAGCCCATTCTTCTTTGGCAAACTGCTCCAGGTCCCTGATATTTGAAGGGTGCCTTCTCCAAACTGCCATTTTCAGACCTCTCCACAGGTGTTCTATGGGATTCAGGTCTGGACTCATTGCTGGCCATTCTATGGGATTCAGGTCTGGACTCATTGCTGGCGACCTTAGAAGTCTCCAGTGCTTTCTCTCAAACCATTTTCTAGTGCTTTTTGAAGTGTGTTTTGGGTCATTGTCCTGCTGGAAGACCCATGACCTCTGAGGGAGACCCAGCTTTCTCACACTGGGCCCTACATTATGCTGCAAAATTTGTTGGTAGTCTTCTGACTTCATAATGCCATGCACACGGTCAAGCAGTCCAGTGCCAGAGGCAGCAAAGCAACCCCAAAACATCAGGGAACCGCCGCCATGTTTGACTGTAGGGACCGTGTTCTTTTCTTTGAATGCCTCTTTTTTTCTCCTGTAAACTCTATGTTGATGCCTTTGCCCAAAAAGCTCTACTTTTGTCTCATCTGACCAGAGAACATTCTTCCAAAACGTTTTAGGCTTTTTCAGGTAAGTTTTGGCAAACTCCAGCCTGGCTTTTTTATGTCTCGGGGTAAGAAGTGGGGTCTTCCTGGGTCTCCTACCATATAGTCCCTTTTCATTCAGACGCTGACAGATAGTGCGGGTTGACACTGTTGTACCCTTGGACTGCAGGGCAGCTTGAACTTGTTTGAATGTTAGTCGAGGTTCTTTATCCAACATCCGCACAATCTTGCGTTGAAATCTCTTGTCAATTTTTCTTTTCCATCCAAATCTAGGGAGGTTAGCCACAGTGCCATGGGATTTAAACTTCTTGATGACACAGGAACATTCAGGTCTTCGGAGCCGGACTTGTAGCCTTGAGATTGCTCATGCTTCCTCACAATTTGGTTTCTCAAGTCCTCAGACAGTTCTTTGGTCTTCTTTCTTTTCTCCATGCTCAATGTGGTACACATGTAGGGTTGGTGGGCCGGGCTGGGGGGGTGGTCCCTCTTCCTTACCGCGCAGAGATAAAAACAGAGACACGATGGAGGCAGATTCTGGGTGCAACAGGTCCAAGTTTATTCTCTGGCCGTCCACTTGACAGCCTTCACAGTATACCACACTTCCAAGCGATACACTTTCCCTGGTCGGCCCTCCGTTTCCAGAGCCGCTTCTCACACCGTACTTTATACTGGGGATGTGTCTGCACACACCGTCCCCTACTCACTCGTCGACGCTCCTGACAGGTCCGTCACTGTGGCCGCCTTAGGCCTGTAAATCAACAGCGCTTCCACTGATCAGTCGTCGTGTCAAATACGGTGTCTCACACCCAGTGCCTCGTCCCTTCTGCGGTCCTTCCTGTCAGAACCACCCCCCTGACGTTCTCTCTCCTCAGTCCCCCTGGTCTGGATTCACCTCACAGCGCACAGACTGTCGCAGTCCTCCTGTCACTGTAACCATGCCCCCCATGACCAACGGTTTCTAAAGCCCTAAGCTGTTGTCAAGTCCTTTGCTCACACTCCTCCCTGCCATCTAATGGTCAACCCAAGGTACTGCACGTCCACTACACTTTCCTAGCTGTTTCCCCACTGTAATAACTAACACCTACCTACACTGTGCAAACCTTTCCTTCTTCACTCTGACTAGTCCGTCCGTCCGTCAGGTCACCTTCCCTACACTCCCCCTTCCTTTATCCATTGTCGTCCTCGACAATCGTCATCCCTGCCTTCGTCGTTCTGAAGCTACACCTACATTCTGTTGTCGGACCAGCTGTTGAGCCAAACCCACTATCTGCGGGGGCCGAACCATACTGGGAGCACTATGCTCTAAGCAGCCTACTGCTACTCACCAGCACGCACGCCACATGACAAAGTCTTTCAAATTGGGCTAGGTACACCCATATTCTCTCTATGGCGTGTACCTTCCCCTACTCTCCCCTACTGTCACCTTCCACTATTCGGTACGCCATGATCGAGGTCTCTTACCTTCCAGATCATTACCAGCGCCCGCCTTCCTCCTTCAGGGGTGTCCGTGGTGTTGGGGACCTGACCTAGGCCGGCTGTCTTTCTCACGTCTTCCAACTCATTTTCCCTTCTTTCAATTACATGTCATGGTCGGCGTCCCGGTCTCCCAGACCTCCTCAACTCTCAGATCCCTACCGGATCTCACACTTTCCTTTGGTCCCGCAGACCTTCCCTTACCCGGACCTGTTGCATTTTACATTGGCATATTATACATTACACAACTTTATAATAGCACAAGTACCCATTTTTATATTTTTTTTTCGTTTTCTTTTGCTCATTTTAAAACCAACATATATCAACATAACATTGCATGTCTTCTTTCTTTCCCCTTCCATGGACCTGAACACTCCTCCACTTCTCCGTATCCCCATTCTGTCAAGTTTCAAATCAGCAAATAACATCCTGTAAGAGGAACATACTAAAAATAAACTCAGCACATGAAACATTTTTTTTTTTTAAACTAGAACTGTTCTTCAGCACTACGCAGTGGCTAGTAGTGAGGGACCCCACAGCCGTGGAGCTCCCGGGGATACTGAGGGTGTCCATTCAAGTCCTCTCCTTTTCCATGCCGGCCTCTCCTTGAGTGTGGAGCAGGTTCCACACTTCCTGCTCCCGGGCCTTCTTCTTCCTGATCACCTCCGCTACCCACACGGAGGGAACAGCACGGGCCCTGGAGTCCGGTGGGCGGGACTCCGCTAAAAAAGACCGCAAGACAGAAACGGTCGAAGATTTCTGCGGCCCAGCAGCCGCTGGGGTCAGGTGGCAAATGGGGACAACCGGGTCCTCGGGGCCTGGAATCACAGGGCCCGCTAAGTCGGAAGCAGCAGACTCCAGCAGCAGCATAACCGCGGCCTCAGGACAGGCCGCATCCACTACTTCCAACGGAGCCGGAGTAACGGCCGATTTCAACGATGCAGCTGCTATTAGCATGGGAAGCGCAGCAGCATCTTCTTTGGGTGAGCTCTGCACTTGTGACTCCGGGCGGGGTAGTTCGGGGACATGAGCAGGGTCCTCGCTCAGCTCCGCATACACCACGGGGCCCGTGGTAACTAGGCCTTCCGGTGGGCAGGGGGCCGCGTGCTGCAGCAGAATGGTGGGGGCCGCTTGCGGAGGCACTGGTAGGGCCGGGGGTACTCTCACCTTCCCCGGCGCTGCGGCCTCCGTCCCATCATCACGCGGTTTCCCCCGCAGCCTCCGTTCCTTGCTCCACTGTCCTATGGGCCTTCCCTCCGGGCTCGGGGGCTCTGCTGAGAAGTCCTCTGCTGGTATTGGTGGCGGCCGTTCTCTTCACGCTGACTCCCCTCAGGCTCCGCTCCCCGGCTCAGCATCCCGCTGCCTGCCCGTGGTTCTGAAGATGACTTCTGGTGCAGCTCCATCTCTCGCCGCCATTGCCACTCTAGGCGGCCGATGCCCCGACACCCGCAGCATCTCATACCGTCCGTTGGGCAGCACTCGAATGGCGTCAGACAGCCGCAGCCAAGTTTTTCTTCTGTGCCACTCCTCCTGCTGGGTGGGGCGTCGGCAGGCCTTTCCACCCATCTGCCAGGGTCCAGTACATGGGAGCGTCGGCCTCCGGGCACATACTGCTGTCCACGGGGGTACGTTGGAGGGGGTCCCAGTCCATTCAACACGACTGCAAACACCCGGACCCCTCCCCTGCGCTGTAGTAATGCCGCCATCTTGCGCAGCACCTGATACCGCCCCGGATCTTCTGTCAGCACCACGGAGTCACCACAGCGCTCCAAATTTGTAATCCACAGGTATATATTATCCAAGCAGCACAGTCCAAGTCCTTCTCCATCCTTTAAGGCAGGCCTGCCGCAGAAGATGATGTATTAGCGGCGGCGATCCTGCCGACTACGCCAAATGTAGGGTCGGTGGGCCGGGCTGGGGGGGTGGTCCCTCTTCCTTACCGCGCAGAGATAAAAACAGAGACACGATGGAGGCAGATTCTGGGTGCAACAGGTCCAAGTTTATTCTCTGGCCGTCCACTTGACAGCCTTCACAGTATACCGCACTTCCAAGCGATACACTTTCCCTGGTCGGCCCTCCGTTTCCAGAGCCGCTTCTCACACCGTACTTTATACTGGGGATGTGTCTGCATACACCGTCCCCTACTCACTCGTCGACGCTCCTGACAGGTCCGTCACTGTGGCCGCCTTAGGCCTGTAAATCAACAGCGCTTCCACTGATCAGTCGTCGTGTCAAATACGGTGTCTCACACCCAGTGCCTCGTCCCTTCTGCGGTCCTTCCTGTCAGAACCACCCCCCTGACGTTCTCTCTCCTCAGTCCCCCTGGTCTGGATTCACCTCACAGCGCACAGACTGTCGCAGTCCTCCTGTCACTGTAACCATGCCCCCCATGACCAACGGTTTCTAAAGCCCTAAGCTGTTGTCAAGTCCTTTGCTCACACTCCTCCCTGCCATCTAATGGTCAACCCAAGGTACTGCATGTCCACTACACTTTCCTAGCTGTTTCCCCACTGTAATAACTGACACCTACCTACACTGTGCAAACCTTTCCTTCTTCACTCTGACTAGTCCATCCGTCCGTCAGGTCACCTTCCCTACACACACAAGGACACAGGACAGAGGTTGTCAACTTTAATCCAGGTCTACTGGCTGCAAGTGTGATTTAGTTATTGCCAACACCTGTTAGGTGCCACAGGTAAGTTACAGGTGCTGTTAATTACACAAATTAGAGAAGCATCACATGATTTTTCAAACAGTGCAAATACTTTTGTCCACCCTCTTTTTTATGTTTGGTGTGGAATTATATCCAATTTGGCTTTAGGACAATTCTTTTTGTGTTTTTTCATTTAAGACAAATTAAATGAAGATAATAATACCAAAGAATTTGTGATTGCAATCATTTTCAGGAAGAAACTGAGTATTATCTGACAGAATTGCAGGGGTGTCAATACTTTTGGCCACAACTGTACATACATTGCTCCTCTGTATAATGTCACGGGGTTAATGCGACAGAGAGGAGCCAGAAGATCGTGGTGTCTGGTTTCACGCACCTCTGCACTGGTTAAAGGTATTCATAATCGTATCAAACAGTGCTGTTTTTTTCCTTGCTGGCAGTGCAAGGGTTAATATGTTCAGTTGAAGCTCCTGGAGCTTTCCTACTTGGATTGTCTCAGCTGTTTGGTGTTGGCTACTCTCCTCTGAAATACATGCTCTCCTGTTGAACTTAGGGATTGCCATTGTTAGTTCTTACTGCCTGCTATGGAGTTGGAGATGTTGTTTGTGGTTGGAGGTGGTGTTTGGAGATTGTTCAGGAGATTGTTGCTCGGAGTTTTGTTTGTTTGCCCATCCTGATCCTCTCCTATTTGGTTTATCCTTTCTTTCACTCCAATCTGTCCTTCTCTGTTTGGTGAGTGTATTTTGTATGGTTGGCATTTTGATTTATCCCTGTCCGCGTTCCCTTGTTTATATTAAAGGGTTCATAGGAACACTGATAAATAGGCAAATAAATGATAATGTAAACAACCTAATCCTCTGTCAAGTCTAATTAACCTGGATAACAGTAAGGAAGATACTCCAATGAGATATGGGAATAGAAAAAGTGGAGTGCTAACGTAATCAATATGAACAAATAAATATGGTTTTATTGGCAATGCATTACATGATTAATAAAAAAAAACATTAAAATGTGATAGGCACAAAGGATTCTCAATTGATGCCCTGGGCATGTAAAACTGGATATGGGATGAATCAACAGAAGTATCTGATGTAAAAATTTGTGTGATAAGTATCTATGCATGGGGGAACTGTATGCATCACTCAGATCAGCGGAATGATGCCACATATTTTAAAGTACCTGTGCTGAAGTTAATCATTATTATTCTGAATGCTAGTATTAAGCATTAGTTTTCAGAGTCTGAATATAAATAATAATTAAAGTGCATATGCAGAGCTACATCTTATTTAATAACACTCACCCACTAGTGTGGTGCATTTGCACAGACCAGAAGTTCCCAGGGGCCGCCCCTGATGCCCGTTTTAAGTTAGCATTCTCAACAGGGTGTGAGCAACTGATGTCCTGTCTGTCTTACAAAGGGATACATGGTTACACATAATTTGGCCAAGTCATGCATGCTCAGCAGCCAACCACAAGGAAATCCCCGATAGGCTGAGAACTTACGTGTCTAGTGTGAATACCTCTCTTAGGCTGAAGCCTGAATTTATGGGTAGGTAGGATACTGCTGCAACTCACACTTACCCATAAATTCAGTCTTCAGCCTAAGAGAGTTATTCACACTAGACACATAGGTTCCCGGCAGATCGGAAATCACCTTGTAGTTGGCTGCTGGGCATACACGAATTGATCACTGTTTAGTGGTAATATGTGGTCTGATAATGGAGTGACAGTATTTGTTTTCTTGTATGTGGCATACTATGGTCACTATGTGGTGGTAATGTATGGTCTGTTCATGATGTCCTGGTATTTTCCCCTTGTATGTGATATTATTTGGTCATTATGTAGTGGTAATTTGTGGTCTGGTCATGGTGTGGCGGCATTTGTCCCTTGTATGAGGTATTATCCAGTCACTATGTGTTGGTAATATGGCACCTGCTCATAATGTGGCAGTATTTGTTCCCTTGTATATGGCATACTACAATCACTATGTGGTGGTATTATGTGGTTTTGTCACTTTGTCGCAATATTTGTCCCTTGTATATGGTATTCTGTTATGAGCTCATTTTCTGCTCCACCAGTTGAGAGTTCTCCTTCCGTTCTCCCTCTGGTGGTGACAGAAGGTAGTGAGGTTGGTTTAATTGGTAGTGATCTGCCACCTGATGAGGAGGATAACGATTGGATCTGTGGAGTATCAGACTGTATATAAGACAGCCGATGCCCAATCCTGGTGCTGGTGATACAGTCTGCTTCTCAGGTCTTGGACTCATCTCTGTTCCAGTATTCCCAAGTTAAGTTTGTTTTTGCTAATGTTCACACTTGCTCTTGTTGTTTTTTTTCCTCCTCGGCGACCCATTCATAACAGAATCACCAGCCATACTGCAGATTCTAGGGTACTCAAAAGCAGGAAAAAATTGTTTTAAAGAGGAAGAAAAAAAAAAAGAGAAAAAAGTGTCAGAATTTGTTTTTTTTTCCTCTTTTTCTCTGGGGCCGTAGGAGGATTTTTTTTTCTCCTAATGGAGATTAAGCAACTGTCTGATCGTGTGTAGCAACTTGCTGCTGAAGTACAGGGAATTTCCACCTACCTCATTCAGTCACGTGCTGCTGAGCCCAAGATCCCTACTCCTGATGTGTTTTCTGGGGATCTGTCTAAATTTCTGAATTTTAAGAATAATTGTAAATTATTTCTTGCCTTGAAGCCTAACTCATCGGGGAGCTCTGTGCAGCAGGTTAAAATTGTCATTTCCTTGCTGCGCGGCGATCCCCAGGATTGGGCGTTTTCTCTGACACCTGAAAATCCTATTCTGACTAATGTGGATGCATTTTTTCAGGCCTTGGGGTTGTTGTATGATGAACCTAATGCCGTTGATCAAGCTGAGAGAACCCGGTTGACATTAAACCAGGGTCAGGATCCTGCAGAGTTATACTCTCAAAAATTCCGAAAGTGGGCGGTCCTTACTACATGGAATGATAGTGCATTGGCAGCCCTGTATCGGAAAGGTTTATCAGAGACCGTAAAAGATGTTATGGTGGGATTTCCTGTTCCCTCTGGTCTGGAAGGCTCTATGTCATTAGCCATTCAAGTTGATCGGCGTTTACTTGAACATAAAACTACACGGGAGGCGCTGCCACCTTTTGAACAAATGTCAGAACCTATGCAATGTGATGGGGTATTGTCTAGGGCGCAACGTCAGGAGCTTAGAAGGCGTAATAAGCTGTGTTTTTTCTGTGGAGACGCCTCTCACACTATTTCTGTCTGCCCTAAAGGAGAGAAACGTTTTGCACACACATTTGCTGTGGGCAGTGTACACCAAAGTTCCTTTTGGCAATTACTCTGATCTGCTCCTTGTCCACGTTTTCCACTAAGGCTTTTGTGGATTCAGGAGCAGCTCTGAATCTGATCGATTTGGACTTTGCTAAACGCTGTGGTTTGTCCATGACACCTCTGCAGACGCCTATTCCTTTGAGGGGTATTGATGCCACTCCTTTGGCGGAGAATAAACCTCAGTTTTGGACCCAGGTGATAATGCGAGTTGCCCCAGACCACCAAGAAAATTGTAAATTTTTGGTGCTGCATTATTTACATGATACTATTGTTCTGGGTTTCCCCTGGTTGCAAACTCATAACCCAGTTTTGGATTGGAGATCTGTGTCTGTGGTGAGTTGGGGTTGTCAGTGTGTTCTTAGGGACGCTCCTGTTTTCTCCACCTCTCCTCAGTCTCATGATATTCCTGATTATCTGGCTGATTTCTCTGATGTATTTAGTGAGAGTAAGTCTGCGTCTTTGCCCCCTCATAGGAGTTATGACTGTGCAATTGAGTTGATGCCTGGGTGTAAATTTCCCAAGGGTCGGCTTTTCAACTTATCTGTACCCGAACATGATGCTATGCGATCCTATTTTAAGGAGTCGTTGGAGAAGGGTCATATTAGACCATCCTCGTCACCTTTAGGCGCTGGGTTTTTTTTTGTGGCCAAGAAAGATGGTTCATTAAGACCGTGTATTGATTATCGTTCCCTTAACAAGATGACGGTTAAATATCAGTACCCGTTACCTCTGATGTCTGATTTATCCTCCAGAGTTAAGGGTGCCTGCTGGTTTACTAAGCTTGACCTCAGGGGGCGTATAATCTTATTCGCATCAAGCACGGGGATGAATGGAAGACGTCGTTTAATACTCCAGAGGGACATTTTGAATACCTGGTGATGCCTTTTGGGCTCTCTAATGCCCCTTCTGTCTTCCAGTCCTTTATGAATGATATTTTCCGAGACTTTGTGGATAAGTTTTTGATCATCTATCTGGATGATATTTTGATCTTTTCTAGTGATTAGGATTCTCATGTGGAACATGTCCGGACTGTGTTCCGGATTTTGAGGGAGAATTCCCTGTTTGTTAAGGGATCGAAATGTCTCTTTGGTGTACAGAGGATTTCATTTTTGGGATTTATCTTATCTCCATCGACTATTGAAATGGACCCGGCCAAGGTACAGGCCATTTATGATTGGGTTCAGCCTACTTCTTTGAAGGCTCTTCAGAAGTTTTTGAGTTTTGCTAATTTCTATCGTAAATTTATAGGTAATTTTTCAAGTATTGTCAAACCACTGACTGATCTGACCAAGAAGGGAGCTGACGTGCTGAATTGGTCTCCTGAGGCTGTCTCAGCATTTCAGAGCTTAAGCGGAGATTTACTTCAGCTCCAGTTTTACGGCAACCTGATGTTTCACTTCCATTTCAAGTGGAGGTAGACGCTTCTGAGATTGGTGCAGGAGCTGTTCTGTCCCAAAAAGACCCTGTGACTTCTAAGATGAATCCCTGTGCCTTCTTTTCTCGAAAGTTCTCCCCATCTGAATGCAACCATGATGTGGGGAATCGGGAATTGTTGGCCATGAAATGGGCATTTTAGGAGTGGAGACATTGGTTGGAGGGAGCTAGACATCAATTTGTGGTCTTCACCGATCACAAGAATCTGACTTATCTGGAGTCGGTCAAATGCTTGAATCCTGGACAGGCTAGATGGGCCTTGTTTTTCACGCGTTTTAATTTTGTGGTCTCTTTTCTTCCGGGCACTAAGAATGTTAAGGCAGACGCCCTTTCTAGGAGTTTCTTTGCTGATTCTCTTAATGTGACCGAGCCTACTACTATCCTAGGTGAGGGGGTAGTTCTTTCTGCCATTTCGCCCGATTTGAGACGCGACCTGGAGGAATTTCAGGAGGATAAACCTGAGCGTTGCCCTATGGAAGATTGTATGTTCCTGACCAGTGGAGAAAGAGAGTGATGTCTGAAGTCTATTGCTCCGCATTGGCTAAACATCCAGGTATTTTTGGTACCAGAGATTTGGTGAGTCGGTCGTTTTGGTGGCCTGCCTTATCTCGTGATGTCAGGAATTTTGTACAGTCCTGTGGTACTTGTTCTCGGTCTAAACCCTGTTCTCGTTCTAGTGGGTTGCTGATTCCCCTGCCGGTGCCCAAGAGGCCATGGACCCATATCTCAATGGATTTTATTTCTGATCTTCCTGTCTCTCAGAAAATGACTGTTATCTGGGTGATTTGTGATAGATTTTCGAAGATGGTCCATCTTGTACCACTCCCAAAGTTGCCATCTTCTGCTGAGTTGGTACCCTTGTTTTTACAACAGGTGGTTCGGTTACACGGGATTCCTGAGAACATTGTGTCTGATAGAGGGGTCCAGTTTGTCTCCAGATTCTGGAAAGCCTTTTGTTCCAATCTGGGAATTCAGTTATCCTTCTCCTCCACGTTTCATCCCAAGACCAATGGGCAGACTGAGAGAACAAACCAGACCCTGGAGTCTTATTTAAGATGTTTTATATCTGCTGATCAAGATGATTGGGTCTCATTTTTGCCCTTGGCCGAATTTGCGCTGAACAATAGAGCTAGTTCTGCCACTTTGATGTCACCCTTTTTCTGTAATTTTGGGTTTCATCCTCGATTCTCTTCAGGGCAAGTGGAATCTTCGTCCTGCCCAGGTGTGGACACTGTGGTTGTGAGAATGCAGCAGATATGGGACCAAGTAGTGGATAAATTGTCACTCTCTCAGGAAAAGGCCCCGCGTTTTTCCAACCGGCATAGGACCATTGGTCCCTGGTTTAAAGTGGGTGATATGGTTTGGTTGTCATCTAAGAATATTCCTATGAAGGTTGCATCTCCAAAATTTAAGCCAAGATTTATTGGACCTTATAGGATTTTGGAGATTCTTAATCCTGTTTCTTTTCGATTGGCTCTTACAGTTACGTTCAAAATCCATAACGTATTTCACAAATCACTGGGTCTCTGCCTCTGATATTCATGTCAATAAATTGGTTTGTGCTTTTCACCGGGCCCATCCTGATCGGCCTGGTGGCATGGATGAGGGTTCGGTGACCCCTCCTCAAGGGGGGGGGTACTGTTATGAGCTCATTTTCTGCTCCACCAGTTGAGAGTTCTCCTTCTGTTCTCCCTCTGGTGGTGACAGGAGGTAGTGAGGTTGGTTTAATTGGTAGTTATCTGCCACCTGATGAGGAGGATAACGATTGGATCTATGGAGTATCAGACTGTATATAAGACAGCCGACGCCCTATCCTGGTGCTGGTGATTGAGTCTGCTTCTCAGGTCTTGGACTCAGCTCTGTTCCAGTCTTCTCAAGTTAAGTTTGTTTTTGCTAATGTTCACACTTGCTCTTGTTGGTTTTTTTTCCTCCTCGGCGACCCATTCATAACAGTATTCTTTGGTCATTATATCGCAGTAATATGTGGTCTGCTCATGTGTGGCGGTATTTGTTACCTCTTATGTGGTATGGTACGGTCACTATGTGGTGGAAATATGGCATCTGCTTATGATGTGGCAGTATTTGTTCACTTGTATATGGCATTCTAAGATCACTATGGGGTGGTAATATGTGGTCTGGTCATTGTGTGGCGATATTTGTCCCTTGTATGTGGTATTATGTGGTCATTATCTGGTAGTAATATGTGGTCTGCTCACGGTGAGGCTGTGTTTGTTCCCTTGAATGTGGTATAGTACGGTCACTATGTGGTGGTAATAGGTGGTCTTCTCATGGTGAGGCGATATTTGTTTCATTGTATGTAGTATAGTACTATAGTCATTATGTAGTCACCTCTGCTCATACAATTACACCTGAAAAAATGCAAATGTTCCCTAGTGACTATGAGTAAATCCACTTATACAGGGATAAGGTTTAAACAGTGCAGAGATTATAGTGACACTGGGGCCCTTGTGACTGAGGGGGCCCAAAAGAATCTCTGCTACATTAGAGGATGCTAGAATGGCATATGATAGATCGGGTCTGTGTTACAGATTTCCTACTGACGACACTCCAACCCTGGTCTTCTAGATCTGAATAGTTAATAAATATTACGTGTAGCCTTCACATTCTTATTTTGTTGCATACACCAGCTAAGCCAGTCCGATTCAAAAACACGCAACAGTCTCACTGCAAATCTCTTAATAAGATCATAATGATCAGCCATGTTCTGTCCTGCGGTAATAAAGCTTCATATAATCCGGTTAATGTTTCTCTGGCTTTCCTCATTTAACTAGCTGTCTGTTCACGTTCATACACCATATTCACAGAATATAGAAGCAGACAATGTACTGGCAACTTTATAGAACATAAAACAGACATAGATTGACTTGTAAAAGTCTGGGATTACTAAGAAACATTTTAATTTTCGAAAGACAACAGCTTTTTCTGGTGACTCTCAGTTGAGTGGAGATCTGGCAATTTTGCAGACCAATAAAATGTCTTTACATACAGTAGAAATATAAGCTGATCATTGTTCCATTGCATGATGACGTTATCCCAATCAAGCACTGCAGAAGGATAATATCCAAGCTGAACGTGTCCCTGTATATTGTAGCCTATATATGTCAAATGGGTGGGTGTCCTGTTTAATGGAATCTTACACTCTTTCCCGTAAAGATGATGAAATCATGATCCACGATCCACTGCATCAATCATTATACTATAATTTGTGAAAAGTAATGGCCCCCTCACCCGATAACTTAGAATTTTGCTAATTTATCAAATTTAAAGGACTATTTCCAAGATAGTAAGATATTCCCAAAACATGGCTTTATGTTATGAAGCTCTGTTCGAGGTAGCTTGGCAGCTCTTAATAGGGCTTTCATGGACAGACTTTGCACAAGCCACTCTGTTTAGAAGGCCCCAGTAGAACTCTGGCCTTCACTCTTTAACCCATATACAGAAATCTGGATTTACACAGGGTCCCCTGATTTACATCCATGGAGTGACTGTTGGCTGGAGAAGCAAGCTGGCAGAGAGAAGGGTCAACAAGTCAAGTCGTTACCAAAAGGTCAAAGTCATGGACAGAATCATGTGACAATCGAGTAAACAGAAAAATGAGCCAATATCAGGAACTAATCACCAAGAGATACAGGATACAATGACAGACACTCGACAGAGCCAGGTCGCAACAAACTATTACTGGCCTGTAGAGGTAGCTGCTGGGGGTTTAAATAGGGAGTACCCAAAGTTCATGGCAGAGAGTTGAATACAACTGATAATCAACACCCTGAAGTAAGACATAGAATCCCTGTCTGGGTGAGACCATAAGTCCAGGCCAGATTAATGTAAAAAAGAACAGTGCTTGCATCCTTCAATGCAGTCGGCAGTCGACATGCATCGCCGCGTAGTAACATAGTTATTAAGGTTCAAGGAAGACTTTAAGTCCATCTAGTTCAACCCATATCCTATCCTAACTTGCCCTAACATGTTGATCCAGAGGAAGGCAAAAAAAACCCATGTGGCAAACAGTAAGCTTCACATTGGGGAAAAAAATTCCTTCCCGACTCCACACACGGCAATCAGGCTAGCTCCCTGGATCAACGCAATATTAAGGAAACTAGTGTATATACCCTCTAATATTATACTTTTCAAGAAAGGCATCCAGTCCCTTCTTAAATTTTAGTAGGGAATCACTCATTACAACATCATATGGCAGACAGTTCCATAGTCTCACTGCTCTTACAGTAAAGAATCCGCGTCTGTGAGTATGCTTAAACCTTCTTTCCTCCAGACGTAGAGGATGCCCCCTTGTCCCCGTCACAGGTCTAAGAGTAAAAAGATCATTAGAAAGGTCTTTGTATTGTCCCCGCATATATTTATACATTGTAATAAGATCACCCCTAGGCCTTCGATTCTCCAAACTAAATAACCCCAAGTGTAATAACCTGTCTTGGTATTGCAGACCCCCTAGTTCCCTAATAACCTTGGTCGCTCTTCTCTGCACCCGCTCCAGTTCAGCTATGTCTTTCTTATACACCGGAGACCAGAACTGTACACTGTATTCTAAGTGTGGTCGCACTAGTGAATCATATAGAGGTAAAACTATGTTCTCCTCATAAGCATCTATGCCTCTTTTAGGCTATGTGCACACGATGCAGATTTCCAGCGGATCCACAGCGGATTTTACTGCGTAGAAACGCTGCATATCCGCATTGTGATGTACAGTAGCATGTAAATCAATTGAAAAAAAAAACCACTGTGCAGACGCTGCGGATTTTTCCGTGCGGTTTTCTTGTGGTACAAAATATGCAGCATGTCACTTCTTTTGTGTGGTTTTCCACCTACTCCATTCTCCAAATCCGCAGGGGGAAATCCGCAGGGGAAAATCGCACAAAAACCGCAAGAAAACCACAATAAAAAAGGAAGAAATCCGCAGTAAAAATGCAGGTCATTTGACCTGCGGATTTCTTCAATTCTGCGTGGAAAAATCCGCAGGGCAAAAAAGTACGTGTGCACTTAGCCTTAATGCATCCCATTATTTTATTTGCCTTTGCAGCAGCTGCCTGACACTGGCCACTAAATGTGAGTTTGTCGTCCACCCATACACCCAGGTCTTTTTCAGTGACAGTTTTGCCCAGTGTTTTACAATTAAGCACATAATTATACATCTTGTTCGTTCTACCCAAGTGCAAGACCTTACATTTATCCCCATTAAAGCTCATTTGCCATTTATCAGCCCAAGCTTCTAGTTTACATAAATCCTCCTGTAATATAAAATTGTTCTCCTCTGTATTGATTACCCTGCAGAGTTTCGTGTCATCTGCAAATATTGAAATTCTACTCTCTATGCCCCCTACAAGGTTATTAATAAATATGTTAAAAAGAAGCGGGCCCAAAACTGACCCCTGTGGTACCCAATACTGACCCCTGTGGCACCCCACTGCTAACCGTGACCCAGTCCGAGTGTGCTCCATTAATAGCCACCATTTGTTTCCTATCCCTGAGCCAGCTCTTAACCCACTTACACATATTTTCTCCTATCCCCATTGTTCTCATTTTATGCATCAACCTTTTGTGTGGCACTGTATCAAAAGCTTTTGAAAAGTCCATGTACACCATGTCCACTGCATTCCCTTGGTCCATTCCGGAACTTACCTCTTCATAAAAGCTTATCAGATTAGTCTGACAGGAACGGTCCCTTGTAAACCCATGTTGATATTGGGTCATGAGGTTATTCTTCTTCAGATACTCCAGTATAGTATCTCTTAGAAAACCCTCCAGGATTTTACCCACAGTTTAGGTTAAGCTCACTGGCCTCTAATTTCCAAGTTCAGTTTTTGTCCCCTTTTTGAATATTGGCACCACATTTGCTATACGCCAGTCCTGTGGTACAGACGCTGTTATTATGGAATCTTTAAAGATTAAAAATAATGGTCTATGACTGTGCTTAATTCCTGCAGTACTCGGGGGTGTATCCCATCCAGGCCCGGGGATTTGTCAATTTTAGTGATTTTTTACGCCGCCGTACTTCCTGCTGGGTTAAGCAGGTGACATTTAATGGAGAATTTTTATCCCTGATCATGTTATCCGTCATGGGATTTTCTTGTGTAAATACTGTTGAAAAAAAGTCATTTAGCATATTGGCTTTTTCCTCATCCTCATCCGCCATTTCACCCACACTATTTTTAAGGGGACCAACACTATCATTTTTTAGTTTCTTATTATTTATATAGTTAAAGAATATTTTGGGATTATTTTTACTTTCTCTGGCAATGAGTCTCTCTGTCTCAATCTTTGCTGTCTTGATTTGCTTTTTACAGAATTTATTTAATCTTCTGTATTTAGTTAATGCCTCATCACTACCTACTTGCTTTAATTCTCTAAATGCTTTATTTTTATCTCTTATTGCACCACTTACAGCTCTATTTAGCCATAGTGGTTTCCTCCTATTTCTCGCATGTTTATTCTCATACAGTATATATTGTGCACAGGTCCTATTCAGGATGCTAATAAACGTCTCCCATTTTCTTTGTGTATTTTTATGTCTCAGGATATCGTCCCAGTTAATTGCACCAAGATCATCTCTCATCCGTTGGAAATTTGCTCTCCTGAAGTTTAGTGTCCTTGTTAACCCCTCTACTACACATCTTATTAAAGGATACATGAAAACTTATTAATTTGTGATCACTATTACCCATGTGACCCCCAACCCTTACATTTGATATGCGGTCTGGCCTGTTGATTAATATTAGGTCTAGCAGTGCCCCCCCTCTTGTTGGGTCCTGAACCAGTTGTGAAAGGTAATTGTCTCTCATAGTTGTCAAAAACCTATTACCTTTGCTGGAACTGCAGGTTTCGGTTCCCCAATGTATTTCAGGGTAGTTGAAGTCCCCCATAATAATGACTTCTCCTTGAGTCGCCGCTTCATCTATTTGCTTTATGAGGATATTCTCTGTTGCTTCCATTATTTTTGGAGACTTATAACAAACCCCTATTAGTAATTTATTATTTTTCCCCCCTCCCCTTATCTCTACCCACAGGGACTCTACATTTTCATTAGATTCATATATATTATCATGAAGGATGGGTTTTAAGGATGATGTTACATATAAATACACGCCTCCCCCTCGCTTATTTGTACGGTCATTTCTGAACAGACTATAGCCCTGTAAATTAACCGCCCAGTCATGCCTCTCGTCCAGCCATGTCTCAGATATCCCCACCATGTCATAATTATGTTCCAACAACATTAACTCCAATTCCTCCATTTTGTTGGCGAGGCTTCTGGCATTAGTATACATGCACTTTATGTATCTCTCTGTACCTCTATTCTTTTTTTAATTTATTAACTGTTCTAACCCCACCCCCCATGCCACCCCCACACCCAATTTCATTATTTGTGCCCAGGTCTCTATCTGCACTGTCTTCCCCTCCTATAAAAGGAATACTCTCCCCCCCGTCCCTAGTTGAAACACTCCTCCAACCTTCTAGCCATTTTCTCCCCCCAGCACAGCTGCACCCTCCCCATTGAGGTGCAGCCCGTCCCTAGCGTAGAACCTGTAGCCAACTGAGAAGTCGGCCCAGTTCTCCAGGAACCCAAACCTCTCCTTCCTACACCAATTCCTGAGCCACTTATTAACCTCCCTAATCTCCCGTTGCCTCTCTGGCGTGGCACGTGGCCCAAGAAGTATTTCCGAAAATACCACCTTTGAGGTCCTTGCTTTAAGCTTGCAGCCTAATTCCCTGAAATCATCTTTAAGGACCTTCCACCTACCTCTAACTTTGTCATTTGTGCCGATGTGCACCATGACCGCTGGATCCTCACCAGCCCCTCCCAGTAATCTGTCAACCCGATCAGCGATGTGTCGGACTCGAGCGCCAGGTAGGCAGCACACCGTTCGACGATCCCTGTCTTTGTGACAGATTGCCCTATCTGTTCCCCTAATAATTGAGTCTCCCACTACCAGAACCTGTCTGGCCTGCCCTGCTCTCCTATTTCCCCCCTTACTGGAGCAGACACTCCTCCGGCTTTCAGAGGACATGCCTTGCTGCAGCAGTGCTACTCCTGCACTAACACTCCCCTCATCTGCCAACTTAGCAAACTTATTGGGGTGTGCCAGATTAGGACTAGCCTCCCTGGTGCTCTTCCCTCTACCCCGCCTTCTAACTGTCACCCAGCTTGCTGCTTCATTGTCCTGCAGCTCCAACCTAGCATCTCCCCCTCATCTATCCCATTGAGCCTCTGCTCAGTGAGCAGAAGACTCCTTTCCATATTGTCTATGGATCTCAGTGTTGCCAGCTGCACATTTAGATCCAGTATCTGGGATTCCAAATGCACAACGTGCTCACATCTCGCACAGCAGTATGCACCCTCGACCGTTTGTTCAAGGATTTCATACATGCGGCAAGATGTACACTGGATGGCATTGGCAATAGTGGAGCACATCCTAATGGGGATTGCACCAGACAGAAAAGATAAGCAAAAATAAAATAAAAAGTATTAATAAAATATAACAGTAATTCAGTAATACCTCCCTTGGAAACTCCCTGAATCCAAAGTCACTGAATCACAAGTCACACACTTACCACAGTTCGCATTTACACTCAGGTCACACTCAGCTCGTTCACACTCACTCAGGCAGAAGATTTAAAAGAGGTTTTTTTTTTCCCCTTTTACCAGCACACCACCCTGCTGCTCAATGCACTTCCAAAAAAGTGGCAGAAGTCACAAGGGAACGTTTAGACACGGACGTGACACTTTGTAACCCTTTCCATAAATAAACAACATGCGCCAAATCTGGCATTTAGCTTCACTCTTTCCACTTGCCTGGGTGTGGCTGAGGACTGATGTTGGTAGCCTGGGAGGGGGGTCAATATCCCTTACACCTTCCTAGGCTATTTCATATCAACCCATAGCTGTCTGTTTAGCCTTTGCTGGTTAGAATTTATAGGGGCACCCTATGCCATTTTTTTCTGGGGTCCACTGTAAAGTAACCAGTAAAGGCTAAGCAAACAGCTGTGAGCTGTAATTAGTAGCCTGGGAACCTTTTGGGATTTTGTCCCCTTTCCCAGATTAGTAACATCAGCCCCCAACCGTGGGCTTTTACCTCTGCAGGTTATCAAAATTACTTGGAAGCCCACCCCAATTTTTGTTTTTAATTTTTTATTTTACACACAAACTACACAGCGGGTGCTTAATACAACTCCCATCATTGTCAACTGGTTGAGCTGAAATCAGGGAGAACCAGGTGACAATCATGAGAGCTGCCTTCAGAGCTTAGGAAAAGCGGAAACTATACGGCTTTTCTCAGGCGCCGGTACATGTCACACTGATGATCAGTGTGCAGCACACATTTTGTCCGTGGTGCTGGTAAAAAAAAACTGACATGTCTGTGGGTTTTTTACATGGACACACGGTCTGTGTGAAAAACCTGAGATGTGCACACCACCATTGAATACAATTAGTGTTTGTGTCCATATTTGCGGCCCTTAAAAAACGGACTGCATACGGACATGAAAAACGGACGTGTGAAGGGTGCCTTACACTGAGAGGTCTAATGCATTGCAATACACGTGTATTGCAATGCATTAGACCAGTGATCAAACTACTTGATATTCAAGTCCCATAAAGGGACTAAGTAAAAAAGTTAAAAATATTTAAAAAAAGTAAGGATGTATAAAATCTGCTCAAGATAAAGTACAAAGAAAAACAAGAAATGTTTCACCTTAAAAAAATAAACAAACCAAGGACACATATTTGGTATTTTTTTTTTTTTATCATAAAGGTTTTTATTGAGTTTTCAGAAAAAATACAAACTTCTCATACAAAAACATCAAGAACAGGAGCAATGAGAAGCAAGAGGTGGAATAACCTCGAGCCATTATTAGAATATCAATCTGGGACATTAAATACCCCTTCCAACAACAACTTGAACATAGAAGCGGGGAGAGGGGGGAGGGGGAAGGGGAAGCAGCTCTACATGCATGGCATTCTTAGGCACAATCAATTTATTTATGGTGTAGGTGTCTGTATCTGGGGGAGGGCCGTTGCATAAAGGGAAGTGGCCCACGGATGCCATTGTTTAAGTCTCACCGTTCTCTTCTCTAGATTGGGGGTCAAGTTGGTTTCGTATAGCCAGTGTAGGTTGGTCCTCTCAATTAGTTCTGTTTTTGTAGGGGGGCTCACCGACCTCCACTTGTATGCCACACAGTACCTGCCGGCTATGAGAATGTGAGAAATGATATTTTTTAAAAGATCCGGGATCCCATCTAGGCCAATGTGTAGCACCGCTAAGGTTGGGTTTGGGGAAAGACGGAGACTAGTAACCTCATGGATTAGATTGAACACCTCCTGCCAGAAGTTAGATAACTTAGGGCAAAACCACCACATATGACACAAGGTGCCCCTGTGGTTGCATCCCATCCAGCACAAAGGTGACATATGTGGGGAAAAAGAAGCCAGTTTAGTAGGGGAGTTGTACCACCGCAGATGAACCTTTTTTAATTGCTCTATGTGATTGAGACATGAAGAGAATTTGTGGATCCATTTTGAGGCCGCGAACCATTCTTGCGACGGAAGCTGAGAGGCTAGATCTTTTTCCCATTTGAGCATATACGGCAATTGTTTGTCCGGTTACGGGGAGTTTAGCAGGTTATGGATGTATGAAAGGCCTTTGATTTTGCTATTTTGAAAGAATTTTTTAATTGCAGCGTGGTCGGCTGTTGTGGGAACCGGTAGGTGAGGAGCGGACTGAAGGAAGTGACGTATTTGAAAAAACTGGAATAAACTGTGTCGGGGGAGGTTAAATTTAACACACATTTCTGAGTACGGGAGTAGGACGCCTTCTCTATAGAGATCTGCTAGGGTAATTGGACCTCCACGTGTCCAGGCGGCAAGATTCAAATTCGGAATGAAGGCTTCCAGCGATCTAAGGGGAAGGCTGGGACCTAGAGCCTGTGACACTGGCTTGCTCCATAAGGACCAAGCTTTCTTTAGAGCTGCTGTGGTGGGTAGAAGATCGCCGGGGGGCGAAGGGGTTAGGAGCAGGGAGTCTATGAATTGTTTAGGGGAGTGGGCCTGTGCCCAGGTGTACTCAATCTGTAACCATCTCAAGTCTGAATCATTCTTCCACCAATCTCGAGCCGGTTCCAGGATAGCAGCTCTGTGATATGTTAGAATATTAGGAATACCCATTCCTCCACCACTGAACGGGGCATGCATACATCTCAGGGCTATTCTAGGTTTTTTCCCAGCCCATATAAATTTACTCATTAGCGAATGAATTTTGGTGAGATACCGTTGCGGAATTGTTAGGGGCAGGCACCGCAGTAAGTAGATAATTTTTGGGAGACAGATCATTTTAAAAGTCTGCATTCTCGCCACCCAAGAGAGCGGGAGAAGAGAAAGGCGAGTAAGTTCTTTATCCAATGAGGTGTGCAGGGTCAGCAGATTTTTCCGGATCACGGAGTGTAGCGGGGCCAGTATAATACCCAGGAAGGGGATTCCCTCGTCTTCCCATTTGAAAGGGTAAAGATGAGAAAGAGTGGCTCTGGTAGAGGCTGGCAAGAAGAGCGGAAAAATTAATGACTTGGTAATATTAAGCTTGTAATACGAGACTTGAGCGAAGGAGGACAGGATCTCCATTACGTGTTGTAGGGACACCTCTACATTAGTGCAAGATAAAATCACGTCATCTGCATATAGACTGACCACATGATTTATACTCCCCACTCGAATCCCCGAGATCCGAGGGCATTCACGGATAGTCTGCGCCAGAGGCTCTATAGCAAGGGCATAGATGATAGGGGAGAGCGGACACCCCTGGCGTGTCCCATTAGTTAATTCAAAACTCCGAGATATAAATCCGGATGCCAGAACTTTGGCGTTAGGGTTAGAGTACAGCGCCATTATGGCATTAAGTATGGGGCCTTTGAAACCAAACTTGGCCAGAACAGATTTCAGATATCCCCAGTGCACCCTGTCGAACGCCTTCTCTGCGTCCAGGGACAGGAATACACTGGGGATTTTCCTCCCCTCAGCCACCGCAATCAGATCCAGCATACGTCTCGTCCCATCTTTCGCCTGCCTCCCCGCCACAAACCCCACTTGATCCGGGGAAATCAGTGATGGAAGAACTTTATGTATTCTAGCTGAGATTATTTTGGCGTACAATTTTAAGTCGCAGTTTAGGAGGGATATTGGCCTGAAGTTTCCCGGTGAAATAGGGGGTTTTCCTGGTTTTGGCAGGGTAGTTATAATGGCCTCTAGATTATTTGGTGAAATATCTGCTGTGGCTCACCAAGAGGAGAAAAGTCTCAGGAGGAAAGGAGACAGGGTTTCAGTGAATTGCCTATAATAGGAGTTAGTGAGGCCGTCTGGGCCTGGAGCTGAATTTCTTTTGGCTGTGGTCACCGCCTGGCGAACCTCTTCCAGAGAAAAAGGGGAATTTAGTTGCTCCAGCTGTACTGCAGATAACCGAGGAAGATTAATATTGTTTAAGAAGGAATTAATTGCCGTTTGGGTAGGCTTTGGGGCAGTGGGGTCATTTTTAAGGTTGTAGAGAGACTGGTAAAAGTCAGCGACTGCGTTGGCTATTTCCGTTGGGTTGCGTATTGTGGCATTAGAACCCGTCACGAGGTATTCAATTTTATTTTGCATTTCTCGTTTTTTAACCCTCCTGGCTAGTAAGGCACCCGCCCTGTCACCCATCACATAGTACCGCTGTTTGAGGGATCTTAAGTTTTTCTCATAGTCTGCCATCAACACCTGGCGGAGCTGTGTTCTTAGTTTCCTGAGTTCGTCAGATGTCGACAAGTTTGGGGCAGATTTATTGTGGGCTTCCAAAAGTACTATGTGGGACAGTAGAGCTTTGTAAGTTGCCTGACGCCTCCTTTTCTCCCTAGTGGCAATTTTGATGAATGACCCCCTAATATAGGCCTTGTGTGCAGACCAAAGCGTTTCCTCTGTCACCTCCTTGTTATCATTAAAGTTAAAAAACTCTGCGAGGTCGGCCTGCAACTCCTCAGAGATTTGTCTACAGGCTAGGAGGGAGTCATTCATGCGCCACCGGGTAAAAACAGGCGCGCGGTTTTGCTCCTGAACTGTCAGGTATATGGGGGCGTGGTCCGACCAAGCTATAAGTCCAATTTTTGAATCTGAGCAATCCATAATAAGCGAGCTATCAACCAGAAAGTAGTCCAATCTGCTGTAAGAGGTGAACCGAGGCGAGAAGAATGTGTAGTCCCTCTCATTTGCATGTTGGCATCTCCATATATCATGGAGATGCCTTTCTGAAATTATTGTGCTCATCTCCTTCCTCTTTACAGCAGTATTGGAGCAATCCAGAGTGCTGGACATTACCATGTTAAAATCCCCGCAGATTATTTGCTTACCCTCTTTAACGGATGAAAGCTTGGAAAGAAACCTCCGCAAAAAGCTGATCTGACCAGAGTTGGGGGCGTAAACGGTTGCAATAGTATACTGAGATCCATTTATGGAGCAATTAATAATGGCGTATCTACCGTCAGGGTCTAAATGTTGTGAATGTAGTGTGAACGCAACAGTATTTTTTACACAAATGAATACTCCAGCCTTTTTTTTTTTTCCACAAGCCAGCAGTATGAAAGGAAATTTAGCATTATTTAACCTGTGCGAGTCCCCTTGGAGGAGATGAGACTCCTGACCACATATTACATCACATTTGGATTTAACCACTTCCCGCCAAAACATGGATCTCTTGGCTGGCGAGTCCAGACCCCCAACATTTATAGACATACAGTTCAGTACCATTGTACATGAAAAAAAAGTCTCTTGCCTAGAGCTGCAGGGGGAAAAGGAAGGTCAGGCAGGAAAGAGATAACACTAACAATATTGACATCACTAACATTACTGATGTAGGGAGCATCAGTCCACAAAGAAAAAAGCCCAAAAAAGGGGCCTGCGGTATGGTGGAAATTTACCGCCATGGGGGTTCAGGGTCCTGGTTGAACAGAACCAGCGGACCTTAAAAGTAGCAACTAAGTCTCAGCCGCGACTCAAACATATCACATAACTCACACGACGGACCAATCTTCATTCACTTTATCCTGTTGGGATGATCCTGTAGCTCTTGGAGATCTGGCCGGGAGATTTGCCAAGTTCCATGAGGATAGGAGCTTTGCCAACTGCTGTGGGGAATGGCAGGCGTGGGTATTTCCTGCTCGGAAAAGCAGGATCTTTACAGGGAAACCCCATCTATAGGATATAGCTTCATCCCTGAGAACTTTGGTATAAGGAGCAAATTCCCTCCTTTTTGCCAGGGTTCCTGCAGACAGATCTGGAAAAATGGACAGGTGCCGGAATTGCTCAGACAGAGGGGGTCTCTTTCTCAGGGCTTGCAGCAGGGCTTCTTTGGTCTTGTAAAAGTGCAGGCGAGCTAAAGTGTCCCGAGGGACATCAGCACTGAGGGATTTAGGCTTAGGGACTCTGTGTATTCTGTCCACCAGGAAATCAGTTGCAGTCAGGTCTGGGAGCAGCTCCTGCAGCAAGGAGCCCAGAAAACTCTGCAGCCCCTTGTCTGGTATGGCCTCTGGAATTCCTCTGATTCTTATATTATTTCGGCGGGACCTGTCCTCTAAATCCAAGACCTTGGTATGGAGCTTTTGCACTTGTTCCTCCAGTGCTGCATTGGCATCAATGAGGCTATTGTGTGACTTTGTCAGCTCCCCCATTTTAGATTCAATATGTGCTGTACGGCTGCCTATGGCAGTGATATCTCCCCTCAGCTCAGCCACCATATCTTTCCAATCCTGCTGCAGTGATGAGCGGAGGGCACTGAGCAGTTTCTGCATTGTACCTTTGGTAAGCGGTATATCTGCAGCGTCTGTGTCCAAGTCTGGGCCTGCTGTGGATCCCCTCCTGGATGAGCGTGAGGAAGCTGTGGAGGAGGATGCTGCCGCCATTTTCCCTCGCCCCGTGCTGGAGAAGAAGTCTGTAACTTTCGCCGGGGACGGTTTCTTCTGGGATTTTCCCCTTGGCATGCTACGATCCTGGATACCTCCGCAGCACTCCCCCCCGTGTGCAGAGAGATTGGTGCCGCTGGCGAGCCGCAATGAGCCGATTAGGAGTCGAAGTGGCTGGAGCTCAGCAGCTAAGTGACCGGTGCCATTAGCAAGCAGGCCACGCCCCCACATATTTGGTATTGATGCATCCAGAGCGACCTGAACTATAAAAATATCACATTATTTAAACCATACAGTGAACACAGTAAGAGAAAAAAAAACAAGCAAAAAGCTGTTTTTTCACCATACACTGCACAAAACATAAACTGGAATAAAAAGTCATATATGATGAACAAAGCATATTGGAAAAGCAGAGTCTCTCAGAATCAAAGATGATCAGGGGTTCACCAGTGTGTAAATAACTGCACCTATAAATTGTGGAAACATTCAAGAAAAATATTCCTCTATGTAAATTTGTAAAGACTTTGAAAATTCCACCACCTACAATACATAATATAATCAAATGATGGAGATTCTGGAGAAATCCATGTCCACAAGGGACAAGGCCAGCAGTCAATACTGGATGATTGTGATACACGGGCCATAATAGAAGTGCATTTAAACAGGTATCCAAATGACAACAGCATGTTTTCCCAGAAAAAAAAAAAGTTCAGATGATGAACTGGCAGTCTATAGTCCAGACCTTGACCTAATCTAAAACATTTGGTGCATTATGAAATGAAAAATCTGACAAAAACCCCGGACGGAGAAGCAGCGAGAATCCCAGACAAGATAGGGACAACATTCCTCTCCCAAAACTGCAGCAATTGGTTTCCAAACGTTTACTGCCTGTTGTAAAAAGGAGGGAAGCTACACAATGGTAGACATGGCCTGGGCCCAGCTTTTTTGAGATTTGTTCCTCCATCAATTTGTAAATTAGTTACTTTTTTCTAATGAAATGGAGAATTGTCCAACGTTCACCTTCTGATCTGTGATTTATGCTGTGTTGTGAATAAAATAAGGTTTCCAATCAGTGCATTTTTCACAATGTCCCAACTTTTTGAAATTGGAGTTGTATATTGTATTAACTATTTTTATACTATTGTATAATGCATATTTTATATGCAGAAAATTATTTTGAGTGGAACAGCTATGGGGTCGTTTCATCCAGCCAAATATTGTTGATCCCTGAGAGCAAGTCAGGACATAACTGTCAAGTCATCCTGAGGTAGTACAACGCTATAATATGAGTATGTTTTTGGCTAGCAGGTAATGTATTTGAGCCCAGCCCAAATAAGTGATAAATATTTGAACAGTGAAAGAAAAGCTTTTTTGCATTGAATACACTTTATGTACATAACCTTACTGTGTATGAGTGTACTTGCCTACTAATGTCTCCACCCAAATTGCAGAATATAGCATCACTTCACTAATCAGGGGCACTAAGGGGGCACTAATTCCGCCCCCTACATTCGACAGAAACTACACTCATCAAAGTGACCAATGACCTTCTGACAGCAAAACGTAATGGTGACCACTCTCTGCTCATTCTTCTCGACCTTTCTGCAGCTTTCGACACTGTTGACCATCCTCTCCTACTCTCTAGGCTCCAGTCACTAGGCATTAAGGACACTGCTCTTTCCTGGTTCTCCTCCTATCTTTCCGACCGCTCCTTCAGTGTTTTGTTTTCTGGCTCCACTTCATCTCCTCTTCCTCTCACTGTTGGGGTACCTCAGGGCTCAGTCCTTGGCCCCCTTCTCTTCTCTCTCTATACGGCCCCAATTGGACAGACCATCAGCAGATTTGGCTTTCAGTACCATCTTTATGCTGATGACACACAACTGTACACATCATCCCCTGACCTTACCTCCGCTGTACTACAGAACGCCACTGACTGTCTGTCTGCAGTCTCCAACATCATGTCTGCTCTCTATCTGAAACTCAACCTCTCCAAAACTGAACTTCTTCTGCTCCCACCATCTACTAACCTCCCTAAATCTGACATTTCCCTCTCTGTGGGTGGCACCATAATAACACCCCGACAGCAGGCACGCTGTCTGGGTGTTATGTTCGACTCCGATCTCTCCTTCACCTCCCATATACAATCTCTTGCCCGCTCATGCCGCTTACACCTAAAGAACATCTCTAGAATCCGCCCT
This sequence comes from Dendrobates tinctorius, assembly GCF_039654945.1. Classification (NCBI taxonomy): domain Eukaryota; kingdom Metazoa; phylum Chordata; class Amphibia; order Anura; family Dendrobatidae; genus Dendrobates; species Dendrobates tinctorius. The sequence continues at coordinate 19,207,101 of NW_027361826.1, read as the reverse complement.
TTTCTCACCATGGAAACAACAATAACTCTCACTGTCGCCCTGATCCACTCCCGCCTGGACTACTGTAATGCTCTATTAATTGGCCTCCCTCTCACTCGACTCTCCCCTCTCCAGTCTATCCTTAATGCAGCAGCCAGGGTTGTCCATCTGGCTAATCGTTACTCAGACGCGTCCGCTCTTCGCCAGTCGTTACACTGGCTGCCAATTCATTACAGGGTACAATTCAAAGTACTTGTTCTCACCCACAAAGCTCTCCACAGTGCGGCACCCCCTTACATCTCCTCCCTCATTTCTGTCTATCGGCCTAACCGACCGCTGAGCTCTGCAAATGACTTTCGACTAACCTCTGCCCTAATCCGTACCTCCCACTCCCGACTCCAAGACTTCTCCCATGCTGCGCCAATCCTCTGGAATGCTCTACCCCAAGATATTAGGATCATCCACAGTTTGCATAATTTTTTGGAGCTCGCTCAAAACGCATTTGTTCAGAGCGGCCTTTCACATTCAGTAATCAAAGTCATGTTATGTTTGTGTGTGTGTAGCCCATTCACTATCTCCATCTAACCCCCACCCCCTGAAGATGGCTGGACCGTCATTGTAAATACATCATTGTAAATACAAACCTATGCTTTGTATCTCCCCCACCTCATTGTAGCTTGTAAGCTCCACAAGCAGGGTCGTCTTATTTCGCTTTAATTATTGTATTGTTAACGTTGTTACTTATGACTGTTGTGTTTGAAACTGTTCAACTGTAAAGCGCTGTGGAATATGTTGGCGCTATATAAATAAAGATTATTATTATTATTATTATTATTATTATTAATCACTTTCCAAGCAGCCATTTAATATTTCTACATGAAACTCATCAAATTACTGCTAAATATGATCCAGTCTTTTCATGTGGCACACCCTGATAATCCTGGTTCTGAGGTTTTGGTGGTCCCTCGTAAAAGGGGGGTACTGTCATGGGTTTACTGCAACAGAGAGAAGTTAGAAGACCGCAGCATCTGATTTCTTCTACTCTTGCACTGAATAGAAGCACTTCACCTTCATATTTAACGGTGCAAGTTTCTTTTAGCAGTGCATGGGTTAATCTGCTCAGTTGAGAGCTCCTGGAAGCTTTTCTGGTTAAGGCTCTCAGTTGTGCACTATTAGCTTCTCCCATCTTCTATATAGACTGAGTCCTGGCTAGCACTCATTGTCAGAGGTATGTTTTGCAACATGGCTGCAGGTTGCTGTTGGTGGTTGTTGGTGGCTTTTGGTGGATTTATCTGTGACTGTTGCTGGGTTTTGAGTGTGTGATAATTCCCTTTGTTCTCCTACTTTGGTTTAACCCGATACTCCACTCCCCGGTGTTTACCTCTGTTGTTTATGTGTATATATTTGTATGATTGGTATATTTCTTTATCGCTGTTCATATTACCTTGTTAGTCTGGTTGGTGTATTATGGCACACTATTACTTCCTTCTTCCCTGGGTGGGGTATGGGTACAGACTGAGGGTGGATTCAGGAGCTAAGGCAAGGTATATGGCCTCGGCATCTTCACCATCAGAAGTAATCTGGGGAGCAGGGCAAGCTAGGGCTCCCCTAGCATTAGAAACAGGGAAGGAGCCCCTGGTCCTGGGACAACCAACAACAGAGTCATGACAGAAGGACTATGGGATGCATTATACTATAGGGAGTGCATTATACTATATGGACCACTATGGAGGGGTGCATTATACAATATGGAGGACTACAGGATGTTATATTAATAACTATGGCAAGTGTATTATACTATATGGAGGACCATGGGGAGTGTATTATACTATATGGAGGACTATGGTCTACACTGCCTCTCCCTACCTTATATGTATGGACTATATGCTACATCCACCTGAGTCTTCATTGTAGACTATATTGTATGTTTTATGCTACTTTTTCCTGATATTACTAATATTGCTATTATAGCAACAGCAATTAATGCTAAACAGGATAATTACAGCATGAAATGTACATTAACAAATATACGACTCCTCAGGTTCACTCTAACTGTTATGACAGTCTCTTGTTAACACTCTTGTAACTTCTAACAAAGGGGATTATACTGGGACTAGAGAAAGTCACTATATTATCGCATCGTCTAACACAAGCCCTAGCGAGGATCTCCGGTTCTTCCCACTAGGATGCAAGTCCTCCTCCTAGCAAAACTTAACAAGGCTCGCTAGGACACCTTCGCTTCAATAGATCCCTCTCTATTGTACTAGCCCAGACCAAGCCCTATATTGTACGTCGGTGCTGGAAGCCATCTCATTCGCGCCTCCCGTTAATCACTGCAGACGTCCACTCCCGAACGAAGTCCTCTCACAGATCTTCAGTGCTTGACTGATGGCAGGTGTCTTTGGTACCCAGTGAGATGAGGGCTGGGCCTCGGCTCTTGACTGGCGTAGTCTAGACCGACGCAAGTTGTGTTTTCGAGCATTGAACAGCGTTGACTTTATTCCGGAACTCGCATGGCGTGGATCAGATGTTTGGACTCTGGAACTACCAGGTGCACCACAACCCGCTGCCTCTGGCCTTCTGTCACGGCCTGTCACCTCGGCCTCAGCATCTTCCTTAATGCACTTCCTATCATACCCTCACTTGGCTCAAAACTCCCGTCTTGTCACACTGGCCTTTTATATGAAGGAACTGCATCAGTAAGGTCACCTGACCCGGTGCTCCATTCAAACTCTTCCTCCCTGAAACTCTCCCTTATCTGGCTGGTTCCACAGGATCTTGGACACCAGGAGGCAGTCTTCTTCCACAATTGCCGCACAGCGCTGGGCATTCTTGTCTCTTATGTCACAACTTTTTACAAGTGCTCCTATTAAAAAAACAATACTGTAACCTCACAAAATGATTAAGGTGAAGTTGCTTGAGCTCTATATTAGGCTCAATTATGGTAGCTTACGCAGCTAATATTACTCTGACCTATTGGTGGCAGATACCATCAAATAATTTTTTTTTTTACATTTATATTTGCTTTCCCCTCCCTACTATTAACAATTGGAGTACATTTATTTCAGAGCCGAATTTCAAAATATTTGCTTATCTCTAGTTTTAAAGGGAACCTGTCACGTCGGATAACACTACCTACAGACACATGATTAATCTGCAGGTAAATAGTATTAGAAAAGTGCCAGTGTACTGAAAGTGAGGGTACTGGCAGAAAATGGACTTTATTAGTCCATTAGCTTTCATTCCTACAGGCGTGCTGCCCTGGCTACAGTGTGCTCACAACAGGCCAGGCTGTCAGAGTACCAGGGAGTGCTTACAGCCGCCGCTCTCAGTGCTGTGAGAGGGGACTGTCTTTTCATCCACATGCTTGCATGACTGAAAGCCGATGGCTGCCTTGGAAAACAAGAGCTTTACTTCTCCTGAAGCAATGCTTTTAATACGGCGATGGAGCACCTTTTTAATACTATTAACCTGCAGATTAACCCTAGATCTGCAAGTTAATAGTGTTATTTGAAGGGACAGATTTCCTTTAAGTGTATATGTTTTTAATTAATAAATATCTACATTTTTAGTATCTTGAAAGACTGTGTACAGTGTTTTTGTAAGGGTATGTGCACACGCTGCGAATTTGCTGCGGATCCGCAGCGGATTTGCCCCTGCGGATCTGCTGCAGATCCGCAAGTGATTTACAGTACAATGTTATTCAATGGGAAAAAAACGCTGTGCACATGCTGTGGAAAAATCCGCACGGAAACGCAGCATTTTTTTTCCACAGCATGTCAATTCTTTGTGCTGATTCCGCAACGTGTTTACACCCATTCCATTATAGGAATCCACAGGTGTAAAAATGCAGGCCAAATCCGCACAAAATCCGCAATAAATCCTCAGGAAATCCGCATAAAAAACTCGCAGATTTTGACCTGCGGATTCTGCCAAAATGTGCAGATTCCGAGCGGAAAATTCTGCACAGCAATCCGCAAAGTGTGCACATACCCTCAGAGGAGTGAAGTGATTCATGTAATTGGCAAGATGCTCCCATCTAGTGATCAGTGGCTATAGTTGGAGGAAGAGAAGGGAGACAGGTTGAATGAGAGGAAGTAAGGAGCCTGTGACACAAGGGACATGTGATCTGCTGTGATGCAGCAGAAAAATTTAAAAGGTCACAGGGGCTAGGGCAGGAGTCAGCCATAACTCAGACTTGTAACGAGACACGTGTGAGAGCGAGTTCTGCGCTTGCTTACAGGCAAACCCTAGAAGGACATGTTCGGAAACAGAAGGACCTCATCAGATGTGGATAAAGCAAGCGGTGCAGAGTCTTTATAGAGGATAGGAGATCCTGATTGCCATGTCTAAGAACAAGAGAAAAGGAAATTTGATTGTGTGAGCAGAGACCCGGTTGAAGAAACAGAACCTCGATCAAGTGAGCGGAGGCCCGGTTGGGAAAACCTCGATCGTTTGAGCAGAGACTTGGTTGGGAAACAGAATAGTAGAAAGCTGGTTGGCACTCTGTATAAGCGTGGTGCACGTGGAGAGAACACAGCAAAATGGAAAGAAATCCCGGCACTCACATGTAGAATAATTGCTTTTGAGAAAAGCCTTGGATGGGCTGAAACATCTCTGATTGTGTGAATTTTACTGGATTAAAAAAGCAATTATTCTACATGTGGGTGCCGAGATTTCTTTCCATTTTTTGGTTGAGAAACAGAACCTCGATCGAGTGAGCGGACGCTCGGTTGGGAAATGGAACCTCGATGGTGTGAGGGGAGAGAAACATGAGTCACCTCTCTGAGGATTGTAGGCAAAAAGAGAGGGTTGGTGGCAGAAATAATTCTCTACTGCCTACAGTGCCAGTCTTGCGGCCTACCAGGAATGCGTGGTGTGGCTCCTGTTAGGGCTAGGGGCAGTGCCCACTATTAAAACCTGAAGCGGGCTAGAAGAGGCGTTAACATTGGGCATGTTATTTTATAGGGCAGTGTTCAGGGCATCAGGGTCAGAATCAATGCCAGGTGGTATCTACTAGAGCAAGCGAACGCAGGGTCCTTCGCTGTTTTGTTTGTATTGTTATTAAGATACAAATTGTAATTTCTTGATATTGCACTTCATCTTGCTAAACCTGTAAATAGTTAATAAATAACTTGTTTTACCGCTGAGTCTGCATTTTCTTTGCCGGTGTATTCTCTTGCCTGTTAACATTATTACAGTAAAATGTTTTTTGTTTTGTTTTTTGTATATTAGAGATCACCAATGCACTTGATTCCCCTAATTTGTACAGCACTCAAAATGAGAGCCGCTAATCAACTGTTTACACCTCAGACTCACATATGCAGCTCTCTTAGTATCTTTCCTTTTTAGGGTATGTGCACACTTTGCGGTTTCTGCTGCGTTTCCGCAGCGTTTTTGGCTCTGCAGAAACGCAGCAGATTCTGCTGCGTTGAACAGTACCTTTATTTCCTATGGAAATAAAAAAAAGCTGTGCACATGCTGCGTTTTTTTCCGCGCGGTTTTGCTGCGGTTTTCAAAACGCAGCATGTCAATTGTTTGGTGCAGAAACGCTGCAGTTTTACACCTCATCCATTATGAAGTGTAAACCTCAGGGCAAAACCGCATAAAAAACGCAGATAAACAGCAGATAAACCGCAGAAAAACCGCAGCACTTTGTCCTGCGGATTTCCTGCGGTTTTCTCTACAAAATCCGCAGAGACAAAAAACTATGTGTGCACATACCCTTAAGGGTATGTGCACACGTAGTGAAATCTGCTGCGTTTCCGCAGCGCATCTGCTGCGTTTCCACAGCGGTTTTGGCTCTGCGGAAACGCAGCAGATTCTGCTGCGTTGTACAGTACCTTTATTTCCAATGGAAAAAAAAAACGCTGTGCACATGCTGCGGATTTTTCCTCGCGGTTTTGCTGCGATTTACAATCCGCAGCATGTCAATTGTTTGGTGTAGAAACGCTGCAGTTTTACACCTCATCCATTATGAAGTGTAAACCTCAGGGCAAAACCGCAGATAAACCGCAGGACTTTTGTCAGAATTTTCTCTCCAAAATCCGCACACTCAAAAAAACTACGTGTGCACATAGCCTAATAGTAGCAAAACAGCAAAGATCTGTGGTGAACCCACAGAGCTGAACTACGGTGAATTCAGTGCCTTTTTCTCACGGTGCTGAGGTCACCGCAGTTCAGCCCGGCTGGGAACGCAACCTCAGTGACCGGAGGTAACCTCGATGATGTCACCGCTAGTCACTGAGGTTGCGCTCGCAGCAGTTCATCCATCAGTGGTCGCATCTTGGCACCTTCCAGGTTGAAAGCTATTTATCCTCAAACATGGATTATGGCGTGGGACAGAACAATGAACAGGTGTGGGATATTGTTGTTTTTATATTTTTGTTTCATTACAGGAGCCGAGGGATTCAATGGAATGGGCGTTAGGTGAGTATCATTAAAAGATAGACCAGCTCACCCCGACTTTCAGGTGTCCTAGAAACCCGGAACCACAAGGGACCACTTGTGCAAAGTAAAAGGAAGAGGTTCCAGCTTCAGAAATTGCTAAATTTATTTGGTTAAAAAAGGGGTTCCATCATGAGGGTAGACACAGCTACGCGTTTCGAACATCCATCGCGTTTTTTAACAAAGCTATACATGTGCTGAATACAGATTAATTTAAATAAAACTTCTAGGGATCAAAACAGGAAATCACGCCGTCACATGGTAAAGTGTCATGATTAAATAGGAACACCACATGACAATATGTAATGGAAAAAGGAGAATACATATAAATGAGTAATGAAAAAAAGTCATAGTGATATAACCAAATATAAACATATAAACAATACAAGGTTTGGACATTAACAATGAATTGATGAAGTTGCACCTATTGAAGCCTCACCTGAAAAAACCTTTACAATTTAACCATGTGTGATGCTGCTTCATATGATTGGGGAAACTGGGAGACAGACTATTAGGCCGGGGTCACACTAGCGAGGAATACGGACGAGTGAGAGGCGTTAAAAGCACGCATTACACACAAACAAATTTTTCTCTATGGGTTTGCTCCCAACAGCCATATATTTGAACGGCGTATTCAACGGTCCGTGCCAATCGCTGCATGCTGCGATTGTCAGCGTACTACGCCCGTAGTACGCCAATGCAAGACTATGGGTGCGCTAAAAATACGCATTACACACGGACCACACGTGTGACTTGCGAGAAATACGCACCCGGTGTCTTTTAGAAAAGCCGGCAATTCAGTGCGCTATACAGTAAACTCACACTGACAGGTTTAATAAAGAAACGAAAGAATAGATATATACACATAGAATACATATATATATATACATGTCATTGTGACAAACATATATATATATATATATATATATATATATATATTTCCCAGAGTTCTTCATAGCAGAATAGCCGCTACTTAAATTGCCGGCTTCTAACAAATCATTCCCCAACCCGACATAAAATGACACATGGTTTACATTCAGTAAAGCATTTTATTCATGTTTTTTTATATGTCCCTGACTAATAATTAGATGAGGGTTTGTGTGCAAAATTTGGGAGTTGTATTTGTTATTTTAAGGGGTTAATTCGTTGTTTAAAAATGCGTGTGCTTCCCATTGCCCTGTAGCGGTGGCGAGTGGGTTAATCTAACAAAGGGTTAATGTCACCATTCGATTGTAAGGTGACATTAACCCTTTGTTAGATTAACCCATTTGCCACCGCTACAGGGCAATGGGAAGCCCACGCATTTTTTAACAATGAATTAACCCCTTAAAATAACAACTACAACTCCTAAATTTTGCACACAAACTCTCATCTAATTATTATTCATGGACATATAAAGAAAAACATGAAATGAAATGGTTTACTGAATGTAAGCCATGTGTCATTTCATGTCGGGTTGGGGAATGATTTGATAGAAGCCGGCAATTTAAGTAGCGGCTATTCTGCTATGAAGAACTCTGTGAAATATAAATATATATATATATATATATATATATATGTTTGTCACAATGACATGTATGTATATATGTATTCTATGTTTCTATATCTCTTATTTCGTTTCTGTTATAAACCCTGTCATAGGGCTCCATTATATGTCCATTTTGCAAGGCGGCGAGAAAATCTCGCCATACGGATTGCAAACGGATGCCATATGGATTGCATACGGATGCAGACATGCGCAAAATACGCAACCACACCTTGCTTACGGATGACATACGGAGCACTATTTAGGGGTCATTCATCCGTATTACGCCTGTAAACTGCGGACCGTATTTTGCGTCGGTTAGTGTGACCCCGGCCTTACCCAATGTTTTAGCTCTCTTAGCTACTTCCCTAACACCTGGAACTAAAACTTTAGACATAATAGTGTCATCTTGCAGTAGGCGCAGATATTTCATAATGATATTTTTATTTCATAGAATTGTGGACTAAATTGCGAGGTTAGGCTATGTGCACACGCTGCAGTTCCGCTGCGGTTTTGGCCGCAGCAGTTCTGCAGACAGTATACAGTAGCATGTTATCCTATGGGATTTACATTCGGCTGTGCACATGCTGTGGATTTTTAACTGCGGAAAAGCTGCGGATTTGAATCCGCAGAAAGATATGACATGTCACTTCTTTTCTGCTGATTCTGCTGCGGTTTACCATCTCCTCCATTGTAGAGATGATAAACCGCAGGGAAAACCGCAGGCCAATCTGCAGGTAAAACCACAGGTCATTTTACCTGCGGTTTTACCTGCGGTTCCGCAGATAAAAAATCCACAGACCAATCCGCAGCGTGTGCACATAGCCTTAGAGTAAGTGCACACGTAGCTTTTAGGTTGTGCGGATTTTGTAGCTTTTGTTGTTGTGCGGTTTATCTGTGGATTAGCCTGCGGTTTTACACCTCATAATGATAAGGTGTGAAACCGCAGCGGAAACCGCACAAAGAATTGACATGCTGCGGATTGTAACCCGCAGCAAATCCGCACGGAAAAATCTGCAGCATGTGCACATTTTTTTTCATAGGAAATAAAGGTACTGTACAACGCAGCAAAATCTGCTGCGGACCCGCAGAGCCAAAACCGCTGCGGATCCGCAGCAGAATCCGCAGCGTGTGCACATACCCTAATACAAGTTTTTGAGATGTATTGCGACTATTATTGAATTTTTTAATATTAATTAAATCAGTTCAATTTTTCGTTTCTGTTATTTCGGAAGCCCTATCTAGGGTCCAGGCTGGATGTCCTCTACTTGCCAATTTATTTTTGCATTCGTTAATTTCCCTATAACACTCGTCTGTATTGCTACAATTGTGCTTTATTTGTGTAAATTCCCCCACTGGGATTGCTTTAAATATGGGTCCAGATGAAGACCACTATTTGCAGGAAGAATCATGTTGCCCGACATAGGCTTGAAGTGAGTGGAAGTGGATATCTGGTAGCGAATCCCCTCTAATTTCAAATCCAAAAAGGAAATGGTATTTTGATTAAATGTGTGAGTAAAGGAAATATTGTATTCATTATCGTTCATGTATTGAAGAAAGCGACTGAGAATTCAATTACTTATGACAGAGTATACCACAATGAATATCATCAATTTAGTTTTCCAGAGCAAATGGCCGTATTGAGTGTGCAGGATTTACAACATAGTGACACACAAGCTAAACACACTACAAACTTGGCTTTAAACTTTCAAGTAAAAAATCCAGGTTGTACTATACGCAAGTTAAAAAGACGCATATCAGAACACATCCAGCACTAGCCATGGTGTTTCCCATGCATCCAGGCACTTCATATCACATCACTGCAGAAATGTTTCATCATCACAGGTTTGCCTCTCCATTACTAAGCTGTGGACATGTTGCCAGAGCCGGGCAAAACGCCCAAACTGGCGCATCTAATAGACGCAGGCTGCTATTTTTAGGCTGGGGAAGGTCAATATCCATGGCCCCTTACCAGCTTGAGAATACCAGCCCCCAGCTGTGAGCTTTACCAAGGTTGGTTGTCAAAAATGAGTAGGACCCCACGCCGTTCTTTAAAAATTTTTATTCAAATAATTTTAAAAATACAGGGTGGGGACCCCTCTATCCTTGATAACCAGCCTTGCTGAAGCTGACAGCTGTGAGTTTGCCTGGCTGGTTAACAAAATTACAGGGGAACCCACGCCGGATTTTTAATTTATTTACTTATAGCTCAGGTGGCGGGTAGTGAATATTCCCATCAGCTGCTCCTGCTGTCACTGTTATTAGCAGGTGTAGGCTGATGGGAGTAATAGTCCCATCAGCCGCCACTGTAATCAGTTGAATATAAGGCTGGTTTCACATTCGCGCTTTTTAAGCGCACGCACGGCCGGGGGTAGCTCCGCCCCCGAGCCGGCTCTCTGCCCGGCGTGCCCGCCCCTTGCTTGTAGCGCCGCCTCCTAGTGGACAGCGGCGCCTGCGATCGGCGCACCCTATCTTTAGCATAGGGTGCGCAGATCGTGCGCAGGCCGTGCGCTAGTTGCGCTTTGACCTGCGCTGCGCACTTTTGACGGTGCGCCGTGCGCGCCAAAATCAAACTTTTCGGATTTTGGCGCGCACGGCGCACCGTCAAAAGTGCGCAGCGCAGGTCAAAGCGCAACTAGTGCACGGCCTGCGCACGATCTGCGCACCCTATGCTAAAGATAGGGTGCGCCGATCACAGGCGCCGCTGTCCACTAGGAGGCGGCGCTACAAGCAAGGGGCGGGCACGCCGGGCAGAGAGCCGGCTCGGGGGCGGAGCTACCCCCGGCCGTGCGTGCGCTTAAAAAGCGCGAATGTGAAACCAGCCTAACTCTCATTCGCTCCTGCTCACGCTGATCACCAGCAAAGCAGGGGAGAATAATGACAGCCATCTTCAGAACCTGGCACCGGGGAACAGCGCTCACTATACCGCTGCTTCTCAGGCGCCAGTACGTCTAACACTTATGGCATCCTTGGGTGTCATCAGTGTGCACATGTGCGGGACATTTTGCAGCCCGTGCTGCTGATAAAAAGAACGGATATGTCAAGGCATTTTGCCCACAGACACACGGTCCGTGGAAACACACTGACATGTGCACAGACCCACTCACTTGCAATGGCGGATCTTAATAGGGGCGGATGGGGCGGTCGCCCCGGGCCCAAGGTTTTTTGGGGGCCCAGGGGCAGGGGCGGGCTGGGCCGGGTGGCAGAGAGGCAAATGCCCCCCGGACCGCTCCCCCAGCACCTGTACAGGGCCGGCCGTGCCCTGTGCTGTGACGCCGCCGGCAGCAGACAGCCGCCCGCGTCACATTCTATGAGGGGCCGGGAGCTGTGCACGGCCGTCACCTTGACGGCTGCTCAGCTCCGGCTGTACTTCCGGGTCAGATGTCGGGCGTGCGCGATGACGTCATCGTGCACGCGCCGACATGTCCCGGAGGATGCTGAAAGCAGAGGCGCTGCTGGGGAGCGAGCCGGCTGTGAGGTAAGTATGGGGAACTTTTTTTATTTTTTTTATTTATAAAATGAATTAAATGGGGGAGGGGGGGAGTGGGGGCTGTACACAATGAAGGGGGGTGACTGGGGCCTGTATATGATGAAGGGGGGGTGACTGGGGCCTGTATATGATGAAGGGGGGTGACTGGGGCCTGTATATGATGAAGGAGGGGTGACTGGGGGCTGTATATGATGAAGGGGGGGTGACTGGGGGCTGTATATGATGAAGGGGGGTGACTGGGGCTGTATATGATGAAGGGGGGTGACTGGGGGCTGTATATGATGAAAGGGGGTGACTGGGGGCTGTATATGATGAAGGGGGGTGACTGGGGGCTGTATATGATGAAGGGGGTGACTGGGGGCTGTATATGATGAAGGGGGGTGACTGGGGGCTGTATATGATGACGGGGGGGTGACTGGGGGCTATATATGATGACGGGGGGTGACTGGGGGATGTATATGATGAAGGGGGGTGACTGGGGGCTGTATATGATGACGGGGGGGTGACTGGGGGCTGTATATGATGACGGGGGGTGACTGGGGGCTGTATATGATGAAGGGGGGTGACTGGGGTTGTACAGGATGAAGGGGGTGAGTGTGGGCTTCACAGGATGAAGGGGGGATGAGTGGGGGCTTCACATGATGAAGGGGGTGAGTGGGG